>NC_058031.1:4122999-4734249 GCF_019176455.1 Solea senegalensis
ACTGCTCTACTGCTCCATCTAAGCTGTGGTGACGGAACATTCTGACAAACTACCGCGATAAGTACTGGATGAGCGGCTGCGACATTAACTCCAGACAGCCATTGTGCTCGGGGGAGAATTGTTACCATTTTCCCACTCATTTTGTTTTGTCGTTAACAGCGCTCACTAACGAACACAACATATTACACTTGTAAAATAATCAAGAGGAAAATAGTATGAATGAAGTACAATTAGGACCCTGTGATACTTCACAATCTTTTTCACAATGACAATTTTCATGACTCTAAGCTCCTCCTCCTTGTATACAAAGCTACATTGCCAACTCCCTTGTTAGCTCTGTATTGGGTACTAAATTGGGTATGCCGCCTTTGTTACTTACAGCCTTAAACTTCAGGGAAGCCAGCTCACTAGTCATTTTCAAAAGAAGACTTAAAACCTATATTTTTACTCTTGCCTTTAACTAGCTCATTTTTATTCCACCCTGTATTGTGTTTTATTTGCATGTTTGTGCAAAGGGTTTTAACCTCTTGACTCTGTCTTATTCCACCCTGTGTCTTATTTTATTGTTTTATTTGCATCTTTTGTTTTATTTCAAAGTTAACAGGGTTTTTTTTACTTTTTTACTTTTGCCTTTTCCTTTTCATTCAACCCTGTGTTGTGTTTTATTGTGGTATTTGCGTCTCTCTCCCTTTTAAATTTGATTTTCCTTTTACTGTGAAGCACTTGCAGCTGCAGTCCTTGTATGCAAGGTGTTATACAAATAAAGTCTATTATTTAATTTTATTTAATTAGCAGCACTGATGCGATGAAAGTGAACATTTTGTATTATCTTCTGCAGGTGTTTGATCATAAATCTAATCCTTTATCCTCCACATGAGGGCCCATTTCAGAGGGCGCTGGTGTTAATCCCAGCTGAGTGGAGCGGGGTACAGCCTGGACAAGTCACCAGTCCATCACAGGACCACATAGAGACAAACAAACATTCATTCTCACACCTAAACGCTCGTTTTTGGACTATGGGAGGAAACTGGAGAGCACAGAGAAATCAACATATTCTAGGTATTTAGTGCTGTATGTAAAACCTCACAGAGCCACAAAAAGAACCAACACATACAGTAAACAAGACATCATTGCTCACAATTGCCTTATTTAAATAAAAAAAAACATACTGTATTTCCATGAACATCCTCACTCCAGACATACAGTAGCTAACACCTTCTCCATCTACTGGTATCATCACCTCTCCACAGGAAGAAGTGGGGAATGTAATTTTGGGATTTTTATGCATCGCGGGCTGTAACTTGGGAAGTGCTTGAAAGAGACTGCGATATCACCTGGCTTTGCTACCCCCCACTGAGGTTGAATCTATTAGCTAACAGATCCATGTTTGACTCTTCAGAACACCAATTTAAGCCTGTATCTCCTCCCTGCATTTGTTTTCCATTAACTAATCTACAGACAGCCCTAATTATATCTAATTATTTGAACCGCACATACCACTTGCAAATGATTTGCTCAATTTTGAAATTTGTTGTGAGAGAGAGAGAGGTGTAGCAGGCTTATTTTTTTGCAGCATTACTAAGTAGAACTATCCCCCCTCTGGCAAAAATGAATAAAATCATTTTAAGGAGCCTGTACAGGATGGATTGGTTTTACCAATCGTACAGGAATTACCAATGAGCTTTCATCCAAGTTTCCCAGGCTGAGACGAATTACTGAACTTCTATGGGGTCAAAATGGCTGAAAAGTTCAAAATGGTTGAGGGGAAAAAACTTTTAAGCTTAATTTGCACTGCTTAGTTTACTTTCTTGTGCTTTAAAGGTTTTGAAAACAGTTTTTCCAATAAGCCATTTTCTCTGAGTTGCAGTCTTGCATTAAAACATAATTTTTGGTTATTTCCCATGAGAAATTTCTGTATTTATATTGTCGTCAGTTCAATTTGAAACCAACTTTTCAGGCATTTTCTCAGAAGGCTAAATTATTGTATAACTTAAACACACTCAACGTTTTATTTTCTTTATTGGCCATCTGAAATTGACAAAAGTTTATTTCATTATTTACTTATTTGATTTGTCTTGCCTGAAAAATGCATGTCTTGCAGTCATTTTTTTATTGTTTTTTATTATAATATTGTTTTCATGCAGTGGTTTATGAACTCATCTAGCATATCTAATTTAAGATAGGTGTTCATCATTTAATTTGTGCTGTTTGGTGCAAAGTGTGTATTACATGCTTTTTCACTCAAAATAGCCAGGCCACCAAAGAGTTGCCCTATGAAAACTGGGATAGTAATGCATTACTGTAATTTGATCTCTGCTTGAGTCAATTACTTGCTTTAATAACTATAATAGTTAATGTTATTGTAGTTAAGATTTGTCTGACATGAATTGTTGCTGTGGACCTGTTATTCAAGAGAAACCTGGACAATTATTAATAATTGGTGGTTATTTGGATGTGGTTTGGCGAAGTCATTGTGTTAGTGAGTGGCCCATTTAAAAAATATATATACAGTATATATACCACTTATTATTGATATTTGAATGGCTGTGTATAGGTAGCACATTCCAAACAGAATACTTTGATACATGCTTATTTTTCTTTGGTATCACATATGAGTATGAAGTATGGGAGGAAGCTGAAGTACCTGGAGAAAACCCATGCAGAAATGAGCAAGAATAAGCAACTTCCACTCTGAAATGCCCTCACTTTGAACCAGGATTCAAACTGGTGACCTTCTTGCCGAGACCATTTCATTATTCTTATAGCCTTTTTTTTCCCAACAAAATAAATCATGGTAAATGGTTTGTATTTATATAGCACTGATGACCACTCAAAGCTGCTTTAATCTACAGTTTTGCCATTCACCCATTCACTCTTTTCATACACACAGCCATCAGGAGCAAAGTGGGGTCAAGTGACTTGCCCAAGGAGACACTGGAATGTCGAACACACGGAACCCACAACCTTCAATTTGAAAGACAACTCGCTCCGCCTGACCTACCATTGCCCCATAATGTTTGATTAGTTTTGAATTAGTATAGTATAGTACAGTAAGCAGTGGTGTAGTCTATGTGATATGCAGGTATACTCATTACAAAAGGGCCACCATCTCTGTATAAAACTTTTGAGAGAAATTGCACTCATGTTGCTTTTGCAAATAAAAAGTATAACCAACAAATATATTCAATAAAAAAAACATTAAAATTACAAAAACATGAAACCAGGGATCATAACCAATAAATATATGAGATAAAAACAACTGATATTAAAAACTAGGAATACCCATAAAACACTATAATATAATTTCAGGGCGCTAACAGTCGTACAGTAGGTTGTTCATTAGGAAATGTATCGGTCTTTAAACACACTTTACACTTTACTTATCCAGACTGACTCTAGGGACCAAATTAGGAGCTGCATAGTGAAGGAAACAGCAGCAGCAGCTTTGGTTAAACATATAGGCACGTAGCCTGGCAACCAGGGAGTGCTTGATTGCTTTTGGCTGAGCATATGAGACAATCACATTTGTCAGAAGAGCAAAATAGTGATTGAAATTATAAACATGATTGTCGTGTGTGCACTTATTGGTGTTTTCCATTGAAGATGGCTCTCTTTACTTGCCTCGCCCGCTCAGTCATGATGGAAAAAATGTGTCCCTCTGGGTGCAGTGCAGTGCAGTGCAGTGCACCAATGTTGCCACGGACACAAAAACAAAAGAAGAGTCACACAGAGTCACAGAGAGAGTCATGTGGAGCTGATAGGCTTCATCAGCATCGTTTGAACGCATTCCACAATGGTTGGACTGTAACATTTGTTTACGTTTAAAAGTTACACCCTAGAGCTTCCACACACAAATGCACACATGCAGAAATCCCTCGTGCAGAACCACAGAAACAGCTCTATCAGCGGTTCACGCAGACCTCGATGCTCATATAGCACCGAGCTCAGAGACTTTAATTTGCCTCAAATGCTGGAAGCGTTTGAGTGATCAAGTAGTTAGAATGTGGCTGTTGTGTCAAGGCTATACTCTGTACAGATTGAATCTTATTCACTGCAGTCATTTGCAAATCTAATTAAAGTTTAATGGCAGTCCCACAAAGCTTACTGTGTGCTTCAGAAGAGGAAATCGTCAAGCCGGCTGCATAAATTGAGTTCTGTTAAGTTAATAGTTTTTGTAAATTAGAAGAAATCAGGGATGAGAAAGAGCATCAAGCTGTATTCTCTGCACTTGTGTTTCCCCGACAGCTCAGACAAATCAGCTGTTTCTGTGGACTCACCACGCACATGTACAGGTGCCCCTTTCACTCTCCAGCCTCTAATGTAATTTTCTTAATGAGCTAATTCATGGTTTATGCATCGCGGGCTGATCTATTCATATATATTAATGAGAGTTTGATTTTGTTATCATCCCTCACTGTGTCATAACATGATATTAATTAATGAACGCTATTAGCCCTGCATTTAAATCTTTACTGAATGTTTTATCAAAGAAAAATTATTTTCATAACAACATGAGCTGGAAATTCCACATGCGGCCTTGCAGCAGCTGCCAAAGGAAAGGGAGATATCCCTCTGCTTCCCTTTTGTATTTCGTTTCAAGATTATGTTTGGGGTATGTAATTATGACACTCATTAAAAGCCCCTATGTTGAAACTGTGTCAAATGGGGGGAAAATATCCTTGGCGGCTGTCCAACTCATTAGACTCCCTGATGACGCTTTATGGGATCAGCTTTTTTTTTTTTTTATTAGCAGCCGCTATTTACTATACAGCAGAATGGAAATATTGCTGTAATAACTTATAATTATGTGCGAGTCCAACTGTTAATTTGAGTTGGAGAAGGAGCAGCAGATTGAGGAGTGTGGTCTGCCGTGCCAGTGGTCACAGGGGTGAATGGGCAGTGTGACAACTCCAGCCTAGTCAAAAGAGTCATCTGTTATTTTGGCCCAAACACCAGAGTCCTGACCATGAATTCAACAATACACAAGACGCACAGCTTGGCTGGAAGAAAGAGAAAAATAACAGAGCAGCAACTTTGGAGTCAGGGCCTGTTGTGTGGGGTTACAGATGGGGTCATGGAACATTTTTCAGAATCGTGTGTTTCTTATATTTTTAATGGTCGAAGAACCTGGAAAAAAAATGCCATACAAACATTGTATATTATATCATTTATTATATTCAATTTAAATCAATGGAACGGCATGAAAAGGGTTGAAACGCTGCAGACATTAGAAGTCTGAAAACAGAGTCAAGGCCATAAAATCTGCTGTGACAACCCAGTGGGATTTATGGTTTGGGATCAGTCACTAAAATGTCAGAGTATTTGGACCAAACTGTGAATAATTCTTCACTGCTTTCACAAAAAAACAAATGCATTAAGTAGGGAAAGTCATTTTCCGCCACCTGCATTTACAGCACAAATTATATTAACGAAATAATAATTAATATAACGTGATGTCCAAGCAGACATTTGGAGGACAGCTTCAGAATGATTTTGTTTGGATTTATTGATCAGGAAGTCATGTCAGCGGGGGCTAAGAATACATGGAGGACAAAGGAAATGAGTTGCATCAATATTGTGACAGAACAACGGGTCAGAAGAGCAAATGTGTTTCCTCCTGAGACACACATCCTGCAAAACGTGCACCTTTCACAAAAGTCATGGTGTTGATGCGGATTTCAGTCTTATTATTGCAAATAATCAAAAGAATTATGTTGTTTGACCACGCTAAACAGAAGGTCCTTCAAGGTAGGGTTGGAGATCCTGCAAAAACTGTATGAGCAGGCTACATACATTTCGAATTCAAAAGTCCACTTCCCTCCAAACGCACAACGAACACAGATTCACGAGCACCGCGCAGCATTTGAAATTTTTGGTAAGTTTTACGGATACTTGTTTGAATGACAACATGATGCCGAAAAACAACAAATACTCACAAAGATATAAAATTAACCTACTGAGAGTAAGAGAAACTGACGGTCAATATCCACCTCAGTGTCAGACAAAAGAGGAAGACGGTGGCTCAGTTATGTGCAGGTGATTACAAGCTTTAAGTAAACTTTATGTAAGTATATTCTCTATTATTACAGTTGAACTCCATCTCACTGCTTATTAAGAGAGCGTGTCCATGTGTGATACTGTTTCTCATTTCTTAAGTCTGCAACAGCAACATGACGCATATTGTGGGTGGAAAATATTTGCTTTGTTTTCTCTGCATGTGTGTGTTTCCCTTATCCTTGGCCGTTATAATTTACTGTTCATATTAAACGTGGTGATCTGTGACAGCACAAACACACTCAAAACCATCCATCTGACAATGTAGGTACAAGCGTTTCTCTGTAGTTGTCAACAAAATTGTTCAACGTCTGACACTTTTTTACCAGCCCAACGGTTTTAATTGGCTTTTATCTTTCACTTTGTCCACTGGGAATTCTTCTGAGTTGCTTTTGTTGCTCGCAGCGCTGCTCAGAGGTCCAAGATCTGTGACCTGGGATCCTCCTGCCTTGTCAGTCTCATGAACCGCCGAGTGCCAGCACAAGTAAAGTCCACATCCACACCCTGCTTCACTGAGTGCAGCTCTGTGTAAATTAAGTTTATAGTGTATTAGTTTTTTAACAGGCATGTATGCAGCTACCAATGCATAGTTGGTCCGTTTCATGCAGTAGACAGTGTTCAGGGGAATAGGATTTATGCTTTGAATATAGGGATAGCAGAAGAAATGTTTTGCAGCCCTATGAATGCAAATCTGTAGAATTTCTTTTGATTATGATTTGTTTTTATTCAAATTTATTTATATGTTGGGGGAGGTGTGAGGCTGCGAGATAGCTTATATTCTGAAAGTTCAGAAGCTTATGCTTTGTTAGAATATGGCAACGATGAAAGTAAGGATAGAGGTTTTATTCAGCAAATACTTTAAGGCTTTTCTTCAAAAGTAATTCTATAGGTTTGAGCGCTGCGGGACAGATGAGTGACTAACTCGTCAAACAGTACTCAATATGTGAAAAGAAGCATCTTAGCAGCATTCTCAGTTAAGTTATTTCTGACTGTGTGTTATATTGTCAATATTTTAAGAGGTTTATTAGCAGAGGTATATTAATTATTCCATAATTGCATAATAAACGTTCAACATCATGTAAATCAAGTGAACTGAGGGAAAGAGAGAGAGAATTATTCTTCTACACTGCTTCTGAAAAACCATTAATACAGGAGATAATCGGCAAGTGAACGAATAAAGTGTGTCCATCTGTGCTCATCTGAGTATAACGTAGCATTGGTGCTGATGTGCTTATTACATCAAAGATAATCTGTTAAATCTCTCAAATAATCAAAATACAGTGTACATTTAGGCCTGCATCATACTTCCCATGTGTCCACAGAGATCTGCGATGGTCTGTGTCCATGCAGTCAACACTTTCAAGTCCAGTTGGTGGCACGCTCTTCTTTTGGTCAAAAGAGACGAAGCAGAAGACGGAAACCATGGAAACTTGCAAACTCGATCAGTCGCCAGACACGGACAACCTGTCACTCAAAGAAAACAAGGACATACAAATGAGGGTGGGAGATATTGTCGCCACTGAAATGCGAAGATGAAGCTAACATGCACAGAGCCTACGCGGACCCTCATTAAGGAGAACCAAGTATGCACATGCAGAAATGCTTATATTTTTTTTCCGTCAATGCAAAACATTCTTATTATACAGTATCTGAGTATCTCATACATTTCCCCCTTCAAAAGAACCTGAACTGTGCTTTAAACTGTTTGCTGTGTGGTTTCGGCATAAAATGGGAAAACATTGCATGTCGTCAATCTGCTTTTTTTATCTGTGATTGATTAACAAAACATGTACTGTAAGGTAATGACTGAAGATTTCACTTTGTTTTACCATCTGTTGTGTCTGAGCACACACACACGCACACACACAGTTCAAATCAGTCCACCAAGTGCAGTGCACAAACAAAATCTATTGTCTCCCCTGGTGATGTGATTTTGAGCAGTGGGTGATAGACTGTGTTGGTATGGGGACTGGCAGCATCTCAAGATAGCTCTAAGGCTTCTCTCACTGCCATGCTTTATGGTTAAGCAGCCAGCAAATTGGGGAAGTGGCTTTATCTAATTAGAAAATACATTCTTTTAGCAAGTAGTCCCCGAGGCAGAATCATCATTATTTAAGCTGACTGGCCTTGAGAGAAGCAGGAAGCTGCATCCAGATACATATCTAATGCTCGTCATGGATATGACAATGTGCGTCGGATACGCTCATGGTACAGTTATTGGATTTTTTGTCCCCTTTTTTTTTCTTTTCGCTCTAAATATAATGTTTCTCGGTCTCCCAAATCTCTATTGTACACTGAAAGGCGAAATAATAATTATCTTTGTGTCGTTTCATTAGATGATTTTCATGCTGTGGAGAAAATGCTTTTTTTGCAGATTGCCTCAGTGTGTTGATACTCACACGTTAATGCTTTAGAACTGGTGCAGTGGGTACAGCAGAGGAATTTGTTCAAACCCCTCTGGGCCAGGCAGCCATACGTAGACTGTAGCAGCATAACAGACATGATATCTTGAACTGTAATCATGGGATATCTTCCACAACATAATCAAATTGTGATTCACGGCAGCGCAAGTGCAGCACACTTTGATGTGGGCCATAGATACTGTACCAAAGACACAGGGGGATTAAAAGGAGACCTAATGGGCAGATGCTGGCACAGAGACAGGGATGCACTGCATTGTCCAAAAAATAACAAACACAAGCTTTGACTAAACACACACACACACACACGGTCCATGCACAGTGCACAATCCTGTACCTTTCTTGATTTCAGTCTGTGTGTTTTTCCCCTGTCTGCACTGAGCATGTGTGCAAAGTGTGCCCACTTTGAAGCTTTTGTATGTACAGTCTCTCAGTATCTCCGGCTACTGTGAGCCCTCCCATCACCCAGCTCTGTTAATGAGGCTTCTGGGAATAGAGACTGAGATGTGTGTCAACACACAACCCCACAAGTCTGTGCCTTTGCATGTGTTTGTGTGTGTGTGTGTGTGTGTGTGCAGGCTCCTCTTAGCCACGTTTGGATTAGCGTCCCTCCAAAACAGTAACAACAGTAACAATCATCATTCATATCTGCAGATTTCCCCAAGTTTTGCAAACATACTTGTCTGACTTTATTTGTCACTTTAGTCTGCTAAATAATTAAATTGTGTATCTACAACCAAAGCCTATCACTATCACGACGATGATGATGAAAAATGAAAGCGATGCTGGGCCAAAATGTTAAAGCAGTCGTGGATCAACCCGCTGCTGTTATGTAGCTGTGACTATCATCAGTTTACTGTCACAATAGTTTAGCCTTAGATCACACAGCATGTCATGCTCCGCCTTCTTCTCCACCCATATCTCCTCCTTTTTCCTCCTGCACTCAGCCTGCAATCAGTTCACCTGTGGCAGGAGCACACCTGCTCTCTATCCCTTCATCAAGCACCTACTTATTTCCTGGTTCCCCAGTCACTTGTGGCCAGATTGTTACAGACCTCTGTATGGTAACGCCACGGCTCTCTCTCGAAGATCTCTAGTGGTTAGTTATTTGTTTGTCCTTGGCTTTGTCAGCTCCATCTCCGCCTTCACCTCCGGTTCTTGCATTAGTCCGTCTCATCTGTAAACCCATTCATCAATAAACAGTTCAATAAACTGCGTTTTGTCTTTGCCTGCCTGCTCTTGGTCCAGCACCACTTCGCCTTAACAGCGTCGGGTCTTTTGAAAGAGGACGTACAAACCCATATTTGTGAGGTTCATTTTATCCTTGTGAGAATCGTTTGTCTGGGCCCTACAACTTTAAAGGGCTTTGTCAGGGTTAAGACCCAGGTTAGGGTAAGGGTTAGACTCTTAGTTGTGATGGTTAAGGGTTATGGAATGCATTATGTCTATGATGTGTCTGCACTAAAATATAAAAACACATTTGTTTGTGTGTGTCAATAGTAATTTGAAACTCGGCTTATGACAAATACAGGCTTATGGGCAACATGCTGTAGTGCAGTAAATGACTCCTCTGGATCAGATTGTTCTCCCATTCCCTTATTGATCTTTCCATCCCCTTCTGTATCACTGTAAGTCTGGCTGTCATTTCTGACTTTAAGTCCCTACAGGAGGCAGCTCACAGCACCAGCCTCTTTAGACCTTGACACATTGGGTCGCTGATGTGGGTCACTGATGTGAGGCGCAGCGCAGGAGAAGAAACGTAGACGACGTCTGTGGGTATGAAAATGGTGGAGCAATCATTTGCTCTGTAATGTGGTGGGAGAGAAAAAGGGAGAGACACATCTTTAACCTTTTAAGATGCCGTACAGTATTCACAAACGTTACAAGACCCCAGACGAAAAGCGAACCCGCGGGGGATCTACATCAGACCACTTTGACCTAAACCTGTTGTTAGCATTTAATTTTTCTTCTGCTACAGATTCAACCTTTGGTAACACTAATTTATTTAAAGCCCACATAGACCGGAAGCTCCAGTTAACGCTGCGTTTGTGTGTGTATTTGCGTCATTACCTCGTTTATGAAACCCTAAAGTTTCAGAACAAACAGTTCAGCCACTGCTGAGAAAATAGTGTTGTATTGCAACAGCAATACAAAAATTATGATGATGTCGTCATCAAAAATCCTCACCACTCCTCTCACCACCGTAGCGCCTCCTGGTGCGGGCACTAGTCCGGGCACATCCGGTTGCGTACATTCAACCGCAGAAGAAGAAGAACTACTCTCGTTGTAGCTGCTGAGATGCAGAGCATCCACCGTGCCAGAGGGGGAGCTGTGTATCTGAGAGCTGGCCTATCTATTACGTCACTTCCAGGTACCTGGCCAATCACAGGACAGTGGGAAAGCTCTGGTTGGCTGGCCAATCACAACACAGTCCACATTCTAGGGGTGTGGTTTTGGTCTGAAACAGCGCGGCTGACGAGAGCGTCAGTGAGGAGATATTTTGATCGCCTCGTTTGCAGCGATTAGGAGGTTTTTAACCATGAAAACAAGTTAATATATGTAAGTAGACCTCCATAACTAACATATATGTGTGATACAAGCATTCTATGTCACCTTTAAAGCATATATGCACCAGCAGCAAGCCAATGGCATATGGAGCCTCTTTAGTTGTATTTTCTTGTGTCAGAGAATTTAATGGCAGCTGTGATCCCTATTGAGCTTGATGAGATGAGGTAAGACGAGGTAAGGTGAGGTAGTGTAGTGAAATGTGGGATGGATGGCTGGAGTTGCCCAAAAGTGACTACTTTTCAATCAACTGATCTGTGGAGTATAGTGTGTCTAGTGCCTCAATTCAGGTGGTGCCGCACCACTATGCCACAGCAGGGTGCCAAAAAGTAGGGATGGATGGGACCTTTTTGTGTCCTATACTACAAACTGGAGTATCTACCGATACTGATACAGTCATTTTAGTCCATTTATGAACTATTAAGCTGTTAACAACACATTTGTGCATTTCAGTAACACAATTCTCCAACTGAGAGAGCCAAATATTGCTCCCCCATAAAGCAGAAATAAGCAGCCCCAACATGACTCAACTAAACAGCTTTTTGCTGATTTTTATTTACATTTTCACATCGTGAATATGTGCATCTGTGCATAGTGAATCGAGTCCGATCCAGTCTGTAGTTCAATCACCTTAATGGGTCAAGGGCACCCAGTCCCCCATTGCGCCCCGAGCTTGTGTGTTCACCACTGGTGTGTAATAAGGATGGATTAAATGCATGATCACTAATTGGAGTGTGAGCAAAAATGACAGAGTAAGAAAGGTAATGTAACTTGTAGCAACTGCTCAAAAACAGATATGTTTTTAGCAGTGGTTTTCAAAGTGAGGGCACATCTTTGGACACAATGAACACGTTCTTTGCCACAGTGAGTCTTTTTATGTTTTTCATTAGCATGTAACGGATCCTAACAATTAAAAGCTTAATTGTTTTGACGTTGAAAGTGTGAAGTGAAATATTTCAAGACGGGGGGGGTGACTGTGTCGCTCTACTTTTATCCAGATTTCTGAAAAGACCTGATTAAATCATTCTTTTCTGCCCATAATAGAATTAACATGCAAAGAAAATTAATTATGCACTGCCACGATTGAGTTTTTGCTTTTAATCACGACAATTTCAGGCTTGACGAAGCACAGTTTGGCTAATTTAAGAAGAGGTTAATGGGTTCTTATTATGGTTAGATTTCTCATTGCACTGTGAGTGTGGCTGAACAACAAGAGAGGAAAGAATGACCATCGATGTGATACAAAGGCCATTGTAAAGGTAATTTTCTTTGTGAAGGACGCTACATTATCTTCCTGTAAATATGGGAATTTATTTATAACTCATGTTAATGAACGTTACAATAGATAATGAAGAGAAAGGATGGTTATCTCAGAATACTCCTATAGTGCAGAATTAAATGTAAAGCTTGAACTAATTAATGCCTGGAATTCAAAGGCTATATAAAAGTCAACTGAGCTGGCTGCACTTTATAATTCGACATTTTTGTGCACAGGTGAACTTTGTTCATGACATAAAATAAAATAAATAAAAGGAAAACATTATGTGTAGCAGCAATATATAAAACGTTATATTCTAGTAGTTTATAACAGTACATATATTTTAGGTCAATTGTAATGCAGCCTAAATTCCCAGAACACATTTGAAGATGAATATATCTGCACGCTGCAAAACAATGAAGTGTCTGCAAAATATTTGATAGACGTGAATTTAATTTTATACAAAATGTACTTTTGATTGATTCATTTTGCACTTGTTTCAGGGTCATTTAATCACCTTGGTTCTTTACATTTACATTTCACATGTATCTATTTTCAGTATTCGGTGTTCACACTTATGTTGACATTGTATTTCTTTTATGAAAGTATCTTCTATATTGTGCACATTATTTTTTTTACCTATATCTGATCATTTATCTCCTCATCTTCTTCAGATGAGGACATAATCTTCTTAATTTTCCTTGTAGTATTAATCTATGTTTCTTTTAATAAATCGTGTTAAGTTACCCAAAGCACCACAGAGAAATGTCCACAGTGACATGACACTAAACATAGCCACAGCTTTTTTATGCACTTTGTGTTAATTAAACCAAAATGACTCATTGCTTTTTAGATGCAGGCGCGGATCTCCGGTGTCAAACTCGTGTGTTCGGTCCACCCACTGTGGACCTCCACTTACAGTATAACTGGTATGCTGTTCAAACATTTTCCATTTCCTTTTTTTGCCACAGAACACAGCAAATCTAAACAGAAGGACGTGTGTTTATTTAATTCTTAGAAAATTGCCTTAGCACTATTTTTAAAATTGCTGTGTGTGTGTGTGTGTGAGAGAGAGAGACAATCATCAACAAAAAAGAACCCCTACCCACTCAAAGAAGATAATAAGCAAATATGCTTGAGGTCTGCTTTTTGATTTTCACACAGTCCAATTATGGCATCTGGACACACTAATGGCGCTTTTTACTCTATACATTACTGACATGGCGCGGCGTGGCTCTGTGCGGGTGGTTCGTTTTCCTTTACTTAATAGAACCTCCTAAATGTGGGCGGCGGAGTCATCACAGGGTGGCTGCATGAAACTGCCTTGACGTTGTTTTATACACGACACACACAAACAAGTGACTATTGACTTAAAAAAGCATTTCTATTCAATGTAACTAAAAAGATTTGTTGGCAGAATCATTCAGTACTTGCTGCGTAAGCGGAGCGCAGACTCCGTCTGACACAGTCACTGAAATACTGGAAAGGGTGGAGTGGCTCAGTGGTTAAGACCGGTACCCTATGTGCGAAAAACATCATGGTCGCAATGGTCGCAATGGTCGCAAGTCCGATTCCACCCCTCGCTGACTGTATTCAATTCCATTGTAAGTCGCTTTGGATAAAAGCGTCTGCTAAATGACATGTAATGTAATGTAAAAATACGGTGGAAGGGTTTGTGATCGCGACTTGCGCCAGTGCGGCCGCAAATTACACCAGACCCCCTCTGGGAAATGCGTCCTCCACACTTCTAGTGACAGCACACTTTGACCAATCAGTGGCCGGCAGTCTGTCGACGTCAGCAGGTACTAAAAAAAAGTACCAGGTACTATCGCTAATGGAAAAGCAAAAAAAAAACCGGCTCCATCGGCGTCCTAAAGTCTCAGCTGTGCTGCTCTGATGACCACCAGACAATACACCAGTGTGCTTTGAACTGAGCAACCAACCAACACTAAAAACTGGAACTCTGTGCCCTTGAGGCTAATTATACGATATGATTTATAGGTGTGGGGAATAATGAATTATGTATAGGCCTTTACTCCTCTGTAAAAAAAAAAATTCCAGGTGCCCATCGTTATAAGTTCTTGAAAGTAGCATTTCTTAGTCAGCTAATTCAACATTTTTTACAACCCAGGGAACAAACTGTGAATTTACTGATGAATGATAAACAATTTTAAGCAACAAACCTTTCGTCTGATCTATTGTCGATCCTATTTTGACTGTCAACATCATGCTGTCTCCCACATTAAAACTAAGATGTATTTATTTATTTCAGTATGAATGTCAAACTCAGGTTCTAAAAATGTTGATGATAAAAAAACAGATCTCTCCTTCAGCTTTTCCTGTTTAAAAAACACTAATACGCGTTCTAAGTCTAAAATGTGACTTTGTCAACCTTGAATCTGTCCGTTCAGACCAGTTTAAAGTTTGTGTCCTAGGATTGAAATCAGCCTGAAAATACAGGGAAAGAAAAATTTGTTTTTGATTCACTGTAGGGATTTAAAATGAATAACTTCTGTTCTTCCATCTGTTTCCTGCTGTTTTAAAGTGTCCGTTCATTTCACAAAAACAATCCTCTTTATGCAAGGACACCTAAGATGATTGAAAAGACAAAATCAGGCTTGTGTTTTTCAAGCTACAACAGCCTCAGATATAAAATGACAGATACAGTCACTAATGTTTTGTGCTGACTTTAGAGAGCATTGATAACAACAGGTGGTTGAATGGTGGATTTATGCTTCATTTCAAGGTTCATTATTGTTTTTTTCAGACATGGCAGCGTTTAAAAACGTGTAGGTGCAGTCATGGTCTAAGTGGAAGTAAAGTGTTTTGTTGTTATTTATTTATCTATCCCCTTTGCTGGCTTAGACTTTTGGGGTCAGTGGAGCATAAAATTACTTTGCACATATATATTATTCACTACATGGCAGATTCCGTGTCTCCATAGAAACCGGTCCCTCATTTTGTCTCGTTAAGGCAATTAGCAGACAATGAGGTCACGCAAAAAACATGGGGCTTTATATTAAAAAAAAATGGTTAAATGAAAAGACAACAAACAAGAATGGGGAGAAATCGATCTTTATAAGAAGAGAGAATACATTTTGAATATCATCACAATTCCTCAAGCACGCAAAACATGAGAGTGAAACTCATGCACACACAGAGAGTACAGAGTACCAAACAGCATCACCTGCTGTAGCTGTAAGATCCAGCTAGATGAATTTCCATATGCACAAGTGTGGACACAGGGCAACAATTGTCCTCATTTTACTTTGGGTTTGTAACTGTCAACACACAAACACTTTCCTTAACAGGGCCACCATTTAGTGTTCACAGTATTTTATCATGAATAATCAATCAAACTTTCTATACTTGTGCCATGTGATCTTCTACCACTTTACCCTCTCACACCGTGGTCACTTCCAATTTGCCTAATCCCCAAATATGATGTTTTTGGACAATCCCACACACGCACAGGGAGAACAAACTCCATGCAGAAAGACCCTTGTTCCCGACCAGGTCACAAAACCAGGTCTTCTTGCTGCAAAGACAAGAGTGCCACTAAACCAACCATGTGGCCTGCCATTTCATTTCTGACTGATGGATGGTATGAATGTTCATGGTTGAACCCTACTTCTTTTTGCCACTCCCCATTCTGTCGTAAAGGTGATCTTCTTTATGAACGACGCTACATTTATCTTCCTGTGAAGATGGGACTTTATTTATAACTCATGTTAATGAATGTATGATAGATGTAGAGGATGAAGAGAAAATAGATGGTTATCTCCTAATTCTCCTATAGTGCCCGATTTAATGTAAAACTTGATGTCAACTAATTAGAACAAAGAAATGTTCAGACTTCACTCAGTGCCATTTCATGGAACATGAAGTTTGATGTGTTCCTCTTCAGGGTAAACTATAAAGTGTATGATCACTCCTCATTTTTCCTTTTCCTTCTATTAACAATGCTGATTTGTCCAATGTGGTGGTTCATTTTTCATCTTCCATCCATCTTCTACCACTTTATCATTCACATGAGGGTCGCAGGGGTTGCTGGTGCCAATCCCACCTGACATAGGGCAAAATTTGGGGTACACCCTGGACGGGTCGCCAGTCATCACATGACTATGGTTCATTTTTCATGCCTAAACTACAGACAAAAACAGATATACTCAGCTTTTTCATAACATTAAGTCATAAACTCAATTTTGAAGAGAAATTAATTAAATTAATTAATTTCAATGTCTCAGTTTCTATTTTATTTTGTATTTATTTTGAGTGTTGCCTGTGTGAAAATGTCTATTTAAACATTCACAATAATATATATTGTTGATTTTATTTTATCAGATACCTCCCTGTGATCTTCAGAGGAAGGCGAAGGTGGTAGTAGCAAATATTGAAACTGCAGCTAGATGAAAAAAAAGATTAACCCCATGACAGTATATATAAATATATAAATACAGTAGATAAAAGAAGACGAATAAAACATCTGATTAATTTTCAGCTACACTGACACTTACAATTTTGAAATACATAGTGTTGAAATCTGCATTTGAAGTCAGTGAACTCTCACACATTGCAAGTTCTGTTTTCAGAAGAAGGCTCTTATGAATTAGAGGCATTTATGAGTCATCCTTCAGTATTTAGGAAAGCCTCGGTTGAATATGTGTGAAGTGGTTTGGAGTTCAATTTTCTGCATTGGTCAAACAGCAATTTCCTCTCATAGTTTGTACACTGTTAAAACTGTAGTGCATACAATGCTTATGAAGCCTTTAAGTGGTGTCAATATAAAGTGGCACCCTCTTGAGTTACAAGACGCATGCTCTAGAGTGGTAAAAACATGAGGAAGGGCCCTACTGGCTGCCATTCATATGTGGCCTCTAAAGAAAAACATAAATGAACTTACTTAATTTTCCTTTCCAATGAAAAAGGGTGCTGTTTTGAAGTTCCCTACTGCCCAGTGTCCCAAACGGTGTCCTTGGATGAAATCATATTCATATCCTTAAGTGTAGCTGTGGTGCCTGCTCCAAAAGTGTGCACTAGGTGCCCTCATAATTTTCACCACCCTGCCCTTCCCAATGTCACACCACTGCTTTTGCCCAAAATGCCCCTGTCGCTATATATACACACAAATGCTGCCTCAATCAAGTCCCCAATATTGCATGGTATTGCTTGACAGGCCTGCATTAATGTTACATAATTTACTGTATGTGCACGGAGAGCAACATAGGGCAAGCGGCCAATGTGCAGCCAATTTGACTCCACTCTCTCTCATGTTTCACGCTTCTCTGTCTTGCCCATTAAAGGCAAAAAAAAAACGTATACACTGTAGGTTTAAATAGTGTAACAAAATCAAGTCAGAAATTACAGCATGGTAATGTCTTGAAACCAAATTTATTGTTGGTCTGTACAACACGGTCTTGGTATAACAACCCCTAAATATGTATATGGGCATGTAGTAATGTTATTTGTTGATCCAGGTGCAAATTTTAGTGTACAATACTGAATAATATACATGTTGGGATTAAAATCTGCATATCTACTGCCCTCTCTGGTCAAACACCAGCTACTGCATACAAAATGTTGCCATTGGCTTTCTTTGTTCACTCACTGGTCCAAACGTTCCCCTGACTCCTCCCCCACTTCTTGGCATTTGAAGAGGGGGTTAGCCTTTAAAGGGTTTTTCTGCAATGTTAACATATTCATTTGAAAAACAAGTCAATTCCTATGCAAATCCGTGTCAAAAAAAATTCTGAGGTGTGTAAGTCTTTTTTTAATTTATGGTCCCATTCAGAGTCAAACAAATGATAAAGTGGGATGTGCTTCAGAGTGCGGCTTATGGCGTGATTGACAGCACATATCACGCAGTGTAACACGTCAGTCTTCACACTCTCAGGAAGACTCTCTGCCCGCCTCTTCTCCAGCTCCACCCTCTCAATCAAAATATGGTCCCTTCTGATTTGATAAAACCAAACTGCGAAAGACAAGGCTTCAAAACGGCAGTGACCAGTGAGCGATGACTCAGTGGGGCTGTCACTTGATAATGAATTGAATGAGCCCTGTTACATCGTGACAGGATGTTCTTCCACAGACTCTGCGTTGTTGCTCGGCCTTGGTTTTATAGTAGCCAGAATGCATTAAAAAAACACAGTGAAAGGAGCATTTTCCCTTTTCATGGTACGTGAAAATCATTTTAGTTTTGCCTGTGAAGGTATTGTGAGATTAGGGGTATTTCAGGTGATTGGTACTACATCCTATAATGCATTGCATATTAAACCTATTAACCAACACTATTTAAAAGCATAGAAATATGTTTCTCTGAAGCCAAGGTTGAAGGACAAATGCACAAGTGAAGTATATACTGCATCTTCCTCAATTCATGTTAATATAATAACAACACACATTTATATATATATATGTATATATACATATTTATTTGATTTTATATAATATTCAAATATAAAAGGCTTTTTAATCTTGACAGACTGACAAAGATTAAGAAGATTTCTGAAATAATCATTAATGAGAGTCTGAACTTTAGAATTAATCAAAGAAATCTGTTTTTAATTTCCAATAATGTGAGTGACTTTTTCAACTATAATATTATTGTCAGTTGACTAATTAATATTTATTATCTTATTACTGCTGTGTTTTCAGAATCATTATCAAAAGACCCAGAACCATATCTATAAATATGTTGCTATGTACTGTACCTCAGACACCCTATGTGAGGCATCTATCATGTATACATTTATACATTTTTTTATTATATTCATGGATTTAGATAAGTTATCAATTGATTGCTTTCTGTTTATTTTTCAGCAAAGCCTGACCACGTGAGAATAATGAATTGATTTCCATATTTTAATTCAATTTTCGTTTTTTACTGTACCCATTAGTTTTTACATAATCGTCTGTGCACGAGAGTCATAGCCCACTGTTTGTGACATTAATCATGGGTTTAGCACCACCATCATGATCTCAGGAATACTTAAATATAATGTTGATTAGATATTCTGCAAGGACAGAGATTTTCTCTCTGAAATGTGGGAGACTAATTTCAAAGCTTCTGTCTTCCATTACATCAGAGTTTCTGAGAGGTAAACTGATGAATACTGGGAATAAACAGTACAATAAATTTGATTTGATTATGTTGTCAGGTTTGATCATCTCAGTCTTTTTTTTGCCATATTACTCTGAAATTCCAGACAAAATCTCAGAGACTCTCCTCTCATTAAACTTACCCAAAAGGTTGTCTTCTCTTTGTCTGTCCATCCTGAAGGAGGACAAGCTAAATTAAAAAAAAAAAAAAACTTATGAATAAACAAAGGAAGGAGAGACAAGCAGACATCGGAAAAAAACAAAAACAGATGGGATGGGAAATCAAATAGCAAATGAGGAATGATGATGAAAACTGGCCAAGGAAATTGATCTGCTCACAAGCCATTAATTTCCTAAAACACCATCCTTCACATCTGCTCAGTCTTCCTCCTTTAAAGACCAGCAGCATCTCTCAGGTTTGTTGGCGCCTGTGTCATTTCAATGATCTGATAATTTGCTCTTACATCTGGTGTCACAGGAAAAGGACAAACCTGGAACCAAATGTGCCTTTTTGTGTGTTTACTCACTGAAAACCACGGCAGACCAAGCCAGTTCTCCAATTACATACATTACTAAGGGCGTACAAGGGAATCCTGAGTTGTTATTGCATTAATTATTAAATCATGTATGGAAAAGCAGTTAGACTTGGCCCCTGGATTCGAGTCGAGTCTAATTTCCAATGATGGAGGCTGGGGTGGTGGTGGCAAAGTGGTGCCAGAGGCGCCAATGTGAGGCAACATTGGTGTAGCAGGAACTTGGTGGGGGAGGAGTCTTCTTTAAATTAAGTGCCTTAGTGAGAGAGTGTGGCTTTGATTGGAACATGACTAATGCAGGGCTTCATTAAATCCACATAGAATGAGAAATTGTAATCTCTCTTAAGCCAGTATTGGCTCCTACAAGGTAACGGCTGCTATTCATGTGTTGTTCGCTTGTGATTGAACACTACATAAAGTATCAACTGGTTTGACACAGCTAGTATCAGGGTCTTATCCTCTGTCTCATGACTCTCAGTCAAAATGACCAAAGAATGGTCCATCACTGAAACGTCTTGGTGAGGCTGTGAGTTTGTTCATCAGAGTTTTTTGCCCCGTCCTTTTTAAACTCGGAAACAAAGTTATGTCAGAACCAGCTTCTGTTCTTAAGGCTTTATTATTTTTCAATTTCATCTGAATTCTGTTTTATTTTGACACTTCCTATTTTGCTTTGGGGCCACACGGTGGTGTAGTGGTTAGCACTCTCGCCTTGCAGCGAGAAGACCCGGGTTCGAGCCCCGGTTGGAACAAGGGCCTTTCTGCATGGAGTTTGCATGTTCTCCCCGTGTGTGCGTGGGTTCTCTCCGGGTTCTCCGGCTTCCTCCCACAGTCCAAAAACATGCAATGTGGGGATTAGGTGAATTGGACACTCTAAATTGACTGTGAGAGTGAGTGTGAGAGTGAATGGTTGTTTGTCTCTAGCTGTGTGTGGCCCTGCGATGGACTGGCGAACTGTCCAGGGTGTACCCCGCCTATCGCCCGATGTAGCTGACCTTGTAACCTTGTGTCTTGTTTCTGATCACGTCACCAATTCCCAGCCTTTCTCTGCTTTCCCATCTGTTACCCCACCTCATATGCTTCACTTGTGTCTAGTTGTCTCTTCCTTCCTAGTGTATATACTCCCCATTTTCCTTTAGTTCTTTCCTAGGTCATCTTTCCTACCATAGTGTTGCAGTATTATTACCTGTCTTTTCCAGTGACCTAGTTTAGCCCTTTAACCATGACACTTTGCCAGTGTTTTGGAAACCTTTGCCAGTTTTTGTACTCTTTTGTACAATAAATTCTTTGAACCTTCTCTACAACTGTGAGTTGTCCTCTTTGTGCCACAGTTGTGATAAGTTCTGTGTGAATAGGCCCTAAAATGAGGGTCAGTCTGGTGGTCCACAAATGTCTAGGCCTATTTGAGCCCACATTCTATTCCATTGCGATACATTACATTGTCCTACCTGGCGCATGCACAGTATGGTCAGTCTGTTCATAATCTTCATCTGCATAGGACTCTGCACAATGTTGAGACCATGGGGAGATTACGACATTTATTTAATGTGGACCCATGTGTGCGGGGACATCATTTTGCTGGGAATGGAATTCCCAACAGCTTGGGCTGCTTGGGCCAACAAGCGATGAGGGCAAATGTGAGTGAGAAAGAGGATAGATACAATGGAAAATAGAAAAATGGGGAGCTGGAAAACATTAGCTTAAAGAACCTACAAGAAATGGGCCAAACTCAGCTTGTTTAAAATGGCTTTACACTTATAGGTCCACAGTTAAAGGTCCAGCGTGAGAGTTTACTGGCAGAAATTGAATCCACTACCCATAAGTATGTTTGTATACATTCATAATATTAAAAAAAATGGTTTTCTGTAACCATACAATAAATATTTTACGTACTTTGGGCACGAGAACTGATTTACGGAGGCCACCATGTTTCTACAACATTTGTTTTGAGGTGTAAAGCTTACTATGCAAATCAATCAGGATGGCTCTGCCCACATAAAGTAAAGAAAAAGAAGGAAATGTCAGAAGTGGTAAGAGTTGTGGTATGTAATTGTTACAATTGATAGTCAATCTTACTGGACTGTTATGAGTGCCGGTAGTTTGAGATGTTGATGAGATAGGGGCGCAAAGTCTTTCATGACGTGTGGTTACAATAAGTGCAATGTTAAATTAAAGATGGCACACAGCATCAGCACTAACGTGTGGGACACTGTTGCTGCTGGAGGTGAAGAAGAGACAGAAACACAGCAGCAGACATTAGTCCTGTAACTTCCAGAGAGGACGGGTAGGATTCAGTCATGTTACAGTGCATCAGGGTTATGGTAGTAGAGAGGGAAGGGAATGGTGTCAATTTATACTCAAATACTCAAAAATAAAATGAGGTTGTCCAAGAATCCTCAAAAAATTACAAAGGTCAGAGATGTTGAAAAGCTACAGCTATCATGTTGCCACTCAGTATGCGTTCAAGCACAGTTAAGTTGAGCTACAGTGGTAGTAGCTCAATTACACCATTTAATTGGACAACTGTCCTTGTCCCAGTATGCGAGCACTAGCAAGGGAGTCGATTGTATGTTATGCTATTCTAGGTGGTGAAATGCCCCCATTTTTCCAGTTTTCCAGTTTACCTTTTATGTCTTGGACCAAAACAACTTTAGCTGGCAGCTAGTCAGCCAGCATTAGTTTTCTTCTTTTGTGTTTGGGTGTTGTTTTGTGTGTTGTGCGTTTCTACTTCTTTACTTTACTACTATGACTTTAGCATGAAAAGTAGTACATTTGACGACTTGCTTACTCGTATCAAGGCCAGGCCAGGATTTCCCAGAGTAATGCCAACTGCATGCATTCCGTTATGCTCGTTATGCGACGGCGAGTGCAATAATACTTAGATGGTGAAAAGACCAATGTCTTTAGACCAAAATACGCTGAATTTGGAATTTGCGCCATTGACGCAATGTACAAAAATGCACTTAAGTGTGCTGACGATTTTAAGATTTTAATCCTGTGTGAACACGGCATGATGGGGCTAAACATAAACATTGATCAGGTGGGTGAATCTCTTATAAATTATAAATCAGAGGAAAAGCTAGTTGTCTAAGTAGACTATAAATCTGGGGCTCCATAAGTATGAATGTCACATTTTGTGCAGTAAATTTGCACAGCTATTTTAGTGACTAGTTGCCTTCCTCTGACGATGTACATGTTGCTTTTGATGAGCTCACCTGGAGCTACATGGTCTTATCTGCAGTGAAAGAGCTGCTCAGAAGCAAAGCATGCTGTTCTGAGTTACTGGTGGGTCAGTAATGTCTGTAATGGAAACTCAGCCTTCAGGTTAAATTGGACGCATGAGTTTTTCTCATCAAACCACAGACCCATAGTAATAAACTTGCTACAGACAAACCTGGAAGGGCTGTAGTGATTTGGGGAGATGGTTTCTGAGGTCAGTTAAGGTTTGAGATGATGTAAGAGGTGAGAGAAAACATTATGCTGCAGTATAAAAGCTGGTCCTTGCTGAGTCCTTGGTACACAGTGGGAGCTGAAAGAGGTTGGAGGATTTGTCACAGTGCAGTGGTGAATGTTGTGTTTTTGTGTGAATGAGGTGTTTGTCGGGACTTGTGAGGCTTTTTCAGTTTCCTGTGCCTTGGATGATGTTGTCTCGTGAAGAGGTCCACTTTATGTGTAAATAAATGGCAGTCCTGAAGATTCTTTTTTTTTTTCTAAAGAAATCTAAAGAAATAAGCTGTAACAAGAGGTGCTCACCCCGGTATCTGTCACAGAAGCCTGGCTAAACTTTTGGTGAGGTGTTTTTTTTCTGACTTGTAAAATGTCTTGAATATTGCTTTGAGTATCTGCATCGTTGCCATTTTCTCCTTTAACAAACAGCACTCAGCCTAATGTGGAGAAGAAACCGTCTGAGTGATCACGACAGAAAAAAAAGAAAAGGATTTCAGAGAAAAATGACTTCAGGCTCACCAAGTGTATCAACCAGCCAAGCACTGATAGCCTTATCAGAGCACTCCACAGAGAGCTCACATCCAAACTTTTCACATCAGTGTGCTGCCTCTGTTGTTTTTGTGTTCAGTGGAGAGACAGAAATTGTGTATAAGTTCTATGTGTGTGTGTGTGTGTGAGGGAGGGAGAGACAGACAGGCTGAGACAGATACTCTATAATGAGTTTCCATAAAGCCCTCTCAGTGTGCTATCACTGTCGTGATTTTATGAATTCATCACAAAAGAGAGAGTAAATGTCACAGCTGAAGGCAACCGAACAGGATGGCACATTCGGAATGAAAGGCAGAGGAGCGAGAGAATGAGGAAGGGAAAAAAAGGAAATTGTGCGAGCTCCTGTGATGTTTCAGCTGATAACAAAAGCCATGACTGGTGTTGTTCGTGTGTGTCTGTCTTTACCCAGGGACTTACAGAGATACAGGGGGTCGGTTGACTGCGAGACACTCGGCCATGTCTCTAAATAAAACACGACATTGATTTATGAGTGTGAACCTACTGCAAATGCAGCAGGTATTTGCTACCACAAACACACATGCACAAAATCACAATGCACTTAAACCACTTAGTTCTCTTTCAATCCCACTGACAGAGCGCTCTGGGCACATGGGCACATGGGCACATTTCTTTTGTGTGTGTTTTCGTTTTTGTATTAGTCTTTCAACAGCTCACCAAAATACTCATCAGCCTATATCAATACCAAGAAATTAAACTTCAAAGCATGGAAATCATTTCATTAATTTAAACCAATCACTCCACATTTCATTTCTTGAAAAAGGAAAAAAGATTGATGCCGTGGAGCTTCTGTCCGACCACACTGAGAGGTTTAAATCAGAAGCAGTGAGTAACTTCTCTTCCAGGCCGACAGCAAATAAACACAGAAGGGGTAATTTTTTGCCTGGAAGTGCCTGTTAATAAAAGTCACCAATATGAGTTGCTGATGCTGTTTTAATACCACTGTTGTTATGTTGCTGTGTGGCTGTGCTCATTTATGTAGTGTTTTAATGAAAACCAAGTATATCAAAGTTTTATTATGCAGCGTTTTTTATATGTGTGTGAGACCAATGGGCTGGGACTCCAAACTACTGTCTGGAGTCACAGAAACAAAACTAAAAATTCTCTCAACTTTTTTTAAGTTTTGCTGGAAATATAATCAGTCCAATAGCTCAAACGGGAGGCAACAGCCAACAAGGAGGAACTGTACATTTTAATTTAGAAAATAAGGGAGATGAAATGAGCAGTCACAGAGAATGAATGAAAGAATAAAAAGCTGGACGTTCTGGAAATACAACACAATAGTTAAATTCCTCGCTGTTGTTCCAGTCTACAAAAAATGATTTAGCGCGTAACTTTTAAATACAAACACATGTCTGTTACATTCAAACCATTGTCACACAAATGTCTGAAATTCCTATTTGCATCTTTAGCCCTATTCGGAGGGGATTAGTTTTACATGGGGAGGTGGAGTAATCTACTTTTACCACAGAGGGGGATAGTGGTGACCTGGTGATCTAGGACCCGGCTACACACATACAACTCCCCCACCCCCGACTTCCCAGATACAGAGTGGTGCTTGATTTATGCACCGCCGTCGCCTCCTGTCGTCATGTGCGTACTACACTGCTTCTTTATATCACAAGTGCAAACACAGCGCCTTTTCAACCGTCAATGCTTGAAAATCCGCGGAAAACTACTTGTGAACAGGAGATGATGGAATATTTTTACACCTAGTTACTGGTCTATTCACGTGGGATTATTATTATTGTTATTACCTGGGCTAATTTTGCCAGACCTTTTCACCCTAAGTAAAAGTCACCGTAATCTTTACATCGACCGGTGATGATCACTAATGTGGCACATTCGGACAGGACTAAAATCACTGAGAAGCTCTCTGAATCTGCCCCAAATAGGTTTGATATCATCAGTTTGTTATTTAGCCCAAGTAAACGTTTGTGCCTAATTTAAAAGGATTACATCGTTACTTTCTTGAGGTATCACAAGCCAATCAAATTCTACTTCTATATTGTTAATTTACAAATGACATTACTTGGCACTTTCCATAGTAATTCATGGACCTTACAATATTATGTCAAGAAGAGTAAACTAGCAATTCAAAACAATGAACATGCACTTAAAAATCAATTTTCACAGGAAGAAATCTCAGACAGAACCAGACTCAAAGATGTGCAGCCATCAGCCTTGGCTGGTTGGGGTGAAAGGAGAAAATAGGGGAGTGAGAAATATAATGCTTTTGGCCAATATTGTCAAGTACAAAAAACCATTGAAAAGCAAGAAAAAGTGATATTCAGGAACATAAAGCAAACTTGATGGTGACCTGACAAACATGAGAGAAGAACCTGCCACCAGGTGCCTGTGATATCATGCAGACAGTGATTACAGAGCAGGAAAAGGCTTCACATCAACCCATAGCTGCATTTCTGAGGCGGAGATGTCTGAAATGTTTGACACCTTCAATGTCATATCTCTGAAAAGCCAGTGGCAAAATGGTTGCGGGGACACTCTCACTGGCTGACACATTCAAATACTTTTTAAAAGTGAAGGAATAATTGTAAATAATTACAAATGTGCTTATATAAGAGTTATATAGTTGTGCAGTTCGCTAACAGAAGAAGAAGAAGCTCGATATGTGAATTCTATCCATTCATCCATGAATCTACTGCTTTATCCGCCACATGAGGGTTGTGGGGGTTGCTGGTGCCAATCCCTGCTGACATAGGGCAAAAGTCACCAGTCCATCACAGGGCCACATAGAAACTAACAACCATTCACTCTCACACTCATAGTGGAAGAGTAACATGGACTCAGAGCATGAAAATTTAGGAGCTGTAATTTGTTGCAGATGAATCAGCAATAACACAAATGGCACACAAAAATGTGACCCTGAAGTAGAATCAGCTAAAGGAAAACCAACTCCTTTTAATGAAGTATTTTTAGATTAATGGTGTATGATTACAGTTTTTTTTAGAAAAGCTCACTCTGCGAACCATTAAATTAACCAAAGCCCTTTTAAATGAGGCAAATCAAAGAGTGAGCTAACAATTAATACAGCTCTGAGAATAGCAGCAGCTGAGCAGACACACAATCCCCAGCACAGTAAAGAGCAGTGGTCCACTTTATGATGAAAACTTTGGTGAAACAAAGAGAGAACAACATGGAAACTTTTAAAGTGCTGCTAAACACTTACTTCACCTCTGCTGATATAAGATGTGATTTAGGAACCCTCAACATCAGTAAAATCTTGACTGACACACATTCAAATCTGATTTGACGCACACATGCAACACAACACAAATGTGTTGTTTGTCAGCAATCAGAAAAATGCACATGAGTCACTTCACTATGTTCACTAACCTGAACATAGCCTAATGCCGTACGTGTTTGCAATATTAAGTGATGAGAGTTATAGCGTTCCTTGAATGCATCTTATAGCTGTTCCTCTAAGCCAGTGGTTCCCAACCTTTTTTCAAGGACAAACCGGTCCCCTAACCTGAACCCCTGTCCACAGCACTCACACAGAATGAATAAAGTGAAACGTTTTATGCAAAAATAAACAGCAGTTGTAGGGTTTTTTATAATCAAAACCAAGGTAACATTTGAGATATTGGCTTGCTTGTTTAGTTTTTCTGATACCTGTGAATCATCAGGAATGTGATCAGGTACAGCTGCTAACTGACCCGTAATAAATAGATTCATAAATTTAACGGTGGACCACAAAACGGGTTTTAATTTGGTTGATGTTAATAATAATAAAAATAGTAATAATAAAAAGAAAGAAAACATTAGAAGAAAGGAAAGGTTCAAGGTAAAACATTTTTAAAAGGATTTCTTTTTATTCTAGCTGTTTGACAGGAAGTCAACTTAATCTGTCACCCATTGACTGTAGAGCAATGTGATTTACATGTATCATTATCTCTCCATGCAAGGTTTACCATATTGTATTCAAAGGTAACAGCAACCACACTTCTGGAAGGGTGTCCACTGAAATGTGATATTTTAAAGCCATATCCAACAATGACTGCTAATATACCCAGTTCCCTTTTTTTGTTTCTTTTTCATGGCAGAACTATGTGGGATTTGTAGCAGAAAACAAAGGAGACAGTCAACTGAAAGGTCTGCACAGCTGCAGACAGACAGAGTGAATAGACTGGGAAAAGTCACCGGCGTCACCCCTGGACCCCATGCTCGCTCCTCCACTGTGCAGTTTCATTTAAGTTAGGAAACACTGTCCTTTTCTGTGTCCTGATCCTTAAAGACAAGCTGTGTGGCTCATGAAGTGTGAAATAAAGGAGTTATCACCACTGCACCTGGAGATGTGACACCATATCTTCTCATAAATGAAGCAGCATCAGATGTAGAATAGAAAAAACTCCTCTGCTCTTACTTCAGTATTTTCCATCATCCTTCAAAAAGGTCTGCATTATCACATTCATTTAGCATTTCTCTCTTTTTTTGTTTGGCAATACATTTTGCTCAGTCAAGTACACTTGTCTTCAAAAATCCACAAAGGAGCAATGAATTAACATCTGGAGGGATCCCAAAACACCGGCGCCTTATGTGAATTTCTTTCCACAGGGTCCACTCAGATCTATTTTTATCTCCTTTAGGGCTCCACAACACTTCATGTGTCGTCTTGTTGTGGCATTTTAATTTACAGCTATGCAATCACTACTACGCAATCGCCAGTGACTCTACAAACAACAATAAACTACCAAGTATATAGTCCATTTAGTACCACAATGGGCAAATTATTAGTACCATTTACAGCGTTACTGCAGCAAAAAACGTAGAAAAATATTATGATAATAAAAAATAGAATAGTATATGCAGTGCAGACAGTGAGTAAGGATTGCACATGTGTGATATTGCACTGATATGGAGTGAATACACAATACTGGATCAACTGGGAGGAACAAACCTGCAATACCATTCCTTCAGACATTCAGCGTGCATCAGTCTGTCACTAAAGGAGCTGTAAACACACACTTATAGCTCTTCAGACTCACGCTGAGTGTGTGAAATCCAATGGCATTGTGCTCTTCGTTTCACATCATGTTGTTTTGTTACGCATAAATCTACTTAAGAAGGCCTGGGTAGATATGAACGTGAATGTGCCAGCAGAAAGTGTCTCGTATATTGCCAAACGTGTGCGACAGCGTTAGTTTCATTCAAGTTTCAGGAGGACAAATATGGGTCTCAATCATACTGCTTGAATATTTGATCAGATAAGCAAAAAAAAAACAAAAAAACAAGCACTGTGGGAAAAACGAAACAATCGTAATGTGTCAAAATCAACACGCTCGTCCTATAAATGTAATTACTCTGTTAGGGCTCTTCTGCTGCACCGGTAAACACAAAGTACCATTTAGAGAGTATTTCAGCGCCTCAGTTCATCCTCAGTAAGTCGACAGCAGAATTAGTCATTTGAACACAATGTGTTGCTCTGTCATGCAAAGTGGTGCCAGCCTACATGAAGTATTTAAAATTGTTTTTGTACTGTCACGTTCAGAAAACCTCTGCCTGAGCTCCAGTCGGGCAGACTATTTAAAATGGAAATAAACTCAGGGCTCAAAGGTTGAAAGCGCTGGAAAGAAAAATATAAAAACAATAATATAACAAGCATAAATCACACGTGCCCTTTACCTCTCCAAATTTAATTTGAGAAAAGCGTTTTTTAAGCGTTTCGGTGACTGGCAGTGCGGCTTCGAAGTTCACATGACAAGTTGAATATAATTTTTTTTTCACAGGTTCATAATGTGTTTGAGCTGAGTGGGCACATTAAAAGAAAAGCGGGTCACATGGCAGATTATGGCACTTTTCTTGTGCACCTTAACGCCACCAGCACCACCTTTCACATCGCCTGCTCTTTGCTTGTCTACGTGTCTGCTCGTGTGCTTGCTACTCGCATATGAAGAGAGCTTTGAGCGTTCACTGAAGATCACATCTAACAGAGGAGCCACTGCTGCATGCGCTATCGGACAGCTCCACGTGTGAGATGTGGCATTTGAAAGAAGACGAGATTGCGCGTTAAAAAAAGACTAGGTGTACGGTGGGGGAAGGGGCAGTCGAGCGACAAAGGTACGCCAGCGTTGCGTGCGCCAACAAAGTGCCTTGCGCCTGTCTGCTGTCTTGTGTGTGGAGGGAGATGCGACCTGTCAGAGAGTGAGGGGGCTGGCTGAATGACTCCACATCACCCTTTCAGCTCCAGCAACTTCCCATTTATATTGTAATGCAAATCCGTGGCCTGTCCCAGATGGTGCTTTTCCAGCATCGTGGGTGCATAGAAATATGATTATTTATCCCAAGCACTTCTCAAGTCTTTAATGTACCCTCCTCCGTCTGCTTCTATCCCCTCCTTCTCCTGGCAGGAGTTTAAAGTCTGTGCAGTCTGAAGCGTCTTTCCCTAATGGCAAGGAGAGAAAAAGAGTAGTCAATAAATTTTGGGAGAATTTGACAAGGGAGTACCTAAGAGATTACAGAAAAGCGAGGGAGAAACAAACCTAAGTACATAAATCAAAGAGGATTGAAAAAACAGTCATTTTCTTGGCCGAGCATTAGGCAAAGAGGCACGAGCAGTAATTCTTATGACTCAAAAGTGCCTTTAATCACCTTTGCTTGGCAAAAAAGGTCCGCGTTGAAAATGATCTTCCTAAAAGCATACACTCAGAATTTTGCCTGAATAAATTCACACATTTCTGTGAGTCGTGAAGCATTTTTTTTTTTTGTTGTGTACATCAAACAACTGAGATTTTGTGTAATGCGGATGCATGGTGCACCCACAGAACATGTATTAGAGGTTTTACTGTATTAAAATGCAATGAAGAGTTGAAAGAGGAGTGCTGCTCATAATGAAATGTGTTATTTTGGGGGCCATTTGAAAGATATGACTAACAATAGATGGTATGAACTTCAAGGCAAATGATGTTACGTGGAGGTGATAGTTCTGGAAATGCTGCCAAGAGATTTTTTTTTTTTTTTTGATGCCTTAAGTCCATTTTCAGACTGCTTTTTAATGTGACAGCACTTTGTAGTTATTGTTGATAGGCTCATCTAAGCAGGGTTATGCACAATAGCATAAACAGCAAAGCTGGAGGTTTCTGAGTGTGAAACAGGCAAATCCTGAGGGGCTGTGTGCGCTGTAATCAGCTGCGAACAATAAGTCGCTCTGTTATGCTGTCAGCATTTCTATACTTTGATCATAACACTGTCACCAGATCTGTCGCCCGCCTCAGAGGCATTTAGGTATCACTTGACACTTCCTACACAGAGCAATTAAATCACATAGTGTCAAATCAACTCTACCAACCCCTGTCACATGATTATATTATACCCAAAGTATTTGTCTCCAACTTCATTTACCTTCACACAAAGTTTAAGTGAAGCGAGAAAAGAAGAATCGCTGAATTATGACGATTATTTATGGTTTTTAGAAGGGGAAAAAAAGACATGTCTATATGTGGTGCAGCAGTTCATCTTTGGAGAGCCAGCTTTTCAAAATAACTGCTTTTAAATTCATGAGTGAAGTAAACTCAAGTAAGAGCCAGTTTATTCAAGTCACAAAAAAACACATTTTCTCACTATTAGAATTGCAGATAGTTGTGGTTTTATCTCCTGAGAATGGATGAGTGGTAAGGCTGACATCTGAACCTGTATATGTCAAATAAAAATATCAGCTTTATTCAAGAAGTGTGCAGCATATACAAGAAGTTACAAATATTTTTCTATAGCTGACTACGTTATCTGCCACACAATGCTCACGGATATTTTAAGCATGACGCTAAATACAGACTTTTAGTGAAACCTCACCTTGTTGAGGAATAAAGAAAAGAAGCAAACAGAGTCTGTTCAAAATCAATAAGACTATTAACTGCCCTGGTGGAACGGATTAATAAGAGGCTTTTATTGTGGGGGAAATACAAGTTAGAAAGTCTGGTCTCATGCGAGATTTTCTTTAAAAAAAAAGACATTGGAGGTTGTGCAACTAATGATACAAGGAGATAAATGTGAAGAGCTGTATTTTTTTTAAATGAGAACGACTCAAAGGTTCATGCATGGAAAGATGTGCCACATTGGCCACTGTCCTGCACAGTGTATTTTCTTTTCGTATCCCTTAAATGTAATATTGTTTACAGCAAAACTTCTGCCCCGTGCCCAATACAGTATGTTCCAGGTAAACAGACTTTATGCTGCTCAAAGCATGAGACAGACTTCAAATTTAAAAACTCAACAAAGGTTTAGGCCCTGGGAACTCTGGGTTACCCACAATCTTTCCTGGGAACTTCTTGACTAGAATATGTGCCGCTACACCTGTAAAGGCTGACTCACATGGTATATGTGTTGCTTTAACACTCGCAGTTGGAGGGGGGGCCTGGAGGCAGCTATCAAAAAGTTAGCAGAGCATTGCAGACTTCATAGCAAAAGTTGCTAAAGTTGCTATTACAATGTCTAACATTGTTATAAATTAAGCTTAAAAGTAGTTTTATATATATGTATATATATATCAGCTTTTAATTTGTAATTTGTTAATGAAGCCTGTGTCATTGTGAGCTTTTATTTTGAAGTACTTCCTGTGAATCAGTGATCGTAAGTCTAACCGACTGCCATTGACGTTTTGGACACGTAAAATTCGTGTTTTGTGACATATACAATGCTCCTGCGGTTACAATTAAGCACCTGGCTGGACTGGGAACAAGGTATTTTCTTGTTTACATGTTTTGTGTTCCTTACATATTTATAATTTATAGCAAAGAAGTGTCTGTACTTTGTTTTTGGCCACATCATCATTAGCTTTGGAGAAAATGGTATGCTAGTTTTCTGTATTGTGCACTGCATAGCCTTGACTAAATTTGTATTTTCATAGACTTATAAGAGCTTATGTTATTTTGATCTGTCTTTTAGCTCTTACTGTGAAGAAAAGATGTAACAGAGAGTGGACCTGTGTTCAAATAAGACTTAAGGTGAATAAAAGCCTTTGTGCATCACCATTATCTGGCTGGGGGTTTGCTACATTATTTTAATGGTACAGCAATTTACAACAGGGCACATGACACCTCATTATTGTACATTAAAAGTCCTTTATATTTGGCTTGTCAACAAAATGTGCATTACCACAGCATCAGTAGTGGTTGCTGGTTTTTGAAACAGGGGAAGCTAATATATATATACTATAATTTCAGGCCCAGTTATTTATACAGAAATGTTGCTGTAGGGGGAACCTGAGAGCAAATGTGTTACTTTAAAAGTATTTTTTAATTGGCTAGCACCTGTTCTGAATATTTGCATAACATGTTTTACATAATAGGCTTGCTCGCACACTGCTGCTTGGAAAGTTGAACATTTCTCAACTTTTTCCACATGCAACATGAGCAAGGTGAAGCAGCTGACCCACAATGCAGTTCAGCAATGCCATTAAACAGAAATGAGCAGGGGTTCAATTGACTGACTCACATATTATGTGTGAGTCAGACTTAAGTATACCTTTACTGGTTCCTGACAGTATAGCTAATGTATAAAAAGAAATGCATTAATGGGACTAAGGTATTTTCATCTGTTTCAATTGCTGCCACATGTTGCTACAATGAATCAATTTGCCATTAAAAGCCTGTCATTTTCCACGTGATGAGAATATTCTCTACATTTGTTTGCAGCTGGCTTTTTTCAATAATACATATGCATTTTTTTCTCTCGCATAGAACATTAAAAGCCAATTAAAGGCAAAATAACTTTGAACAAATGTAAATGGCTTAACAGAGCTATACCCTGTAATTGTTGCACTCAGTCAAGCATTCATTAAGTGCTAGGAAGGTTGGCTCTTTTGTACCTTTTACACAAAGAACAACAGATTGTGTCCTCTTATGATGAACTCTTATGGCCTTTTCTGTGAGCAGTATAATACACACACAAAACATTATGCATTAACTAAGTTTGAACACACGTATGATTTTATTTTATTTTTAATTTCCTCCTGATTTGCAGCAGAGACTAAAGAGTAAGTAATAGATATTATGATTTCCACTGACCTATGGTTGAATTGCAATCACAGATATCTGTGAACAACATTCTGATGCACCACAGACACAGTACCCCAACTCATCTGAATGTGAACCATTTTATCACTTCTAAAAGCACAATCAAATCAATTTCAGCCCATTTTCACATACCTGACCACACTACAACATAAAGTTGTCCTGTAGGTTTTTGTAATTCTAAAAAAACAAGACGTAAGACAAAAACAAATCAGTTAAATCAATGATCCAGCCATTGGAAGATTAATGTGTTCATCATCGTCTGCCCCACTGTCATTCCACATCACTCTCCACACAGTGTTCCCTGCCCATTTAAAGACCAGTAGTTAGCCATTAGCTTGGATGGTCCCTACAGTTTCATGTTATCCACCTTCACCATCTGCACTCAAGGCAAAAGCTTGCTATTGCCATTATCGTGAAGGTGAGCTTGGAAGGTGACTGGGGAGTGAAAGCAGTGGCTAATCTGCACTGCACTTTCAGGAAGGAAGACTGGTGATAAGACAAAAATAGGAAAAATTTAGTGTTTGGCACATGTCAACCTTGCTATTATTTTCCTGAATATTACTTAACATTATTACCTAAACTAGTGGTGAAGCGTTATCTGATTGCTATCTGATCACAGTTGACACATTCTAATGCATGTAAAGGGGGCGTCTGTGAACCACAACGTAAAACTGAATGTCTTGTATTTAATGAAAAGAATATACAAGCATTACACCCCTGCTAAACAGTGATATATAGTATTGTGTAAATGTTATTCTACTACAGTATATTATTGTTGTTGTTGACGATTCCAGTTAATATGTGTGTTGACTGGGAGGCCAAAGCCATAACTCGTACAACTTTGATGACATTAATTGGATCGGACACCTGTTGGTAGTTCTAAAGTGCATCTGAGAGCAATTCTTACATTATGTTGCTTTAAAGTCATGAAACTCAATGAGCTGGCTGGGATCTTCTATTCTGCTGGCTTTTAATGTTTTCAGTTAATTAGTTTTAAAATGAGAAGTTGGGCAGACTGCATTGTGTTAAGTTACACTCCACATTTTAATTTGCCTCTGTGAATGGTGATAGCCTTTGACTTTTGACTTTGCGCAATCCTATGAATGGAAACAAAGAAAGTAAATATGGAGTCACAGATTGCTGGAAGATGGAGACAATAGATCATATAAAGTTCAGTTTTACACAGCCTGGATCTCAGTTTTAGTTGTAACATGAACAAGACATCTCCCTTAATATTATAAACAAGTTCAGTAGAGCAACCTTGCGGGAAAATGGGCAATGGACCTGTTTAAACAGACAGAAATCCAATCAATAAAGGTGAATGTTGATCATTCAGACGATTAAGCAGCCATTGTGACCCATTTAAGGGTCTCACATATCTTTGGCCTGATTCTAAAATTAGTCGACTGTGAACTGTTCAGGGCTGAAACTGAGCAAAATCCATCTGCTCCATTTTAGATGTGTACAATCGTTTTGTGCTTTGTATAATCTTTATCAGTTTAAGATGGAAAAACATACTTGGAGAGCAACACGGTCATTACTTATTTCACCTTTTTAAGTTTGCCTTGCTTTCACCAACAAATTGGATGAGTAATAGCTACTGCAGCCGTCATAACATTATCTAAGTTTTAGTCAAATTGGAGTTTAAAATTTCTACAAACCAATAAATAGCAGAAAAGAGCTGCTGTTGACTTTTGCCGTTGGAAATAATATGCATGCAAAACAACTGCAGGCTATTACTGATAAATTCATCCCTCTCACTTTTACTGTTGCGTTTCACCCTCCACTGTAATTCCATTAGATACACAGGTCACTCTTAGCATCCTTCACACCACGACCACTTGCTGAAAGCCCAACGGGCCTGTCATGCCTTGCTGTAGTTGCTAAACTATGACTGGATTATCTCTGCTCAGGGTCAAAGTTAAGGGAACCCAAGACTGGCCACATTTTCCTAAGAAATTAAATTAGCATCATTAATCATCATAACACAAAGGGACAGATAGAAATAAAATGTGAAGGAAATAGAAAAGATTGATTGAAGTTGGAGCTGAAATAAGAACCATAAAAATTGAAAAAGCAGCATAATACAGTATATAGACTCCCCAACCAACTTTAATCCAGAGCAGGTGGACACCTGCAGCTTTTGACCATTCTGTTATTTTAAGTTCACTCATCACCTAACTCCCAAGCAAAGTGAAATCATGGTGGGTTTTTCTCAACAGCACAAAGTGCAGCATCACCATCTATGGGCCGGCCCTGCAACAACACACTCCAGAGCTGGAACCACAGCTGCCTTTTACACAGTGTGCGCGTTCACCCTGTACACGCACACATTGTGCCCACAAACACCACTTTCAGAATCAATTACTCACACACCACAGGTCACGGAACAGTTCATTACTGTTCAATTACCAGTGGATGTTCAATAGCAAGCCCATTACAGGGGAAAAGCCTCAACCTCTCTGCCAAGACACCAGGAGAACAAGTATGACATTTTAATGACACTATTAAAAATGAGAAATAGAGTACAAACAAATGAATTAAAGTAGATTATGTTGAGCTGTACAAAATAAAACAGAGAGGGGAAAGCAAGTTTTATCATTAGTGTAACCAGTGATGAAGATGGCTCCTAATTGTATCGATCGGCTGTACCCCATTACACTGACTTATCATTTATCTCACTGAGATCCATTATGTCAGTATTATCTCTTGAAATGCATTTTACCAGCACAATATTTTAAAACCACTGAATAAACGGGAGAAGCTGCATGTTTTGTCCTCGCTGACTCACACAGGTAGTTCTACCCTGCATTCCCTTCAATTGAGATTCACACGAGCACAGTTGAAGTCTCTCTGCTGTAGCTAATTAGGTCACACTTGACACAGCTTTTCACATACTTCTGTCTGGCAATTATTCCGGCAGAATGCACTTCTGGTTAAGAGAAAGTTTACTTTTTCACTGCTTTCGTGTCTGGATTTATTGTTTCGTCTCCTCAGCTTTTTCTTTTCCTCGCTCCTTCATTTGCCCTAATACGACAGTCTGGCTGGAAAACCACAGCACTTGCTCTAGGTTTCATCAGACAAAATTTGACTTGGTGGCAAGCACATGAAAGAATTGACTGAAATGACAAAAAAGCTTCCAAACTAGAGTTTAAAACGGGTACTGCGATCCAAATTAAAAAAAATATTGGGAGAGCTTTGTCCTCCTCCTCCCAAGAGACTTGAGGTTGACAGGAAATTCGAGGAACTGATTCCACATAAACCGGAGATGGATTTTTGATGAGCTACACTTATATCCCTTTTCCACAACACAGATATGAACAGAATTTGCAGGCCGGAAATCCAGGTCTATCTGGCTGTACCTGTGTTAACAGTGAAGCCAGCTTGTCAATTCAACATGCCTCCTAAATCTCTGATGACATGTCGTGGTCATTTCATGATTTAATACAATTCATGTCTTACATGAATAATAATAATGCCATACAGGTATTTACAGAAATGGCCAATTTTAGCAGTTAAATTTCATTTTGCCTTAATGAAAAACCAAACAAAAAAACTGTTCTGCTTCTCTGAAATTTGCCCTTAAGAGTAACTCTGTAATATGAAAAGTAATAAAAGTTTAAGTCATAAAAAACCTCCAACTTGTTTATTGCTGAATGCTAACAATTTTATCATGTATTTTTTTTTAATGTTTTATGGTTCTGTATTTTATTCTCTTAAATTAATATTTGTAAACACTTTTGAGTGTTGTGAAGTCTTATTGTGGTTCTTAAAATGTTACTGTATTTGTTATTTCATAGTGTGTGTGATCTTGTTTTAGTATCTTTGTAAGGACCAACACATTAAACCATAGGGAGTGAGGACGTTTGGCTGGTCCTCACGTTATGTCACCCTTTAAAAGTTTTGGGGGTTTAAGACCTGGTTTTAGGGTTAGGGTAAGGATTGGTTTTTGGGTTAGGGTTAGGGATAGGGAATGCATTATGTCTATGAGTGTCCTCATTATGAATGCTGCACAAACGTGTGTGTGTGTGTGAGATGTTTTCGTTACATAATGCAATTTATTGTTTTATGTTTTTCAGTCAATAAACACACACCATTTCCACAGGATCACGTTTGTTTGAGTTTCCTCTAATCTTTGCTTCTGTTAAAACATTGTGAACAGAAATGTTTGAAGGGAAAAAATCACATGCCATGTGTCACATCACGTGACACATGGCTTTGTGAAACATTTGGTATCAAGTACACAGTTTTTTAGGAGGTCTATATATACGTGTATATATTTATATGTATATTGTTATTAGTTACTACTTGATTTAAGGGCTTGGGCTATAGTCAGACATTGCAGATGTTTTGCAGTCAGAATGTGGAAAAACTCAGTTGTGATGGAGATTAATTATCACTTAAATGTTAATGTGAATGCTCTATTCTTCTGACAGTTTCTATTAGCCGCTATTGTTGCAGGGAAGAGAAGGGTGTCGGATTGAGCTTGTGATAATACTGTTATCAGAGCGATTAATGCAGGCATTGTTGAAACATGATAATGGCCCCTTTATATTTGCCATAGCAGAAGTAATTCAAACAGGTTGTGTTGCATGTTTGTGTTAAATGCATAATTATTAAGATATTTTCCAACAAAGAGTGTAACAAAATGTTTTTGAGAAATGCAAAAAAAATAAAATAAAATGAATATATTATTAGGCAGGGAGCAATGAAAGTGTCAAAATGATTTCAGAGAACACTGCGTGTTTGATCATGTCTTTGAATCCTCCATGAAAGCACACTTCCTTCTGCAAATGCTCCCTAGAGAGTGTGGTTTACTGTGGAAAACAAGAGAGAAAGAGCAACAAGAGAAAGTCGGCTGGCAAGCACTGGCTCCCCTGGCATCTTTTCCAGCACACAGCCAATACGGCCATATTGTGTTTCTAAACAAATCGAACGGTTGGCACTGTGACAGCGCAGCCTCTGTGGTGTTCATATTCACCGAGTCAGCACGACCGTGCTCCTTCGTTCTCGGGTCACTGTGCGCGGCAGCCAGCGGGGGGGCCTCAGTCATGTTTACTCCACTGCTGGACGATGGCAACTGTGTCATTAGTCTTTTGGCTGCGAGTTGGAAAAAATAAAACATGATGCATTGATTACTCTGCACTAAGTTTTTAAACTAAATGCAATCCATCTCCAGCGCTTCTCAGTTCATTAACTTATATTGTGACTGGGACTGGGACTGGGCCTTATTTATGTAATTTATACAACTGGCATTTATCCACAGGGCTAAAGATTTCACTTGACACATTCGTCTCCCCGGAGCCACTCGTGGACACACACACACATTCTTGTACAACATTTTTAGTGAGTACACTCATGGGCGTAATGCATTCCCTCAGCCCTTAACCTAATCTTAATCGTCGCAACTAGATGCCTAATCCTATATCCCTCAACCAAAAACCAATTCTAACCCTAAAGCCAGGTCTTAACCCATAAACAACCATTTTAAGATGTAACCGAATGAGAGGACCAGTCAAAGTAGTGTACAAGGTTTTTTTTGGTCCTCACAAAGATGTACAATATGTACATACAAGTGCATACACAGGTTTGCACAGTTAAGATAATTTAAGTAGTTCCTTAAGATGAGATTCTGCCTCATTAGGACCAAGTTTTTGTTTCCCATGAGGACTACTGGTTATGAGTTGGCTTAGTCGTTGTTTAAGCCAGAAAAGTTCCAAAATACGAGGACAAGTATGCACACATTCTTGTGCAGCATTCTTACTGAGGACACTCATAGGCATAGGCGTAATGCATTTCCTAACCCCTTAATCATAATGTTAACCATCACAACTAGATGCTTAACCCTATAACCCTCAAGCTCAAACCAATTCTAACCTTAAAGCCAAGTCTTAACTCATAAACAACCCTTTTAAGATGTAACAGAATGTGACCAGTCAAGACCAGTCAAATTGTCCCCACTTCCTGTAGTGGACAAGGTTTTTTGGTCCTCAAAGATGTACAAGTGTACACACACGGTTAATTTAACTGTAATCCTGAGGACTACTGGTTTTGAGAAGGTCCGTTTTTATGCCCAAAAAGTTCCTAAATATAAGTACACTAGAGCTGCAGCAAACGATTATTTTCTGTCCAGTATTTTCTCCATTAATCGATAATCGTTTGGTCCATAAAATGGAGAAAAATATTGATCAGCGTTTGTCAAGCCTGGAAATGATGTCTTGTTTTTGTCCACAAACAAACATCATTCAGTTTTAATGATTTATTTGTTATATGGAGCAAAGAAACCGGAACATATTCACATTTAAGAAGCTAAAACCATCAGAAATCTTGCTTAAATAATGAAAAAACTCTCAAACCGATAAATCGATTATCAAGATAGTTGATGATTCCTTTAGTAATAGATTAATAATCGATTATTCAAGTAATTGTTCTAGCCCTAAAGTACACACACACATTTGTACAACAATCTTAGCATCAATACTTGTAGCCAAAGTCCATTTTCTATAGTCCCCTTACCTTAACCTTAGCCATCCCAACTTAATGCCCAACCTTAACCCTTATCTTGACCCCTTACTAATCCTAATGTTGTAACATTATGAGGAGAAAATGTAATATTTTGTGATAAACTGTTTCCAGAAGTTTGGACATTAAAAAAATAGCTATTAATGTGAAAGAACCTTGTATTTTTATAGAAAATGGACTTCTTACTGACTGGTTATACTGTATATTCAAAATGTTCCAAAAATGTGCACACAGTTTTAAAAATAGCATTCAGAGAAGTTCACACTAATGTAATACTCTATGCAGTATCTACATCATATTCCCACAAAATGCAGTAATCTGACCTAAGAAACACTTTTGCCTGTGAAACAGAAATGGCTCCTCTCTGCGGAGCAATTAATGTCTATTTTTTTTACGACAAGGCTGTAAAAGAAATGTCTTGTGACACACACTCACACAAGCCACACACAAAAACACACTCGCAGACACACACCAGCACATACATACATACCACATCTATACACAAATGAACACAGACAAAGACTTGACAGCCTGAGACCCACACATCTATTACTGACTTCCCAATAATAGCCTTTTACAGTCAAGTAAAGGGTATTAGTGTAAGAGCTGTAGAACCTGTCACACCTCCAGTTATGTGTGTCCGACAGTCAAACTGTGAGGTGGGGACATGTCCAACTAGAGATAAAAGAATCGATAAAGGAAAGAGAGAAAGTGAAAAGCAAGTGAGATTAGCCACATAGTGCTGTGTACTCGCTGTGATGCAAGCAGCAGGCTAATTGCTCAGAGACCAACAGAGCTGGGATGAGGAGCGTCAGCAGGTCTCTGATCGATTGTTGGAAGTTCTGGTGATATGTGTGTGTGCCGTGGTGGTGGTATTCGATGTGTACATGTGTTGCCCACAGGGACAATACAGCTGATAAGATAACCAGTAGACATTCACAGCGGAGGCGACGCTGATCCTTTAAGTAAAAAGTGCAGTGTGAAAATACATTGCAAGCAAGTGCTACATTTGGAGTCTGACTTAAGTCTTAAAGCTTTATGTCAGTAAAAATTTACTTTGTACTGACTGTAAAAATCTTTGCCAAAACAAATATGCGGATCACTGAAAAGAGGGACTCAAGGGATGAGGTGAGATGGAGCCAGATGATCCGCTATAGTGACCCCTAAAGAGAGAAGCTGAAAGAAAACATACAGATTTGGGGATTAGGCAAAGTGGACACTCTAAATTGACCATGAGTGTGAGTGTGAGAGAGTGTGTCCCCATGATGGGATTGGCACCAGTGCCCCCCGCGACCCTGATGTGGAAAATAAAATGAAGATGAATGAATAATTGGTGCTCCTGGTGCTGAGAGTTTACCTAAACATGGCTATATGACAGAAAATCTGATTTTACCCATTTAAGAAACGGCTCACGGAGAGCCTTTAAAGTCTTTCAGATTTTATTAGGTGAGCATGTCACCTAATTAAAGGCCCAGTGTGTCACATTTTTCCCATGAGTGGGCCTTGCTTTAAAGAGGCTGCCATCTTGTACCATTTTGCAAAAGCCTGAAAAGCCAAATCAATGTGTAGAATAGAATAGAATGCCTTTATTGTCATTATACAAGTTGTACAACGAGATTTACTTGACTTCACCTTGAAAGTGCATACAGCTAACAACGAAGAACAATAACAACAACAACAACAACAACCAGTGTATGGGTCAAGGACATTAAAAAGAAAAAGTGACCCTAGTTAACGTGAGGTGGGTTTTCAGTTGCAGCGTACTACATTAAAAGGATATACAGCCATCAAATTCTTATTGCACAATATGAAATAGCAGGTCTGTGGCAGGGTTTAAATATAAAAAGTGCATTTCAGTATATGAAATATAGAAATATAAATATCAGTGTGAGATATGATTTTAGCAGCATATAGAGTATAAATATCACAGAGTGAAATGTAATTTTGCAGTATATAAAAATAGAAATATAAACATTTACACAGTATGAAAGTGATTTTAGCAGGGTACCATTTAAAAATACAGATATTGCACAGTTGGAATGTAATTTAAGCAGGATAAAAATCTGTATATACAATATAAGTAGTGCACAGTATATAGGTATTGCATAGTGTGGAGTAAATTATTAAATAAATAAGCATTTCAGCATGAAATGTAGAGTATTGCACATGCCAGAATGTGTGAGAGTATGTGGTAGAGGTAGGATGGTCAGTGCATGTCCATGTTCAGTGTGGTTATGGCTCTGGGGAAGAAGCTGTCCTTAAGTCTATTTGTCCGAGCTCGGACACACCTGTAGCGTCTGCCAGAGGGCAGCATGTCGAACAGATGAAAGCCGGGGTGGGAACTGTCCTTAACAATGTTCCTCGCTCTGTTCAGGCAGCGAGAGTGGTAAATGTCCTTTAGGGAGGGGAGAGTGCAGCCGATGATCCTCTGTGCTGCGTTGATGACTCTCTGAAGACCCTTCCTGTCTGCTTCAGTGCAGCTAGCATTATTTTGCATTTTGAAGCAGAATCTTACTATTCAAACATATCCACCTGGTGGAATGGTTCGGTTCGATATGTATTTTTTTTGCGTTTCCATTAGGAGTAGTATCAAAATAACCTGCCCCAACCATTCAATTTTTTGGAACCCTTCCCTTGAGGTACCAGAGTAATGGTACGGTACAGATGGAGTTAGACCCGCGACAGTCGGCTGATTGGGCGACAGAAAAGTGTCACTCCCTTGCGACCGGTGTTTCTTCAACACCCGCAGGCTATTCTCATACTAAGCTTGACAGCTTGACAAACAGCCAAACACGGAGCAGAAAAAAAAACAAGCTGCTGCATGTCCTCTGTTGTTGTCCGTTGTGTCGTGTACGATCTCGTTGTTTGTTGTCGGCGCACCGGTACAACGTCACCGGCACAGCTCATCCCTCCTCTCAATTAAAGATACTGTTCTCAGTCGAAAACACAAGCCTGACTGAGGGCTTTACTGTTCCAAACCAAACCAAAACAAACTGTATTATGACGGAAACGCTGCTAGAGAACAACATCCTTTCAGGTATAAAAGGCCACTGTAGTTCCCCAACACGTTTGAGAAAGCAGAGAAGTCCTGTTTCTCCAATCTCTGATGACACATTCTGAACAGTTCATGTCATAATCAAATATATTTCTGACCTATTTCAATTTTAAATCGCAAACTAAATGAATACAAACGATTTATTGCAACCAGTGGTGTTACCTCCTTATGGTCATTTATGAGAATACAGGCATCAGGCACTGTGTTATCTTCGCTGTTGGGGCCCACATTGTGAAGGAGATCATTTGTGTTTGAGAACTGCCCCTTTCCTGCAGCAACTGCCAATCATCCCCCATCAACACTCAATCTTGCCTTCTCTGAATTCTACAACAGCTGAGATGGAATAGTCTTCATTGCCAGTAGAAAATTCTGAGCATTTGCCTGTACGTGAATCAGGCTACAGTATATAAAAAAGTCACGTCATGTCTTTTTTTTCTGTCATGGTTCTAGGACCAGATCCTGACAGTGAAGGATAAGACACACGTCATCATGTGGTTTACTTCGTAAGAACACATATAAGAAGCAACTTATTATTATTTTTTTCCAATCAATTTCCAATCGCTGCAATGTGAAATTAACTGCAGTCTCTTTTACAACATATGGGTGGGTTGAAAAAACGAATTATCGTAATAAAATTAAGACAGAAAGAATATTCAAAATAAAATATGCAATATTATATGTCACACAAAAAATGCCTCTAGGATTGCAAGGGTTATCTCAGGACATATACATAGAAAGAAGGTAAATACGTATAGATAAAAAAGAGTCGACAGAGGAAAATCTAATAGTAACATTTGAGGTGAATAACAAGAACCATAATACTATACAACATTCATTTGCAGCAATCCTTTGGGGGACTATAATTATCTCTCCACAGGCTTCCAGCACTTTCAAAATGATTTTAGCAGGAGATGTAGCACCTTACTTTGATCCATGTCCTCAGGCACAAAAAAGAATCTTCACACAACCTAAAATTGTTTGGGCAGATGATAAAATGGCTACGCAAGATGTAGGGATTCTTCTGTTAGCAGGGGCAAAAAAAGAAAGAAAGAAAGATTTCCACTCAATTTCACCTTTTGGATACATTGGGAAATGCTGCATTGATAATAATATAAGCTACAGTATGAAGGGGAAAAAATAATAACAGCAGCATTTTACCCTCTCTCTCATTCCACAACATCCACATGAGACAAGTATGTGAAATGCCATTTGTTTTCAACCTTTATGTTATTAAAACATATAGAGCACCTTTGCTGCAATCCATCAATCAATAACAAACTGTGTCCTGCTCTTTTGCCAAAATGTCCCTTGTACTACTCAGGCAGTTCATTTAATAACTGGTTCCTAGAAAATGAATATTTCAATCCATGTATTCAAAGTACAAGAAGGAAAAAGAAAAAGTAGCGTAATTTTAATTAGAAATGATAGCTACAAATGTTGATTTGACAGATATTGATTGTCTAATGAAATTATGGACACAGGGCCAGTCAATGAGAACAGTGTATAATTTATGTGTTCCACTGGGAGGAGCGCACTTAGAGAAATCATCCAGAATCTTGAGTTATACGTGTGCATTTTCCTTGAATTCTGCCTGAAATGGTGATACAGTTGAGCAGATGAGAGGAAAGAGGACATATTAGACTGTATATCAGTGCATCACTAATCCTGTCAAAAGGATTAATACCCAAGAAGCTGATCTGTCTCATGTTTGGGCACAGGAACCAACTGTTTTCCTCTGCTGCTGCTGCGTAATGTGGGCGTGGAGCACAGAGCAATCTCCATATTTGTGGGCGTTCGCACTGCAAACATTTGTTATTTGCTATTAAATTATGGTTTGGTGTTTAATGTGTGTACACACAATGGTGTAATTAAGAGACAATAGTGAAAGGATGTTATTAATCTTTAGTAAATCACTCAGTGGCGATCAATAGAAAATGCATTCAGGAGTAGCCCTATATAGCAATGGAATATGACAGGATTTTCAGCCAGTTTCAGTGACCATAAAAACCACAGAGTATTGATTGTAATAATCCTGGTCCTGGTATTAGATTGTTCATAAGTGTATGACTTTCCAGCTTTCGACCTCCATCTAAAAGCATCACTTTTGACATTTATTTCTATCTCTCTGACTTAAGGGTCGAAGGATGGAGGACGTACACTCATCAGACATTTTATTAGGTGCACCTGACTACTTCCATCTATCCATCTTCTACCACTTTATCCTCGACATGAGGGTGACATGGTGCAAAATTGCAATTGCAATTGCAATTGAATAAATATCTGGTTGCCATGAATACTGGCAAGTTTGATAAAGTATTTTAACATGTTTTCTTTTATTATTGCAGCTCTTAGTAGAGCTTGTCAGGTATTGTTTCTCATATCTGTTGTGTAGTTTTAATGTGAAGGGAAGTGGCGCGGTTGTTGTTGCCGGAAGGAAGGGTTGTTGACTTTATTTACGTACCCAGTATAGACGCCCTTATCTCAGTTACAGTAACTTTGGCAGGGTATTATTTTTATTTATGTTCATGTTTGTAATTTATGATCCAAACTTTCTCACAGGAGTTTAGTGAGTTGAGGGAGTTAAACTGTACTTTAATTTAGTTACACACTTGCTACAAGTGGTAAAGGTTTCTAAAAACCTTTACTTGTAGTTGGTTACTTGTGTCTTATGTGACTTTGTTATTTGGAGGTAAAACATGTTTTGAAAATAAAGGAAGACATTCAAAAATTCAGCTTGCGTGATTTTCATTCTGTACAAACTTTTATCATCTCAGAAACTTTTTTTTAAAAAAAACATATATCGATATCGGTAGATATCGGTTATCGGCCATAGCAGCAATATTAATATCGGATATCGGTATCGGTGGAAATAGTCATATCCCTAGTTCTTACACCTGCGGTCAATTTACAGTGTTCAATTTGCCTAATCCCCAAATCTGCACGTTCTTGCACTGTGGGAGGAAACAGGAGAACATGGAGAACATGCAAACTCCATGTCGAAAGGCAAGCTACGACAACCTGCTGAAGTTCAAACTGAACATCAGAATGAGGCAGAGAGGTGATTAAAGTGATTTCTAGGTTTGAGTGATTTTAGTATTTTCAGAACCTGCTCATGTGCTGGGATTTTCATGCGTAACCATCTCTAGGGTTTACAGAGAATGGTCCAAATAAGAGATAATATTCTGTGAGGAGCATTTCTCAGGAAGAAAATGCCTCGTTGATGTGAGTGGTCAAAGAAGAATGACCAGCGTGGTTTAAAATGATAGAAAGGGCAACAGTAAATGACATTGAATAGCCACTCATTACAACCAACACTACTATAAGTGTTTGGTGAGCTCATATGCTGGTGTGTGTAACTAAAAATGATCCTCTTACTTCATCTGGAGGTCCGTGACCCCACAAGGTGCCAGCTTTTAAAAATCAACAGCTCAACTTGAACTGAAATCGTCAGACACTGAACTCTAAGAATCAAATCAAAACAGCAAAATTGTTTTTATTTGTTATAATTTTTCAATGTCAGCTGTTTAATTCATACCTGAATTAAACCGCCTTCTCTCTGCTACCACATGGACATATATTGCCATCTAGTGGCTACATTTTTCACACCACTCTGCGTGACTTCTTCAAAATCTGCCCTGAGCGTTTTCCACTGCAGAGGGCCCCCTTGTCAAAGTTATTGTATCTTGGTTCACCACCCCCCTTTTACCTCTGCCACGAGATCTTTTATATTAGAAAGTATCAAACCCAACACATTGTGTAATCTGATTTGATTCAAACACTAAAGGTTTATAATAAGTGAATGGGATTTGACTGTGTAAAAAAAAAAAAGAGTAATCATCTTCGTTTCTACCCCCAAGCAGCCAGAGAACAGATGGCATTTCATGACCAATCACCATTTCAGAATCTATTGCCCAATCAGTTTTACATTTATATGAGAAGTAGTCTGCTTTTGCAGCAGTTCAACAGATGGCTTCAAATGTTTGCTCGGGGACACTTACTGTATGTTAAGACTTCATGGTTTCAGTTCCTCACTCGACACTGAGAATAGATTTGAGAGAAAAATAAATAAATAAATAACAGAAGGAAATGCTGTGCAGATGTTAGGACACATGATGTGATTGATGGCCGTTAAGGTGTGGTGTTTAATGACGTGAATTAGCTTTGAGGTACTGTCCTTCTTTGTGTTGTTTATGGATTTTGTTTTATTTGCCGTATATATATCTAACACGAATAACTTGTATTCTGAATTATATTTCTTGATGGCACTTTGTGTAAATGCGTCCATGTTGGGAGGAGCATAAGAAAGATGAGTTTAATTTTTTTTTTAAATTAAACGTGAATTTTAAGATAAGTATATTGATCTCTGATTAGGGGTTTGCTGTCTAAAGCAAAAGTAAAAAAAAGTGGGGCGGAAACAGACGGAGAGGCTTGGTAGCACACACAACTTGTATGATAGATAGATAGATAGATAGATAGATAGATGTGATGTGATGCAGATATAGCAGTTTATCAGTTTGTTATGACAAATGTCTGCAGAAACACTGAAAAACAGATTTTAAGGACTCTAAATGACAATATTTACTTTTGAATTGTGAAGAAGAAGTATAAAGTAGCATGACATTGTAACTATAAAGTGAAGTACAAAAGCCTTACTTGAGTATTTCTCCCCTATCTTACCCCTTAAACAGTGATTTGGTGACTTGCAGTTTGAAATGCATAAAACGTTTGGTTAAAACTTGGTTGGATTTGTTTTATGTGGATTTTCACACATAAATCATGGTAAATGAATGTCACATGACTGAAATAACCTCCTGTTTGACAAATGTTTTGCACATCAAAAAGCCAGAAACTCATTTGAAATGATTAACCAATATTTACTGGATTTATTATGCATCATTATTAGACAGACATTCACCATTATTCCTGTTTGAGTACACGTCGTGTTATTTGTCCCATTCCCTTCCCACCCAGTTTCCTCTGTACCACGCAGTGATACGTTCAGCATAAAAAGGAAGGAAGTTAGAGTCAAAGCCCTGGAGTCCTGTTTATCCAAAATCAGAAATAAAGGAGTTGTGGTGGATGAAAATAGAAATAAAGGAAGACGACGGAACAGAAACACTTAACAACCTCATTCAAATGTGGCTTGATTTCATTAAATGGTCCTTTCCCTTTGGTTTCATAGAACATCTAATCTGACAACAAACCAGGTCTGTGAGGACACAACACCTCCCCCCGTCTGGAAAATGACAACTTTTTTTCCAGGAGTGTGGAAGTACAGTCGTAACCTGCTACATATCAGTTGTGTGCTACATCCATTAAACTTTAATCAGTCGTGAAACAAGCATAATCTCTTTATAGCGCACAAGTGCTGAGCGATGCACCGTGAAGTCCCTCTGTCCCCCAATGATAAGTAATAAAAGGATTTATTAAATTCACTGAGCTAATAAGCCACATCTTCTGTGGCTTTTTCAAAGTTCTTTAAGGCTTTTCATACAAAAGTATAATGACATCTTTTAGCTGTGGCATTAGAGAACTACGGCAGGAGCGGAGATCATTCACATGCCTTCACGGAACAGATTATTAAGCACAAAAATACTCGCAGATTAAAAGCCCGACTTCGTATATCCTTGACATAGCACTCATGCATTCACATTATGTGCTATGCATTCATTTTTAACATGCACTGCACTTTGGCTTACATGCAAGGAAAAAAAAAAACAGAATCACCTAACGTAAAAAATGACATGGTCAAGAAAAGCTCAATCTCAACTTTGCTTTACAAATAAATATAACGACGACAACTTATCCCATTAACAGAGTTGTTGTCTTGTAGAAACGCAAAATACAGTGCTGTTTAAAGCTGCGGTGCGTAACTTTTGATGCTATTATTCTGCCTCTTTTTTGGTCTTGTGAACACAAACGATGTTAACGTTATTGGAATGCTGCATCCTTCATGTGAAAACAGGCTCTGTCAAGCAAAACTATCAGACCTGACGGAGAGTTTGTGTGTATACAGCGGCATTGCAGCGATCAAAAGAGCATTTATCCTGTCAAACGGCTGAATGACTTGGGTTTCTTGAGCAGTAGAATTCACTTCTGAGATGTTTTGTGGGTGTGTTTTCAGCCATACTTCAGTGATACAGTGTGGGAATGAGATCTAAACACCGCAATACTGGGAAACACAGAGAGAGGCTTAATGAATCAGCTCAATCAATCAATTGTGTGAACTTGTTTGACAATGGTTTAAATCTAAGGGACTTTTTTTCCGTTTAGAAGTTACACACTACTGTCGAATGTGGTTCACAGTCAGTGCAAACCCTTCCCATCCCGTCTCCATCACATCCTGCTCTTTACACTGACTTTCTCCTCAAACGAGGAAACTCCCGGAAGCTGTGCCCCGGAGAGAGCATGCTTCCTGGGGAAGAGAGTCCAGTGTTGTTCCTTGAACCCGGCGAGCAGCCCTGGATGCTATAAGAGACTGAGTTGTAGTAAACAGAATTGATATGACAGCTGTGGTGTTCACTGTGGGACATGAGAGGACTGTCACAAATCCCTAAGCGGTAGCAGACGCAGGAGCAGAGGGAGCTGAGGCTCGACTCCGTCCTGCCCCTTCCCGCCTTGATCTGAAAATGCAGCCTGTGTCTGCAGGGGCTTCTTCTTCTTCTTTGCTCCTGATCTTCTGCTGGGGAAGCAATGAGATTTGTGCGGCTGGTGCCCTCCTCCATTGGGAGGAAGAGTGTGCTGTGGCTGCGACTGTGCACCACGTTGCCCCGGTTTCTCTGCCTGTGGCCGCCTCTGCTTTGGTCACCCACAACATGAAGAGTCGCCGCATCCTCCAAAAGGCCCCTGTCCCTCTTCAGCGACGCCCTCTCTTGAGCGTCCCTCCTCTCATCCTCAGTGTTCATAGTGAGGAAGCGAAGCACCACCAAATTAAGGAAGGCCCCGATAACGGTGAGCCCCACCAGGATGTACATGAAACTGAACACCACGTAGGGTGTCTTCTCCTGGAGGTCCTCCTTTTTCTGCAGGGCCACAAAGTCCCCAAAGCCGATGGTGGTGAGCGTGATGAAGCAGTAGTAGTAAGCGTGGAAGAAGCTCCATCCCTCGAAGTGGGCGAAAGCTGCAGCTCCCACGCACAGCGTTCCAATGCAGGACAGGAAGCCCACCAGGACCATGTTCTCCATGGACACTTCAGTGCATCGAAAGCCTATGCACTGCTTGGTCTTATGGAGAAGGTAGCGGACGAATGTGTTCATCCTTTCTCCCAGGCTCTGGAACATGACCAAAGTGAGGGGGATGCCCAGCACTGCATAGAACATGCAGAAGACCTTTCCTGCATCTGTGCCTGGTGCTGCGTGTCCATAACCTCAATGCAGAGACATGGGAATTAGAGAAAAAAGGGAATGTTTTTATTTTAGTTTTAATAAAAAAACAAAACCATATAAATGTTGCAATCATAGATGTAAATAAAGAAAACTAGAGATAAGAAAAACAAAGATGGATGATTTCAATTAACTTACCAATGGTCGTGATGACTGTTATGGCAAAGTAAAAAGAGCCAGCGAATTTCCACTGTCTCCCGGCGCGATGGGGCTCCGCTTGCAGCACCACTCGCTCGATTTCGCGGTAGTCGTCCTCGGAGAAGCGGTACTTCTTCTTCATCTCGTTGCGCTTCTGCTCCAGGACGCGCCTGCGGGAGCTCTCCGTCTCCGACTCCAGCGCGTCAAACACCGCGGCGCCGACCAGCAGGTAGGAGAACATGCAGAGGATGAGCGACAGCGTCCGGACGTTTTGCTTCTTCATCGTCGGCGTCGGCACGAAAGTCGCGGATGAAGCAGGTTATTACTGGCACAGTTACAGGTGGTAATGTTCTTCAGCGGCGCACCGACTCCACATCCTATTGCTGCAGCCTGTTGCTTGACACGCAGGAGAGTGGAGTGCGGGAGAACGACACCTCCTGCGTGGAAATCTATCTCGTCGGCTTGAAAAGTGTTGTTAATGTGAAAACGCACATATTTGTTGTTGTGCGGCGCGCAGGGAGAGCGACAGATGCTCTCGACGCGGTCATCTGTTAAATGAAGTGGCCTCAGTTTGTCCGATGCCTCCTCGCATGCGCAAAGCAGTCACCAATGGAAAACAGAGAAATGTGCCTAATGTCATTTATGAAGCCAATATGACACTGATAGTGATCAATGTTCTCACATCTGTTAACAGCAAGTGGAGTCCAGACTGGACCTGGTGGACAGTAATCTGTGAGGAGGGGTATTAACCAGGGATTTCACTCAACATCTGAACTGGTAACTGCGCATCCAAGGTGAGATAAAACCCTGGATTCTATATATCTGTGCTGATTAACATAAAATTATACATGACATTTAAATGATAAATAAATCAATGAAACAATATAATATATATTATAGTATGTATAATACTATAATATAATATATATTATAGTATGTGCAAAAGAGGTAAAGACAAATGCAGTTGACAGTGACTTTTTTGAATATTAATGTTATTCCATGTTAACAAGCTTTCATATATTCAAAAACCAAAAACACATTATGTAAACAGTGGAAACTTCGCAAAAACATACATGTCTGACAAAGAAGCCCTGACAATAACTTATTATTTTCATAATCGGTTAATCTGTCAATCATTATATCGATTAATCAAGTTTTGGTTTGGTTCCTAATATGTCAGAAGGTGAGGAAAAATGTTGTGTGTTTACCCAACCTGAAAATTAAAGGAATACTTCACCGATTTGTATGTAGCTTTGTATTTCTAGAACAGGGGTAGTATTTTTGAAAAATTTTGCTTCTCAACCTCAGTTTCCCCTGAGTCGAGAAATATCTTCATTCTTTTTTGTTACATGCCCACCAGTGACACTTGGTCCGGGGCTTGAAACTGCTACGCTAATTCTGTACTTACTAGACCGACATGTAGGGGACGGGACCTCATTCCTAGAATGTAAACAGTGTCCGCCATCTTTGCTAACAGTTATGCTAACAGGACCAAGTATCACTGGTAACAAAGAAAAGAAGAATAAAGGGGGAAACTGAGGCTGGGAAGCACTTTTTTTTTCAAAAAAAAATACTACGCCATTGAATGATTACTTTGTGATATGGAGCAAAGAAACTATAAATATTTTACATTTAAGAAGATGAAAAATCAGAGAACTTATTTAAATTATTTGAAAAAAAACACCCTAACCCAACTGATTATGAAAACAGTTAATTAATAATTGAATAATCATTGCAGCCCGAATGTAGACATATACATATATGTATATATGTATATATATATACAGTATATAGTAAATTGTAAGCACAAGCATTGTAGACCATATTAAAAAACTATACGAATATAATTCTATGAATAAGGCTATTAATTAAAGAATGCACATAAGACCACTTATTATAAGAGTATATAGGGTTAGGATAAGACTATATAGACAATAGAGGAATGAATTAAGTCAGACAGATTTAGTAACAGCAACATAAATACACATTTATACACTGATCTGCGTCTTTGCTCTGTAACTTCAGTCTCGGTCTGTCTCAAAACATGCCAATAATTATGGATCTTTAGTGCGTATGTTTCGCATTAGAGAGCTGAAGCCTGCGTCTACACTGGCTAAATAAATGGCATTACGACACTATGCTTCTGGAAAACTACTGTAGGTGATGCCGGTTGCCATGGTTACTTATACCAGACTGTCAGTGAGGTTGAAGCTAATATGTTAAGCGTAATGATGCAGTGAATCATGTTGTCACCGCATGGAAGCATGTGAGCAGGTATCATTATTTAGGCTTGGATTTATTTTCTTCTGAGTTTTTTTTTTTTCCTTCGTCCCACATGTAATGGAGGAAAAAGACGGCACTTCCCACAGTTGTGTCAGATACAGGTCTGTTTGGCATCCTCCCTGTGTCACAGTGGGTATTAGCTGCACCAGCAGGCCAGGTGGACTATACTGTGTGTGTGTGTGTGTGTTTTCACAGTCGCTTCACAGAAAACAGAGCAACCTATTCTTGGTGGCCCTGTTTTTTTTTTTGTGTCAAGTGGCTAAATCGGCACACATACTGTTTTCCATTTTGTGATTCAAACCAGCTCACCGTAAATCAAATTACATCACAGCTGATAAGAGAGGAACCTGGAGTCTTAATAGCCACCCATCAATCCACACAGCTTGTACTCGCATCCTTTTCAAAGCCCAAGGAACAAAATGAGTGGGCTCATCAGGCGCAACTGGGTCTGGGCTTGCGATTAACTATTTTAACTCAAAGAGACGCCTCGCTGATTTTGTTTTGATCTCTTTCTTCTCTCTGCAGGTACATTTCATTAAGACACACACCCTCTCTCTCTCTCGCTCTCTTTCACACACACACATGCACACCAACACACACCTGGAAAGAAGAAAATAAATACAGCAGATTATAGAAATCACAATATCTCTTTTCCTTTCCTTCGTTTACTGTTTTTAATTTTGGTAAATTAAAATGGAGAATGTTCACATGATCTTTAATCAACTTCATTATTATCTTTGTGAGGGTTGCTGAACGTTAGCTGAGTGGTTTAGTAATCGTTCCCTTGGAGGATTATCTTTAGAAATTCAGTACAATTAAAATAATCTCCAAAAAAAAAATCTCAAAGAGACCTCAGTGGCAATGCGGACAATATGCAGATGGTAGAGAACCATTTTGAAGATGGCATCATGCAGAGATAAGACGACCCTGTGTCTGAAGATGTCTCTACTAAATAAAACACACCTGCCAATGTTCAGCAAAACAAATATGGAAATGTGGCAAAATCCTACAGAAAGGTTTACAGGAGGAAAAAAAAAAAATCAAGCTCCTCTGGCAAAAGCCAAAGTTTTAGAAAGCAAAGGGGGGTCTTTATCGAGGAACAGCAGCTGTGCTTTGACAAGGATAGGAGAAAATTACAGACGGGGACAATACAGGAATGCAAGATTAGGAAGCAGCTTGATATAGAGGATTTGTGCACAGACACAATGTGTTGTGAAAAGAAGTCGTTGAAAAAAGAGGGCGACACTGTCAAGACACCAGTACATAGACAGTTGTGAATTTAACTGCAAGGGCTTTAGTGGAGATAATGATGTGCCGTGTTTCTTTGAATGCACAGATTCAATTATTTATGTCATTTAATGTGTCAGATTTTACTCTTTTATTCTCGTCACATTTCTTTGTGTATATCCTCTCATAAATGTGGATTTGAGTGTAAGAGTGGACCAATTATGGGACGCAGCCATGAATTTAAATTGCAGGCACATATTTCTCGTACAGTGATACTCCAAGACTCAACCACAGTTCAGCCTCCACTGAGCTGATGTACAAGAGGAAAATGATCGGACTAATACTGAGCTCCAGCTACAGTACAAGACAATATTAATAATAGAAAACATTAAATGGGAGGAGAACTGGGATGAAGTGCCACTATCGCTTTCTTAACCAAGTATCATAAACTATAATAATGTAATCCTTTTTATTCTTGTACATGTTCATCAGAATGTGGATACATTCATTTGACAATAACTGTATTTGTAATAAATAAAGCTCAGCACAGTGGGTTTTGGTTCTGATAAAGGTATTTTTGTCATTTGTGATTTTTCCGGTGTCATTAATGGATTTCCAATTTTAATCTTAATTACAGATTGGATTAAATCTTGAAACATAAAGATCTGAAACCTAACTTTGCGATGACTGTACATTCAAACTAGACACAAATCTACAAAAACCTGTTGCAGCATTTCTGTTGAGCAGAATTCCCCCCAGACGACCCTGAACTCCACCCGCCCTCATCCTAAAGTCACAAAATTCCTGCCCAAGCCTCACGGTCCGCCTGGCTTTGTGTAAATATTATTGTATCTGTAGCAAATATTCCCATGTGTATCAGTTTCACAGAGAATAGAGCAGTAGTGAATCCATTTTATGGAGCAGAGGCACTAAATAGCAACAGCAAATACTGGATGCCTGCAGAGCCCTCTGGTTTCCACAGTAACCAGGACCAAAAATAGAATTCCACACCAGCGGCCATTCAACGCCGAATCCCCTGTGATAACACACAGTTCTATTTATACATTCTAATGGTGAAATACTCTCATGTATAAATGCATTTGTCTGGCTGCTGTCAAAAGGAGGACATCATGGTCCAATTAAATGTTCGCACCTCTGAACTCGTATTTGTGCTGCCGCTTCTTACGGCGAGGAAACCAAATGAAACTTATGATCCCAGAGATATGAAATGTAACAAACTAATGAGACTTGGATAAATTGGAGTTTGTATATTCGGCGTGTGTGTGTGTGTGGGTGGAGGCTGTAAGATTTAGAAAATGAAAGCATGTAAGTTGGTGTCTGCATGGAAAACACTTTGTTATTTGATGAAAATGTACAAAGTGTGTTGTGTTCAACACTGCACCTAATACAACCCAGTTTGATATTAATCGGCAGCCAAATAGACAGACAGGCATTTGGCCATCCATAATTAGATGACATGAATAAAAACTTTTAACACGTTTTAAGTGTCAATTTCTTCCAGTTCATGTGCATACGTTCTTTGCAGCCGCAACCATTTTAAATACAATTATCACTCAATTATAAGTCAATTAATGCTGATCAGTTAGATGATCAGTATGCTCTATAATCATAATCTGTGATGATGTCAGTCATGAAAAAAATGTTGAAATCCATCAAAAGAGTTTACAACTTTAGGACAACAAAACCAAGCAATAAGGTCTGACACAGCAATACCATAAGTTTGTTCTCAAAACAAGGTAATATAATGTTAAACAAGAACAAATAAAAAAAGTCTAACAGATAAAGATAAAAGTTAAAACAGCAAACTTTTTGTTCTCATCTTTATTCTTACAATCTCGCAGATATTATCTGCAATAACCTTGTAAGATAATATATCAATCAATCAATCAATACAATAATAATATATAAATGAAATTAAATAGTCACAGTTCACGTTGATATTTGCAGTGACTATCCATAGCATCAATTGTTTGCAATGTGGGTTTCTTTTAATGCTGTAATCTCTTGATTGATTTAAATGGTGTGTATTTCATTCTATGATTTATGATTTACTTAGCATCTCATACTAATGACTTAGCATCTCATAATTATGACTTAGCATCTCATAATTATTACTTAGCATCTCATACTAATGACTTAGCATCTCATACTAATGACTTAGCATCTCATAATTATTACTTAGTATCTCATACTAATGACTTAGCATCTCATACTAATGACTTAGCATCTCATAATTATGACTTGGGTATGCATTCTTTTTTTCGTGTGGTGGAAACGGGTTTCCATGGGGGTATTTGGGCTTGAAGGAATATAAGTTAGGCGATTTTAGCTTCTATCAGTCGTCTTAACGGGTCAAACGGTACTTTATTCAAAGACGAATTTCCATTTTGAGTAAATGCCAATATTAAAGGCAAGCGTATCAAGTGAAGTGACGTTAGAAAAGTACTACTCTTAGTGAGGTACCTGAAGGCAGCATGAGCCACTCAGAGGGAGGAACCTGAAAGCAGCATCGGCACTGCAGCCGCTGTCTGACGATGGTAGACTGGGAGAGACGGATGGTCAGGGCCGCCCCCGTCTAACCTGAACATGCATGTGTGACCTGCTTCATGTCCGTTTCTAGTCCGGGACCGGGGTGAAACGCGTGTTTGGCTTCAGCTCGTCACGTCACGGTGACTTATTTAAAGAATGGAGGACGAATGTGTTTGTGAGTACGACTCGACATGGGACACGGAGAGTGATGGAGACGACCCGGCTGGAGAGAGCCAAACCCGGCGGTCTAGTCAAGACAAAAACAAATCTGGGTGGACTTTGGTACGTGCTTTTTAATGTCATTCGGCGAAACTGTGACTTGTTTGACATGGTACATAGACGTCGAGCGTGTGGACGAATGTCTCGCAGGGTTTGCACCACTATGGTCGGTTGTATTCGTGCCATGACTGGGAAGCTAACGCTAGCTTTACCTCCCAACTACTGCAGGCTTGCTAACTACCCTAGCTAGCCGCCAACATTAGCTCACTTTTTAGGGACTATACGTCGCTGGTTGTGTTTATATGTTGTCTATTACCGACATACAGCGATAAAAACTCACAATTCCAATAATACAAGTTGGAATATAGAAAGGGTTTAATTGTTACCTACATAATTTTGCTGTAGAGGGTAATTGGTTAGCTTGGCCTTATATGTCAACTATGTTATGCCTGTTTTTTTTGCTGTCACCTTAGTCATTGTATACTGTGACATTATATGTAATGATAGCACGACTCGTTATATTTGCGGTTAATCAGGATTAATTGACTTGGCATTAACCGCTGGTGTAACGGTAAATCTGTCATTGATGCATTTTACTTTCACTTTTACGTGACAGTGGCATCACACGCCCAGAAACATGAGGGCAGCAAAGGACATGCAGAACTACAGAAGAGGATACCCAGTAAGTACCAGCTACATTAAATACAAACGTGTTGTCTTTATGTGCATTTTCCATTGCGTGCATTAATAAAACCCTAATGGAAACAGCATTAACAACAGTTTTTTTAAATCTAAATGCATTAAGATTCTGTGCTTGAAGTAGTTGGAAATCTTTAGAAAAGTTAAATGCATATGATGTCTGTGGAAACGGATTCAGTTAATAAAATATGATGTATAGAAATTGGCTGAGGCGTTATCCACATGGAAACAGATCTTTCCCTATATAAGCTTTTTTTGTTTTTAAAACATTTTCTATAAGCATGGTATCATTTCAAGAAATGTCTCCATACACAGAATGTATGTGACGATGTAATGCTGCCACAGAAATGGACCAAAATCAGACAAGACTATGTGCGTACAGCTTGCATGCTGTGCATTAACCTCAAATTCAAAAAGAGGATCAGGGCAAATATGGTGAAAGCAAATGCAGGAGCAAGAAAGAGGTGGAGTGTGTTGGCAATGGTGGACGAGGGGAGGTATGTTTGGACTGATAAGGAAACCTCAACAGTCCCTTACTTAGTGTATGACGCAAATATTGCTGTAGAAATAGATGGTAAGCAACTATGAAACCCTTTCGTGGCACACTTTCTGATCCTCCTTCATGTTCTATTTATGTCACTGTGTTGCACCATCTTATTCTTCTGGGGTGACCCATTTTGTGCCACCTTCTGCTTATCTCAGTGAACTAACTAATATTTCCTGAACAGCTGTGGATGGAAACACACACAAATCACAATATGTCATTTACTAAATTTTACTTTCAGCTAAAATCGGCTAGTCATTAGAAATCCTAGTTATAGTTTGTTGAAATGAAAGTGTTGAAATTCTGTTTCTGTTTGTTTTAGAATCTTACAGATGAAGAGTGCTCGGAAGACAAAATGAACAATTTGCAGTTTTATCTCAATAAATTTCCCTCTGCTCCTGATGGTAACACATTTCGATTGTAACGTCAATATACTTCTAAATGTTATAGAATGTTGTGGATGTAATATTCCTTGTTTTTCCTCGTTTGGCACAGATGTCTACATTGAGTCATTTCTGAAGGATTGGAAAAATGACTACAAACGACTAGAAAGGGTTCACTCCTACATTCAGTGGTACGTAGTGTTTATCCCCTCACTACTACTATCTAAAACTGTAAGAAGTCAGTGTCTGCATATTTGTGTCATCCAGGTGACCTTGCAGTCTTATTACTTATTACAAGTTATCAAATACATTACACAATGTATGTCGTAAGTCTACACTGAATAATAAAGTGTAGTGAAACTGCTTCAGTGATGCCTCAAAAACAAATTTTTCTTTATGAAGTCTTTGCTATTGTCTATTGGTGTAGAATGTCAGTTCTTTTATATTGCTACCACAATGTAAAGAAGTAACAGATGAGCAAATAGTCCACTTCTGATGTACTCCAACCTTGTTAATTGTTCAAAAGTAAGTGATTAAGGTATGATAATCCAAAATGCAGTGATTACAGTTGTGGTGTTTTTTATTCAAAAATGTTTAAATCAAGCTTTGACGCCGCTGCCGTTTCTTTCCACAGGCCATGTTAAAGTTTATTATTCTTACACATCACTGAAGCTTTGCAAATGAAAAACTGATTAAATTAACGTACAACTTCAGTGATGTCCTGAGGGATGGCCTACTGTTACACTGTTTTGTTGTTTTGCCTCTCAACAGTTAACTGTAAAGATGGAAAAATGCTGTACGTGTGTGTAATTTCTCTGGGATGAAGCTCCTAGAAATTATGTTTTTAAAAGTCATTTTGATTTGATTAAGGGCACAGTTTCATTAGATGTTGATTTATTTATTTGTTTTGTTTGTTTTGTTTCTCTCTCTTGAATCCTCTGCCACTTGAAGGCTGTTTCCTCTGCGAGAACCGGGGGTTAATTACATGGCTTCAGAACTCACCAAGAAGGAAATTGAGGTAAGGTTATATTAGGAAACAACGGGTCTCAAAAGAATGTCTGGGCAGAAATTCGCCATCTGTGATGACTTGGAAGTAATGTTGGCGCAACCTAAAACAACACTGCAAATTAATTGGACTATTTAGGTTGGTGGTGTTGATGATATACTGTCAATTAATGGCCATCAAGAATTAAACTAGTTAACTGACGACACCTAATATCCCGTGACCTCACATACAGTGAAGTTATGATTTATACCAGCAGAGGGTGAACAATCCACCAAAAGCACTAATTGAATTAGCAGGGTAAGAAGTCAAAATGCCGAGAAGTGAAACAAGTTGAAGTGGCTTCTAAACTGCAACTTTGCTGCGATTCGGGTCGAGGAGAGTGCGGCTACAACCTTGATGTTACTGCATCTGGTATCTGTGTCATCAGACGGTATGTTCAGTAACAACAAGGTGACACCACCAGCTTTTTCAAACCAGACCGTTATTTTTTTTATAGGCTCAACTAACCTATGTGCAATTTTAAAATCTTAAACTACGAAAAAGACCAGCATTTATTGATGAATAACTCTAATTTAGGTTAATACTACAAAGTCAAATGTGATCATTACATACCCAGAGAAAGGGAACTACGCATCAGTGTATCCCTGTGTATAAATATAAATCCTCCTCTTTCCTCAACTAACTGCCCAGGAAAAATCAATGGCTTCAGGGATTTGAAACACTAGTTTTCTTTGACTTTGAAAAGGAAAACTGAACATGTTGTGTGTGGGATAATTTGACAGATATAGACATGGAAACTGTGGTGAAAGATAATTTTCACTGTCTATTTTGCTGTGAAATGCACTCACTCAGCGAGTGTAGCTGCTGATGATATGTTTACCTAAATGAAAAGCAGGATATTCCGCCACACAACCATGCTGCTCATGCGTCCACTGTGACCCGAAGCCTGAGCTTCTTTTTACACCCTAAAATAAACATTATTTTGTTGTGTGGTTTACTATAACTTGGCTTTAAGATGCAGCCATTAAAGATGCAAAGTTGTTTATTTTAGTGACTTCTATGATTGTAACTAATACGGAAACTGATGCCAGGTCTTTTCTTTTCTTTCTATTTTCTTACACATTTTCCTTCATAAATTTTTTCAAACTATGACTCTAATAATAGCTGGCCTGTAAGGATGCAAATTATTCTTAACACATTACATTTTATCTACTTCTATAAGTGTTTTGTTTTATTACTGTTGTGTGATCATAAAAGCCGGATCAGCGTCTTGCTTTGAAGTATGTTGTTTTCCAAGATCCCCCGACATACAGACTATCCCTCGTACACTTAAGATGTCACCGGAGCAGCCACTTATCTCTCGTTTTTTGTCATAAAAGCTGTTGAAATTTCAAACATTGTTTTCTTGATTTACATTTTATCAACTCTCAGGCCTTTAAGAAAAACGAAGATGCCAAAAAGAGACTAGTGGAATCCTATGAACTCATGCTGGGCTTCTATGGCATCCGTTTGGTCAACAAAGAGACTGGTGAAGTAAAACGAGCTGAAAATTGGAAGGAGCGCTTTGGAAATCTTGAGCGGTAAATATGCGACATTTCCATGCAAACATCTTCTTAAATGTGTTCTTCTGCCACTGAAGCTGTCTGTTCTGTTGCAGGAATATGCACAACAACCTGCGCATCACTCGCATCCTGAAGAGTCTTGGAGAGCTGGGATTCGAGCATTATCAGGCCCCACTAGTGCATTTCTTTCTGGAAGAGACGCTCGTCAAGAAAACCCTTAGCAGTGTTAAACGCAGCGTGCTCGACTATTTCCTGTTCGCGGTGCTGGACAAGCAGAAGCGCCAGGAACTTGTGCGCTTTGCCTACCTTCAGTTTGAGCCAAAGGACAAGTTTGTGTGGTGTCCCAGAAAGATTCAGAAACAATTCAGGAAGGCGGAGAAAAGACTGGACGCCATTGGTAATGGAGACGGGAAGGACGACGTGTATTTAAAGGGTAAAAGCAAAGACGGAGAGGCAGTTGTGCAACAAAAAGAGGACGGATCGGCAGATGGTACAGCAAAGGCTCAGAAAGGAACTGATAAAACGAGTAAAGACAAAAACAAACTCTCTGAGACGTCTGACGAGCTGAAACCAGAATCTGAGACTGTCACAAATGGAAGTGCAGAGGCTGAGTTTGATCATGAAATTATGGGGAATGGAAATGACTCGACAGATGATGATGAAGATGGTGGTGATGATGATGAAGAAGAAATGGATCAATCGCCCACTCCTGACACTGTGCCGGTAAACACCGGTGCTGCAGAGAGTGAGCACAAATTGACCCAGAACTCAGACGATGGCATCCAGGACGCTGACAACAGAATGCAAACGGATGTCGACACAGACACTGAAAAACCACCGAAGAAGAAGAGGGAGGAAGATGACGAGATGGCGCCAAGCAGCGGCTCTGCCGAAGACTCTGAGGCCAATGGGCACATGGACGACAAAAGCAGTGCTGCTAAGAAAGCCACCGTTGAAACAAGCCCGTCGGCACAAACCCCTCCAAAGACTTCAAAACACTCGCCTGCTCCTTCTTCTGGAAGAGAGGAAAAAATCCCAAGGACTGACTTCAATCAAGTGCCAGATACAAAGGAAGAAGATGAGGACATGTCGCAGGAAAGTGTGTCCACAACAAATGGGTCGCTGACAAAAAACGGCAGAGTGGTGGATGAATAGACTTGGAGGATGTTGATCTCACGTCAAAAAAAAAACACTCTCAGACCAAAATGGGTCTTGATATTAAGTTAAAGAGTATGACTTTCTGAGCCTTATTTCTACTGTATTTGATGTATTTTAGATATTTTCAATTTGAAGGAGTTTATGGACTGATTCATTCGTCAGACTTCATGTGACACGAGGCCGTCGGATATTAAAGATCAAGCCTGGTGATATTATATCGCAGCAAATCCCATGAAAAGACAAAAAAAAACAATGTTACTTTCAAACTCCCATAATACTGTCTAATCCTTAAAAAACAGGGCAGATGTATATTTTTTAAATACTCTCTGTTGTAGTTTTACAAGTGTTATTTCAAACTTCTTTGTAGACTGATTTGGGAGCATGTGCAGCGGTATTGATTTAAAAAAAAATGATTTAAAACTTAAGTGCCCTTTTTTTCTTTTCTTTATTTTGATACAGAAGAACATGTGACCCAGTGCAACACTGTGGCTCATTTATTTCCGCAATGTTACGGACAACACTGAAAAAAAGGGCACAGAGGAATAAGCTGACGTCAGGCTTTGACAACAAAGATTGTTCTCTGTAAGTTGCATAAATTGCTTTCATGGGATTTGTTGAGCATAAGAAAAAAATGTACAGTATTACCAGACTTTTCCTTTAAGGGAGAAAAGACCAATGCTGTCGGCAACTGATATTTATTATCTCCATAGAATACATAGAGCACTATTATTGATCTGTGTCAGTGAAATGATGATTTAAAAGTTTTTAAAAGCTTACTTTAAAAATTGAACAGTTAGGTGTTTTTTTTTGCACTGAGAAATAATTGGAAGAATTGTTTTTCTTTTTTATTTCCTTTTTTTTTTTTTGTCCTGTAAGTAAAAATGACATGAACTGGACCCAGCTGTTCAAACCGATTTAAGACTGAATGTCACTCGAGTTAAATGTTGCACATCTGTGTGGAAACGCACAGATTTGGGAAGTAGACTTATGAACAACTGCCAAAAAAGAGAGAAAAGACTGATTGATTGTACGGTGTGCGTGCGCGTGTGTGTGTGTGTGTGTGTGTGTGTGTGTTATTGGCAGAACTGATAAAAGCTTTGTCTATGATTTAATATTAACTGTTTGTTAGTTGAGACGGCTGCAGACAGTGAATATTTACAAGCCAGGGCAGTTACAGTGATGCATCTTTTTATATTTGCACTTAATTTTGAATAACAATGTTGAAGTTAATGGTATTTACATATTGAAATGGTAATAACTTTACAAAAAAAACAAGCTGAATCCTTTATAAATTTAACTTTCCCCCCCTAAGTATAAATACCTGGCTGTTGACAAAGCAGAATAAAGTTATACTATTTTCTCATGCTGCCATGACTTTACTCTGTTTTTAAATCCAGGTCTCGGGATTACGTCGCCTGCTGATTTTTCCGTTAATCCGGAGGTTCTTCTCTGACTTCTCTGAAATATTGGTACAAGTTTAGCTACAGATGCTGCCAACTTGTGTTTTTATGTTTTGAATCTGAAGTTCACTACGCATACAAAGAAGTATACGAAGACCACCGTAGTTTGCTGACACAAGGGAATGACGAGGGTAAGTGTAGGAATCGTTGTTTGTTGCAATCTGCAGTCTCACCATTAGATGTCACTAATTCTTACACACTGGACATTAAAGCAGATCAACTTGTCCATACTTCAGGAGCAGTACAGTTTAGTTTGGAAGATCGTAAGAAAAATCCACACACACATTATGTTGAATTATTCTAAATTCACACAGTGCTCATAATCGACTCTTCCTCCACGACAGAGGATGTGATTATCTGTATAGAAGCAGTTGTATATGAAGTATTTTCTTTAAAAAAGAAAGGCTTATGATTTTCAATGTCAAAACACTTCTGTTATGTCATTTAAAACCATTATCTACAGTAAGCGACAACTTTAAAACCAGTCATTTGTTTGGAGTCAGTTTTACTCCCGGCATCGGAAGAGACACGCATCCACTAGCATCCCCTAGCCGAAGTGTCAGTTTCCACCAAATCCCAATGTGTCATGTACCAGCTACCTCGTTCTGTCAGTGCGGTTCTATGTCTGTTGGATGACTGAACACAGCGCTTCAATTCTGTAGAATCAGTAGTGTTGACACCATATCATATTTGTCCTTGATGTGATCAGTTGGACAGGAAGATCAGATTCTGATCGTATATGCTTGTAAATCTGATTTGGGCTGCAGTCAAACAGTTGATGACTCTGGTGATTAATCCAGCATTAGGCTACAAAAAACAAACTTGTTCTTTAATCTGAAGTGATCATACACTTATTTAGACATTCTTATGGCCAGTATATTCGATTTCTGCCAAAACAAAAAAAAACCTTGTAAATGTTACAGACTGGACCTTTAAACCTTTTGGATTCAATCAACATACACTTTTCTACCTCACAGACATGGAGGACCTGATCAGAGGTCAGCTTGTAGTTGGTCAAAAACACTGACCCTCTGCATATTTTTAACATTTTTTGTTTGGCTCAGCCCACATTTTTTCCCAACAGTCTTGAAATGGTTTCTCCTCTTCTTACTGCTGCCTCCTCCACTCCTCCTCACCCCCTCACCCCCGTGTACAGTGCGCGAGGTTGAGTTCAGCCCCTTCGGCTGGAGGCTCGGGTTTATCTGGAAGCAAAAGAGAAAGCCATTCAGGAGCTTTGCGCCGTCAGGTGAAGGATTGAGGCTCCGTGGCGAACGCTTGGGGGGGAGTGAGAGGAGAGAGAGACCGGGACCTTTTCCACAGAAACTCGGGGTTTGTGAGGAGTGCGCGAGTGAGCAGGAAGGAGCCATGACGGTGTTCTCTGCTCTTTGGGTGCTCTTACTGTGCCAGCTTTTGACATCATCCTCAGCGCAGGTAAGGATGATCACCAGGGGCCGCGTCCGGTTTTTTTTTTTCATGCAGTTGCTGTTGCAGCTTTTCATTAAAATTAAATTCAAAGTTGCCGTGAGTTTTGTGTGACCTGTGGAGCTTATTGTGACGATGATGATGATGATCAGCATCACCATCTTCTTCCAGCTGATTTAGGCCTGACCTGCTTGCTCCCCCTGCACAGTAAAACGCATAGTGTTACTCTTCTGAAATCATGATTTGCGTAAAAGTGGTTGGTGTTGTTGTTTTTTGCGTCGTCCGTGGGCCTTATCCTGTCCACGCTCTGTCATGCCAGACTTAATTGTCTGCAGGTGGCTGTGTCTTTCGCACACGCTGATGAAGTCGCGGGGTTATGTTTTCTCTGAACCTGTGGAATGCGCGGATTGGAGAGATCAGTGCTAGAGCGCACAATGGCATCTCTGTTCAGCCAGGCTCTCCAGACTCTGCCAAACGCAGGACGTTTAGTTTTTTAAAACAAACTCTCAGTCAAATTAAATTAAATTATTCAAGGGAAGTGTGAAACGTTACTTTATTTGTTTTTTTTAATAAATCCAGCCTCCCGTTTGTGCGTAAAACAGGAGCCGATGCGTCTTTACGCGCTTAGTATTTGCCTTAGTTGAGTGTTTTCCCACTTGTATCGATTAATTTATGTGTACTTACATCTTAAGAATTACACTGATTGGTTTTATGTTGCCCATAATTTAAAGCTGGTTACTTGTTCACGTTTTTGTTTTAGCCACTTCATGTCTTCACATCTGCACATTTCTTCTTGGTGGTTGGTAAAATAACAGACATTCATGGAGATACAAGTGACACAGGTACACTTTGTTTTTACAGAGGCCGGGACCCAGAGGAGCTCCTGGGCCACCAGGGCCACCAGGACCACTGGGGAAGGATGGCACTGATGTGAGTTGACCAGTCCCCAAAAGTGTTACTTAAAGCTGATGTGTCTTCCCCCCGCTTAATTAACTTTTTGGGATTTAAATGCAGTTTTATCTTAGGTACAAATTATAGGTCAAGATTAAGATTTTTTGTGTTTTTTCATGTTCTTTTTTTCTTTTCTTTCAATGAAACAGTCTTAGCACATTTGAGGCTTTGCACATTCAGATTACATTCAAACTCCTTTGGTAAGAAAGGTTTATTTGTGCATAAATGTGGCTGAAAATGTGTCTTGATGTTAGTTTTTATCACTCTGGCTCCTCCCACTACCCCACCCATAAGTATCAAGTCATAATAATGGATGTCAGGTGGGTTGGGTTTAGGAGTGCTGTACTGAATGGAACAATATGAAGATAGTTCATGTTAGGCCTACACCTTTAATAGCATGGATTATAGCCATACTGTTAGTGGCCAGCACTGATCATTTATGTCCATAAATGTGGAAAATCCACTTAAGTTGAACAACTAGGTGCTTCATTGACTTTTGGTCGCCTGAAGGATTAAATGGTTACAGTTATGGTAAAGTGAAATGGATATAATTAGAATTTGCACATGTTTTAAGAGGAAATTTGCCAAGTTAAGAATGAAAAATGTGATTTTTATGGAAAAAAAAACTCTACATATGTCGTATGTCAAAGTGTCTCTGTGTGTGTGTGTGTTTTTAGTTGATATTTCTGTGCCACTCTAGTCACAGAGAGCTCATTCATACATTCCCCAACCCAGTGAGACCATCTAGAGTTTCACCTCACACCTCCTCCCTGCACCTTCAGCCCCCATCCAAAACAAACTGGGGCTTTCATCATGTGACCAGTGGGCACAGGGTTTGGGTTTAGCGGTGTTTGTTCTTCCCCCAGTCACTGCACAAGCTTAAACGTTACATCCTACATGCTGAGTCCAAAAAGACAGAATCACATACAGTAGTTATAGATCTAAACTCTGTAGACGCTTGATGTCCCTGGGCCTGTGTGGCCGTGGAATTGAAAGGCCTGTGAAGTGCACAACAAATTAAACATGAAAACAATTAGCAGTACGATAATGTCACTAATATATTATAATTATTTTTCTTATTATTAAAAGGGCAAAGATGGACCTGCTGGACTTCCAGGGAAAGCAGTAAGTATTCCAATTATTTAATGTCTGTCCTGTAATTATGATTATTTTACCATGACACAAAGGAAAGTCATTTGTGTGTAACTGCAAACTATACTGCAGTAAAGGCCTTGATAAAAATATTGTATAATACAGTTTTCATGCTTTTCTTAAACTCTTGATTTGGACAACTGACTTTTTAAAATCGTTTTTTTAGGCTTCTTCACCCCCACTTTTATTGTAGTCCTTTTTAATGAGTTTTTAATGATAATTTCACTGTTTTATGTAAAGGGAGATTGGCAAAGTAGAAATGTCACTGCATGATTGAAACTGATGTTTGTATGACAATACCATTCTTCTATTTCTATCATTAACAGGGGTTAAACAAAAATAGAATAAAAATAATGTACAGGTCACTTCCTTGTGCTGTTCTTCATTATTCTGTGTCTTTGTAGGGTCCCAAAGGGAAAGCAGGAATACCAGGATCTCCAGGGAAACCAGGTCTGCCAGGACTTCCAGGGGTGGATGTGAGTGTCCGACAGTTTTTTTTTTTAGACCAATATCACAGTTGCCTTTGTCGAGTGACTTATTGCCCAAAATCCAGTGATTGTTCTGCTGTGAAACGTGACTACGACTGATCACTAACCATGTTTTTAGAAAATAAATAAATAAATAACAGCAGGGCAGTGAGATAAAAGTGATGTCTGATTTCTATCCAGGGTTTGACGGGTCCTGATGGTCCTGCTGGGAAGGACGGGCCTCCAGGAGAAGCAGTAAGTGTGTCTCAGTCTTGAGATCTTTCTGTGACACTGACACAATGCCCCCAATTTGGTTTTTATGACCCATGTACTGCTCTTTAATCTGCATTTGCAAAGTCATGAAGAACTTTATTGTATACAACATTTTAAATCCTTGCAAAGAACATGTTTTCATACACCCAGTGACCACTAAAAAAGTATGTTAAAACATAGATAAATAAATACATACAGAGAGAGAGAGAGAGAGAGCGAGTGAGCAAAGGAAATGCTAAAGATGAAATGAATACATACAAAAGCAAGACAATGTAACCAAAGTTTTATCAAGTAAATGCTTTAGAAATAGTTAAGAACAAGAACACAACCGTGTGTCATCGTTTCCTCGAATCTATACATACTTGTATCGTGTATATACATGTATAGATAGACACATGTTACATGTACATGTTAGATGACATGTCAAAGATCTTTAGAAAACACGAGGCCTGTGTTTTTCTCACTGGATTTTGTCAAACTGGCTCAGCGTCTGGTTGGAAATATTACTAATGAGGGGTTCAGAACTGGAATAATTTCTGCCGCTTTCCTAATCCGGCCAGGAATGCACCCGGTTTTCCCATCGACCTGTGAGACTGTAGAGCGAGGATGATCTGTTGTCCTGATGCAGAGGGGAAACAGGTGTTGTCCTCTGAAGAAAAAAAACAGAATTACAACATTAACCCAACACCGTGCGTCCGGACTGAACAGCAATATGTATAATTTCCCACATGAGATATAAAACATATTGAAAGACCTCTACTGCAAAGCTGCAAAGTCACTGTCAGGACAGATAAACGCTCGCAGCAGTTCAGCTAATTAGCCGAACTAATGAGGAAGCTTGTGTCAACCAGTGTCCCTAATTACTCCGATTACTACACTGTTGTGGCTGTGGAGTCGTGCAGAGGCAAACAGGATCAGACGGTTGGAGATTGAAACAAAGACGGAAGTCATTTACAGCAGGAGAAAAAAAAATAGTTTTATAGTTCATCAACTTATAAGGTTGTGTTTCATTTTAAAGACATTTCTTAGGGTTATACAATGGCTACTTTTTCCCTGTGTTTGTGATTTGTGTGCCAGAAGTAAAGCTCGTTGTCTCATTTGCGTGTTGGGGAATGTGGTAAATAGGCCTCGCATCCCCGTGTTATAGCGTGTTTATTTGCCCTCTCACCTCTGAGGCAAAAACACAAATACAGCTGTGAGAGGTAAACATAGGGCAGGAGGAGGAGGAAGAGGGATGGTGGCGGTAGCAGCAGGGTGGTAGAGGGTAGAGGAAAGAGCATTAATGCATGAAAGCATGAAACCATTTTTTTTTTACTGACAGCAATTCAATAACATGGAAAAACAAAAGTGATATTGTTCAGTTAAAATCTGATGTGTGTGACCTTGAAAGTGTAAACAAATGTCTTCTACATTCAAACCATTGTCAAACATAAGTACACTCAGTAATGTTTACATGCAGCTTAATCGCACAGCCGTAGTCCGACTAAGGCAACATCGACATTGTATTAGTATGGAGGAGAAAATCAATTTATTGGCCACCTACATCTGACTCCGCCTCCGAAGGTGGCGCTGTATCTCTCTATAAGCGAGTTCATGTCAGTCGCCGGTACTGCAGTACGTCGTCTCCTACTTCCGGGTCAAAGATCATGAAGGACATTTTGGTGCATGCACAGAACGTGAAGTCTGACTAGCTCCAATAGCTCGATTTTAGTCAGACTAACTTGTTTACGTTACGTTAAGAAAACCAAATATTCAAGATATTTAGATCTTGTGTTTTATGACATAAAAAGCAATGGCTGCTAACAGGTTGGAGGTTGTGGACTGAAAACACAAAGAAGGATTTAGCCTCAGTCTTAGAAGTCTGACAGTAAATCTAGGAGAAACCTTTTGAGAATCCCACAACACTTGTTCCCATGATACTTGGGGAAATAAAGACATTCTGTATGTAGTGAAATAAGAACAAAAAAACATTTTTAAAGCAGTAACTGTGGTTGAAGCTTGAAGACAGTCTCTGGATTTTGGCCGTTCATATATTGTGACAAATGCAACAGGACAACAACAGCAGGAGGATCTCCGGGATCCAGGTGAGGGAGTTGCAAGTGGATTAAGAAAGCAGGAACACTCCATTCTGTGGATTCTCCTGAGTTTCTCCTGCTGTGGTTGTGGTCACACGTTATGTTAAAAAGTGGATATTTAATTTTCTTTTGAATCATATGACATTTGACATCTGAAAGGGTGATTGGGGTCTTTTGTTCACTTTAGGGTGAAGCTGGACCTCCTGGACCTGCCGGACCTCCTGTAAGTACTCCTGTTGTTTTATTATTCTATAAAACCATATTAATTAAGGACATGGTTGATCATTTATAATAAAATAATATAAATGTGAGGATGTGTTGCCCAACAGAACATCTAAAAAAACCAAACATGTATAAACATTTAAGAAATTACACATTTTTACAAGTAAAGAAGAAAAAAACAGACGCATATGGAAAACAAAATGTAAATCACCTTAAAAAGACCACATGTGACATACATTATATACCTTTGTTGTTTTTTATTCCTTCTAATTTGGACTAAATCATTTCAACTTGTGTCAAATCTGTCAAGGAATAACAGACTCTGATCACATAAAGACTAATACTCTTTTATTATAGTTTCTTTGTGTCCCAATCAGCCGCAGAAGTGCACATTCACCTCACTGCAACAAACCTTGGGAGTAGATTCGATATTGCGATGAAATTGAGTTTGTCCCTCGGTGTTTGTTACTTAATTTGCCTTCCTGTGTCTTCCGTAGGGCAGAGGGAGATCAGGAGCTCCTGTGAGTAAACAACACGCTGCCATTGTCAAAAAGACAGAAAAGAGTGATTTGGTTGTATTTTTTTCTTTTGCTGCATCACTTTGAGAATGATGTGCTACGTCCACATACATAAACACAATGTCTTTTTATTCCCAGGGACTCCCTGGAACCAATGGGTTGCCAGGTGGCGTTGGACCCCAGGGTCCAGTGGTGAGTGTCTGTGTGATCTCCACATTTTTATCCACTCATTCATAATTCTAATAATTATCTCTCTTTGATTTATCACATAGCTAGCTGCAGGGAAAAACTTAAGAAAACTTTATTTATTTATTTATTTATTTATTTATTTATCAGATGAATAGTGAATAGCAGGAAAGTTTATAAACGGTAAAAGCTGATACAGGAATGGAGCCAAAAAAAAGAAAGAAAGCTATTTTTGTAATAAAATAAAACAACTGTGCTGAAATTAGCTGACACAACGTTGTTCTAGATTTCCATACATACAGCGTCGCAGGATGATAAAGAAAAAAAAGGTGCCACTGCAGAGGGAAGACACAGACGTCAGTGTTTCTCTAATGGGTCACACTTGGATTGTCTAATGCTCGCACTCTGTTTATGTGTAATTAAAAACTCATTTGCTTTCAGGGAAAGCTTTACGTTAGAGCAGGAGCAGCAGCAGAGTGGAGACATTTGTTACTGCTCAGCTCAGAAATCATGGATTTATGGGTGAATTCTCACCTGCAGAAATATCAAGACTTTTATTCCAAATACACTGGATTTTCTACTTATTCATTCAAACCATTCGACCGTTGTTAGGCTAATGTCAGGGATACAGCATAGGGGTTTACACACTGGAATATTCACCATGTAGTACTTACAACATCGCTTCCAAAACCTAAAAAACTGTGATTTTAAACCAAGATGTTGAAGATCTCCCTGCTCTTTTTTTTTTTTTTTTTATTACTTCTTAGGGTGGTGAAGGTGCTTCAGGACTTCCTGGACCTCCTGGTCCTGATGGACCCCCAGTAAGTGTCGCCATCATTGTTTATACATAGATAAACTGGTGCAGCTGGTGACGATGTAGTCATGTATTTTCTTTGTAGTTGAGTGTTTGTGAATTACGTACACACTGTTGTACTTTCTCAATCCTGGTCCTTGGCGACGCCCACTGTCCTGCATGTTTCCAACACACCTGATTCAAATGAGTGGCTCGTTAACAGGCGGAGCTTGATGACGAGCTGATTATTTGAATCAGGTGTGTCGGAGCAGGGAAAACATCTAAAATATGAGTGATAATATAACTAATATATGAGTAAGTGAATTGTTATATAGGGGTGTGGGTTTATTGTATTGTTTCTTCTGTTAATTGGGAAGAGTAGCCGTTGCTTGTTGCTTAATAAACTAAATAAATGAAAGTATCTTAACTGTACTGAACTGATCTGATTTCTCTCTCAGGGTTTCCCTGGTACTCTTCATGACCTCAACGGTGACCTTCTGGTAAGATTTGAATCACTCAAACCGTTGAAAGCAGCACCAAAGTGAAGCAATGTCCTCAGTGTTTTGGTGGTTTTTTTTGTCCCTGTCCTCTGCAGTGTCCTGCAATCTGTCCCCCCGGCCCCCCTGGTCCTCCTGGGATGCCAGGATTCAAGGTAAATACAGTTTCCATCATGAGTTCATTCTTTAGTTTTTGAATGATATGCTGCTCATACAGAATGTCCTTGAGAATAATAGTTCATTCCCGTGTGTGTTTTTGCTCATGTAGGGTCACACGGGACACAAAGGAGACAAAGGAGAGCCTGGAAAAGATGGAGAGAAGGTGACGTAAATATCTGTCACAGTCTTCAAGTAATGATAGATAGATATATGTATGTATATACATATATATATATATATATATCATTCATTGGCTTGTTCACAGCTTGTTATTATTTTAGACATTATAATTACGCTTCATCGCAATAAACAAAGCAGTCTTACATAAATCAACACCCAAATCCGGCCCAAGTTAGACACACACGTGCAGACTCTGAAAATACAGAACACTTAACATAACTTATTATGTTATGACTGGTAGTCAGCAGATTATATGACAGTTATACCATGTTTTTGTCTAAAGTAACATAGATGTGGTAGCTTGATAAAGAGAATTACTATAGATTACGATCAGTGTTATAACTATACATGGGTTTTTTCCTTTTTATCAAAATTGATAACTTCCATATTATAAAGCTGAAATTCGTCCTCCCCACACATTTTCCATTGTTGGTACCAAGCTGTTGCTTAGTGGCTATTATAGAAATAATAATGGCATCATCAAAATATCATCTATAGCCATGACTAACATGTGCATCCGCTTCCTAGTAAGAGCACTTTAAAAAGAAAAAAAAAGAAAAACAACAAAGCCAAAAATGAAGCATATTTGAATAAATATTAGAGGAAAACATGTTTTTTGTTGAGCAAATACGTCACCTATTTGAATCCCTACAAACCATGCAGATTGGTAATTATGTTCATTTGACCCTCTGAACTGACCATAGGTGTGAGGGACTGTTCATCTCTGTTCGTTGATCATTTAATGGACCGGACATATGTCCACGTTGAACCACACATTTAGCTGCTCATGCTCTTTTGATGCTATACATATTGAATAAACAATAAATAGGTCTGTTCTGTTTCTAGGGTGACGGTGGTCCACCTGGTCCACCAGGTATTGCCGGCACTGTGGGTCTGCAGGTGAGATCATGAAGCTGGGATATTTAATAAGCTCTGGCTTATTGTGATTGGGTTGTGACGTTTGTGACTCTGTTGTGTTTCAGGGCCCACGTGGTCTGAGAGGTTTGCAGGGTCCTATGGGAGCTGTCGGGGACAGAGTGAGCCACTTTTTTTGTCACATACAGACATTCACAAATGTTTTACTAACTTAACATTTGACGTCACACGCCGACTCTTCTCTCGGTTGTCTCCAGGGTCTGACTGGTTTCAGAGGCAAGCCTGGTGTTGCCGGCATCATCGGAAAGACAGTGAGTCTCTCCTCGTTTGTAACTTCAACTTGCGTTTGACGGTAGCCAGCGGTCAAAATAGATGGCCGGTCCCATCAATGAATAGCTGTGTGTGTTTCATCTGATGTCTCCAGGGTGATGGCGGTGAAAAGGGACCACGGGGATTTAAAGGACCCAAAGGAGAAATTGTAAGTAAGGACTATTGTTTCGCTCAGTTCAGACACTTGCCTTCATAGGTAACGTAGCTGCCAACAGAGGGACGGAAACACATTTTAAACAGTTAACAAAAAGCTCACCTTTTTGAATCGACACCTGCTTTTTAAGAATATGTTTGCAGCTTTAATTCACTGTTGGACATCCTTTTACATCTGAAAGACAAAGACAAAGTTTATAAATTGCTTGATAATAGCTTGCAGGTTCATGGGGAGCTGCTGGTTTACTGCTGCCTCGTTTAGTAAGTTTAAGTGACTTCTCAGTCTGGACAAAGGATTTAAAAACCTCGAAGTGGCGCAAATAACACATTTGAACTCACTCGTGGAGGCAGCAGAGGATCAACAATTCCTGTGTGCCGTGACTCAAAATAGTTGATTTTGTCAATGGAGTTTAGGGAAAAACATCTAACTTCTAATGGCACTGATCATGTTCTCATGATATTGAAAACTTAAGCAGGCTTTTAGGGAGGCCAGGTACCAGAATGGTTAACAGAAACAGTGTCACACTGGGCAGTATCCTCGGCAAAGTCAGCTTTGTTTAAGTTTCATAACCATATACAACCATAAAAAACCTACCCCTTTAATGATAATGATGACTCATGTGTCTTTTATCAGGGTAAAATTGGTCCCAAAGGAGGTCCAGGAGGATCAGGACCCAAAGGGGAGCCTGTAAGTTCATCGCTCGAATAATTATATGTATGTTTTTTAATGTACGTCAGCTGCACTGAGATCATATATGATGATATTCTCCTACAGGGAATGCCTGGCAGAGATGGCAAAGATGGTACACCAGGATTAGATGGCGAGAAGGTACATTTTTTAACCAGTATGATGGTTTTGTAAATGTAGTTGTGAGCAGGATCACAGTCACAGTTGTTGTTTGTGTTGACAGGGTGATGCCGGACGCCATGGTACAGTTGGAGAGAAAGGACCAAACGGTCTTCCTGTAAGTTTTTTTACTCACCTTCGTCTCTCAGTGCCACTCATTTCCCTTCAGTTCTAATCCCAATCCATGTGATGTATGTTAGTGTCCTAAAAAAAAGGGGGAAAACTCTCAGTATAAATATAAAAATAGTAATAAAAATAAACAGACCTACTCATGCAAACATCCTGAGAACTGAGGAGGAACAAAAGGCAGTTTAATTTATAAAGAAAACACAGAAGCAACCATTGAAATAATGGACAGTTTAAAGAAAATTAACCATGTATTTGTCTGTTCCAGGGTCTACAAGGAAAAGCTGGTGTCAATGGGACTAAAGGAGAAACTGTGAGTGTTGCAACCAAACAGAAAAATGATTTTAGGTTTGGAAGACGAGCCACGAGGCTTCTCCTGGTGTGGGGACTAGAAAACTGAGGAAAACATCTTCTATGACATTCACTTCAAGCATGTTCTCGACACTGGACGACTGAGAGTCTCTCTTGTCTTTTTTTTTTTTTGTTCTTCACACCAGGGCGATGCAGGCACACCTGGGGAGACGGGACCCTCTGGAGAGCCAGGTATTCCTGTATGTATCTGATGGGTTTATGGAGGGGGGGAGGGGGGATCACTGGGTTACAGCCTCTCTGACATTTACATTCAAGTTAAACGTCCCTGACTTGAACTTTTTCTCTCCACTCTCTTCAGGGTGATATTGGCGTCCCGGGAGAGCGGGGGATAGCAGGACCCAGAGGAGTGGCTGTGAGTTAATGCTCACTCTTATGTGTCTGCTGCGTTACATAGAAGTATAAAAAGCCAATATTAAGGAAACTTCCTGCTTCACAGATGGCCGTCTGTTCAATTTAACCAGCTTGTTGAGTTTTGTCTACTCTACCAGGACTAGAGACACAGATGGGTCACAGGAGATTTTGTCGGGTTGCCAAATAAATTTGCATAGTTATCTTTAAAAAAAAAAAAGTCTTAAATTATGCAGTCCTAATCACAAGAGTGGACGTTTGAATGCAATGAGAATATAAAGCAGCCATCTTAAAAGTAACACAGTGCATCGCAGTGTAAAGCAAAGTGAATGACGGGCTGAAATTGGAAGAGCACGTTAATAAACTTGTGCCTTTCAGATCTTCTTAATCTTCTCACACAGCGTTATATGTATATATTATAGTACTGCGGCACTGCGTCGCGCCTCATACATCATTAATAGCCAGGTGTTTCTTACATGTCTGTCTCTCACAGGGAGGCATCGGACCAGCAGGAAACGCTGGGCCTCAGGGAGGGAAAGGATATCAGGTCAGTGATATGGAATCACTAATTATCATTCACTTGGTCAGCCCACTGACTCTATATGTGGTGTATGTGTGTGTGACTCTCTGTATGTACCTGGCCTGGCAGGGAGGAAAAGGAGCTTTAGGGGATCCAGGTCTCCCAGGTCCAACAGGAATCCGTGGAGAGTTTGGTGAAAGGGTGAGTGTGACGCACATATGATGATGTGAAAAGTTGCCCTCGAGGTTTTACGTCACCCTGTCTCTCTCTCTCTCTCTCATTCTCCCATTTATCGCAGATTATTCTAACAGTTTGGGTAGATGCGGAATAATTGTCTAAGTGTTACAGGTTTAGTTCAACTTCTTACCTTTTAGATTTTAACATACTTGCTTTGATAAACATGAGACGCATCCCTGTTCAGCCGTCTTTCCTGTACGTCGATGGCTATAAACGTGAATTGCAGCCAGTCGAGAGCTCACAGACACAAAGCAGCCTCCTGTTCAGAGACTGAGGACAGAACAAAGCCTGTCTTTATACCAGACCTGGTCCCCCTCAAAACAGCCCACCTCTCTCCCCTTCATCCCCCTCTTCCTTCTTCACCAAATCTCTCTCCGTGGCTCTCATTTATTCTCTCTCCCTCTTCTGCAGGGTCCAGTTGGAGCTTCAGGAGCTAAAGGAGAAATGGTAAAATGTTCATAAATCATAATGTTTAACGATGTTTAAATGTGACCTCCATTGTGACTTCACCCACCTGCTCAAAGGTTCTATCTGACATCTCATCAGATGGGTTGAGACATAAGTGGATAATTCAGGTCTTGTGTTGTGTGTTTAGGGTGTGGCAGGAAGTGACGGTTTACCAGGAGAGAATGGAGAACCTGTAAGTATTGTGTTTCATTTTATATCCTCAGTATAATCACAGACCCAGTAAATCAGCAGTAATTATCTGTCTGATAACTCAGTGTTTCTATGAGTTATCAGTTTAACGTGTATTGATTCAAAGGTATTTTAATTGCTCTGGTCTATATATCAGTAAAATCTCATTTATTAATGACACATTTGATGTGAAATTATATATTTATTCAAAGTTATATCTCCTTTTTTTCCAGGGTCACTTTGGACCAGTTGGACAAAAAGGAGAGGTGAGTGCCATGATTTACATTCATTTCTGATACATTTTAATTTAATGGAGTTTAATCTCTGCTGTGACTGTAACATCAGCTTCGCAAACCTTTCAGACGTACAGAGAGAATACGTCTTCACTGACATCAGTTTCACCCATTCATCCATCATTTCCAACAGTTTATTCTTTACACATAACTCACACAAAAAATCTTTTCTTTAGACCCAGTAAAATCCTTTTTTTATATGTACTTCAGACAATGGTCTTTCTTTCTTTCTTTCTTTCTTTCACACAACCACATTTCTACAGGAGCCTGAATGGACAAATCAGCCAGAGCATGCGTTCTTGTTTTGACGCAGTCTTATTTATTCAGTGGAGGAGACCTCTGTTTGTTGCTATCTGCAGTCTCACCTCTAGATAGATATCAGTAATTCTTACACACTGCACCTTTTAAGCAGAACATTTTAACCATTCATCCATAAGCTGTAATCATCTATTTCAATAATTATCACAATTTCAGCTGTTCCTCTCTCATTATTTATTCATCTTTTTTAAACAAACACTTTTCATGACCTCAGTGTGAGCGTCTTTTCTTACCCTCACTCTCTGTCTATCTGCACAAATCATAATTAGTAATGGTGTGTGTGTGTGTGTGTGTGGGGGTGGGTGTAATTAGCAGCACAAGTTTGTCTCCCCTACACCTCCGCCCTCTCCTCCTCTCCCCTCCTCACCCTCACCGAACATTAAAAACTCTGAGCTGTCGTTTCCCCACTCGTCAGAGCCGCTGCATGCGATGCCAGCCTCACACTCGCAGGTTTAATCGGATTAATTAGAGATAGGTGTTGCTGCTCAGGCTTGATTGGTCTGTTTTGCTGCTGTTGCCGTTGGGGAGAGAGAGAGAGAGACGAGCCACATTAAGCTGCAGCACAATTTGTGGAAGTAAAGTTGCAGCACTGATGAGCCTCACTCTCTCTTAGTCTCATTTACTGTTTGCCGTGTTTGTCGGGGGTAATTATCCAGCACCAAGCTGCCACATGAATCTGCCCACGCGCCGTCTCAGCAGACCCAGGCTGCTCGTTGGCTCGCTGCTGTTGAGGCGATGATCATATAAGGTTTTTTTTTTTTTCATTTTTGAAAAGTGTAATCTTAGGGTTATTTAAAGCAACACTATGTAACGTGCTGTTACAAACAATGCCGCGATGACAACAGATTTTAGATTTTTGTTGGAGCCTGATTCTGGCCGTTTGAGTCACTGATTTATTTCGGTTTATTGGCAGAAATTGAATATACTACCCACAAGTATGTTTGTGCATGAGTTTATAATTGCTTTTAATGAAGAAATAGTTCAGTCAGGCCTCGAATATGCCTCTTGTTCAGTATGTACTTAAGACAATGGCCTTGCTTTACAATGGCTGCCATCCCTTACGTTACGACTGTTTCTGTCAGAAATACTTAAGAGTTAAGGGAGATGTTGGGATTGGGCTTCAGTGTTTCTACATGCTCTCCAGAGAGTGAAAGAGGCTCCATTTTCCCTATTACAAGTTGGTGACAAGGTTATTATAGTTTTGGATTTTTCATTAGTTTTATTTTTTTCATTCTATTTGACTTTTTGTTTTTAAAATTAGTTCATTTTTATTTTCATTACATTACATGTCATTTAGCAGTCGCTTTTATCCAAAGCGACTTACAATAAGTGCATTTAAACATTTGGGTACAAATAAGAGCTAGAAGTAAGTAAGAGCTTCAAGTAAGCCAAACTATGAAGTGCTAGTCATAAGTGTGATGTATAAGTTTTTCTTGTGAATGCTTAGTTTTGTTTTTGTTTTTTGTTTTAGTGTTAGTTTTTTGTAATATGTAGTATTTGCCAGGTTCAAGATTCAAAAGTGAGATAATAACTATTTTGTCTCAAATAGGGCTGCAAACTAACGATTATTTTCATAATCGATTTATCTCTCGATTAATTGAGTACTTGTTTGGTCCAGAAAATGTTAAATTGTTGATTGGTGTTTTTAAAACAAGGAAATGATCATGTTTTGTCCAAAAATGTTTAATGACCTTAATAATAAAACATAAGTCCAGAAAACAAGTCTAGAAAAAACCTCAACCTGATTCATCGATTATCAAAATAGTTTACGATTGATTTAGTAGTCGATTTAATAATTGATTAACCGAGTAATTGTTTCAGCCCTAGTCTCAAATAAAACCTTTCAAAATTGCCAGCAGTTATATGAACCCAAAAGTACGTATGAAATAAATTTACAAAGACAATACAATTTTAGTTAGTTTTGTAAACACACAATTCAGTAACAGCTAGTTATTGAACTCTAGTTTTTAGTTTGAAAATGTTTTTTTTTTAATTTCAGTTCTCATTATTTCGTTAGTTTTCGTGAACTATAATAAACTTGGATGGTGACCACTCAAAATTATTTTTGAAGCTGAATCTTGAATCTAATAACAAACCTTGTTGATAATAGTCAGGAAAACTTGGAGAACTGGGACCAAAGGGCGTGACGGGTCCACAGGGAGAGCTTGGAGCAAGAGGGCCTCCAGGAAAACAAGGGCCAATGGGCTTCCAGGGGGAACAGGGAATGCCAGGATTGGCGGGAAGGACAGGTGTACCTGTGAGTATTTTTCTTATCTAATCTATAGCAAAACTATAGAGTCAGACCAATAAGAAGCCTTTGTAAATGTCAATGTTTTGTAATGAACTGCATTAATGATGTTTTACTTCAAAAAATGTCTCATTAGGGTAAACTGGCGAGTGAGCAGCACATCAGAGAGCTGTGTGGCTCCTTGATCGATGGTGAGAGATCTCGATCAATAATTCATCCTCGCGTTGAAGAAGAATCGAGCTGGAAATTCACCTTCTGCTGTTTTCTGTCTTGCAGGTGAGATCGCACAGTTGGCTGCTATCCTCCGAAGACCCCTGGCTCCCGGTATGGTCGGCCGCCCGGGCCCCGCTGGGTCTCCAGGACAACCAGGAGTTGTTGGCTCTATTGGGCATCCAGGTTCCCGTGGACCACCAGGGTACAGAGGCCTGCCAGGAGAACTTGGAGACTCTGGTCCAAGAGGTATGAAAAAAACAATTTTCATTACCTGTAAATTATGTACCACAAAAAAACTGTCAGAAAAGTATGAAAAATGTCAATCGCTGTTTCCCCAAACTTTAAAATGATGATGTTCTCAAATGATATGACAGATATTTAACTTAATTTCATAACGGGGCAAAGGAACCCAAAAATATTCACATTTAAGAAATTGAAATGAGAGAACAAAGCAACAACCCTCAACCCTCATTGATTACCTTTGCTGGAGATTCATTTACTAATTGATTATTAAAGGCATAGTTCAAGTTGAAGTTTTGATACATTTATACAGCATTTTCTGGCCTGAAACTAAATTGAATAAACCACTCACTCTCTGCACCAAAGTCCATAGAAAGGAGTCGTTAATCCACTGCTGTATTTGTCAGTTATTTCTCATGTGACATGTTATCACGTCAGTGTTTGAAATCCTTCTATGGGATTTACCTACGTGGCACAAATAAGGCAGCAGTAAACCAGGTATCAGGTAGTAAAATAAGCCAGCTACTGTGGAGAATAAGCGGTTTAGAAACTTAAATAATTTCCAGCCAACAAAGTCTTTCTAAAGGTGATTAATATGGAAAAGTCAGTGTAGATACCGCGTCAACACCTCACGCAACCTAACTGTCCCTTTTTAATTGTTAGCTTGAATTGGTTTTATTTATATCATAGTAAATGTACTTTGAGGATAACAAAGTACTTGTGAGCAATACATTACTATACAATAAAATATTAGATTTTAGATAGTTTGAATAATTATTTAAATTAAAATATCTTAGTTAGTTGTACGTTTTCCTGGGAAAACTCATGGACACTGAAAAAGAGATTTAATGGTTGAATAAATAAATATAGTAATTGAGACAAGTAGACGCAACAAGACACTGTTTTGTTGTTAGAAGTTCTGGAAGCAATTTGACATATTTTATAAAACATGATCACAAAAGTAAAAGTATATGTAAAATGCCCCTAACAACAAAATGTTCTTTTTTTTTACCAGGTGATGTTGGTGAACCAGGTGACAAGGGATCCCTCGGCAAAGCCATCGATGGGCCATCTGGAGACCAGGGACAACAAGGTTTGTGACTAGAAACAACATAATTTCCCATCAATAAGAAAGTTACTCTAGTTACTGAGTTTACTTTTATTTGGGGACCCAATTTTTAGAGATAAAAAAAGGTAAAATATTGTAAACCAGTCCACAAAATAGATCTTTACTCCAGCAGATTTGTGCCTCATTAGTTTGAACAGGTAAGCCAGTGATTTCCAAGATACAGTATATATATTTGATAAATTAATCACAACTTCATTTTAAGTTAAGTTTTAAGTTATTTAATTTAATTTTAGCAAAACATTTGATGATACACACATCTGTGGGTTCCAACCCAGTCTCTGGGAATGACTGATTTCCAGAGAAGGGAGGAAGCTATGTGTTCTAAATATAAACCTCAAACAAACTTGACTGACTTTTCCAACAACTGCTAAATTATTCGATTAACGGGAACTAATACCAAGGAAAAATCTCACCCACAGGTCTTCCGGGAGTACCTGGAATAGTCAAAGATGGCCGCGATGGATCTGCAGGAGATCCAGGTGAGCCTGGCGAGGCGGGCAGGGTGGGTAGGACTGGGCACCGGGGACCTCCTGGAATCTGTGACACATCAGCCTGTCACGGAGCAACAGTCGTCGGAAAAACCTCCAACCCCAAAAACCATTAGAACACGATGACTTCCTGCAACCTGACGCCATCCAACGCAGGGAGGAAGAGTACAAAAAAAAAAGAAAGGAAAAAAAGCGAGGCAAGGAAGCAATGAAAGAAGAGAGTGATCACAAACAAAAACATCCTCCTCCTTTATTTGAATACATGTATCACAAGTTGGGAAGAGTAACATCATCAGATGTGATGTTTTGAGAGGATATAACGAAAAATCCAAGGAGTAACACAAAAACCATCCAGAGAGAAGGTGAACAGAGACACGTAAGACTTGACTTACAAACAACTGGAAAATGAATAATGATCCCCTCTCTGTTGTGTATAAAAACTTTGTACATGTTGTTTCCATGCCCATTACTTTGGTTAACATCCTTCTGGCAGATACAAAAAAAACAAAAGCGTTTGTCTCTGAAGCGATTGTGCATGTTATCACGGCCCAATAGTGTGAATCACAGGTGTTACCTCAACATACAAGCTTTACAGTGTAAAATATGAAAACAGGCGACGAGGCGACGAGCTGTGTATGTATTGTAAAATGATTAAAAAACAACCCAGGTGTTCAGACATTATGTAGATTGATGCACAAATGTTTTCTAACTTTTGATAGTTTTTTTTTTATTACATGTGAAGCTGATTCTTTACATCTGAGAATCAAAAATGAAATAAATCGTGTGGATGCAAAAATAAGTTTGGCAATGTAAAATAAGTTTGACAATCTTCAAAAAACGTTTGGGTTTTTTTTTTTCCAACCAGCAATGACCACATCCACTTTGTAATACCAGTGCTGTAACTATTAAATATACATGACTTTAAATACTATTTATTATTTGTGGGTGACTGTTGTATGTACAGTAAGATGCTACAGCGACATGTTGTAAGAAAGAACAAATAAAGCCACTTTTCAGTCAAAACATCACTCTTCTCTACACATCAAATGAACAGTGTTTACCTTCAGAATAAAAAATGTTCCAACTCCATCACACATTCTAAACAAATGTAATGTAAGAACAAAGTTAACTATCGTGAACAATATTTGAGGAAAGAACAGTTGATTCAAGCATAAATAATATTCAGATTTATGTCAGTTGGAAATGCTGAAATGCCAAAGGCACCATCTTTCCTAAGTTTCTAAGGGAAATACTGCCACCTGTTGACAACTAAGTGAAAAGCCGTTATTTTTCTTTAGTTTTTATTACTGGTTCTAAAGAAGGGTTTCCCAATCCTGTTCTGGAGGTCCCACATGTTTCCCTGCTCCAACACACCTGATTCAAATGATCCGCTTGTCAACAAGAAGCCTGATAACGAGCTATTTATTTGAATCAGGTGTGTTGGAGCAGGGAAACCGTTGAAAATCCCTGTTCTAAAGTAAGGAAGCAACATCAGTAGTGGATGAAATGACACAACAATTCAAACATTAACATGCATTAACGACGTAAACTCATGGAAAATGTTATTCAGCATCGACACCCAAAATCATTTTCCCGCTTTCTAAATCTCTGAAATGTGGTCTGAAGCTGAGTTCCACACTAAAGGAAACCTCTTGTCATTTAAAAACAAACAAACAGGGATAACGTCAGCTGATCTACTCCAATATCTGATTGAATATAAATAAATATACAGAATAAATAAGTGAGGGGGTGAGATCATTGTTCCGCCGCAAGATCAACACTGTGAGGGTTCTGAACTAAAGGCGATCTGGACTTCTGAAAGAGTTGCATCTCATCGCTGCAGGCCTCCTGAAACTCCTGTTAAGGAGGAGAATACTCAGTCAATCGTTAATTAAACATTATTTGTATAGTACAAAATGTAAAACAAAATGTTTTCAACTAAAAACACCCCCCACCACATAGGTTTGTTCAGGTATTCTTCTTTCTACTGCCTCATTAGGACCAGGTTCTGGTCTCCATGAGGACTGTGTTTGTTAAGTACACACACACACACATATACTGTATATACAGTACCTACACAAGAACCACCAGAGGCAAAGTTATATGTACGTAAATAAACAAATAAAAGACGGCTATATTTAAAGAGGACTATGTCGTTTTTTTTAGGTGATGGACAATTAAAAATGACTTTATGCGTTATATTTTCAAAATAAAGTATACATATTTATATGTATACTTTATACTTTTATATCCAATACATAGTGCTGAATTCAGTTGGAATCTGTCTGACCTGCTCCTTCCCTTTAGTCCAGGAGGTGGCGATGTTGCAGCATGTGCAGCATGAGAGCATTCTTTTTAATTTGCTGTCACAACCAATTTTCATAGACTAAGTAACTGCAATAGTATGTAATCAATAACAATAAAATAACCATATTAATTTGACTTTATTCTGCTAATTTTAGAGAAATTGGATCTTGAAGTCTGCAAAAATTAAAGTGATATAATCTAAAATCTGCTGCAGGACTATACTTTGATTAAACTTTAATGTTCATGTCTCTTGTCTTGCTTTTAAGTCTCAAATAATTTAGTTTAGGAATGATGAGGACAAAATAATTTTCACCTTACCTGTTTGAAGGTGTCTCCGTACACTTTTGTGATGTAGCTGAGGAAGGCCGTGGTCCTCTGCAGAGTGGTGAGTTTGTCTGTGTTGCAGTCACAGAATGGCACCATCATCTTCAGCTCATCGCAACACAAACGTATCCTCTTCCTGTACAGAGAGACAAAGTTTTAACCTGTGCAGCTCAAGACTTTATGTCCCCCCCCGACCTTGTCCTTTGGCCGTTTAGTGTCGTTTCCAAACAGCTCATGGAAGATGAAAAAATGGTAACTAAAACTGGGTTTTCCATCTTTGATTAAAGCATTAAAAACTAAATGTTGAAATGTTCAACTGTTGAACTACATGTCACATACATTTTACAAGGAGGTGGAAAAATTCCCCTATCCAAGAAAGGTAAATATGAACTACAAAATTCCGCAGCGAAATTTTGTCACATTTTTTTTCCCAAAAATTTGGCAAAAATGTCATAGTTTAGTATGTCGTCCAAAATGTGACAAAAATGTCAAAGTTTAGTATGTCGTCCAAAATTTGGCAAAAATGTCGTAGTTTAGTATGTTGTCCAAAATTTGACGAAAATGTCAAAGTTTATTATGTCGTCCAAAATGTGACAAAAATGTCAAAGTTTATTATGTGGACCAGAATTTGACAAAAATGTCAAAGTTTAGTATGTAGTAGATCAAAATAAAAGACAAAAATGTCATAGCTTAGTATGTTGTCCAAAATGTGACAAAAATGTCCAAAATGTGACAAAAATGTCATAATTTAGTATGTCGTCCAAAATGTGACAAAAATGTCATAGGTAAGTGTGTCGTCCAAAATTTGGCAAAAATGCCATAGTTTAGTATGTCGTCCAAAATATCAAAATTTAGTATGTCGTCTACACAGAAATTGAGAAAACAGCATGTATTTCCAGAACGGTTGATGATAGAGATAAAATGTTTGGTTTGTCAGCGTCAGGAGGCTTTCAGCAGCTCCCATATTTAAATTTGTGAGAAACGGGTGTGAATTGACACAGAAATCACAGTTTTAAAATCACCCTCTTCTTGATTTTTCTAAAACTCCAAAGCAGATTTTTAACATGGGAGTGAATGAGAGCTTTGACCAGAACACTCTGTGCTTTTGGGTGATTTTAAGATATACTGCAATTCGTATGAAAACAACACTCAGGGTTAGACAACAACCATAGCAACATTTCAATGTAAAAATTGTCTGTGTAGGTTGGAAATTGTGGGCAGGAGAAGAGTTTGTTTAGAGGTTTTTGTGATTATTTTTCTGGATCTCAGCTCAGTGTGCACCACACCCATGGACGCAATACATACTCATTCAGTAAAATCAGAATACCACCAAAAAAAGTCAAAAGTTAAACTGTGATTGTATAAAAACCATAATATGTATCAAAACTTTGACTTAGGTGAGAAAAGTCCCAAGTCTTATGACCCGTTTAAAGTTACAATCACGTTTCTACATTAAAGTATGACGACACTGTGATGCTCCAAAGTGGGCTTGGTTTTTCTCTAGGTTCTCACTCGAATGCCTTGTAATAATAAATGCAACAGAAACAGATTCAGCCAATAAAGGAGGACAATGATGGATCAAATCGATGAAAAAAGTAGATGAGTGGAGAAATATGTGGAGGGATGACAAAAACAAATGACTCAACATGACTCAACTTTGTGCAAATTTTACAACAATATTTGGGAAGCAGCAACAACTCCAATATTCACTTAACAGGAGTGGACGGAAACACACAAATAAGTATCTTATTTATCTGAATTCTCATAAATTTGATTAAAATATGCAATTTTTAAATTTTAATGGAAACTACACCACTGACACTTTCATACAATCTGTCAATAATTTTTTTAATCAATTATTCGTGTGGTGTACTTCACTTAAGAGTAAGGATTTAACTCATTTGAACACTGTAAGTTGAGCATATTTGCTTGAAAAACACATTGATATTTATACATATATACTGTACTGTATGTAACTAAGGAAATACATATTAGGTCATGAACTAAAAGATTAAGTTGGGCTTTTCTATTTCAAAGTATAGGTAATGAAAGTAATACGTTATCTTTCTGCATTAAATGTACATTTACAAAGCTATAACAGCTTTTGATTGAGGGACCCCTAGTGGTGGAAATTACATATTGTACTGTGTGTTTAAATTTCCTGCTGTTCTAAAACTGAAAGCTTTGATCACAGACCTCAGCTGCCACATACCTAAATATTTAAGAGATTTAAATACTTTTAATCTTGCTCTTTCATGTCTGAGACATTCATATCGAAATTCCTTAGCTTTTTAAGTGTTTAAAAAGTGTATTAAAAATTAAAATAAATATTATGGCGATTGAGTCCACAAAGGTAGTGTAGCAACAATTTTAGGAAGTCCTGAGGGTTGAACACGTACACAGTACATTTAAAGTGTATATGTGGATATTAAAAAAAAAAAACGTGCACACATAACACAAAGTTATATCAAGATTGTATCTGCTGAATGTTTCATTAAACCACATCATTAACATTGAGGTGTATTCACTCTGGGTGAGTAATTGCTGCTCACCTGCGCTCTCTTTCCATAATGTTGTGCTTCTCCTTGCGCTGGTTATGAGACTGAGCTGTTCGCCTGGTGCTGCTTCCTGCTGCTCCAGCAGAGTCTGGGATGTCCTCCACAGCCTTGGTCGGCTGAGGGCTGCGAGGTCTACCACGCCTCCTGGAGGCAGCATGTGTCACCACATCTATGAAAAAAGGAAACAACTTGCATGCATATTGAACTGTTTTTTGTTTTGTTTTTTAAAAAAGAAGGTTGAGTGAAAGTTTAATTACTCTCTATGTTTCTCAACGGCGTCTCTTCTGTTGAGTTGCTGCTGCTGGTAAAGGGAGCTTTTGTAACTACCGGGTCCAAGCAGAAATTGTGGATGAATGAATCTTGGTGCTCTTCAACCATGTAAGGAATGTGGCCGAGCACCTAAGATTAAAATAAAGTTTAACAATGAGTTCAGCTAATAAGCCAAAGTGATAAAAAATGCGTTTTCATTTTTGTTTTCATCCCACCTGGCCACACATACTGGGGGCAGGGTTATTCACACCCACCACGTATGGGCTAGAAGCAACAACAGGAGTCGCTCCCTCTGTTTTTAACCAGTTCTGCATTTTTGGATGTATAGCTGCCTCTTGAGCCTCTGCAGACTGCTGAAATAATGTAAACACGCTAAAAACACAACAACAGAGATTGAAGGAATTACTTTAGTTAGTACATCAAGTTACAATTTACTTAAAAAATTAAAATGTACATCAGCGAAGCCTACTTGCTGAGGACGACTGACTGAACATCCTTTGGGGAGTCAGCAGACATGCTTTTGAACCTCTTCTCCAAGCGAACTCTCACAGCTGATCTTGGTTGCCTCAGTGAAGACGTCCTGCTGTTAACATGCAGTTTAGTCAGACTCCCTTTACCTGTGATTCTGGCCAGAACAAAACCCGGAACCTCTCCATAAGGGCCTGGTGTCTTGTCTCCTTGCATCACCAGCTCATTTGAAGTTGACAGGTCAATAGCTTGAGTGGTTGTGGAAGCAGAAAGCCCAGTGGATGCAGTGGGATCTTTAACCATCACTGTAGCAGGGTGACCATGGACACCGGACCCATCAGGAGGCCCAGCTTGTGCCTCCAGTTGCGTCTGGATCAGGTGTTGGAGGTGAGTATATTCAACTTCTGTCATCTTCATCAGACTGGACTCACTTCCCATCATCTGCCCCAGATCATGTGTCAAACATCCACCTTGGCTCAACATCTGGCCCACAGAGTCAGAGAAAAGGTCACTGGTGGTTTTGTGAGCCGAGGAGAAGGCTGACATATTTTACTCTAAGGATGAGACAAAAGTTGTAAAGAGAAAAGGAGATAAATATTTTTGCTTGTTTTATATTGCCATGATTAAATATTGCATATTGCAATATAGCATTTTCTGGACTCTAATGGTGCATTTCCACCGGCTCTACTCATCTCGCCACGGCACGGCACGGTTTAAGTAGCGTTTCCAGCTAGCATAGTACCTGGTACCAGGTACTATTTTTAGTACCTGCTCCGGCGAGGTTCCAAGCGTGCTAGTAGTAGGTACTATGCGATGATTGGTCAGACTGCTGGCAGCTGTCTGGCCAGAGTCCCGCCACGTCCCACTCACAAATCAAGCCGAACAGCGCGAACTATAGATCACTTAAACTCCTTAACTATCCTAAAAACCTGGGTTAATCTCCAACAACTACAGAAGTCTGGTGTAAAGTAACTAGTCGTGTACAAAACGAAGTCACCGCAGATTCACTCAACCGTGCAGTGATGAATCCGTCTACATTAAGTACTTTTTTGTAGTGGAGTTGCAACCTCATGGTGCTGTGCCGTGCCAAGGTGAGGCAAGTAGAGCTGGTGGAAAGGCGCCATAAGTTACAGTAACTTCTTAAACCGAGGCGCAGACTTGATCATTAACAAGAATGTAGGAGCCATTTCTTATTTTGTTGATTCTTTAAATAAATGGCTAAAGGAGCTGTAAGCCATATTTCTTCATTATAATAAATAAGACTTTATTTTGTTTGGAAATGTATTTATTTTTTTGAAACCAAACCCAAGCAATCAAAGATACCCCAGTCGACACCAACTGTGGCAAACAAAAGTTTGAATTAAAACTCTGGATAAATTGTCAATACAAAAAGACCTTTTCTGCTGTAATCGAGCAGCCTTATGAAATATTTACTTGTAAACACAACTAATGAACATCAATTCCATGTAGAGCTGAAACAATTACTCTATTAATTGATTATTAATCGATTACTAAATTAATCGATTAGTCGGTTTGAAGCTTTTTTCATTATTAAAACAAGGTTTCTGATTGTTTCAGCTTCTTCAATGTGAATATTTTCTTCGTTTATTTGCACCATATAACAAAGAAATCATTAAAAGTGAATCATTTTGGTTTGTGGACGAAACAAGACATGGATTGACAAGCACTGATAAATATTTTTTAACGTTTTCTAACATTTTATGGACCAACAGACTAATCGATTATGAAAATAATCGTCAGTTGCAACTCTAATTACATGCGAATAACAAAGTGAGGCGTCGTATTTGATTTGGCTAGTTTTCAAATGTTTACACGCCAAACGCCAATGTTTTTTCCCCCTTAGAACAAAGAACATTTGGTTCAATTAATTTGGTAAATGGAGGACCGTCTGTGGCCAAAGTGTAATCACTTTATGGTATTCTTGAAATGCTACTAGCTATTAGAAATGTATATGAATATATTATATTCATATACATATATAATAACTACAACCTTATCTGAATATATGAACACGGAACCAGTTTTTTAATTAATTTAGAAGTTGGTCTTAAAGAGAAGTAATAAAAGTTGTGATAATTGTTATCTACAAAACTCAGAGACAATCGACAGAGACAAAAACTAGCCCGTAAACGGAAATTAGCAAACAATTAACTTTACGCTAGGAACTAGTTTCGATGACAGGTTTGCTAATAACCTGCTCAACCTCATACAATCCTTTAATTAGCGTTGCCAAGTGTCCGTAATTAAATCGTCAAACTAAACATTATTATATATACCATCTACTCTGTCGGCTCTGCACTTACTTTATATCCAGGTGATTCCTCTGTAGCTGCGTGGGCAGTGAACTGCGGTCAAGCTACCTGACACTCGTCGTTTCTTCGTGGTCAAAATATCAGGCGCTGAATTTTAACGACCTCCTTACAAAGGCTTTTACGGTAAACTGATTTGTAAGGACATCGACATCCGGTGTTCAAAATAAAACTCCAAATTAAAACGTTATGCTCAGCATATTGATATCCACTTGCTTATTTGAAATCAAATATTTTAATTTAATGTGTTTGAGTGTTCACCGTAGATTACTCCAAAAGTATGCAGTAAAATTATGCATGAAGTAGACACAAGTAGAGTCCAATAAAACTTATATCATTCACTACTTGTAAAAATATGTATTTTATACCTCTTCAAAGATGGAAAAATATTATATTTTGTGTTGCTAAAAATGAACTTTGACCCTGGATTACTAAAAATGTATACAATACAGTACTTCCTATAACTTGTATATGACGTACAAGAGGTACTCTATCCAATAAAACTGAAATCATAAACTACTAATACAAATGAAGTATTCTACACCACTTAAAAGATGGACAGTTAACCTAATTTTTGTTGTGAAAAGTGAACTTTGATCCTGGATTATTACAAAAGTATAAAGTAAAAGTACTCCATACTACATGTGCATGAATTACAAGAGGTAGTCTTTCCAATAAAATGGAAATCATGTAATGTAGTGCTGTAACTATAAAAACATGAATCCAGTTCAGTGTAATGTTAAATATGAATTCCTCAAAACTGTACTGAAATAGCGTTGTACAGTATTTTGCCTATTCAAATACTAAAACTATATAAAAAAAAAAACTAACCAGTGAAATCTATAAATTCAACTAAATGCTTTCACCAGCGCATGGTGGTGTGGCTCAGTGGTTAAGACTGGTACCCTGTGTGCGAAAGACATTATTGTCGCAATGGTTGCAAGTTCGACCCCTGGCTGATTGTAATGAATTCCATTGTAATGCACTATGCATAAAAGCACCTGCTAAATGACATGTGATATCATAATACATACTCTACACAATACTTCATTATTTTTTTAAAGAATACTTTTATGTGCATATGTATCACCAATGTGAGGCTCTTGTCTTGCACCAATAAAGCTGAAGTGTCTGTAAAAGGAGACTTTTTAACTTTACCTCAAGTGTATAGGGGACACAGTAACTAATACAATATCACAAACAAAAGAAACATCAGATTTGATTTTTTTTTTTAAAGCGTCATTTTATTCTCAACTCGAAAAATTTTTATCAACAGAGAAACATAAAAGCCAAATCAAGGTTACTGTACCAGAGTTATGGCTATGTTAAATAAAAAACTGTACAAAACATTTCTATTTGCATATATAAATACACACCAAGCTCAATTTGCAGGTGATTATGGTTAAGAGGCATTCAGTCCTAATAACAAAAATAAATCCAGGTACTTTAAACATAAAACAAAACATAGTTCTACTTTTGACTATGATCAAATCAAGTTACAATCTCTGTTCTTGGAAGGCCTTGACTGTAGATCATCTATAGATCTATAAACGTTAGTAGGACACAGACACTAAGGAAGTTTCCTTGAAAAAAATAAAATGCACTAGTGTGTTATGTGTTGCAGTTTATCGATCCAATGCTATGGTTACTCTAGTATCCAATGTGATGATAAATTTAGTTCAGCAACTTTAGGTCTTGAGGGGCCCAGGTATTAAGATTTTTGCCTGATGTACTTGAACTGAAATGTGTTTTATTTTCCTCGCTATATGTACCAAATACTTGCTAAGCATGTTAATTACCCTGATCTGTTTTGTCATTTCCAGCACCTGTATTTCTATCTATTGGTGTGCTTCTAACTTTTTCCATCCACTGGTCTATCTGTACTCCAATCCCTGTCTGTAGAGAAACACATTTAATTGTATTTGGCGTTGAAGACATTAGGATTCTTCATCATATGATTTGGAAAGCGTATCAGACCTGGTGGAGTGGGAAGTAAAGCCGTTCTGTGTCTCTGGGAATTTACCAATGGTTGATTTTGTGGACCTCCTCCTGGGGGCCTATTAAACTGAGGAGAATGTATATCACTAGTACCTTGACATGTAGGATCCTGAGAAGGACTGAAATTAAGTGATGTAGGTATATCTGACAACCTCGAAGCTTGCATGTCATGCTCAGCACCCCTGGGGTCTAAGCCTGACCCCTTAATTTCTGAACCCTTTCTATCAGATCCAGAAATCTCAGTGTTAGCATCCCACCTACCAGACCCATGTCTCATATCTGAACCTCTTACAGGCCTTAGCCTTCCCATGTCTGGACCTCTCTTGTCCCCTCTTAACTCATGCTCAAATTGTCTACCTTGTCCTCCCCAATCTGAAAATGTTTCATCAGCCTGTGGACCCTCAGTGTTTGAATTTCTGTGTCTACGTTCTGGGTATCTTAAATCTGAACCTCCTGAATCTGTTCTATATGGACCTTCAGGCTCAAATTCTCTCCTGTCTGGACACGAATTGATCAAGTATGGGCCTCCCTTGTGAGACTGCCTCCAGTCATTTGCCACATCTGGACACCCTTTCACATCTGATACTGATCCCCTAAAGCCTGTACCCCTTCTTTCGTGGCTTTCTCCTCTGTGATCTTGCCGTCTTTCCCTTCTAAAAAATGCCCCGCGCCCTCTTCGATTTTGAGCACCCCATCTAGCTGACCCTCTCCATTCATTTACAGTTTCTTCCCTTGGCCCTTGTCCTGGACACATATCTAGATTATCCTGGCCAGGCCCTTGATCACTGCAACCAGGACCATGCCAATCACCTTGTGGTCTTTCCTGTATATGTATTAATCCCCTATCTCCAGGACCACTATGTGGACCTTGCCTATTTTGATGGTCCTGCTCGTCTGGATCTTCTTGAATCTTCCTGGAATATATATCCCTGTGATCTCCTTCATGAACAGCAGTCTCTACATTGGCACCTCTTCCATCTGACCACCGTTCTATGTTTGTGCCTTTCCATCTGTCTCCCTGATTTAAACTGTTCCCACGTGGTCCTCGTGCTCTACTGTTCCTCCTAAAGGGCCTTTGACCCCTGAAATTTGGAGTTGTTCTACTAGGTCCTGGGCCCTCCAAACCTGGATTTTCATGGATAACTTCTGACCCTCCAAAGTCAGCCCTTTCCCATTCATTTCTTCTATCATGTCTAGGACCTTCTGTATTCTGGCCTGTCTGCCTACAGCCTGGGCCTCTAAAGTTTGGACCAACTGCTTTTCTCCAATCAGGTCTTGGGCCATCTACATCTCTCTTTTCAGCTCCAGAGTCCCCTGATTCTCTCATGCCAGGCCCGGTGTTCTCAGTATCTGGACCTCTGAAGTCACTGCAGAATCCTCTAAAATCTGGTCCCCTTCTATGACCCTCCATACCAGTTATTTCCGGACCCACTCTTTCAGGGTGTGGACAACTAACAAAGTCTGGGCCCTCCATATCTAAAGGTCTTCTTTCATGCCGAGGACCCCTGACTTGTGGGTCTCCTGTAAAGTCCCAGCTGTTTTTTGCTCCCTCCACATTTGGCGGTCTTATTTCTGGCCTAGTTCCCCTGAAATTTAAACCCTCTGGGTGTCTACCTACAAGCCCTTGATCATCTGTGACTGAACCTAAATGCTGTGGCACCGATCTCCTCATGTTTGGACCTCTTGCTCTTCTCCTGTCAGGCTCTGGGCCCTCCATGTTTTGATACTCCCTATCAGACACTGGAACCCTAAAGTGGGGTGCCCCACTTTCCTGATTGTGAGGCCCTGGGCCTTCAATATATATACCTCTTTTGTCAGAACCACCAATATTTTGATTTCCTGGCCCTCTAATAGTAGGTCTTTCATCTTCTACAGAATTACCTCTTCTTTCACACCTAGGCCCTCTGAACTCATGACCTTCTGTTCCTGTCCTTCCAGTGTTTCGTCCCTGAAAATCTGAATGTACTGGTTTGTGTTTGTTAGGCTCTTGGCTGTCTATACAGGGAGTTATCCTTTCATTTATTGGTGCTCTGTTATGAGGTCCAATATCTTTTAAATCAGGACCTCCAGGTCCTTCTATGCTAGACCCAGGACCCCCCATGAATGGGCTTTCAGGCCCTATTCCCCTGAAAGCAAGACCTGAAGGGCCTCTTCTATCAAACTCAGGACTCTCCATAACTTGGCCTCCTCTTTCGGGTCCTGCTCCACTGAAATTTGGACCTTCTGGTCCTCTCCAATCAGTCCAAGATCCCTCCATAGCAGGACCTCTCATTTCAGGTCCTTGTCTGCTGATATCTGGATATTCAGATAATTGTCTATCAGTCCCAGGACCTTCCATAATAGGAGCTCCCCTTTCAGGACCTGGTCCTCTGAAATATGAACCATCTGGTCCCCTCTGGTCAGCCCGAAGTTGTTCCATAGCTAGACCTCTCCTTTCAAGTCCTGGTCTGCTGAAATGTGGAGCTTCAGGACGTCTCCTATCTGTTCCAGATCCCCTTTTGTCAGGCCCTGGCCCTCCAGGTCCTCCTCTGCCAAGTCCAGGACCCTCCAGTGGCACGGCTGTGCTTTCATGCCCTGGTCCCCTGAAATCTGGACCAGGTGGTCCTCTCATGTCAGTCCCAGGATCATCTATAGCAGAACCTCTCCACTCAGATCTTGGTCCTCTGAAATCTGAACATTGGGGATCTCTCCTGTTAGTCTCAAGACCCTCCATAGGAGGACCCCTCATCTCAGGTCTTGGTCCACTGAAATGTGGTCCTTCAGGTCGTCTCCCGTCAGTCCCAGGACCCTCCATAGACAGGCCTCTACCTTCATTCCCTGGTCTTCTGATATCTGGACCACCTGGTCCTATCATGTTAGTCACAGGACCCTCCATAGCAGGACCTCTCCATTCAGGTGCCGGTCTTCTGAAATCTGGACCTTCAGGATCTCTCCTGTTGGATCCAAGACCCTCCACAGGGTAACCTCTTCTCTCAGGTCCTGGTCTGCTGAAATGTGGAGCTTCAGGACCTCTCCCATCTGTTCCAGGTCCCTTCATAATGGGACCCCTACTCTCTTGTCCTGGACCACTAAAATTTGGACCTTCAGGTGGTCTCTTGTCAGTCCCAAGACCCCCCAAAACAGGACTTCTCCTTACAGGTCCAGGTCTGAAATCTGGACTTTTATGTTCTCTCCTATTACATCCGGGACCCTCTAGAGGAGGGCCACTCTGTTCAGGTCCTGGACCACTGAAACCTTGACATTCAGGAACAACCATATCTGGACCTCTAATTTTAGGCCATGGTCTGCTGAAATTAGGACCTTGTCCTCTCATATCAGGTCCATGATAATTTAAAGATGGGTCTTTCCTCTCATTCTCTAGTCCTCTGAAATGTGCACCTCCTGGTCCTATCGGGCTGGGTCCTGTATCGTCCATAGTTGGACCTCTCCTATCAGGTTTTGGTCTCCAAAAATCTGGACCTCTTGGTCCTCTTCTGTCATTCAATGGGATATTACTGGCAGGTCCTCTTGTTTCAGGTGTCATGAAACCAGAGCTAGTTAGTCCTCTGTCAGACTCCTGGGTCTCTATGTTTGGACCTCGCATATCAGACTGATGGGGCCTGTAGCCATCTTGCATAAATGGTTTTCCTGTAACTGAATCTCTCCTATCTGGCCCTCTCCAGTCATCTCTTATATTATCTTGACCTCTATGACCCCTCAGATCAGAACCAGCTCCTCTCCAATCTTGATGTGAAATATTAGCATTTGGACCTATGCCTTCTTGACCCATTGGATCATTTTTCCTCTCAACCCCCACACCTTCTATATTTACTTTTTGCATGTTTGCATCCCTTAAATTTGAACCTATTTCTCCCTTGTCTCTGCTTGTACATCTTTCATGTGGCTGGTTTCTATTACCCCTTGTATCCCCATATTTACCACGGGGTGTATTATGTCCTGTACTGTCCCATTTTGGTTCATCTGGCCCGCTTTGTGGGCACCAGCTTTCACTTGTCATTGAAAGGGTTGGTGTTATATGAGTTGTTTGAACTCGGTTCTCTATTACTGTACTTATATCTAAACTCTTTTCTTGGCCCACCCTTCTGAAGTCTTCATTTCTTCCATGCGGCTGAAACCCATCTCTCTGATAACTCTCTCTTCTTGACCCTAAAAGATATGGACCTTGACTCCTTAAATCTGGGCTGTGATCTCGTCCGCCACCAATCATAGGAGATCTCATACACCCGGTATGTGGACTCTCACCTCTTTCTTTTTGGTCTGTTTCTAAAGGACCCTTTATCCCTGCATCTCTCATTTCACTGTGTAGTGCTGAATCTACCACATATGAATTTGTACCTACTGGCATATGCACAGATCCTCTCATTCCTGTTTCACAGTGTTTTTTATCAGTGCATTCTAGGTTCATACCTTGCATCCTAGATCCTTCCTTATCTTTCATATCTGGACCTAGATTCCTGGGATATTTTGTCACTGGATCTACTTCAGGTGCTGTGCCTTGAATATCTGAATTACTGGCGAGCTTTAAATATGCTCCCCCTTGACCCATTATTTCTGGATAATTTACATCCGATTTCATCTCCTTTAACTGTTTGTCAACCCCTATAATACTTTGATCATTGACACTTGGACTTTGTAAATGTTGGGTTTTTGGATTTGGGGTTCTCACAATAAGTTCCAAAATATTTGCCACTGGCGTTTGACCACCAATAGGCATACAATTGTTTTCAACTTTAACAAATGGCAATGGGATGTCAGTGTGTGTCACATGATCTCTGATTTCCTCAGTCTTAATACAGTCAATCTTCTCAACGCTGCTATCTTTCAAGAACTGTGGTTCTGGGTCAGGGCTTTCAGGAGAATCTCGAATAGGTGGGTCAATTACTCTAAGTGGAACTGTACTTTCCAATTTATCAATAAGCATAATTTCTTGTTGAGAGGGTTTGTCCTCCTGTGCGGAAGGACAAGTAACTGACTTTTTTTGAGAGTCATGGAATTCTGGTGGTTCTGAAACCTCATTCTTCACATTGTGAAATGAATGTGAATTTTGAGAAACATCTTTATCGGAGCTCTCAACAAGATTGTATTTTAGCTGACATCCATCGGGGTCATTTTTAACAGTATGTGGGGTAGATGGTGATGTGTTTCTCTCTACCAATGCTCCAACAACAGAGTCTGAAGGATTACACTGAACTATTCCATGTTGTGACTTCTCAGGTACTTGTGGGGAAAGTTCTCTGTGCTGTTGTGGCGAAAGGGACACAAAATCTCTTTTTCTAGGAGATGATGGGGATCTTTTTCGGCCATGAGAATGTCGGTGTGTAGTATGCTCTTTATGATGGCGACCCTGGCGCTCAGACTGGTTTCTAGATCTATGTCTTGACCTGTCCCTTTCACTTCTTCTGTGTCTATCTCTTTCTTTGCGTCTGCGGGAATGTGAAGGAGAACGGTGTTGTGATCTTCTTGAAGGACTTCTGTCCTTTTCACGATGACTCCGCCTCTTCGGTGATGACCTTCGCTTCCTGCCGTGGTATGAATTGGGCGTAGCACTCTTCCGAGTGGAACTTTGCCCAGGTGAATCATGAGTCTTTGAACTAGCTCCTTGAAATACATCCTCTTGAATTAAATTAAAAAGCGACTCATCCTCTGGGTCATACGCTACATCAGAATCTTCAATCTCTCCAGCAGAGGAATACTTTTCAGTTTCCTCAACATTTTCCTGTGTTTCATCTTGCTTTATAGTGGTATCTGTATCATCTTTTAAAGCAGGGAGGACAGTGGTATCTTCTCCTTTAGCAGTGTAAAAATTCCCAGTTGATTTGTCTGCAGTCTCTGTAGGGTTTTTGGACTTATCTGATGATTCTGAAGGTTCTGTTTGCATTGTGCCACTTGGTAGAGATGGCGGTTGACTGATTGGCACAGATTTTGATGGTGGAGACAACAGGGAATCAGAAACAGAAAATTGAGCCATGAACATACCCACAGCTTCTCTCTGTTGACGTAGTGCCTCTTCCTGCTCCTTCAACTGTCGTTTTTGCTCTTCAATCTGCTTATTGAGCTCTTCAAGCATGCGCTGTTGTTCAGTCAGTGTTGCAGCTGAAACAACCACGGTGCCTGTTGGAAGGTTTGGCATTACTACAGGTGGGGTAGATGGGGTAGTTTGCAGTGGGGTAGCAGCTGGTGTTGCAATCTGGGTGGAAAGTGTTGTTGGACATGATGTAGAATCTGATACTGGAACAGGAGCCTTTGGTTCATGAGTATCACTTCGAATATCTTCAAAGAGAGTCTCATCCTCTGGATCATAGGCTATGTCATCCTCCACATAGTCAGACAATGGAGGGTCTTCTTTCTTAATTTCCTCCATTTTCTGTGGACCAACCCTTCCATATCCCATGGCTGGATCATATTCCTCCTCTGGGTCATATGGTCGGTCAAAGTCATTTTCCACTTCTTCCATCATTTTGACTTTGGATTTCTGCCCATATTGTTGGACAATTGGATCTACTTGAGAAAACAGTGGGGTGTTTTTAGGATTTATTGCTGTTGTTGAAGAGCTTCCATCAGAAGCAACTGTGGAGTCATTTTCCTTTTTGCGAAACAAAGTTTTCAAAATAGTCTGTAGTGGAGTCTTATTACTGGATCCTTTTGTGGGATTTTTGTCAGAGATGCTACTGGAGGAAGAAGCAGCAATGACAGCAGAGGCAGAGAGAGGAGGATTTGCTTTCAAAGAGGTCAAAGAAGATGGTGCAGTAATTGGGCCACAAGGTGTATCTGAAGGTGAACCAGGGCAAGATGCTGAACCAGGTGGGGTGGTACTAGAGGGAGTCTCAGGATCATAGGGTTGGAATATCTCTAATTTGTCAGAGCCATAGAGGATAGGAGGTTTTGGGATCCACATGGGGTCTTTGGACATATGAACCTTTGGTCTCTTCTCTTCAGTTTCCTGAAGCACGCTTCCTGGACGTTTTGGCTTCTGGACGATTGCCAGACCCAGAAGAAGATTGGGTCGATTAATTTCAAGTCCTGTAAAATATAAAAGACAAGACACATAATTCTTTATAACGTATTTTGCTGAGAAAGGTCAAATTACCTCAAATTCAAAACATGTGGGAATTTATTTAGGAAAAAGGTGGGATTACTATCAAAACAAATAAAAACAATTACAATAAATATTATTATATTAGCATACACTTTGTAAACCTAATCTTCTATTGTAAGGATTAATAAATTATTTCAATGTCTGCATTTATGACCAAAAATCTAATTTAAATATATGTGCATAGTAAATATTGAGATTTAATGAAATAGCCAGTTTAAACATAATTTCAGGTTTTACTGTCATTAATTAATGTTGTCTTTTCTTGTTGTTCCATCTGTCAATGTTCAATCTTTTTTAAGGAGTTGGTTGGAACTGGGAAGGAAGTTGTTTACTTAATCATAAGTAATAGGAAAAATAAAAGCAGGTCCCATATTATTAATTATTCAGATATTGTAGCCTGAACATAGGTGTTACGGTTAAAATATTAATACAAATACTTGCCAAAGCCAAATTATGTAACAGTTTATTAAGCTTGACTATGTGCAGTAGTTGAGGTATTATCTCACCTGGCCCTTCAAGAGGCTGCAGTATGGATGGGACTGATTCATTTGCACTGAGCGGGACGAGGTATACATCCTTGATGGAACGGCTGCTATGTGCAACAACACCAAAACGACCTCTGCTGCTGAAATAGGAAAACAGGGAAACATAGGCCACCTCTTCCTCCTCTGTTGCAGGGTGAAACCGGATGACACACAACTCCTAATAAGTAAAAACAAACAAAATAAGTACTAATAATAAGTAATTAAAATATTTTACATATATTATATAAGCCACTTAAGTAATTACTATAAAAAGCTTGCCTTTGTGACAGATGTCTTTAGCTTTGTAACATAGTCCCACACCGTTTGTGGCAGGATTCGTCCACCAATCTGTATGGTATCAGGCAGATCCTACACAAAAATACAATATCAGTAAGTTTCAATGGCAAAGACAGACTTGATTGAAACAGCGCTGGAAATTTGAGTAATGTATGAAAAGCTTTTACCGCTTTTAGGTTTTCAGCAGATCCAGAAACCAGATATCCTTTTGTGACAAACTTGGCTACATTGAGCATGTTAAGGAAGCCTTTCCACACAATCTCTTGCTTAGCAAGGAACTGAGCACTCTCTCCATTGGCGGGTGATTCAGAAATCACAGTCCTGAAATATAAGCCAGAGAAGTACAATTACACCCACATATGTTTGCTACAGAGTGATATCAAGCACAATGGGCACTTTCTAGAAATGGGAATATTTCATTACATGTATATTTCAACAGTTGTTTACATACCTTGAGGATGCCCCATAGAGTCTGGGATCTGCTGAGGAAGATGGCTTCATTAAGATAGATTTGGGTAACATTTTGGGTGGTGGTGGTGGTAGTGAGGATGTTGGTGCAGAGAGCGATGCAGAGGTATTCTCTTTGACAGGAAAATAAGGGGTTGACTGGTTATGGGTTGTGTTACTGGGACCAGTGGAGAACCTGTTTGCTGCAGTGCGGGGATCACGTCTTGTGATGGTCACAGTGGAGACAGCTGGAATGACAACAGGTGTGTATGCTCTCTGTTGTGCCGTAGCTCTGGAAAGGTCTGAAGTCGGGGATGCAGGAGACTCTGAGATGGGGGAAGCAGGAGACTCTAAAGTAGGAGAGGCTGGAGAATCCATTAAGGGGGAAGCAGGGGATTCTACTATAGTCAGTGCTGCTGGAGAGTCAATGACGAGGCGGGATGTTGGAGAGTCCATGTCAGGTGAGTCAGGAGGCGCCAGCAAGGGGGAGTCATCTCCTGAATGTTTTCTCCAAGAGGGTTCAGGTTTATCTCTTTTTTCAGTGATCTTGTTTTTTTTTGTTGCAGGTTCATCCACTTCACCAGCAAGTATTTGGCCTATGGAAATGAAAAAAACATCTTACAATACCTAAAATATCATCTGTTGCTCATTTGATAATATCTAATAGCAAATACACAACTGATATAAAATAGGTTTTTAATTTACCTGTGCATATTTTACATTTCAGGTCAAAGAGGTGAGCTTTGTGCTCTGATGTTGTGTCTTTAAGCATACAGGTGAAAATATTTGGAGCAGCACTGCTCTGGTTTATTTTGTTTTTGAGAGCAGGAGCAGGAAAACTTCTCTTCTGTTCCTGAGACGCAACCTATACAGACACAGACACACAAACAATGAAAACTAAGACTCAAAAGGAATGGGGAGGGTATGACAGTGTATAATGACCATATAGAAAATAGAAAATATTAAATAATGCAGATGAGGTGGACATACTGTGTTTTCAGGTCTTTTGTTGGGTCTTCTTTCTGGTCTAGCGGGATTTAAACTGGGCAAATCAACCTTCACTGCCTCAGGCTTCTGCAGCAAACTTGGTGCTTTAGCAGCTGCATCCTTAGCCTATACACACACAAGCAACAGAACACAATCACACCTAACACAAAGACTGTTAACCTTTTTGATAAGTGCTAGTGCTAGATCTGCTAATTTGGATTGGCTCCACCACTTTACCTCTGATGTTTCTTTTGCACTTGGTTCTGGTGCCTTTGTAGCCTGCATATCCTTCTGGCTCATCCTTGCCAGTCTGAAGGGACCGATTTCTCCTCGTACAACCCGATACAATAAGCCCTGAAGAAAACAAAAGTGGACAGTTTGCTTAGACATAAATAACTATGAGCTGCTCTTAAAAAAACCTCATGCCAAAACATTCTACCATACTTAAGTGCCAATATTTGTGCATTTTGAGTTTTCCCTTTCCTTAAGTGGGCTATTCAATGGTTTCATACGAATGGTTTAATATGTTTCACAGGCTTTGGCAATAAAGTGCCTGCATCACCTTGTAACACACGTCTGCCAGCTTAGATTGTTTGGATGGAAGCACAGCCACGGTTACCATGGCTGCAGCAATGTCTACAAGCCTCTGGTCTTTCCAATTGAGAATCTTTTGGAATGTTGACTTATAACAAAAACCAGGTGGACCAGGTGACCAAGCAAAGCAGAATCGACTATCAGTAAGGCGAGCTGAAAACTACAGCAGAGCACTTCAGACAAAGGGTGAAAAAAGGCACTGCAGCAATTTGGATATAACAGCTAGTGAACATAATCTAGTGCACCCACACATTTACATTTAAATGATGTACTGTAGGTAAGGACGTGGTACGTCACAAAACAAAAGTTCTAGCTGCTTTGAACAAACCTTGTTTCTTGGATCTTTCAAGTTGAACATTATAGTTCTGTACTTGTTCATGTATTTGCTGTCCGTGTTGCGAAATATGTCGAACATCTCCATCTCGATGTTTGCGACAAGCTTGGCAGCATCACTCTCAGTCATTTCCAAATCCTCACAATCACACACCCTTGACAGACAAAAACAAAAAAAGTCAGGCCACAGATTTTTTTCTTATTGTACTGTAAATCACAGGTTTGTCAAGTTGAGGGGTGATGTCTGCTACAGCTTCTAACTGTGTTTTTGGATACTGTGTGATGAAAATAACTTGTGCGACAATATGAAAAACCTGTGTTCATAATTGATTACTCAAAATATTTATGCTATACAAGTTCTAATATGAAAAATGAGCATTATTCACAATAATACTACTGAAATGTCAGTGACTTATAAGTAAACTGATCAGTAAACCAACACTGACATTAACAGTGTTAAGTTTGGATGCTAGAATTTTAAAATAGCTGTATTTGTACAGTGCTCAACCCGAGCAGATACTTTCAGATTAAATGGTTCTCACCTTTTGAAGAGAATGCCGGTGAGGGAGCGCTGGATGCTCTGCCTGATCTGATTATTGGGCTGAGAGGGTCTGGAGGATGGGGCACTGGGAGCAGGAGGCACCAGCAAGTTTCTGGCTTCGTTTAGCAGCGCTGGGGCTGAGGATGCCGTGGCTGATATGGACGACGGCTGCGGTGCACACTGCTTCTTTGGTATGACGTATGACGTTTTAGTGACCATCAGGGCCCCCGTTTCATGATGTCTGGGTGCGGAGGTGGTTGGGGACAGTGAAGCTGGAGGTAGACTAGGTTTTGCTAGGGTGGCTGATATTGAGGGATCGGACTCAGCTGGTTGTTGCTCAGACAAACCACTGCTTACTGGCTCTTGTGCTTTTTCTTGAGTGTCTCTCTGTGGTGCAGAAGCTGGCTCTGTGACAGTTGGAGGAGAGGGAACTGCATCTGTGGACGTATCCCCTGGAGATTCTGTTGAAGGAGTTGGAGCCTCACTGGCGGCCTCTACCTGTTCACTGTCCTTTCCAGCTGCTAGAAAGAAGAACAATGAGGCATTTTATGAATATGTAGAAATAGAAATATGGTACGTGTACACACATGGTATTTATATCTGTAGAGATGTATATTAATGAAATAGATAAAATTACTTTTGGTTTTGTTTTTCATTTAAAAGTAGGACTAACATTAGATGAAAATCATACATATTTGTTGACCATGTTTATATGAAAATGTTTGCAAACACTTTATTTAGTATTCCTCAATAAAATATACACTGCTTAACATATTAATTAGATCACCACTCACTGTAAGATTTATGTAAATTAACAGTTTTGGTAATCATCAAAATATTTTTTTATGATTCTGTAATGGTTAATACACCAGTATGTAGAAGCACCCAAAATTGCCAAATTATAGTTATTTACTTGCACTCCTGAACAGAAACAATAGTTTCAATGGTTTGGTGCTCAAATTTGGGTATAAAAAGATGAATTCAGTATTTTATTAGCCAAATAATAATATTTCTAACTTTAGACCAGTTTTTTTGAAAGATTTCTGAAATATTTATGTGTTCGTATTTTTATGACAGTTGGTCTAATACATTTGATGAGGACAAACATGCATACAGTATCAACAAAACTGTGAAAGATATGGTCAAAAGATTACAGACATTAGAATTTATGACTGTTTAATTGCCAGTATTCATGTTTTTTTTTAAATTATTTATCTGGTGATTCAGCACAACTTGAATGATTTTTTAATAAAGCATTCGTAAGATATGATACCACCTTGAATGATGCATTTAAAGTCCTGCTTGAGTGATCAATGAAATGCAAAACATCCAGTTAAATGGGAAACAACAGCCGACACCTTCTGTGTTGAGTTGGTTGTGTGAGTAAATTACTATCTAACAAAGAGGAATTCTAATAATTCATCTCTTTAATAATATCAACACCTCCATCTGTCACAGCAGTCGACAGCAAGCGGCACAAATTGAAAGCAAATTGAATCATTTTCCTTCAAAAAATAACCAGAATATGCAATTCACTTGCATAATCAATCAATCACACGCATCATAATCTGTCAGCATCTGACACCTAGAAAACGCTGTGTTACAAAAATAAATCGATATATACAGTATGCTCTTTACAAGGTCAAGCATGTGTGATCAAAACAGCACCTGTTTTTACTTAATGGGACCCAAATACCTAGATGACTTTAAATATCTGTATATTTGGCTTGATGATGAACTCAAATTTAAAACATGTGCATGAATTCATAAAGAAACTGTACGTTTTTCACACCGTACTATTAAACACTTTGGAAACACGGGAAGGACTCAACAGAACAGTCCTAGATTGGTTCAGCGTTATTTTGTGACCATGGGAAGCTATAGATCGATTTTTGGGCCCCTTCTGTTTAGCTTATATACAGTATGCTGCCTCTGGGCCACATTCTGCATAAATCTAATCTTGACTCTCATAGTGATGCAGATGACATGCAGATATAGCTGGCAGAGTCTTCAGATGACTACAGTGCAATATAGTCCTTGTGTCATTGTTTACAGCAAGGAAATAATTGGATGAAGCAACATTTTCTCCAATTAAATCAAGAGAAATCCGAGGTAATTGTTTTTTTAGCAATAAAGACAAGCAGAGTCCTGGTCTCTGCAAACCAAAGACCAAGTCCATAACCTTGGTGTGCTGATACTTAAGCAGTGGTATCAAATCAATAACCAAAACAGCCTTCCATCAGCTTAAAAATATATCCAGAGTCTAAGGTTTTATGTCCCAAACAGACCGTGAGAAACGAATCCGTGCTTTCATCTCCAGTAGGTTCAACTATTGTAACAGCCTTTGAACAAGACTCCCTAAAAACAGCTGCAACTTATTCAGAATGCTGAAGCTCGGGTTTTAATAACCAGAACAAAAAGATTGGACCACATTACTCCAGTTTTAATGTCTTTACACTGGCTTCCAGTCATAATAGAATAGACTTCAAAGTTCTAGTCTACAAACCAATAAATGGTTTAGGTCCACAATACATTAATGACATATTAAAATAATATACACCTCATAGGGCTGTGAGAGCTACTAACTTTTGTCAAGACAGTCGAGCCCAGATTTCAAACCAAATATGGCAAAGCAGCATTTAGTTGTTATGCTGCACACAAGTGGAACGAGCCACCAATGAAACCGAAATCAGCACCAAATGTTAATATTTTTAAATCCAGGTTATAAAACAATGCTTATCTCATATGTTCAAGATTGAGCTCTTTTAAAGCATTTTACATTTTAATCTTCTGCACTTTAATTCTATTCATTTTTTTTATATTAATTTTAGATTAAATGATGGTTTTATGCTGCACTATCACATTTTCTTTCTCTCTTTTTACTATTCTGTACTTCTTTTCCAATTTGTAATTTGTACTTTTATGTAAAGCACATTACATTGAGTTGCCCTTGTGAATGAAATGTGCCATACAAATAAAGCAGTTATGGAATATGGTCAAGTTTCTATAGAAAACTAAACAAATGTTTTATTAAAAATGTCAGTTATGGACTATTGTGAGAGTGTTTCCATGCAGGCAGGCCCATCCACATTGAAAACTCTTGACACAGTAGACCATAGTACTCTTTGTTTTATTTTGAGGAATTGCTTCAGAACTCATCACTGTGACCTAAGGGACAGACACCACCTCATTTTAGTGTACAAAGCATTGTTAGGCCTACTAACGTCCAACCTCAACTATCTTAAAACCAAAATCCTTCTGCCACCAAACACACTCACAACACTTAATGCATTTTGAAACTCCCCAAGTCCACACTGAGCTTGGAAAACTACCGTTTTTTTTAACAAGTGGAACAAAGTTTTTTGTGTTTTCAGGACACTTAAAACATTTACTTTGATCCTGCTTTTAAATACTTTTTGACTTACACATACATTTCTACATAATTTGACTTATTGTTTTTAACTTAATTGTTTTACTTATACTTCTTATTTTATTAATGGATTACCAGGTTTGTCTTCCCTGTCTGTTATAGTCACTAGCAACCTCTCCAGTCACAAGCAAAGTTCTGGTTTTCCCATAATAATAATAATAATAATGATAATAATAAATAATAAATTCCTGACTAAATATTGTATTGGCCATGTGAGACAATGGGGTTAAAAATGTTATTTCATCATCTGATTTTTACCCACGGGCCATATGTGCCCTGCCAATTGATTACATGTGGCCCCCCACTTAAATATCATGTTATAATAAAAACATGGCCCACGACCTCACCTCCTTTTAAACAGTGTGTAGCTGAGGCACAGTTGCCAGCGAGGTGATAGAATATAAACAGAATATAATATAATATATGTTTGCTAACAATGTTTTTATAATAGTAATAACAAGACATTCAGTCATAATTATCACATTATTAAATGTATTACATAAAACATTCAATTACATATATAAATAAGCTTGTTAGGGACCAAGCTTTCCGGTCACGTTACTGAGCAAACTCGTCCGAGCGCGTTTGTTACATAAAAAAACGTGCCAATTTGTACTAGACACATCAAAGGTGAAAAGTTGTTGAAAGGTTTTGCGGATTCAAAAATGCCGTGGCCACGGCAACCCTAGGCACGAAACAGGAAGTGCCCCATAACGTCGGCATACGTTGGGTTCCACCGAATTTCCCGAAACTTGGTGGGAAGATGTTATAGACCAAGACACACAAAAAAGTTGACAGTAACCATGGCCTCAACTCAACAGGAAGTCTGCCTTTTTGAATTTCAGGTGTCCATTGTGGCAATTTGCACCCTACATAAATGAGCTAGACACATCAAAGTCGAAAAGTTGTTGAAAGGTTTTGTGGATTCAAAAGTGAGGTCAGGGGACAACTGCACTCCCCGATTTGCGTGGGGGACGCGAGGGCCCTATCATTACTGCGGGCAGTCCTAGTTACAGTTATCCAGTTGTCCAAATTATTATTGTCTTTTATTATTATTTATTATTTATTAATAGATTCATTTTGCATCATAAATAGTAGTACGAAGTACACGTGTGATATCGGGATGCAATATTGTGTTTTAATTTTAAGCTTGTGCTACTGAGCAGCTGTTTTTTTCGACTTTTTGTTCTCTAGGCCGGCCCCCTCCTGACCAGAATAGACACTCATTGGCCCCCAGGTCATTTGAGTTCGCACCCCTGCATGAGAACTTTAAAAGAACAGTGAAGCACCTGTAGATCATATGCAGCTCAAGTAAATCTGAAATGCAACAGAGCAACCTCAGAGAAATCATCTAAACATAGCGAGACCATGTAGCTGGGACTTTAAGCTAAACACTGATCCACAGGGTGGTGTGAAGAGTCCACTCACACCAGCTTCCCATATAGACGCTTACATGATCTACAGAGGCACTGAAAAAGAACAAATACACACATCTGGTGCAGGCTACATTGTAAGGCTGAAACGTTTAACGCATTATTAATCAATTACTAAATCAATTATTTTGAAAGTTGACAAATCAGTTTGAGTGTTTCCTTAATATTTTTTAAAAAAGCTCTTTGATATTTTCCAGCTTCTTAAATGTGAATATTTTCTTGTTTCTTTGCTCCAAAGTGAATCATTTTGATTGACATTTGAGTACATCATTATTGTGAGGTTTCGGAAACACTGATTGACATTTTATGGACCAAACTAAATTATAAATGGACAAAATAGTTGTTAGTTGCAGCCTTACTTCATAGTGTTTTTGTCTAAACAAGCTGCATTTCTGGACCAATATATTCATCATCTCTCTTCTATACGTGACCAAACCATCTCAACCAGGACCCTCTGTCTTTATTTATAAAGCGCTCAATCTGAGCTGACCCTTCAATATGCTAATTTCTAATCCCACACAATGACAGCAGTTTGATCTGAGAGACATTATCCTATGCATGGAACACAATGAGCAAGCACTTGGCAACAGTGGAGAGAACAAAACTCCCTTTTAAACAAACCTGATGGACATAAAATGGACATGAAAATATCAGTTAATTAACAGTGAATGTAAATAATTACTGTCATCAATTATTTATGTTAATTTAATGGTCAAGCATTACGATAAATGTCTATGTGAGGTCTAAATATTATTTCCAGGTCCAAAATATTACACAGCAGCAGCGTGATGGCTTCAAAAAGTTTAGCAAAAACATGCAGCCAATATTTCAATAAAGGTACTTATTTTTATTTTTATGTCCATGTAGTTATACATAAGCCTGTAAAATTCAATGCAGACTAAAAAACTTCACTAAATCAAAACAAATAAATCAAGGACACACGCTCCCATGCGGAAGGATTACCCTACATATTTATATAATACTGGATAAAGGAAGTCAGAGAACGATGCAGGTTTACTGCGTCATCAGACGAACACTTCCCCTCTGCTTTAGGCCACTGACAAGCAGAGTCCATCTATGAATAAAAACTCTGAATAAACATGGGGAAGGAAGAGAGGGAGGGAGGAGTATACAAGCAAGTTATTTTCTTCATATAAAACAAGTATGGAGAAAAAACACATTTTATTTTTGTATTCTTATGCTATTTTGTTTGTATATGTGGGTGCGTTTGATGAGGAAGAAATAAATACTCATTCATTGGTACAAAAGTCTTACTTATATTCTTACTGATATGCAGTGTCCTTATTTAAGCTATCTGTGCTTACAGATCCAGTGTGTAAGAATCAGTGACATCTAATGGAGAGACTGCAGATGGGAACAAAGGGAGGAAGAGGACTCCGCTCACTCCTCCCTTTCCCAAGCACATTGGAGTACTACAGTGCCATTTGCACACCAGAAAGGATGTTATTCTTCTTCATTTGTGCCGTAAGCTTCTGCTGCAAAATGAAAAAAGCAGGCACTGGTTGTTTTTTTTAAATTCAGACTGCAGGAGAAACACAGCAGTGCAAGAGAGCGCCCTCCATAAAAAGCAAGGCCTTTGCATAAACTACATAAAAGAGGTTCTTTTTAAAGCAATTAATTTAATTTAATTTAATTTAATTTAATTTAATTTAATTTAAGCATTGTACTGATTTTCTGATTTAACCTTTGCCCTTGTGTCCTCTGCAAGATAAACTCATAATCCTCACATCCCATCTCTCAGTTAAACATTCACGTATTCCGACAAGCCAAGACGCTGCATGAATTCAGGTTCTTTCCTGCTAGAAGTAACTCACACTTTTCAGCAGATTCAGCAGATTTGATTTGCCTCAAACTACTACATAACTGCAACCATATTTCTACACTGCATCTACATTAATCACTGAAATCATAATAACTGTCTATCATGTATAACAGCAGTTGTTTTTCATGGCTCATTCAGCAGATGGTTTATTTTAATAGTTCTATCCCAAAGTCTGAGAAATGTTGCATGAAAAAGAGAATCACTACTACGTATCAAGGGATTCAACATGAAAGGGAGAAAAACAAGTTATAGAAGATGAATATTGTGCATTTGACCAGTAATTATTTTCCCATTTCTTTAAGCTACGCATCGTAAAAATTTAGCAATATATATTGTTGCTTGTTGCAGCTGAAAATCCCTCACCTCACCATAAAAGGATATTGTAATATGGTTCAAAATAGCTGCGTCTGTAGAGTTGACCTGGCTACTGTATAAACATCAAAGGCTATAACTCAGGGATAATGAAAACAATTCATAGGTGATGGGAGTACAATTGTACCTTCACTGAATAATTTCACCTCAATTCTACACATTACAGATATTCTAATTAGCTATGACTGTTTTGGTCTGATATTGTAAATGAACATGTTACAGAACATGAGCAGACTTCTTCGTGTATGAATGTGACCGCAGTTGGGACAAACAAACCAAGTCACCCTTTTTCTCTTTTCTGTGTTTGCTCAGTTGTTTCCATGCAGCAATCGACATTGTTTTGGGCTCTACAACCTGGATTATCTCCCACACTGCGTAGAATACTAGGAATTCAAGGAGTTTTTCTTTTTGGCTGCATGTTATCTGTTAAGCCAGTAGAGGGCGCTCATGTTTCACAATTAAACGCTTGAAAGTTACTCAAAGTAAAGCACAAAAAACAAAAAAACATGCTGAAGAAATTCAAGTTCACAATCACAACATGGAGATATGTTACTAATGAGAAATGAGAGGGGCAAAAAAATACTTCCATGGACAAAATACAAGAATAGATGTGAAATAGTGAAATTATTAGCAGCACCTTTCAGAGGCAATAGTCAATGTATTTGTTTAATCCAGACATAATAACCTTTAACTCACTTTCAAAAGCTGGAGATGACCAGTGAGCATTTGAAACAAAGGGTAGAGAATCAGATCCAACGTGTCGCTCCAGTGAACACAAACCAGATCAAAGCAATCATGTGTCTTCCTCGTGCAAGTTACACTACATCATGTGGTCACACTGCAACAAAGTTCCCACAGAAATTCAGTTCACTCTAATGCTAGTAATTGGTTAATCAAGATGAGAGAATTCAATGATACATTTTTGGGTAAAGAAACATTGACTACATTATGGATGAAGTGAAGTTATTTTTGAGGTTTTGGAAAAAGTGACATCCCATGTAATGTATAATGACAGATGTTTGTGTAAGGGCAGTAATCATTGTGATATATAAATATATGAGTGGATTTGCATTGCAAGTTGTGGAAATGGAACAATGTTATGCATGCCACGCTTCTCGCGCTGCTTTGACCCCATGAGAGTCTCACTCAGACCTTATTATTTATTGGTTTTGCATGGTCCAGTTTATGACCTTGCCATCCCAAAACCATTACACAAATGGAAAGCCAAACACATGTTGTGCACGCTCCCAACACTCGGGGGGGGGATCTGTCAGGTGAGGTGACTTAAATTATTCCATAGTGGGGAAACTAATGAGAGGAGACTTTGTCCAGGCCAGTTACTTCTTTTACAAAGATGGAGGTATCAGTGTGTGCTTGTGTTGTGTCACAGAACCAGATGCTCTATGAGCCAAGTGTGGCAGTGATCCTCCTAATAAAGCTCAAGATTTCAAGATAATGCAAGAGACAGGAGGAAGACCGAAAAAAAACGACCATAAACTATTAATAAAAATAGTAACTATAGAGTTAAGTTAATGAATCCAATACCATCCATCTGTAACAATAATTTACGTATGAACAGCTTCCCTGTGGTATAGAAAGTAGACAGCTCAAAATTACTCTGATCTGATTCGAAGTGGACAGCTCTAAGTAGAGGTGTGAACACACAAAAAAAGTTACTGAGGATCCATTTTAGATCTGACTGCAGATTGTGAATGCAAACACATACTTTGCCCCGCTGAAGGACTGCCCACTCAGCTGACGTCCCTGATCTAATTCAATCAGTCTCATTCATTCACTCCTTATCCTCTACAGAAAAAAAGATTCAGTTAGTGCTTGTTGTATAGACAAGAAGTTGTATTTGATCAGTGTGCTGCTTATGCATGTTTTTTTTTGATTAAGTCAAAAACACTGGTAGAAGAACTGAGGGTCATCATCGAGGATGAGTTTCTACTCACATATTATGTGTGGGTGTTGGAGAGCAAGAAGTGTGCAAAGGCACACACACACCATTTCAATAAACTTTAAGTACTGGGCAGAAATGACAAAATCATAAATGGCTAAAAATGTCCATGACTATTCATCCAGAAGAGAACTCTGGCATAACTATAAATGTTTGGTGTATTTCCTCTTTTTTTGGTTTCGACAGATTAAGGGTAGGTTTTGACACTTAAAAATGAGGGACATTTTGTTAGATGAAGCCATGTGGAAATTATATTTTATATACTCATGGAAAAGAAAGGTATAACAATGGGTTTCATCCTTCACGGATATGTCAAACATCTTCTGCTTTTTGACTAGCACCAAAACTTACAACTTGCCACTGACAATGAGGATGACAGGCTGTACACTCTGAGGTCCTGCAAAAGAAGTATCCACTCCGGTCATGTTTTAAAACATCCCGATACAGTATCGCTCTGAGACAAATGCCACACTTTGCCTCCTGAGTTCAATGATGTCATGTGTGCCACGCCTCCGTTCATCAAGAGAAGACCTCTCTGTTCACCAGAGTACCCCTGCCCTGACGACTGCTGGTTAGTAGATGCTGTGTCAGCTTACATCTCCTGACCTCAACCATCACTGAGAACCTGTGAGAGCCTGCAACACAGCAGCTGGAGACGTGACCTCTGCCTGCTGAGAGCCAACAGCTTAGTCTAGGTTTTCTCCCAAGAACACATAAGAGATGCACATTCAGAGGCTCATTGGCTCCATGGGGTTACAACCAGAGGGTTCTGATGGACTGCTGTATTACTACGAGTTTAGTCTGTGGACAAAGAATTGCTGAAACTAGTTGCTGGTTACCTAACCCTCTGTCACTCGACAGGTACGTTTATTTTCTATAGAAAGATATTTACAGTGATCTGTGTGGATGTTCACCAAAGTATCTGTGTGAAGGCTAAAAACATGGGAAAACAATTATGACGTTTTTGGACGTCAAACCAATGGCGTAGTCAGTTTTTTGTTTGGAAAAATGCACCTAGCACAAAAAACAATATTTGAACTAACACTTGCTAATTTTGCATTTGCACATTCAAGTTGCGAGCAAGCACAGTTCACTCTGAATCAACTTCATTGAGTGAGTGTGAGAGAGCTGGAGAAACAGTTTAATCCAGGATAGAACCTGAATACACCTGGCAATAGAATGCATTTTCTTTGATCAGATAGCGATGGGACAGCACCTCAGCAAATGCATTTAAACCTGGTCATCCCCCCTAACATCACCTCCCTCTCTTCGTGTGCAAAAATTTCCAGCAGCAGACTATATGGCGTCACATCCCGTGCGCTACCATATAGCAACAACAACAACGACAGCTGCATGTGAAGTTGCGCTATAGCGTGGACTCTTCTTTGCTTTTCAACAGGGGAAGAAGTCGTGTTTGGTAAGTGGAAAACCGACGAAAGCAGAGGAGATTGCAGTATTGTTACCGCTTTCATGGTAGCTGTGCTACTTTTGTGTAAAAGGCCTATTGTTCTTTCACAACAGCTTTGAACCGCCTCCTCAAATTGCTAATATCGCCCAAATCTAAATGCAAACATTTAATAGCCAACTAATACGACATGACCTTGTCATGACTCAACAAGTCAAAGTTGAGTACAAGGATCCAATTACTGCACATAGCTGATTAACTATTAAAGCCTGTAATAGGCCAATCAGCTTGGACTACTAAGACATGAAACAGGCCACAAAGGCTGAATTTAAACTGCAGGTCTTGATGATCAAATTCCAATGTGCTGCCTAGATTGGACTTTTTGAGGACATCCCAACATTGCCTCTGAAAAGTAACTCATATCTGAAATCTGCATTTACTCGGGTTAACAATTGGGGAGAGAACATACAGGGGGTGGGCTTGGCTACTGAACTGGACGTGGTTAGGCCAAAACATAAGTGATGGCATGAAACCTCGGCACAAGTCCAATGGGTTGAGCCCTCGTCCTCCACTGAACTGGTCGATTTATTTCCACAGATGTGCTTTTTTCTTCCTGCTTACACCTTCCTGGGTCATATCTGATTTGTGCCATATGGGGGTAAAAGATCACAATTTGGTCACGTCCACCATGCAGTGCAAATGCAGCCAAAATGCCCAATACCTCGAGGCAACGCTTGTGTGTCATTAGTATGCTTGCAGGCTTAAGTGAATGATAAAGATGTGAGTTGTCTAATTGTTGTGAAACTAAATGGGTGATGCAGTTGTGCGATCTCTCAGTTGTGCAATACTGATGTTGGCCTGCAGAACAAATGTCATTACTGAAGATTGAAATTTCCACTCTTGTTGACAAGTTGCGCAAACTTGAAAATGAGGAGAATCTGGACATGGCTCATGATCCAGGGAAACCACAGAAATGACTGAGATAACAAAACTATTCATCGTTGTTGGTGAGTTTGTATGAATACCGAGAGAAATGTGGGGATTTTGCCACCATCACTCCACAAACTTAAAGGTGCTCTGTGTGATTGCTTTGTCTTGTAAACAAAAACAAGTTATTTTCACATTCACTGCTGCTCCTCCAAACACTGTGTATCCTGGGGGTTTCACAAACTTCGTGAACGCATTTCCGCCCTCATCAAATATTTGCAAAGCCAAGATGTTTAATATTTTAAAAGCAGCATTGTTTATATCCATGTTTACTAGCTTGCGGTACTCTTCTTCTCCGTATTTGCTGGCACAATGCAGCATATGTTGGTGTGGTGATCAGAGGAATAGTGTGAAACCAGAGACAGAACTGTGCTTTGCATCACCCTGTGTGCACATGTGCGTGAGCGTCGTCGTGTGTGGCTGTGACAAACAAAACTGGGAAAAACAGCTCCATGGAGCTGCTGGAGGTAAAAAAAAAAAAAAACTCCACAGGGAACCTTTGAAATGTGATTCCTCCTTTCCTTTGTTGTGTAGGTTAGAGGGTCTTGTGTAGTGTGTTCACCCAGTTTAAAGTTTAAATTTGTAACAGTTTATGCAAATATGGTACTTTTTTTAATGCTTCAATTTAGGCTTCTTAATTTAAATGAGAAATAATTGCCCGCTGCATTGTTTAACTGAAAAGTATCTGCACGAACACAATTCCTGTTGTATTTATAATTATGCTGTGTTTTGTTTTATGGAGCATATTTTTGAAGGTAAATGTTTGAAATTTCACACAAGGATTAAAATGAAAAAGTGCCCGTATACAAAGAAAACCACATTAAGTGTGATTTTTTACGTTTCAAATATTATATAATGAAAAAAGATGCTGTTTGTGGTCAAACTGTTTTTGTAGGAAAATGAAGATATGTGGGGTGAATGTGAAGAGGTAGGGATTCAGAATGTAAGGGGCATGTGCTGTATTCATACCGTTTGATCTATTTCAAAAAAAGTAGATCAAACAGTCCCACAGATTCTTTCATCTCTCAGCGCTGTATGCATGTATGGTGAGCTGTAAAGCAGTTTCTTCCTTTGCTGTGCAGTGAGGACTTTCCTCAGGAGTTCAGGGGGAATGGTTCTTTTTTTTCCTTTTTTTTTTTTTTAAACGCATCTCATTCTTGCTGTTGGGCGGAGTCTTGGTGGAACATCTTTCTTCCATCTGCACTGGTGAATCCTCAAGCCCCTTCTGCAGCAGCAGGAAGTCAACTTGTCCTCCACCATAGCAAAAGCTCAGTCCCAAGTCATTTGGGATCCCCATCTGCTCTGGTAATGGTGTGTTTGTGTAACAACTGGTCGATAACTGTGGATTTGTGTATGGAATGTTTGTGATTTAGGCACTGAAAGTTGCAACATCAAGAGAGTTGATGGTGTGAAAAGGAGTTCCACAGGTACCTCAGACCTGGAAAATTGTTTGTGTAACACACGGACAGGGACAGGTGACAAGTGTATATCGATCACTGCACGCGATGTTTTATGCAACTGCCAACAAAGCTACAAAAGTTGAGATGCATCAGCAAAACTATAAGGTTTGAGCATGATGACATTAAGCAAGCATCGCAAAAACCAGTGGTACTTAGAAGTCACGAGAGGTTTGATGCATGTGTTGGTTTGATATCTCCAAACAAGACGTACTGGAACCATTATTTTTTTACGGCTGAGTGTTTAAAAATCATGAAAGACAACAGAAAAGTTTCATTCATGCTGTCATTCCCATGCTGCCATTTTAGTAAATAAGCCCTTAAGCATGTTGTATGAAGTCCACAATAAAGTGTGCAATCCGCGCTGTGTATAACACGTACCAAAATACTTGTGTGATCAAATCGAGTGTAATCACCCAGGTGCCCAAAGGCTGTACTTATTTGCACATGCACAACCATCTTTCCACAGCAACAGCATCTAACAACAGTGCCTTTTAACTGAGCTTCAGAGTTAAAAAGGCACCATCTCAAAATGTGTTAACATCTACAAAGGGAGTTAAAAGTGATTTTTGTGTATGTTATACTTCATTACAAATTACATATATAAATGTTAGAAGCCCAGGTTCTATTTTTTACAACTAACACTTCCTTGAATTTGTGTCCATCATTCAGTGAATGATATATTCATGTATGTTTTTCAGTGCGAACCTTTTGGGTTTGCAAAATACTTCCAGACCAACTGAACATGGAGTAAGGGTTTGAATCGATGGATACCACATGTAGAAAACCCCTGCCTACACAGCATCAACCTACACGCATAAAGCGGCTGTGTTGCCTTTTCAACCGTTTCCAGCAATGAAACATGTTTAAATGAGTTTGTTTTGTTGAATATTGGAATCGTGACTGGTTTTGCCAAAACATTTAGGACATTGAGCTGCATCAAAGGAACTATAAAAGTGGACATACTTACCCACTGCTGACCCCTGCTACTTATCAGCCATCCCAGAGCGAGGCAGAATGCGTAATTGCGTGTATGACGACAGATAATTGGTGTTTGAACTGCTGTGTGGTTTGAATGTGTATGAGTAGTGAATGGTACATACACGTTGTGTTTAACATAGGTGATGGTGTGGAAGTGGTCTGAACTTCTGAGCGACTGGGGTCGCAGGCTACGGGAGATGCAGCCTCCTTACTTCCTCCGTCATCTTTCTCCATCGCCTCCTCCTCTCCACCTTCTTCCTCTGCCTTTCGAGCTAACCTCTTGGACATCCTAACTGACCTCTGAACCTGTGACACAAATACACACAGGTCAAAAACAGACACTCAAAACTTGGGGTTTCATACTGTATTTTCACACAACTTTGCAAACGTAGACTGAAAAAGGCCCAACTGAACATATACTGCCATCAAAACAGACAACAGCAACAATGCACTGGTAAAGTGAGACGACAGCTAACAGATTGGAGTATGACTGAAAACGCAAAGAAATGTGACAAAAAGTTATGCCCCTGCACTGCTGCTGTGCAGATGAACAACTCTGCAAACAAATGTCACGTCGTTTCTGTTCACAAAGCTCAAACAGAGGCACAATAACAAAAATCAAAAGTTAGACACTGCAGCTTTAAACATCTATCTCAACTTCTCTGCCTACATGTTTAAATGTCTTACCTTTGCAGTGGTTTTGGCAGGGGCAGCTTTTTTCTGTGCTTGTCCTCTGGACTTGGGCACCTTTGGGACAGAAAGTGTCTTCATAGTGAAGGCAGCATGCTGAAGGATGCAGTCAGTACCACAGTAAACTGACTCTGGTAAGCGTTGTTTCGAGCAGTCGGGTCCGATGCATAGAGGAAGAGAGCTTTCCGTTTTCATCTCAGTTTTGATTTCAGGCCTCATCACAGAAGCCTCTTCCTCCTTCTCCTCTTTCTCCTTCTGCTGCTGCTCATCCACCACAGCCTCCTGAAAACACATTCTCATTTAGACCCTGAGAAAAGACTTCCTTCATGCAAATCAACCACTGACTACTGACTGCATAAGGCTGCAACAATGAATCAATCAATGACTATATTAATTGCTAAGGAGTTTGATAACTGATTAATCTGAGGAATCTGAATTTTATTCTAGGATTTTTCTTTTTATAAGTCAATATTTTCTGGTTCCTTTGTTCCATATAAGAAAGTTTGGGTTTGGAAAACACTAATCAACATTTTTTGATTTTTATTAAAATAGGTTAGAGGCCTAGCTACACATATACTGGACTGACTTATTATATAGTTCCTGTCATATGTGAGAGAAACATATTCCACCTAAATAATGAACTACAGTTAGAAGTGATCTGGAGATCATTGGCAGTCCAAATTAAAGTTTAACCTTGATGGCTTGCTGTTCATCCCTTTCATCTCCTGAGGGACATAGTGTTACACACTCTGGAAAGCTAAGCTCAGGCTCGGGCTCAGATTGAAGTTGGTTCTTGGTTGTGCAGGGGGGGCAGGTATATTCTCGCCCTTGCGTCGCCATTTCCCGGCCCTGTGTCTCACTGATACCGATGCAGTCGCCATGAAACCACTCCTGGCAAGTGTCACAGCAGACCATGAACCTAAAAGAGGCGGCAAACAACAATTGTAAGGAAGTGAAACAAACAGATGGCTCAGGTTACAAACCACTGAGAAGGCAGTTCAGCCAAACAGGTTTTGTTACTAAAAATTGAGGATCTACCTTTTATTGCGTTTTTGTCGGCAGATGCAGTACAGAGCATTGAGGTCAAAACCCTCACTGTCCAATACGCTTGAGCAATCTCCAGCATTGTTATCGTCTTTCACTTCATCCTCCTCCGGTGCGTCATCATACTGACCAGAAGTCACATCAGTATCATGGTCTAAGCCAGGTTCTATGATTATACAGTCTGAGTTTGATTGCTGTGAAGGACTCGGAGTCTTATCACAGTGATCATATGCTATCTCTATTTCAGTGGGACTGTGTTGATGATTTACCCCCAGCAGCTGTGGCTGCTCAGATTCATCAACAAACATCACCTCATCATCACTCACATCATCTGCAATGCTTGGCTGAATCTCCACTGCCCTACCCTTCGCTCTGCCTCTCCCTCTCCCTCTCCCTCTTCCCCTGCCTCTTCCTCTGCCTCTACCCCTTCCTCTGGCTTTCCCTCTTCCACCTCTCCCACCTTTCGCTTTTGTGGCCCCCTGTCTGCTATTAGATAACAGCTGTTCCTTCATCTGTATCAGAGTCATTTCATCACTGTCCTCTTCTTGACTGGAAATCAACACCACATCATCACTTCCCACTGCCACATTTTCAGGGGCAATCGGCTGTGAGATTTCCATATCATCCGATGATTCTAAATGATCAGGCTCTTCAGTTTCATCTATAGCCTGCTGAGCTTGGGCCTCAGTGGCATTAGTAGCTTCCAAAAAGTTTGGGACTGTCAGTGTGTCTGGCATGTCCAGTGACAAGCCCTCATTCCCACCAAGCAGTGAGAAGGCAGTGTGGAAAGCAGATCCAAAATCCTGCCATAAGCTTGGGTCAAGGCTGTTTCCTGCAGAAGCTTCTGATGCTGGCTTACTTTCTTCTGATGCAGGCGAGGAAGGAGATGACCATTCAAGGTCATCTATAACGCTCTTTGCTGTGCATGTAGCTTTCGGAGTGGTGTGGGTCTCTGCAGTGGTCTGGGGTGTCTGCTTGGTTTGACGACTTCTGCCTCTCCGTAGAGGTGGAGGGCTATTTGTTAGGTCTCCTACTTCTTCCATGAACTCTCTTCTGGCAATGGTTGTCCGCCTAAAGCCCCAGGACTTCTTGACCTGTGAAAGGGTAGGCCTCACACTCAAATCTGCCTCTTCTGTCGGGTTTTGCTGTTCCTCTGTGAAAAAATCCCCCCAAAAAACAGAAACATACAGGATTGACATAAAGAGAACAAGCATACATTTTATATGTATGTCAACTGCTATGATTCAGTCATAAAAACATCCCTGTTACCTGTATATGTATCACCTGAGATGCTGTTATTTTCCAGTGGGTCCATACTGAAATCCACAGACAACAATACTGTTAAAACACAGAGAATATGTCAAGATTCCATGAATGCTAGGTTTTGGCATGCTGGATGCAGTCTCCCTTAAAAACTGTTAATAGCAATGACAAACAGTTAAACTGTTGCCAGTGTGGGCACTTATATTAATATAATAATAAAAGGCCAATATATTCAATTTTTAAAGTTGTTTTGAAAATACAACACTATTAAAGCTTTCGGAGTTTGAAATTTAGTTTCTGCTGGTTTTGTCTACAAAAGGTGTTTTTCGTTATATTTCATTTAAATTGTAATCTTTATTTACATTAGACATTTAGTTGTAGTTAATTGTGGTCCCTGTGCCTGTCGAGACTTTTAAGGTTGTCTACCAAAAATTAGATTTAGTTTTTATTTAGTTTCTACAAAAACGTAGCCTGGTAAATAAGTGTGTGTGTGTTTATTCACATTTAACGTTTTACACATGTGCTCTATTACTGTTTTAGGAAATGATCAACACTAGCAACGAATACGAGCAACACTATTCACATAAAAATCTAATAAAATACCATTACACATTCGATAGATTGTAAAATAATAAACAGGACCTAAACGTCTGTATTTACATATAACTTCTTCCTCTTCTTTCGGCTTCACTAATATTGTAAAAAGACAATTGTGAGCTAGAGTTACCAGTTGCTTCCCAAATAAATATGAATAAATTATATAAATAAATATAAATTTATACATAAAATTTAACCAAGCAGCTGTACGACTGGTGTGTCTGGTGAACGACATGTGGGCCAACAGAGATTAGGAAACTGTGAGTTTCTCCACAAGGTCTTTGCAACACACTAAAAACTATACTGACACTCAGTAGTGAAACAGAAACTAAAGAACACGTCTTTACTTCTTTTACTACTGGAACCCAGTCGCGTGTAAACGCCCGAAATGCCCTGTCTAATAAGAATCCGTTGTGGTATTTGTTGTAGCGAGTGAAGAGGAATCGCGTTTCTAAACGCAGCAATATTGTTCTCAGCTGCTAGCTTGGCTAACGGTTAGCTGATACGCGACCTACAAACAACAAAAGCAATTCGCTGGGGAAAATGAGAGTCATCAAATACACAAGACTTAAATGTTACACAAGTATACATGGACACGGCGAAGGGGGAAAAGAAAACATACCTTTAATGTATAAACGACGATATTCCACTTAGGTCTCGATTCTCTCGGCTAGGTGGCTAGCGAAGCCATCCATTTTCTCAGCTGTGGTCACACGTAAACTCGCGAGACGTTGTCACAGGCTCGAAGTACCGTCGTGGGGTCGCAGTTTGGGTACATGTTACGAGTTTTAATGTAGTAATAATACTACTATTAAGAAGAAGAATATAAAAATATTATATAATAATAATAATAATGATATTAGTATTTATATATTATATTATTATATATATTATTAAATACGCCTTGTGCTCCAAAATCCTGCCATAAGCATAAATAAAACAATGTGCGGTCGAGCTACTGTTATAGCCCGAAAAAATATAACCCGTTGGATTTGGCTCGACCACTTACAAAATGATCAAAGTGAATTTAAATTTAAAGAGATGTGCTTTGACACAAGTTTGGAACATGCTCGATAATAACATAAAAGCAATATAACATTTTCTTTTTCACAAACTGAATACATTCTAGCTCGTACTGTTTACGTATATTTTTGCTTTATTTTAAATGCCCTATTTAAAAAAAAAAAGTAGTATGGTTTCCTGCCAATTCATCCACATCTAAAGTTGATCAGTAATCTTTTCACTTGGTTGATTGCTGTGGTCATGGTGAATTATGTGTGTTCACCGTGAAAGTCTTGATTTCTCACCACTTTGGAGGACAAAATTAAGACGTAAAGCCACACTGATCAGAGCATTTTTATTTTTTTTGCTTCACAAGTCCATATATTGTATGTACAATATGTAAACAAGTACGAGACACGGGCTCAAAATGAACATGCTCACAGGAAATGATATCCAGCCAAAATGCAGTTTCTATTTATACCTACCCAGTTTTTAGATGCAGTCTGACCAGGATTTTACATCAGCTTTGGATAACCGGTTAAACAGAGACTTTTTTGCTCAGTGCCGACATTCATATTAAGTAATTTACTTTCAAATAACCTTTTTTTTTTTAGACACATAGAAATGTGATTGTGTTAAACATACTATAAAACATATAACACTATAAATATTGTTCCATTATCTTCTTACAAAACCTTTGTACAGTTTACATGTTTTAGTTTTTTTTTTTTTTATAAATCACATTTTTTTTTGTTTAATGGAGGCCTATACAATGAGGAGCAACAATACAAAACTGGTATGAACCAAAAATGTCACCACTGATATTAAAAAGGACAGGATTGTAAAGTAAAGGTGAAACTTGTGTTACTCAAAATACCTTTGGATGACACCGATGAATGAGTATCAACTACTAAGGGCTATTTTTTTTTTTTTTTTGTAAATGTTGTCATCTTGTAATATAGAGAAGGAAACTGCCATGAAGTACTTAAAAAGCAGCATTGAAGGTAATAGTGGAGCAAATATTCCGTGGGGGAGGGGTGATATAATCTTCTCAGACTAGTAACAAAATGGTGAAAGAGTTGTAACACAGAACTACAATATGAAAACATACAGACTCACATTTTTATTTCTCAACACAGACTACTTTCACGTGATGAATCCACCTGGACACAGACTTATGGAAACCAAAAACGTCAGCCACATAGATGTACATACCAGAATGATGGGGTTGTTTTTGTCACAGAGATCCAGGCCTTTAAGCACCAAATTTGACGACGCAGAATGTTTGATCCACAAGCTCCACGGTGGCTTTGTAAAAAAAAAAGAAAAATCTGCCAGAGTCTCTGTAGCGTAGGGCTTAGGTCACAGTCACAGCAGCACTGTCTTTACTCTTGTCCATGTATGTGGGAGAGTTGCTTTTGTCTGATATGGATCCTGCGGCTGAGGGCAGGGACTGTGTGGCAGGAGAGTGACCTGATGATTTGATATAAGGGTCCGAGTTGGACTCAGCCTCCGGCTCCTGTTGTGAACCTGAAGCTGGAAGACACAAAGTGAAACAAAAAGTGAGAACATGGACTGGACACAACTGTCTCTTATTCCTAAAAGATGGAGAACAGGGTATGGTTCGATCTAGAAAACTATCTATAAAAACTTAAAATTAGTACATAATGGATAAATCCTATTGACCGCTGAAGAAATGAGTGCTCTAGTTTAAGGGGGGGGGTTGAGGTTCTGGTGACCATGGACAGATTGTATTGAGATGATCTCATGTTAATTTGATTATATCAAGATGATCCAAAGACAACTCTCTTTGACAAGACAATAACCTACTATATACTCTCAGTGTATATACACAGTATGTTAAAAGACAGCGTTTGACAAAAGTTCCATAATTAATATATAATAAATAAAACAATCAATCACATGTATTTACTTCCATTTTCTTTTATTAAATCAAATGGAGCAAGGGATTTCTGAAGAAAGGAGCATTTACAGTTGTGTTTGATGCAGAATTAAAATTGGTACAAACTCTTTTGTTAAGGGCCCATACACATGAGAATGTCTCCTGATTTGCTTTTTATTCACACATATCCAGCGTGTTGGGAGCCCTAAAATGCTGTTGTGAATGTTAAAATATAGAATCACACTGTGGGAGTGGAAAGGGAGCTGCAATAAACAGTTTTTTTTCCCAGGCCAGTCCCTCAGCTGATTTTGCTGGAGAAACATTCATAAATGTAAATCTTATTTACCTCTCTGCTAGTTGTGTTAATTTTTTTAAGTCCTTTAATTAACTTGTGTCACGTTTTCCCATGGCATCCATGCAAGGAAGCACAATTAAAGTAAAGTAGTCTTCAATGATTGATTTATCTTCATAATCCTTCATAACGCAGCCAAGAATCAAGTTTATTCTCCCAAACTTATTTGAAATGAACTACAGTGTGCAATGTTTTGTGTGCCCCTTCTTTAGGCATTAAAACAACAACACAAAGTCAAATCTAACTTTAAAATCTACCATTGAGTGGCTGTAATACTTATTATACAACAGTTAGTTCTAATCGGTTGTGAGCAAGTCATTTGACTGGACGAGAGGCTGATACTGGGTAATAATAATTACAGAGGGTCGGGCACCATTAACCTACTACACTGTTACAAAGTACACTGCAGAAATAACACTTGAATTAAACTATAGTCATCAGGAGGAGAAGGGGCAGCTGTGCTTATGTGACATCCACGAGGGAGATCATGGTAGAGTGAGTGAGCACAAGTGAGATATAAAGCATGACCTCTTAAAAAGTAGCCTAAACAAAAATGGTGTTCTGTCTTGCAGACCTGAATGTTCGTTAAAAAAAGACTGGAGACCATCTACTGAGAGCAGAAATGAGGGAGCAGTGAAGCGTCAGATCAAGCTGTTTAACTCACCAGATTCATACAAACCGCCAGCGCAACTCTCACTTTTTTTCTCTCCAGGTGAACAAATGAGGGGAAACATATAAAATAAATGTACAGTGCTTAACACATTTATTAGACCACCTGTCATAAAAACAAGAAAAACATAAATATTTTAGAAATCTTTCAAAAAACTAAAAACGTTATTGTTATTCATTTGGCAAATAACAAATTGAATTCACCTTTTTATACCCAGGCGGCTCACTGGGCTTCTCTGAGAAGACATTAATCAACAAATTAATCAAGCATAACATTCAACCACTACAACTAATTTTTAGTGGTTGATAACTATAATTTGACATCTTAATCAAGAAATAATAATGTGCTTTACTATTTACTATTTGTTCCCTAATAATTAGATTTTGGCATTAAAAATATAATTTCAGTTAAAGAGCTTCTACATACTGATGTATAAACATTACAGAAACATAAAAAAAAAAAAAAAAATGATTTGGCTGCTAATTTAGAGCAACTGTGGCATAAACCTTACATTGAGTGGTGGTCTAATACATTTAAGTTAAGCACCGTACATGAATCAAAGTATTGGACATAACCTGTGTAGTGTGCAGGATAAGCTAATTGTGTGAGTTGCAAGGCAACAGTCAAGTCGGTCCAGTTGCGGAGCTTTTGTTTGGGTGGCAGAGTCGTACAAATGGTTAAATAAATAAACTGTTGTAGCTTCTAATTTGTGACTGTTAAACAGCGTTAGAACTGTTGCATAAAAGCGATGTCACACTCGACGTCGTGCCGTTGTACTGAATATCAGCACAGCTATGTCTATCAGAAATCACAGTTCCTCTTTAACACAGTTACAGAAACCTGGGACATCACAGTGACTAACAAAACAACAACAGAATAATCCCTCAGGCAACGCAAGGAGTGAACTTGCACCCATGTACTGTATAGAGACTGTATTATGGTAACTACTGGTGGATTCTGCATGTGTCTTTATTACCTGACTGTGTGCAGGACTTCATATGCTCTGGCCAGTGGGCCTGCTGGCAGGGGTAGTCACAGTAACTGGTGTTCCAGCAGCAGTAGAAGATGGCCTCCTTCCTGCAGTTGGCGCACCACTGTTTCTTTTTGGTCTCGTCCACCGCCTGCTGCTTCTCCATCTCCATCTGCTTCTTCACCTCGGTCACCAGCCGCTCTCGCTCCTGCTCCAGACTCTGCCGCATCTCCGCCATCGTCAGTTCTGTGACAAAGTCGGAAAACGGTGGAAATACATTCAAACTCATAGAAGGTGAACAATGGTTTAGTGGCATGTTCAGGCAAATTCTGTATTTGTGGGAAACAAATGCCATGGCATCATCCAGCCATGCCTGGACCTTAATTCGTACAGCCCAAAATTGTAATAGTCATCAACTGTATATGCTCCAGGTAGGATAATACATTGGAAAGGAATGGAATACGGTATCAGTTATGAATTCATGGAAAGCCAGGGTCCAGTAGAGCTACATTTGGATCCAGTGTGAGGTTTTGATGAAACAAATAACTCTCCACTCTCACAAATCACACCTCAATTTAGAGTGTCCAATTTACCTTATCCTCGCATTGCATGTTTTTGACCTGTCTTGCCAAAATGTGCACATCTTGACATTAGTATAAATGGAACAGAAGTGTACGTGTGTGTGTGAGTGGGATGTGTAAGCACCTCTCTGTGAAATGTAGGGAAAGGCCTTCGACTCACCTAGATTGTGCTTCATCTCTGACAACTCTTGTTGATGCAGCCACTGGAGCTTTTCAATTTCTATCCTTAACCGTCGAATCTGTGACAAAAAAAATACACCGACTGATTATAATCCCTTACATCCAGCATGAGTATTATGGTAAAAGTCTCAGAACCCGTGTGTATGCCAGCATGTACCTCTGCAATTGTGTTTCCCGACGTGCTTTTGGAAAGGTCGTTGTAGATTTCAGTCATTGTCCCTTTAATAGTATCCATAATCTGCAGAAAAATATGCTTATTACACTTTTAGGGCATCATCAATGTATTAGGACAAGGTTTAAGGTGACAATAAGAATTCATTTTGGAGTCTTAGCTTAACTTACTTTATTTGTGTACTTTGCTATATCTGCGGCCACATCAGCCGAGACTGTGGGGATCTGTACGTCTCCTGTGAAAGACGAGGAGCTTCCAGATGTGACCTGAGGAGCTGTGGATGAGGATGAATTTGGTGACGGGTCTTTTTGTTGCCCTAAAAGGAATAAAAAGGTGGGGGAAAAGGAACAATTTACACATCTTTTAATTCACATTTCATGTCATTCATGCAAGTTGAACGCTCAGATGATTGATAATGCTCATGTATGTACCCTTGGCTGCTTGTCTGGTCTGATAGCGGCTACTGGTATTGGAATTCTGCTGTTGTGATTGCAGCTGCTGTGGACTCCGTGTTTGCCCCTGACTCGGTGTTTGCACCGCTGACTGCTCCGGAGGCTGCTGCTGCTGCTGCTGCTGCCTCTGCACCTTCTCCATTTGCCACTTCTGAGAGGACGTGGGAAACTTGGTGGGATTCCAAACCACTGCTCGCTGCACGGCCTGAGTTGCCTCTTTGGGCAGTAGAGGGCGCTGTTTCTTTACAGCTGCAGGCGCCGGAGACGCTGCAGAGACTGAGCTGGAGGCAGAAGAGGGAACACTGGTGGTTCCCGTGGTGGTGGTGGTGGTCGTCGTCGTCGTGGCAGCACTGGACAGACCAGAAGCTGCAGTGGACACAAGGCTGAGGGCAGCCGTGATGGCAGGTTGCAAGGCGTCTTTCAGGCTGGAGGCAACTTCGCGTGGTAGTGCTGCTGCTGCTGCTGTTGTTGCAGCGCCAGACGAAGGCTGTTTACCTGGGCAGAAAAACATATGGTTTCTTAAGAAACATGGGACGTACAGCCTAAAAAAGGCAAAATAATATTAATATTATTATAAGTTTGAGCTCAAGGAACAGGATTTTTGGGGGGGAATTTAAAATTGTTGCCAATGTGTCAAACTGAAGACTCTGAAATTAATATAAATGAATATTTGATCATATAACCTTTATTGCTGAAAGTAACTAACAGTAGACTCCTCCCTTTCGCAACTTTCCGTAGTTACAGGAATTGCGAAAGCACTCTGATATCAGAAAGTTGTTGTTGTTCTCCGCATCGTCAGCCTCTGCTTAACAATGTGACATGCTCCCTCTGGCTGGATTGTCTTTAATGGTACACACACCGTACCTTTAAAGACATGATCACAATCAGCGGTCTCACCTTCGGCCTTGACAGCATGAGTGTCTTTGAGAGGTTTGGCAGCAGACGCCCCTGCGTCTCTCCTCGCCCTCTTCAAGTCCCGACCTCCATGTTCATCGCCCAAGTCAATCACCAACTCTCTTTCAGAATCAGAGTCTTGGTCAGCCGCTGATGTGGCAGCAGCCGCTTTACCCTCCTCTGGAGCTTTGGGCTTCTCAGTGAGGGGCTGAGGCTGGGGTGTTCTGGGCTTGTCCTGGATGTCCCTGTCCGGCCCATTGCTACCCTGTTTCTCTTTGAGCAGGGGTTCAAGGGTGGCTTTATCCCCCGTCCCTGTTACTCTCTCTTTATTCTCTCTGTCCGTGTTCGATTTAGGCCTCTTTCTCTCCACTTTGTCTTTGTCGTCCTGGGCAGAGCTCTTTGGCTTGTGATCCTCATCGCTGAGGTACTCACTGTCACTCGAGTCAGATTTCTCAGAGTCTTCAGAGTCACTGTGATCCACACCTTTATACACATCTTCAGAAATTTCATCTATACCTGTGAGGAGAAACGTACAGTATTCACTTTATCCATTTATAAGGGTAAGATATCACATGCTTTGGAGGAATTCCACATCATTCATCAAAACTTCAAAGATAATCACAACCAGAAAAAAAACTCAAGAAAATGTATAACTTATTGTATTAATTATTCAAAATATAAGTGCTTGTTTTAATATGGAACAATATTAAATTAAATATAATTTTTGCATTTTTATGATGCAAAATTAATACATTAATTTAAAAGAAAACAACATACAGAAAGGACTTGTTACAACTTGATATTGTTTGGAGGGCCACAACTTTGAGACCACTGCTTTAGATGACTGGAAAAAGACTTTTAATAGCTACATTAAAAAGATGAAATATCGCAAAAATACAGTCCAAAAAAATGGGTCCAGGTTGTTTCGACTCTACCTTGACTAAGACAATGACGAAATAAAAAAGGCAAGCACTTACTCGTACATCGCACTTATGACTAAATGTTGAAATGCACTTATTGTAAGTCGCTTTGGATAAAGGGGTCTGCTAAATGACATGTAATGTAATGTAATGTAATGTAATGTAATGTAATGCTTCATACCGAGCTGAGCCTTGCAGCTTTCAATCGTCTTGTCCAGGCTCCTGATCTGTCTCTTTGGAGTAGGGAGGGTCGTCGCCGACACTCCTTGTTGTTGCTGATGTTGTTGCTGCACAGTCTCACTCAGCTCCTTAAGATCCATTTCAGCTTTCACTCGATCTGAAATGCACAGGTTTCAGTGTGATTTCTTGTATTCTCAGTATTGCTCCTCATCATAACAATGATGAAGACACCATTTAATACAGTATATTTCTGTTGTTGCGACTTACCCAAGTTGAGATTGAGAATGCCGCCTGTGCTGGTGGTCCTCTCTTGCTTGGGAACCAGACCAGGGTTTGAGGGTTTTGGGCTGCCCGTTACACTGCCTGCTGGACCCATCTTTCCAGACAAAGGAGATGCTGTAAATAAAAAAAGGGGTAAAAAAAAAACCCAACCATGGTCACTTTCCATTTACACATGTCAGTAAAAGATTCAAAATGAGCTGTAGACTTCATACCTGGAACAACTGAAATTTCAAAGCAGACAAACACGACACAAACACTGACTTATCACCTTTTATATAGATACAATGGGCTTATTGCCAAACAATACTGTCCAGCTGATATATACTCTATTTAAACTCCAACGTTGCTTTCTACCAACTACTGTGAGAAATATGGCGACTAAGGCCTTATCCTTATGCTACCACAGAAATACACCAAAAAGAGAGAAGTGGTTAAAGGTTAGGTTAGAGGGGTGAGGCATCGTTTTCCCAAATGTTGCTCGAAGTTTTTTTTTTAACATTGTTATTACTCAAAAATGCCAGTCCCGAGTTGCTGAAAAGCAGATGCTGGTTCTTGTGTGTAAATGTTCCACTATGTTCATCATCTATTCTCTATCTATGTACTGTTTGGTGCTGAGCTGGCAGTGTGCAGTGGTTTTTACAGAAAACAGCCGGAGCTGATGAGGCTATAAAACAAAGTACATTTACAGACTGGATAGCAAAACGATCACCTTTTACCGACACTCAGACCCAGAAAGTACAACCATAGCTCAACTATGTCTGCTGTTGTGTCACAGTATAACAGTTAGTGTGTCTGACTCTGATGCTAGGTGGCGATATGACCCCTTTAAACATGATAGTATTGGGTGTTGGCCTGTTACATCACAGGCCAAAACAAGTTTAGCCGACAGCGCCATTCTGCATCCTTTCTCCATCCATTAACTTCAAAATATTAAATTCCTTATGCAGAAATGCACTGGACTGGATGTTCTTCCTTTATGTACCAGCCTTTTCAAATTATTTCAAGTTCAAAGCCCCGGGGCAGTTCCTGCTCTGAGATTGTGCAGAGCACCTAGGTCAGTTTGGGTCCAGTTAAATATATAAAAGCAATAGTAATTTGACTCCTAACTGCATTATCTCCAAAAGTTTGGTTTTAGTCTGACTAAAAATAACTAATTTACGTCAAAAGTCATGTAAACATACTGAGATTTATTCAATGAAAAATAAAATCTAAAAGTATTTCCACTCGGCTATTTATTTACCAGAACAATCCATTGATTCCTCTCCAGTGCTATAGTGGAAAGCAGGATTTCTGCTGGGCTTTTCCATGTCCTGCTCCCCATCAGACCCTGTGTGAACCGAAGAGTTGGTGCTCATTGGGGAGCGAGGCATGTCCGTCATAGAGACCCTCCGACTCATTCCACTCGGTGTGGAACTCTTGCCGAGGACCATCTTAGGAGATGCGGTTATGTCAAAATTTAGTCGCAGTTTATCTGATTTTTCCGTCTTCACTGTCCCAGCACTGGGGTTGGAGGGGTCCACGAGCATCTGTAGTTGGTTGTTGGGTGTGTAAGCGGTGCGGAAGGGTGCGTAGTTGAAGACGCCAAATTTCTTGCGAATGTTTTCCACGTAGACCTCCATCTCCTGCATGGCACTGTTGAAGATGCTTTTCGTCTTCTTCACAGAGAAAGGGATCTCTTTGGACATGAGGTAGCAGTTGTTGATGGGGACCCATGCCCTGTGGGAAACCACAGCAATAGGTACAATGGAAAGGAGAAAATGCAACCCCTGGAGACAAATCCTGGTTCATATTTGGTCAAAAAATTTGGTAGTGCTCAAACTTTAATCTTACCTGTCATGTTGACCGAAGAAGCGTGCATCTACCTGTCCATCCTTTTCTCTAAGTGCTTTTGCTGGCCAGAAAGGAAAGCCTTTTAGCTTGGCCCAGACCAGAGGATGAGGTTGACTCTGTTGGGAACAAAAAAACAACAACGCTGTGTTTCACAGATCTATGATATGAACCAAGGTATTCAATGACCTTTAAGGTAAGGCAAACCTACACATGGCTCACAGAACCAGTTGTCCCTTTTTTGGCATGAAGACAGGTAGCACTCTGGACACACCTCGATCTCATTCATCTAAAAACACAATTTCAAAGTCATTCAGTCAATATATAAAGATGTAGAGAAATAATTTGCTCATCAATATTAGAGAAGCTTCTTTACCTCATGTTCACAAATCTTGACAATCACTTTTGCAGTTGCTGTTAGTTTGTGATTGCCTGGAATTAAAAAAGGAACACATAAATCACATATTGACTTATTTAATTCTTTAAAACACAAATGTTGTTTGGTGATTAAGGTTAAAATGGCCCACCTCCATTATAGATGATGCAGTTGTGCAAAATCCATTTCATGTCAGCGAGAAAGGCTTCGGTGCAGCCATACATTTTCTTTTTTACATTCTATGAAAAAATAAAAGTAATACAATTAAATGAAAGCTCATTCATCTGTAGATACATTTTATTAGTTTTGCTTGCTTAAAGTCCGTGTAAAGCCATAACAAATGTCTTTGATTTTGTCAAGCCACAGGAAAATGTGTCTCTAACCAAACTCTCTAACTGTTTTGTTAAATTTGGTTTTAAATCGTGTAAAATGCAGCAACATTCTCCAATCTGAAACGGTCATACTAGTTTTACAGAAGGAATCTGCTGTTCTTTGTGTTCTTCTTCTTCTTCTCCACTTCATTTTCTCAGTTTTTGCATCGAGGTAAGACTTTGGCTAACTTTGGCTCCAGTGCATTATTGGGCCATATTTTAGACACACCTAAAAAATACTGGACAGAAGTGGTTTCCAGTCTTTACTCAACACCTCTCTAATCCAGCTGTGACTATTTTCTAACACCTATAATGTGGGAAGAGGAGAAACTCTGTATTCACTTTATACACACTTTAAGCGTTTTTTTTTTTTTACCATTTTAATGCAAGGAAAATTAAGTAAATGTTATTACCTTCTCTAAAGTACTTAGGTCCATGGGGTGGAAGATATATTCAGCATAATCTGGGTGCTGTTCCAGAGACACAGGCTTCTGAAAAGGCTCAGTCTGCTCAGTTCGAACAAAAATTTAAAACAATAAAAACAAATAAAAGAATAAAATACATTAGCTGGAATGTAGATATTCCTTGATATATTTCACACACATTAAACTAATATTAACTGGATCTTACCCCGGGTTGTTTAATCTTTTGGAGTGCAAACTTGAGCAAGTAGGACAGTTGGTCTATTGTCAGCATTGTCATTGCCTTGCTCTGGGTTTCAATGCATTCAGCAACAGTTATTTTCTGCAATAAAATTAATTTGTGACATTATTGAAAATGAAATGAAAATAACAAAAAAGAAATCAAGCAAAAAATAACCAAACATAGAAATTAGTACTTTACAACTTAGCTTTTGTAAAGTTTTGATTTAGCGTCTACAAATGCTAGATGCTCAAAATTGTGCTGATTAAAAGACGTGCTCAGTTAATCTTTCAAAATGTAAAGAATATAAAGCTTTAATCTAGAGATGTTCCAATACCGTTTTTAATTTTTAAAACCTACGCACCTACCAATTTCTGGTTCTGACCCAATACCAGGGCATAGAAAAATGCTAACAGCCATTTTAATGCTACTAGCCCATGTTTGGCCTAGCATAGGTAAAATGCTTTAAAATTAAATGACTTATTTATCTAGTTTGACAGTTAACATAACTACAGTACATGTCGTTTTACTTACAAGCTTTCCAATGTGAAATACCATGGTAAGCAGTTTTAACATTTAATCAGTAGACAGGTTATTCACTACTGATATTTGCAACATCATCCTTGCTAGTCAAAACTGTAGTTACAAATATTTGCAATTCAGATATTTACTATTCATGTGTATGGGGTTTGTCATTATAGATATCTACAATTCCAGTTTACGTCATTATGACTAGTCACAATTCAAGTTCAAAATATCTTATTATTATCCTTAATTTAAGATATCTACATTGTCCTTTTTAAATATCTTTTATTAAGTTTCATATAGTCAGAATAAGGTAGTAGATATCTCAAACTTGAATTGTGACTAGTCATAATGACTGACATAGTGAAAGTGAAATTAGAGATATCTATGACATGAATGGCAAAAGTGACTAGTAAGAATGACGTTGCAGATATCTACAACTGCAATTCATACTAGTCAAAATGACATCACAAATATGTGTAATGGTAATTCCTGATTGACAAACTAGGAAGTTAAATGTTAAAACGGCATAACATACAAATACCGCCAAATCAATGTCATGCTAGCTAGCTCCAGCTAAGGCTAATCCAAAACTGTAGATGTCAGCAGCAGTTGGGTGCAAAAGCTGTTTTAGAGAGTCAAAGAAGACATTTCTTCAATTAATGTCACATTATTGTAATCCAGGTGGAACTAATAGGCTTAAAAGTTGCAATATCGGTTAATGCCGGTGCATAAATTTGCCAACGTCCAATTTGGAATTTCCCGTACAAATCTCAGTATTTGAACATCTCTACATTAATCTTAAAACTTCTAGCGTGAGCTATGAGTTACGCTTCCAGTGGTGTCAGATCATGTGATTATGAAGGAACTGGAGAGGATCAATCACAAGACGCAGTTGATTTAACTGATTTGTTCCGACACCACTTTTGTGAACTAAATCAAGCAAGATTGTGCCACGAGTCCCACAATCATGTGATTATGCATCCACACAGCTACACGTCTTCAGCAAGATACCTCACACTCTGGACAGAACCAGTCGCCCTCGGGCTCGGCTGGTAGTTTGAGGCACTTGGCGTGGTACACCCTGGGGCAGAGCTCACAGCAGAGCACCTGGCCCTCGCGGTGGCACAGCCAGCAGTAGAAGTCATTCCTGCCGTCCTGCGGTACAACATCAACAGGGTCTGTGGTGAGTGCTGGCTGCTTCATATAGTAAAAGGGACCATGTCTTAGCTCTGACTGAAATGCAGGCAAGAGAAACAGGGGGCAGGTTTCAAAAAAACACGCAGGAACACAAAAAAGGTGCAATGCAACAGAAACAAGCAGCAGTAGGTTTAGGGTAAGCAGGGTAAGCAACACAGGTACTAAAACGAAATGAATCCAATCAAATACAGTACACAACACTGTACACCCCTTGTCAGTATCACTGTAATGTAATGCAACAATATATGGTAGGTTTGCCATTTTAGTAAACCAACTTTAACTGTCTTCTTTGGGGTCTAACATGTTTGGCACACCTCAGGATTTTCGCCACAAGTAAGTCACAGATTTGTTTTGAATTACTTTTTAACTTTAACAAAATTCCTCTCCTGCAAATATTTGAAGTCATGTTTTAATTCAGTACGTGTGCATACAATCTTGTATTGTTAGTGCCATTTACAACAGTCATCTCTCATATACCTTGTGCACTCATGCAGCGTGTTATCAGCACATTCACTGTGCCAAAATAGATTAGGTTTAAAATTAGAAGTTCTGTGAAATTTGGGCACCTTTCAAGGTCTTACTCCACGCTGTGTCCTTCAAACTTATCAGTCACTGAAACAACAGTCTCCACAAATAAATACTTCTTGTCCCAAGCAGTGCAATGCTGCTTTGTTTTCAACAATTTAACGATTTTGAAAACTTTTTATTGACAAAACGAGTCGCGCAATGTTATCAATTTAGGCTTCAGTGACAGAACTTTACTTGAAATGGCGTGTAAAAAATTGACAGAATCTGCTAAATTCTACTTTCCTGTCTATTTCAGATTTAGGGTGATTAAACGAGTATCGTGATACATGGCCTTTGAGGGATGTTGAAAAGCTGCCATGTTCACAGATTGTCTTATTCAAATAATATTCATAAAACTAACAGGAAATCACAGCTGTATTCAAATTTGCTGCATTGAGGTGGAGCTGTGAGAGGACTCAAACACTGTGCAATAATGGTGGTACTTGGTATAAAGAGTTTGAGAACTGCCTCGACATTTCAATGATACTACTCAGGGGTGTGTCAGCTTTGTTGTTTACTATAGAAAACTATGTAGACATATCCTGAAACTATCATGTGACGGTTTCAACTGCAAACTAACCCAACAGGTTTTTAGGATGGACGTGTGGCTTGTCTTTTGCATTCTGATAAGCACCCAACTTATTGTGTACCTATTGTGATGATTGATATTCGATCGTGGTTATCTTGATAAACCTTTGGCCATCATCACCAACCCAACATTCCACCAAGCAGTACAGTTGGGTTCATTCTGGTATATTACATGAATATTTGAATTCTGATTATCAAAAGATGTGAGGGGCACCAAAACAACTGATTCCCACCATCCCACTTTTTGGAACCCTTTAGTTGGGTTCCAAAAACCACAGAGGTCATGCAGGTAAAGGGTGAAGATAGACACACGGCAAACCATTGACTGGTCAGAGAATCGTAACCTCTGAACCACAAAATGAAGCATTTTTAAATATCCTTCGCATAATGACAGAGGTTTCAAGGATGATTGCGTTAAGTAAAAATGTCAGCCCGAGTCACGTGTTGCATTTATTGACAGGCCACAGTCTGTCTGGCTGCTATCATGTCACGAAGGTTACATAGCTAGATCTGGGTTTACCGTTCTTAACCATACCATAGCGAGCTGAACTGCACCGTACTGTAATGCTTGGTGGAAATGCAGCTTAACTCATTTCTACATTATCTGCAATCGTGCTGGTAAAAAGTCATCCATCATTCGTTGTACCATATGATCAAAATCCAACAAGGCACAATAAAGGCTCCAATAGTTTTGACATCATGCCAGGTTTATCTACCTTGAAAATAATGTACAGATCTACATAATTCCATGTCAGTCAAAAAACACCAGCGCACACGTCAGTACTTTTCCATGCACAGATCAGTGCATCTCCTTCTCTGGCACATGAGCTCCAAGGCCAGTTTGATTCTGACAATGGTCTGAAGGTACACAGGCAGAAGCAGTACGACCCCCCGATCACATTATCTGGGTGTTTATGGCTGAAATGAATGTCAGCCATAACAACATGTTTCCATGTACTACTGGCTTTTTAACGTCTTGTAAACATAAAAATAGTGACTCTATTTCACATAAATACTAAAAAATGTGGTGTATTTGACTGGACCGTGCATTCATCACACCATGTAGTCAAGTACAAGACTGTATACTGCAGTCATAATCACGATTGGCAACAGCATGTTCTCACAGGCAATGTGGCAGCATGCTTTTTTTTCTGTCGCTGCAGTGTGTGCAAGCCTCCAGGCTGAGTTTGATAGAAAGCCCTGCTCACCTAGTTAAAACCTGTTACGTAGAATCGCCAACAAAACTAGTTGTCTGACCATCAATGGCATTATAAACCCAATCACACTGCAATTTTCTTACTAAATTCACACCCACTCCGTTCACAGTGGTGTGGGTTGCCAGTGCTGATGAACTACTTGTTCAAACTTGTTTTTTTTCTTTCAGACTCTTTTGAAGCCACCTACTTTGCCAACTCCACCTGAGGGTGTGGGAGGACAGACCTCCACTCGCAGTACGCACGCCACTGATATTCACCCTTCCCATTACCATACTGCCACAGTTTCTGAGAACATACCAGAATCCCAAATGAAACCCCTTACCTGGTCTTTGTTGTTACTGTTGACGGCCCCAGGCTTCTTCTTTTTCTTCAGAGGGCTGGGCGAGGTGTCTGAGGGAGAGTGCCCATTGGAGGAATGGGTGGGACTTGACACCTTTCTTTTCTGTGGTGCCACTGATCGTTCCACTGACCCTGGTGGATCAGGGACTGGAGGCAGAAAGACGATTCAAAATCCAACACATCACACAAGCATAAAAGGATTAAAAAAACGATTGGACTGCTTTGACATTAATTTTGATAAATCAGTGATATTATTCCACATAAGAGCATTTTGAAAAAAAAGAAAGAAGACAAATTCAATGCAATTTAAATATCAGAGAGTACTGATCTAAAAACAATTATTGAAGGTGTAACTTTACATTACATTATTAGAAGAACACCTCATAACTTCAAACTAACTAGACCCTAAACACAGCAAAAGATTAATAGGCATTATTGATTATTTTGTAGCCCAAAGAGACTGAGAAAACGCTTTACACTGAAACTTGCAATAAATAACCTCTATGAAATGGAGTTGCCTCAGACATCTGACCTCTTAACGCAAGGCATTTGGCCTTAGAGACTTACCTTTGGACCGCAGAGCTGCATCCATCCCCTCTACCACATCCGACTCCGTCTTCACCTCCTCCTCAGCCAGACTGCAGAGCAGCGAACAAGAGGGGAGCACACGGAACACAAAGAGAGGCAAACACAAAGTCAGAAGTGGTATACACAAACCAGAGACCACAACAGCAGCCTAACAGTAAACAAGTGGAGCACCACCTCGTGCACCGAGGTCCCAGTGGGTCTGTCAACAGGGACTCTGCCGGTTTCCATTGTTACTATTTTCCCCTGGATTTCTGCACATCTGACACTATGCAACCAAGTTCACATCCTAACCATACTATCGGTGACAAAACGAGTCTGAATATGTTCTTTATGTTCCAAGAGAGAGGATGAGAACAATCACCATGGCAACACTGCTCTCAGCGAAGCACAAGTTGATATTCACAACAACACATAGGGCCGTTTAGCTGACATTACCCTGCACCTCCAGACACTGCGGCTGGAAGATTTCACTCCAACTAGTTCCTGATCTTGGCTCTGTGCTAACAAGACAGTCAGATGGAATTGGTCCTCGCTATTGTAGGTAGAGGGTCTCATGATGATTAACGAAGTCCCTTCAGTAACTACAGCGATGCACACCCAAAGGAATTGGGCCCATTCTTGGAGACCATTAGCAAGAGATCCACCTAATAAGCATCAAAACACTTTCTGTCTAAATGTAGGCGGCCTAAACATTCATCGCAAACATATCTCAGAGGCTCTACGGATTAAAATCTTGTTTATCTCATCTGTAATCATGAAATGAGGATTTCACACACTTAGAATCTATATTAAATAATCTAGTGATTCTCAATAGCCCAATATACAGGCCTCTTTTTTTACTGATCACTACAGATGCTAAGAATCCAATCCTTTCCAACACACCTAGCAATGGGAAAGCCTCATTTCTCAGGTCTCCAGGACTGATCTCATCTCCTCTGCGGGGAAGAAGGAACCGGAATAAAAGAGGATCCAGCAATAAACGAAGGGCTTTGAATGCTTGGCTCCTCCTTTGTTAGAGCGACAGAGGGCCTTGTTCCAAAGATGTAGCCTTTATTCTCGAGCCCTGAGCAGAGAACCCTCCCAAAGACCCCTGACAGGTCACACACTTGACCAGCTCACAGCTTTGCCTGCAGCTCTGGGTTCCATCGAGGACGATGGGTTTACAGGCTACAACCCAAAGGTCAACCACATTTGTTGGATAAGCTTCTTTTTTTTTTCCTCCCCTTCCTCTTATGAAAGTTAAGGAATGTCCTTCATGTCCCCTCCTCCGCACTTATAGAGTCATTCCACACAAAAGTCGATCAAATGTCAGCGCTGATGTGCATGTGACAGTTAACATAGACATCCTGAACACTTTAGTAAATCAAACGTGACCAACCAAACACCATCAGCTACATCAGCTGCTGAGCCTTCACTCCTTAAGTCCCTTAATGAGTAAAGGTTTGTTTCACTCCCCAGAGATTTAAGACTGATTAATGATTACCAAGCCAAAACTGTAACTCACAACCATAAAGCCTTTTCTAATTAACTTAATGAAAAAAAAAAAAACATCGTCACAGACAACTCCTCGAACTGAAAGCCAAAAGGAATATGCTCCATGACTTGTGTAGTCAGAAAGAAGGACACACATGGGTTAAGCCGTTTCTTTAAAACATGGCACATGGGTATCTTGTTTCAGGCTGCCAAGAGTCTCTCTCTCTCACAAACACACTCACACACACACACACACACACACACACACCCATCCTCCGGGGCCTTCCTGTTCAGGACTGAGCGAACAAACGAGGCCCACATGAAAATAACTTAACACTAGCCAAGTCACTCTGCTACGTGTACCACAGCCCTGAAGAGGAAAAAAGAAAAAGGAACCTTCGCCATCATCAGGCAGCCCAGAGCTGCTGAACCACACAGTCCCACAAGCTTATATTACATATCCACACACTTAATACCAATGACAAGACACTGCTGCAAACTACCAGGAAGACAGGATGGCCGGCAGTGAAAAAAGTATGCTGATCCAAAGGGCATTTCTCACATCAGGAGCTATGATCCATCATCACACAAGGAGTTAGGCAAATAAAATCCACAGCAGATTCTGTGAAACATTCCAGAGAGACCCGGGTTTGAGAAAAACACTGACAGTATTCCCCCCTCTGCAAGTGGTACCTGATGGACAAAACGGAAACAACACTGAGTCAGTGCCTTTCAGATTCCACTCCTGTGAGAGACGAGCAGGGTTCTCTCGTCACAGAAAATGGAGGCCACAGCTCGCTCCCCTCCCCCCTCTCCCCATCCCCCACTCCAAGGCTCAGGCACTGGCACATCCATGCAGGAGGACCAGGAGAGAGAGACTGGAGAATTGTCAAAATGTTAAAAAAAATAAATAAAAACACAACTGTGTCCAGACAAAACATGCAGAGGACTAGAGGAATAAAGAGAGGGAGACATGGGGAAGTCCAGCACAGGGAGAAGCACTCGCTCTCCCTTCTTTCCTTTTTTTTTCCTCCTTTCTTTTTTTATAAACATGTCTTCGATCTTGGCTTCCCTCCTTCTCTGTGAATACTGCTGTCATAGAATAATTAGATTTCATTTTGAAGAGCGAGGGAGACCACACTCCTATATGAGCAATGGTATCCTCTATGCACAGAGGACACACTGTGATTTTTCTTAGAAATGAAACAGAGAAATATCTTGATGACCCTGGAAACATAGCAGAGGTTTTCAGTATAAACAGCTTTACACAGGAACTGGAATTCCACTAATAAGAAAAAAAATGCTACTCAGATCCTCTTTGAGATTAATAGGCTTTGTGGAAAAGGCACCATGCGCCCACTGGACCAGCAACTACGTGTGCATAAATGCATATATGCTAATAATTACCTCTTGCTTTTCATGAAATCAACCAAACTAACACAGCTTGCAAGGACAACACACGTTTCCTGCCTTCTTGAAATGATTTCAACCACGCCAAAATGAAGATTATGCAGTGTGTGGTGAAAATGTAGTATAAAAGATGGGATTTGACCTGGATTTTTATACGAGGCTGTACAGGCTGAATCAAAGATGGCTGTGGAATTTTCCAGAAGGCCCTTGTTCTCCCTGCTGCTGCTCTCCGTCTGATTGTCAATCTTTAACCTCAACTGCAGCTGCAATTGGCTGGAGGGCCAACCGGGTGGAATGTTATTGGTCGGCTATGCTAAGCCACACTGATCACACAGTGTGCAGGCTCCCCTTGTCCTTTTAAAAATGCACTTTTGCTGCAATGCAGACATTTCCCACTGCAATACACATGGTATTTCCCTCTGCTTGAGCTGGTCCTTCTTGATTATTGAAGTATGAACCAGAAGAGGTTCAGAAAAAGGCCTTTGTGAAGATTAAACATTAGTGGTTACGGCGCATTACTCACTGCCTTTGCATTTCAAACCACTGCCATCCTGTTTACAGACAACACACAGATGCTAAAAACGCAGGCCCAGAGGATTTGTTCTCAACTCTACAACGTTACACGCCGACGTCTCCCAACTATCAATGAAACATTTATGTTGCGCACTCATTTCAGCACAGTGAGTCATGCACTTTGAATAGAGGATCACTTCTGGTTTCAGTTTTACAAGCAGGAGTGATCTGGTGTAAGATGAAGCACAGATAGTAGCGTTACCATTTTCTGGCTGACATGTAGAATAAGCACTCCAAGCCACAGGGAGAAGAAAAAAAATCCTTGTTTTCCCTGGTGAGACTGCTGAAGAGAAACAACACGCAGCTCTTATTTTGCTTCCGGACTTAATGAAACAGCTTTCCTACACGTTGTGACTTTTATCAGCTATTTACAATTACATTATTAAGCTTTTAAGTGCATTTTCCTCTTATGCAATAGTAACTGGGCTGCTTCCCCCCCCTCTTTTTTTGAAAATGTGCTGTACAAACAAACATGCCTTGCCTTAGCTTGTTTTATTTTGTATCTACATTTTGTGTCTGCCACTTCTCTGCCAGGGAAAAGCAGCAAAATACACAATAGAAAACAAAGCTAAGAAGCAAACAGGGTGAGAGGTTGTGTGTCTGTGCTGCTGTGTGATCTGCAAGTGAAGCCTCAGTTTCTCCCAAGACGGCCTCTCGTGTGCACAAAATGGCCACTGTGTGAGGATCAGAGTGGAGGAAGCTGTTTCACAACACTGCTGTGGAGCTGAGGCAGTTTCCCTACATGTCATGGTTTTGATCAACCATTTTGAACAGTGTTTTTTTCTTTAAAATGTGCTACAGCGGGGGGAAAAAGTTACTGGTTCTTTTTGTGGTTTATACACAATGATGACACAATAATATATAAAAACTGGTTTGTATCTCATGTGTGAGTTCAAAAAGGGTATAAAAGCCACAGCACCATAATAATAATAAAAAAAAGCTACTGGACTAAACGGCTGTTTCTCTGTGCTGCTGTCTGATCTATTTCTCCCTACACGGCCTCTCATGAACACAAAATGGCCACTGCCTGAGGAGCAGAGTGAAGGAGGCAGTTTCACCATACTGCTGTACACTCAGGGCCTTAAATAGAGGCAACACGTCTGCCAATATTTGCTTGTTATAAAGGTTAGACTGCAAGAATTGGAGAGGATTACACGTTGGTCAAAAGGTTAGTTACAAGTAGGTTGTCCTCCAACCAGTTTGGAGTGTACAAAGTCCAGCCTCAAGCAGTTTCTGCCATTATTTAGGGCCAAGATTTCACAATATCACATTAATTAACATGTAAAAAGGTCAATATCAACAGGCTGACACCAGTTATCAGCCGTGCCCTGTCCTCCTAGTCCTCCAACAAGCACATACTGTTGCCTCCTTGCACATAACTCCATGGCCTGGCATGACACACAAGGAAACAGCACAGAGCCAATGTACTTACAAAAGGGGTAACCCCCCACACACCCCCACACCCATCCCCCATTCTTCCTCTGCCAAGCTATAATGCAGGACTGCTGCGGCATAAAAGGAGACATGGGTGCCATTTTTAAATCCAACTCCACTTTGCATTATAAAAACAGGAAAAGGATTTGCCATGGTCCACTCTGCCTCCTGTATGGCAGCATGGTTGTCTGGGGCACCCATGTGACCCTGAGACACAGAGGAGAGAGCAAGGGTGAGAGTCGTTACCCGGTCCCCCCCACCCCCTCACCCCCACCACCCCCCCCTCTTCTTCTTCAGCACGGTGCAGTACACACTAGAGGCCTGGTAAGGCCTCCAATCCAACCCCAGCTCCTCCTCCTCCTCCTCCTCCTGCTGCTGCTGCTGCTGCTGCACACTAAACTGATTCCAAGGTGTGAACATTCATCATGAGAAACTAACAGTTACCACAACAAGAAGAAGGAAGCCATGTTGTTAGAATAGAGCTGAGATGGGAATAAAAAGACAGAGCTTACCTCTGTGGATGCATGGCTGCCTGACACACTGTTATGTCAACACTTATAAAACATGGAGGACACTCTCAGCCTTCAGCCGAGGAAGGCTCCGCTCTTCAGGCAAGGCGATCAGGCCCCGGTGATGTTAGCGCGGTGCTGATTGGCCGCCGCGCTCACAGGCAGGGTAGAAGGCGACGCGTGATTGGCCGAAATGTTTCCTGAGTAATTATCTTTGTTCAGTGCAGGCAGGGGCAGCACTGCTGAGTGTCAGAGACAGGGAAGGAAAAAATAAGCACAGAACAACGTCTAAAGACACCAAATAACGCCGTTGATGCGCGCAGTGTTGACATACAAACCACATAGAACAAGGTTCTGAAGTTTCCAGGTGTAGAGAACGCCGGTGGTTTTCTTGTGTGGAGGTTTTAGAGGAGGAAGTGTCAGCATGTAGAGTGTGAGGAGCAGTACACCATGGCTTCCCCGCACAAGCCTCCATTTTTTATGTGGAGTAGGCCTTTGTCTAAACTCCTCCCTCCCTGTTTCCAGAGAAAAATCTGCTGTGAACTACTTCCATAATCCTGTCTTCAACACTAAAACAAAATGATTAGGCAGATTTATAAAGTGAGGAGAAGGCCTGGAGGTAACCATTCTTTTTAATGCCATGTTGGTGTTGCTACTGTACACATTAATTAATATGATTGTTATACTGTATATACAGAGTTTCATAATCAAGAAATTCTATGATAAAAAAAAAAAATGTGTTGCCTCAGTCTGTTTATAGTTAGTTTCTTTGTGCCCTTACAGAAACTATTACATACACACACAATAAGAGGCACAGTCTTGGTAACATGTACTTTCATTATAAAAGTAAAGGAAATGTGGGCCTATTTTAAATCAAATCCAGTGACTTTTTTATATAGAGTTCAAAACAAAAACAGGTTGAAAAGGTACAAAGTATTTATTAAACAACTGTATTTTCATGGGATCACTGTGTAGATAGATCGATAGATAAATAGATAAATAGATAGATAGATAGATAGATAGATAGATAGATAGATAGATAGATAGATAGACAGAGAGTGAGAGAGAGATAGATAGATAGATGTGAAAAAAGGAAATCCTATATACAGTGTAGTGGTGGTATTGTATTTCTTCAGGAGAATGATTTTCATATTATTTTGTATAGCAAAATGTGTCTTTGTATGTGTTGAATTAAAGAAAATGTTCACATATATAAATTTGTGTCAAAGACCAATACATTTACAATGGTTCATAGACAACTGCTAATTCTGAACGGAGTGGAAAACGAAGATTCGCCCAACGTGGGGCTCGAACCCACGACCCTGAGATTAAGAGTCTCATGCTCTACCGACTGAGCTAGCCGGGCGTGCTGCGGCATGAAGAATTGTATGTTTATGATGATTCATTACGTATTTTGATATACACTTTATAATTTTATATACGATATAATGTGTATAAATCATAGACATTGGTTATAGCACACATAAACGAATGTGTACGTGTACTACAGTTTAAGAGCTACGCGCTTAAATTTGGAGGTTAAGGGGTTTATCCCTTGTCTATCTTATACTGCCCCCTAGTGCCAAAAAATTATACTATGTTGTATTTCAGTAGATTCCGTCAGCTCAGTGGCTACCCTACTGTCTATGTATATTGTTTTGAGCATAATGTATTATTTGTTAGTGAATTTTATTTAATACAAGTTAGTCAAATACCTTGTCACTCTATGTTAGTTTAAGTACTTTGAGGAGCTGATGAATGAGGAAAATGAGAGAGGAGGACAAATGGAGGGGAGATTAGTAAGAGATCGTGATGGCAGCTATGAAAAGGATGACAACGCCTGTGGAGGTATGGAGATGTCTATGGGAGAGAGCAGTGGGCTTTTTGACCAGATTGTTTAACACAAACTTGGAGAGGGAGAAAATAGAAAAGGAATAGAGAAGTGTAGTGGTATTGATCTTCAAGAATAAGGGTAATGTGCATAACTGTAGTAACTACAGAGGAATAAAGTTCATCAGCTACACCATGAACAAGTGGGAAAGAGTTTGGTTAAGTAAAGAAGTGAAAATAGCGAGCAGCAGTACAAGTTGTACTGTGTCTTGTGTGGATCTAGAAAGCTTAAGGGAAGACCACAGAGAAGGTTCATGGATGTTGTGAAGAAGGACAGAGGATGGAGGCAGATCATTCAATATATTTTTTATTCTGAGACTCTTTCCACTGCTACCGGTGACATTTTGTCGACCTTTTGTTCTTCTTTGGTGCGGCTGCTGTTGTGTTTTCTGTGATGTTGTGTGTTGGCCTTCAGTGCCACCGTACTTCCCTCTGTTGATAAGATTGACATTTTTTTTATTATTATTATTTACATTCACCTATGGGAGCCCTTCCAATCAAAAGTGGGTGCTGTTATGAAGTTCCCTACTGCCATTAGAGGAAATACTAAAAAAAAAAATTCAGTGCTGTAGAAGATGTACTTGTCTGACATGTCTGCCTTACTAGGGTGCACAGAAGGTGCCCTTTCAATTTTCGTCCCTGCCTTTCCAAATGTCTTCGCACGCCACTGCTGAATTATTTACATGAAGTACGTGAAGGCACCACAGACCTGGGTTCTCCTTCTACGTCAACGGTGCTGGGCGGTTCGTGATTGGGGGGGGTTATAGTTGTTTGAAGTGGGAGGGCCCCGTTATCTGACTTTACAGACAGCAGCAAAAAGTGGGTGTAGTGCAGCGGTGTAGTGTTCTCTCCGGTGCGATGTGTCTACATGACAGTTTTTAAGCACACGAGCAGCGGTTCACTGTGCTTACGGACGGCCGTTGGAGCGACACTGACTCAGCGGAGCAGCGCTAGCATCCTGCCACCAAGTCGAGACGTGCAGCCAGCGCGGGGAAGCTAGCTCTCAACAACCCCTGGACACAGAGAAGGGAGAGCCGTGTCCGTGAGCCATGGGCTTCCGCAAGAAGAACAAGAGCCCTCCGGTGCTGAGCCACGAGTTTGTGATCCAGAATCACGCCGACATGGTCTCGTGTTTGGCCATGATTATCCTCCTCGGCCTGATGTTTGAGGTACAGTGTGCGAGCTGTCGTTAGCCCACTGATGTTAGATGTTAGCTGCTAGCTGTCGTTAGCTGACATGACAGCAGATCTCCAGGGGCAGGGCACTAGCGTCTCTCTCTCCCTCTCTTTCTCTCTCTCTCTCTCTCTCCTTCATGTCTCATGTGTCTTACTGATTGCCAAAGAAGATGGTGAGGAGGCCCACAGGCTCAACTAACAGGTCACTTTGCAAGTGGGCTAATAAACCTGCTGCCTCCATGGTTAAACGTGTATCTGGCCGTTAGCCATATAAAGAAGCGGCGAGACTGTACTGTTTGTCTGCTACACATTTCATCAACAGCCGTTTGTCTCCGCTGTAGCTGACACCTGCGACTAATCACGTTTAAATGAAACCCTATAGCCATCCACTAACTAACCTGTCGACACCTAAACACAACCACCACACTCTAAAGTGTTAAATCAGCCTTCATCTGCGAGGAGAAAGATGCTCATAATTATGCAGATGAAAGCCCTCTCATCCTGGCACTGTGTTAACCCCAGCTATGGTTAAAGGAACTGTGTGTAAGAAATGTATTGTTTTAGGCCAGTGGTTCTCAAACTTTTAATACCAAGTACCACCTGAGAAAATATTGATATATTTATATTATAATGTCGAGCAAAGTCAGCTACAGACGTTTCACAGGAGGCAGATTTATTCCCAATAAGATAATTTGCTCTCTCATCATCGTCATCCGCCTCCTCTTCCTCACACATATTTCACACGCTGGTATAATGAAATTAGATGAAGATGGAGTGAGATACAAGGTGACTCTAATTATTGTTTAATCTATTAGAATTGTTTTCATTATTTATTTGTTAGCTTTTTCAATGTTGTCCAGGTTTGATAACATCCCTCAAAATCCATACTACAGTAAATCACCAGACTCAGTTTAATCACACTAAACTCTGATGTGTGGCCGAAATGGACAGAAGAGTAGAAATTTCTTGTGTTGTGGACACTTGTCAAAAATAGTACCACTTGGTGGTGCACAGACCACAGTTTGAGAACCATGGTATTAAGCCATAACATTTAAATTTCAGCCTGTTGAAACATTTTAAACTATAGTCACAGCCCCTTTAACAATTGAAAACATAATCTGTCCTTTCCTTGTTGCATTACACAACTCAGAAACAAACCTGGCAGAGGTAATGAGACACCGTCACGTAAACGGCATTCTCTGATTAAGGTTATGATCAGATGAAGATATGAAGTATTCTGATCTTTACTGGTCTTACGATTGATTTGATTATGATTATGATGTCAGTGGTTTGATTGGATTGCACACTGCATCGTGATGTATTGCCTCCATGACTTTGTACAGCCACCCTTTCATCAATCAATACAAGCAGTCCAATAAATATGAAGTTGGATGTGATGATAAACATCTCAAACGAGATAAAACAAATTATCTTCTATCCGATAGGATAGAAGCATTTGCTGTTTAAGTTGTGACATGATACACGTTCCGTGGCAGTCTATAGCATTCCTCTGTATTGCAAGACAATCAATACAATACATCATGACAGCTGCCTCGCCAAAGAAGAAAATCTGAAAGAATAGGAGAGGTTATATTCTTTTCACTGTGTTGTCTTCCATTATCCCACTTACTTCTTATCCCACTTAGGAATCGAGTAAAACGGAAGAAACTTGCTCCTTCTTACCGTTGTTGAAAAGGCATCCTGCATGTGTGATTATCAATTCTGAACACACATGATTCAGATGTAACTGTAACCAGGTAAATTGAATTAATCCCCATTCTTTACTTGCTTTCCAGGTCACAGCAAAGTTTGCCATCATGTTCATCACAGTCCAGTACAACGTGACACAAGTTCTTGGTGAGTAAACATTTAATGGTCCAGTATTTTGATTTCTAAATAAAAACCCTTCATTTATCTCCTCCTTCCTCCTCTTGAGCCTTTGTCCATGCTTTACAGTTTTATCATTGTTTTTCATTTTTTATGCAGATGAGAGGAGCGAGCCTGTAAACCTTTACCAGTACGGCCCCAAAGACGTGGCCACTGTGTTCTTCTATCTGCTCATTGCGGTCATTCTTCATGCCTTGATACAAGAATATATCCTGGACGTGAGTATCCGCCTTCACCAGCCATCATACCTTTTAACACTTGATATGTATAAACGTGGCATAAGTGAATAAGAAACTCATATTTGTTACTTGTCACCGTGTACATTTCGTTTTAAGCATCATAAAATCTCACTCTCCACGTTTCCTACAATTTCAATTTTGTATATTCTTTCATTTCAAAGGGCATCTTGAGTGTCATCTTGATTGCAGGATTTTTCTGACTTGACTTGTAGATGCTTTTGTAAATAAAAAAAATCGAGTCGTTCAGCCTGTGTGACCTTTGATTGCCAGCTAGATACAAGTGTACAAGAAATGCATTTAATAGGGGATTTGGTGTCAAGGACACTTTAGCGTGTTTTACGACTAAAACACCAAGCCTGCAACCTCTTGAGCTGTTCCGACTGAAACATTTGCAACTTATTCTTTAAGGTCAAAGAAACTAAATTGCAATATTTGTGGAGGAGATGGACAAAGAGGCAACTCTTTTTATCCTAACACAGGTCACTGGCTGTGACAGTTCTAACTATGTTACCAGCAGTTTTGTATACTTCACACGTCCATCAAGTATTGAATCGGAGTTAACTGTGGCATTCTTTTATTTTTTTTTTAATCCTGATCACCTCTCCAAGATCATTTACTCCAGCTGCAGAGTTTTCCACATGCACTGGCTATCGGCTTCTTTCCTGAGCAGGTTCTTCATGTAGTACAGCTGTGGCTGTAGCAGTCGTGGTGACTTTTGTTTCATATGTACCTGCGATTATTAGTCCAAATTCAATTTGACTTCTGATTCGATTTAATTTGATATAGATTCATATAGAGATATTTCAGTTTCCATTCCAATGTTGCTTGGATATAAAATAGATTTTCATAGAAATAGCGCTGCAAACCAAAGCATCTGAAAAGTGGTGGAAGTAATTTTATGACTTGATATGGGATCTTTAAAATGAATCATATAATCTCGTTTTCATCGTGGTTGATATTAGTCGTATTTTAATAATGTAGCCTCATTTTCATCCACTCCCCCATGTCTCTGTATGCGCTCACACACGCTTTAGTGGCGACCAAAAGCAGGAACTGTAACGACAATGCTCATCACTTTTTATTTCAGAATATAAACGAAAATGCTCCAGTATCAAACCACCTGTTTAACAAACATGTAGAGAAGCAACATTTTCACCACTTTGGTCACAGTTTAACGACATATTGGACACAAACACATCAGGATTCTGCTCTGCTCTTTGGTCTTTCTCTTTAAACTTAAGTTGTTAAAAGAAATAGTTTGCTGTGCACCGCTGTTAACTAGGCAGATGTAAGTTTTGGCTCGGGACTTGGCAGATACTCACTTTGGCTGCCAGAAAAGCTAAAAGTAAGAGTGAAAGTGGTACATAAAAAGAAGAAAGTTGAGACGAACAGTATTAACAATGTGTCCATCTCTTTGTAATGCTTTTATTGATTCTCAGAAAATGAACAGGAGGTTGCATCTGTCAAAAACCAAGCACAGCAAGTTCAACGAGTCGGGACAACTCGCCGTGTTCTACCTGTTCTCCTTCATCTGGGGCTGCAGCATCCTGACGGCGGTACGATCGGTCGGGGGTCACACCAACGCATGGTCTCAGTCTCCTGCTTTTAGGCTTTATCTCACGCGGTGTCTTCTTTTCTCTGACAGGAGGACTTTGCAACAAATCCTACTTTCTTATGGGAGGGTTACCCACACACTCACATGGTGTAAGTAAAGTTGTGTGTGTTCTAAATTGCAGCCTTTTTGTGATTTTCCAGTTGCACTTTGGATTCTGCCTGTGTTTCTCTCACTCCTTATATACTCTCCTGTATATTAATCAGTTACAGAACAGTCCAGCAGCACAGAACAACACGAACTCCTGTATATTGATGTGACCCGTGATCATGTTTAAATAACACCTGGGCTTTTTTCCCTCTGCACAACCTCTTCTCTGTCCTCTGTTTTCTAGTTTTCAGGTCAAGTTCTTCTACATTTGCCAAATTGCCTATTGGCTCCATGCGCTTCCTGAGCTGTACTTCCAAAAAGTACGGAAGGTAAGACAATCCGTTTTGTATTCCCATGCAGGTTTTCCTGCTTTGACAGAGCAGCAACCCATTAATGGAAAAGAGTGCTATCATTAGCTATCAGAATTTGGGTTTTTATTGACACGTCATCTATTTGACCTCTTAACAAATACGGTGTACTTACTGCTTACATTCATTTTCATTCATTGTCTGTTAATGACGTCATCCTCTTAGCAGAGGTGTTGCTTTGAGTAAGATGTTTGGTCATGTGCAGGATGGGCAGGATTAGAAATGAGCGTGTTAGGGGGTTGAACAGTTTGGAAATAAAGTAAGAGAGGCCAGGTTGAGATGCTGTGGTCACATGCAGAGGTGAGATGGTGATTATCTCACTATTATTGGACAAAAAATGGAACTGCCAGGCAAGAAAAGAGGTACTGGACCACAGAGAGGGTTCATGGATGTTGTGAAGGAGGACATGAGGACAGTTGTGTAACAGAAGAGGACACAAAGGACAAGATGGAGGCAGATGATCTGCTGTGGTGACTCCTAAAGGGAGAAACCTAAAGAATAACAATCAGAATCCTCCTTTTCATAGGGTTTGTCTTTGCCATAAGTAATACTCTTTAAAATGCTCTAAATCCTTGTCTGTACTCAATAAAATGCCAGGACTCTTCAGTGTGAAGACAGAAAAGACAGAGATCCCACGCTGCTCCCTGACATCATCAGACCAAGTCTTTTGTTATTGTTTTAATTGAATGAGAATGCAAGCGGCAGAAATGACATGCGTCTCCTGCGTCTTCAGCATTAAAAAACAATGTATAATGATAGAACTTATGAAGATAAATTGTTGTCTTTAAATGGATGTTGTGGAAGGCCTCTGCAGTCTAAACCTACGCTGTGGCGTCAGTTATTTTCCATCTAACCACATTCAATCCCTGCTGGTGCTTTCACAAGTCTCTATGAGGGATCGGCAGAGGGTTATGCAAATGTAGAGCACAGAGCAAACAGGCGAAAGAGGGAGAAGATGTTATTTGTTGTTGTTGTTTTACTCTCTAGATCTAGCACAATGGTGAACATGTTCATGCCTTGTTTCAGACTAAAATGGCATCAAATGAAGATAATGGGTCTCATTTTGTTTATAGAATGAACCGCTTCAAATTGTAGAAGTAGTTAGTGAGTGGTTCATTTATGACATTCACTTAGAAAGTAACAAATAAGTAGAAATGGATAGTGTTGAATACAAACTTGATTTGCCAGTAGGGAGTCATTGATCAAAAATCGTGGCTGGAAACCACATGTAAATAATACGGTAATTAACCAGTGTCGCTACTCACTTCCTTTTTTGCCGCCATAAGTCTTCTTTTCCTAATGTAGAGTTTCTTTCTTTACAGGAAGACATTCCCCGCCAGCTCTACTACATTTGCCTTTATATCGTCCACATCACTGGTGCCTATGTCTTAAAGTGAGTGTAATAAAGTTTGTTGGAGCTTATTCTAGAGTAAAGATCATTCTGAAGTATTGTTTTTATTTAGTATATCTGAAACATATTTCAAACCAGCAACAGAAAATGTTGAATTTCTTTGTAACGTAATTGTCATTATTCTGTTTTCTGTCTGTTTAGTCTCCACCGACTGGGCCTGGTGTTGTTGGTCCCTCACTACCTGGTGGAGCTCCTGTTCCACGCTTCACGCCTCTTCTACTTCAGTGATGAGAACAAGCAGAAAGGGTTTGCATTTAATATTTACTGTGTAGAAGCACTTGTCGGACCACATCTACCTCATGCAATGCGTTTCCTTTTCTTTTTCTTCACAGTTTTACTCTCTGGGCACTACTTTTCGTCATCGCCCGCCTCCTCACCCTCACACTCTCAGTGCTGACATTTGGCTTTGGGTTGCCCCGCACAGAAAACCAGGGCTTTTCCCTAACAGAAGGAAACTTTAATGTGCTCACCATACGGTAAGATAAAAAGACAAAGTTTCTATTTGTATTTATTTACATATTAGGCATGGGTGGATATAAACTTTTCTTACTAACCAAAGTGATTGCAATTCACAATATTATTGCGTTAATTGAAATCTATACAGGCGTAGCCCTCTGTCTCCACTTCAAACACCATAGATAGAATACATATTTTTTAGGGCTGAAACAATTACTCCATTAATTGATTTAAATGTTGTAAATGTACATTTTCTGGTTTCTTTGCTCCATATAACAAAGAAATCAATAAAACAGAATCATTTAAGTCATCATTTACATTTTCTGACATTTTTATGACCAAACAATTACTTGACGAATCCGGAAATCAACAGGTTTATTTTATTTTAACAGATAAGTCATGAGGAAAGATGCAGCTCCCAATTAAATCACAAGGACTGTATGTTGGTGAGCTAGACAAATTTCAATATGGTATATTGTCCCATCACTATTACACATATAACAAAAAATAATGAAAGGTACAAAATCCATGAAAATGTGACGGAGAATTGCCTAAAAGTAACAAAGAGTAGGAACTGCTCTCGGGGTCCCCCTACAGTTGGTAAATGATATTGTTTGTTACAACTGTTGTAAGATGTACGTTGTGGTAACATGTGCATTTGTTGACAAGCCAGTGATATAATAGACCAGGTCCTGTAGCCTATATTATAGCATTTTATACAAATGTGATTACACTGTTTTGTTTTTTCAAGATATTAGAAACAAAAAGTATCCCCCCAAAAAACAACACAAGAACGATAGCGCTTCACTTAGCTTCGTTTGTGTTTTCAATCTGGCTTTCACTTCCTTTTAAACATTATTATTGGAGGTTGAAATCCTACATTGAGTTGCTGTTAAACCTTCCAGGAGCTTGAAAAGCAGCGTTCTTTCAGGAAGAATATTACAGAAAATAGATGGCATTTTCAATCTGTTCAAAACGCATGCAGTCACAAACTCTAAATAAACAGTCTGTGACTTTTAAACTGCTGAGGCAGACCATTCCTTTCATTGTACCCTCAGTTAAGTATGCCTACCTACAAAAAAACAGTGACAACAATGAGTATACAATTGATAATTATATGCAAATATGTCGGTTTTGTTTTTCCTTCCTCCCCAGGATGACTTGTTTGGCAGCTATCTGCCTGACACAGGCCTGGATGATGTGGAAATTCATTAACTTCCAGTTGAAAAAGTGGAGGGAGCACAGCCAAAACCAGGCCTCGAAGAAGAAGACGGTCAGCCCAAAAAGCAAGCCTCACAAGAGAGAACCAACAAGGGGTCAGTATTCAGACACCTGGTCAGTGATATTTCCATACACAGTCACGTTGAGCTAGTATACACGCACTAGTGGGGGGTGAATTTATTGAATGAAGTGTGTCCACCTCCTCCACTCGGAGGCAAGCGCGGCCTTACAGCTTATTCGTTTCTGGTCTAGCATGTGGCTTTTTATTAGCCATCCACGAACATATAAATATCCCATTTTTTTAAGTTGGTAGAGCTTAAAATTTCTCTCCACTGTGATCCAAAAAATGTACCGGCCTGAGTTTTACCATGTTTTTATCTCAGTTCTCTCATTCTTTCATTTACCGGCTTCTTCTATTGTCTGCGGGTATTAGCTGGAGGCGGGAACTGTGACGCATGTGGCCAGCTCGAGTCCTGCTGTGGTCTTACTCATGATTATACATGCATTATCTGGGTGTATTTTTCTGACTTTGTGAAACTCGCTTTAGTTCCATTTCAGTTGGACCGACAGGTTTACATGTAGTCAGTTTTTTTGTCGCACTAACTCGCTGCTGAGTGTTTTTCCAAATGTCTAATGTGACGAAAAGCCCTATTAGGACGGGATTAGTTTTACATGGGGAGGTGGAGTAATGTAATTTTACCCCAGGACATCTGTAATATTAATGGCCAATTTGTACTGGATAAGAAATCTTACTTGGGAGGGGTAAATCACTCCGTCTGTCCTAGGAGCCGCTGTTACGACCAGTTCAGTGCACTCCTGCCGCGGGTAATCCCCCAGACAAGGCACATGTTTTGTCACCTTACCCAGCAACCCAGTGCACTGACAAGGGTCCCAACATGTGGGGGCAAGGGGGGTAGCAGACCTGTTGATCCCTGATCTGGCACCGGCTACGTGCCAAAAACAACTTCACCCCGACTTCCCCGGACATTGTGGGGCGCCAGATTTCTGCACCGCCGTCACCTCCTGTCGTCATGTGCCTACTCCACTGCTTCTTTATCTTATTCTTTAAGTGCAGACATCATCATGGTGTCTCGATCCATGCTTGAAAATCTGCAGAAAAGTACTTGTAAACAGATGGCGGAATATTTACACACATATTTACTGCTGTATTCGGACAGGATTAGTACAACCCCGGGGTCTGATCATAATTACTTTCCCCCAACTCCTCATGTAAAACAAATCCTGTCCAACGAGGGCTGATGACCCAATTCAGTACTAATTGGTGACTTGGAATAACGAATTCAATGTGATTCTGTTTTTCTTTTTTCTGTCCAGTATATTTGACTTAATCGTGGATATTTCTGTCCACTTGTCTCGGCAGGAGGTGCCACCAATGGAGTTGTGAAGTCCGAGGAGAAAACGTCACCGCGGGCCAGAAAAGCCAAAGCTTCATAGAAACAACTCGAGTGAGGGAGTTCTGACAATGTGACATTCACGTCTTTACACAACTTCAAAATGTTTCTCCGCTGTTCTCCAAAAACAAATGTTTCAGCGCACTAAGAAACCTTACACACCTACACCTGTCCCTCTTCTGGGGTTGTAACCATCCTTTTTTTGAAAAGTGTTACCGGCCGCTTGAAATATTTATTCCTGATTTGGGTTCTCTGCGGATGAGATGGCGGCAGTGCAGAGATGGTTTTGATGCTTTAACAGGATAGACTTCGCTCTTTCAAAGTGTCCTTTTGTGTAAAAAAAACTACGATCACTCGTCGGGTATTTTAAACGGAGTTGCTCTTCAGTAATTTGACGGTCAAATCAGTTAATATCACCGCACCTTAAAAAAAGTGAGTTTTGACTTTAGGGCAACTTAATATAAAGTGTTAATGTACAAGGTGTCTTTTTTTTTTCTGGCTCGTTGCCCAAACTAAAGCCGGGCTTGCTCTGCAGCACAGCACTGCGTTATTCTGCTGCCGTCAGGAGAAAAAAAGCTCCTGACGTAGTCGCTCCAGAGGAAGACGTGTGCTGTTATTGGTATTTGGCGTAGCTGTAGCCAGAAAACGGAAGCTCGTCTTTAACTTCTCGATCATATACTGCCATTACCAGACGACCTCTGCCTTTGAAATCCAATATTCTAGCGGATTGAGGCACTTTTGTTCGCTTTTTTTGTTTGTTTTTCTTTCATTAGGCTGGTAACCAGCCTGTCCCAGGACTTCAGCTGGGTTCGCGAACTCGCCAAGATGAAGCTGTGCTGTAACCTGTGATGCTCTGCTGCACACACACACACGCACACACACACACACAGTCCACAGTCTTTTACCAATGGCATGATGTGGAATCTTGAGCAAGAACCTGTATTTGAGGCTGCATTTTCAGTCTTCTATAGAGTAACGTCAATGCATGGGGGTCTAAGGCTAACAACTTTACGGCTAGTTCCTTACCTGTGCTGTTGAGTTTGCATCTCTCTTTCATGCACACACACACACACACATATATATATATATAAATATACAGCATACACAAGCATTCAGTGGCCTTTTTTTACAACTGCTGCAAGATTTATTGAGTTATTTATTTTTGTCATGTATACTACAGATAGTTATTTTATTATATGCTTTGGAAAGCTATAACCAGCAAACAGCGGTACATAGCAACTGCATTTATTTAATCCAAAACAATACAATCTTTCTTCAAGTGTCCTTACAGCGTCAATGGTTTTACTCACTCGTCTTATTTTCTTCATCTTGAGTTTCGTTCTGCTTTTCTGCCTTCTCTGATTTTTTTTTTTCGGACTCTTGGGTATCAGGGTGAGGGTGGGGAGATGAGCCACTTGCCACTTAACGCTATAAGTTACGTCACTGTATTGTAATGGGAAGCTTGTTTGGGATTGTGCCTGCACTCGTGCGTGTGTGTAAGCGTGTGTACAGTATTGTCTTTGCCTACTGTGTGTGTGTGTGTGTGTGTGTGTGTGTGTATGTTTGTGAGTTAACCACGCCTGAATGATGACAAGATGTTTATTGCTTGTCTTGTTAAAAAAAACCCACACACACTAGAAAAGAAAAGAAAAACAAGATTGCTTGTGTGCAGAGCATGAAACGTGACAATCTTTTTCATTGACTTCTCTCGGGCCCATCTTGGTTCCTTCTACATGTCACACACTGGGTTGTGGTTAGGTGTGCGTATGCTCTGTAGGATATTGGTTTACTAAATGCTTCTGTTTTCTGTCCCGGCTTTTTTAAGATTCCCAGCCGTGTGTGAGAGAGATTTCTTTGTGATTTCCGTTTTGTTTTTGTCCCTCCTGCTTTTACCTTTTCAATGATCCTGACATTGCTATAGAGCGCACTTCTTGTTCTGTTGGCTGCATTCTGTCATGGACCAAGTCCTGCACCAAGTTCTGTACAGAGAAGACTGTACTGCTTGACGGCTGCAGTGTGAGTCTGTGACCTCGTTCAAACCCGGTGTTCACGTCCGTCCTGAGTGAGTCGATCACGGGCAGATACAGGTCTGAACACTGAGTGTGTCCTGCAGTCACCGTTTGAGGACGTATGTGGTCACGCGCCTGGGAATTCACAAACGAAGCCCCTTAAAACACATAGTGGTGCATTCCAGTTGTAGCTGGAAGTTACAATGTCCAAATTGAGGGGGGGGGTACCTTCAGTTGGAAAACATCACAAACCCACACAGAGAATTCCAAAATGCTGCCACTCCTTTACTTATTTGTCAGTCAGACACAAAGTACTTTTCTTGTCTTTTTAATCCACGGACATGTTGCTATGTAGTTTGTGTGAGCACTCATGTAGAGCAGTGTTTATCAATCGTTCAATAGATTAGGTGACGTAAACGGACAATTTAGAGTGTCCCAATTTTCCTTAATCCCCCAAAAATCTGCATGTTTTTGGATATATTTTTCGTTATTTGTTTCATTTTCTACACACTCCAAAGATTCCTTGGCTCCACACTGATCACATACCCTGGTATATACAGTAGAACAGTATTTCTGAAGTGCCACCAGAGGAAGCTCGTGTACCATTGGTGTTGCACGTACCACAGTTTGAGAACTCTGGACGTAGAGTGTTATCGACCGGTATTGGTAATAATGGCCAGTGGTCAGCTCGGAGGTGATGGAGGCGTCTGAGGTCCTCTGGTCCTCAGCAGCTTCATATTTATAATTTTTGTACATTAATCTCCAATCATGCATGAATGTAACAGTAACGCAAAGGTCACCGATATGACATCGGTGTGTATTTGAATAAAGGTGGCGAAGAAGCCCAAATGTGATCTTATGTGGTCACAGGAGAAGCATCCAAGATGCTTTCTTTTATGACGGACATAAACTTAGGTACTTATGGCTGTCCGCGTGTGATCGCATCACCGAGGAGGGACGCGAACACCCGGTCTGAACATGGAGGAGGTGAAGATGCCATTCATTTTCTTTGTTTTGTTTTTTAGTGCTACTTTAGTGCTCCTTATTGGGACTTTGTTGCTTTCGTCTGTGTCTGGCAGTGTCATAGGAGGGAAGGAGGAGCAGAGGATTTATGTACCAGCCTGTTATTAAACTGTCTCAGATGTAACGGAGAGAGAGGAAAAAAACAACAAAAACAAACTTAACCCGACACTGTACTAATTGAAATATATGTCAGATTTTTAAGCTATTTTTATAGAAAGGGGGAAATGGTTGAAACTCACTGTTGTTCAGTACACGCGTGTAGATATTGTTTTTGCATCCATAATGTTATGAATTGTTTTTTATATACATAATATACATATATACTGTATGTATATATTATATTATATATAATATTATATATATGTGTATATATATATATATATATATATACATAATATTATATATGTATATATATATATATGTATATATATATATACATATTCACACACAGTACATATATAAGAATGATGCTTGCTGACCTGTTAATGTGGGTTAATGTATGTTGTTGTGGTATGACTGTAAAAACATAATAAGGAAAAATGTACTCCGCCTAATGGTTTGTTTAACTTCATGGCCTTATTCTAGAGCAGAGTTGTACAACAGTCGACACTACGCTGCAGGTGTTCACCGCAGCTTTTCACAACGACGCGTTTCCTGATTGTTAACAAAGCGCCGTCATAATGACACTGTCGTCATCCACATTATTATTATTTTTTAAATATACAGTGCACGCAGAGGAGGAGGGGCACAGTTTTGTCCTGCAGCGGTTTCTCTCTCTCTCTCTCTCTGTACTTGTGATCACAGGCCTGGACGTGGAACATGCTGCTGCTGTTGCTGTGGAACCATCTCTGAGCTTCACTCTGCTCATCGGATGTCACACTGCACGGCAGAGGTCGAGGCTGTGAAACATGAGGCCACACTGCAGGTCACACCCTCCTCACTTTGCGACACAATAGCCTATATGATCCCACAGGAATGCACTTTTCATTTTCTTTTTCTTGTTGTTGTTGTTATTTTGTCAAAGCACCCTAACACTGGACACTTTGGGCTCTTTCTGCGTCGATTCTCCCTCTGTGCGTTGTTTATGATTGTTTGAAACTTTTAAAAAGAAAGGGAGACACGCAGCAAATTATGTGTATGAGCGACCTGTAGGTGGCAACAATCTGTGATGCATTTGAATTAAGGCTGCATTGATTCATCTGTTATGAATTGATTCCTAAACTGTTTTGATAATTGGTTTAAATGTCTTTTTTAGCTTCTTAAATGTGCAGAAATCATTGAAACTGATTGACTTTGGCTTATGGACTCATTTGAGAATCATTTTGAGGGTAGAAGAAAAACGGATTTATGGACCAAACGACTTAATCAACTAATCGGCAGTATAATGGTTAGTTGCAGCCCTAATTTGAATACACAAGCGCTTAAAAACTCAACTCACTCATTGTCCTCGACTTGTTTTTCGTTTTGCCGCCGCTTGTCTAAAGATGTTGTGATCTATTTCCCCTTTCAGTTGTGTTGTCTCTGAACTGCTCTGATGGTATTATTATTATTCTATTTATGCAAATTCTCGTGAGCTCTGACCGTTTTTTTCTTCGTCACCATTTTTTTTATTATTGTTTTTATTGTTTCATGTTTGAATAAAGCTTTGGATCAGTACACAAAATTGTGTGAACATGTGTAGACATTTAAACTCTCAGAGTTAGTCATTTTCAACAATAATAATAATGATAATAATAACAGTAAACAGTAAACTTTATTAGGAACAACCTAATTGAGCAGTGTGGTCTGCTGCTGTAGCCGATCTGCTTCAATGATCGATGATTTTTATTCCATGTTTTTGCAACACTTGTATATTCAAGTTACTGTTGCCTTTTTTTATCATTTCAAACCACAGTGGTCATCCTCCTCGGACCTCTGACCTCAACAAGGCATTTTCTCCCAGAGAACTCCAACTCACTGGATATTTACTCCTTTTCCAGAGATGGTTCCTCGTAGATCCTCGTTCAAAGTCCCTGAAATTAACTCCCTCCTTCTGGTACTCAGGCTGAGTTTAAGCAGGTCGTCTTGACCGGAGATGCCGCAGAGATGTGACAGGCCAGATGAATGAGTGAATAAGAACATGTACATGAATGAAAGACCAAAAAAATTAAACAAAAGGAAACGCGGAGCGAGAAAGACAAGTAACACAAATTATTTATGGCACAGTACATGTTCGAAAGAGATTTTTTTTGGTTCCTTTTTCAACTCCTGAATACATTAATAATATGAACACTTCTGCTGTATCAACCCAATGAGTGTAAGTATAAATAATTATTACCCCACAGACTTTAAGAATAATAATAACAATGATAGCTACTTTTATTTATGCATTAATGAGCAGTTGAACAGGTGTGCCTAATAAAGTGGCTGCTGAGAAAAAGATTTTTTTTTTTAATGCTACCCACAGGGAATGTGGTGTCGGGAGACGTTATGAAATATTGGCCAAAGTTTGCTTCCTGGCTAATTACCGCCAGGGGGCAACACTGAGCTTTTTAGCCTGAGGGACAGAGAGGCAGCACAGTCTGCAGGGGCAGAGCTGCATGCAGACCTGCATTAATAAATCACCAGTCAGACGGAAATGTGGTGTTATCACACAGCGTGCAGCTCAGCTGTCTTTTTACTGTGCAGCTGATGAAAATCAACCACTTAATGGGTTTAAAATCTGTATTTACACAAATCCAAAAGAGAAATGATGACATTATGAGCTTCACTGCTGTGCATTGTGAGTGCCGGGGCACTGCAGACATGACAGTGGACGGTGAGGGACGAGCTCGGCGCGGAGAAGAGACACCTGCAGCTCACTGCTAATGCTTTGTGTTGTTTCAGACTAATGGCTGCTCTCTGGGCAATCAGACAGCATGATGGATCAGTGGGAACCAGAGAGGCAGGCTGGAGCTCTGCAGGGTCAGCACAAGGACAGGAGTTCACACACATGCTCTCCATCACACGCACACATAAACACATTTGTGTGTGTCCCCCAAAAACCCCGACACACACGCACACACACACACACATACATGTCCTGAGCCCTTAGAGGCTGCACACGTGGGCCGGCTGAGCAGAGGAGGGAAAGAAAACCACGATCCTTCTCCTCCCCTTCATCCAATGAGGATAAATCTCTCAGTGAATCGTCAGTATTATGTGTAATTTCCATATAAATTAGCTTCATTAAAGGGGGAGTACTTTCTTATTTAACAAAGCTCATTTGAAATTCTGTATTTAATAAGACATGTAATCCCAGACTTTGAGACTAATAGGCAACAATTAGCAGGACTGCACGTGTGTGCGTGTGTAATCTCGTGGAAGTATTGTGGTCCATCAGTGTTGTTTCCATTGATTGTCTCATATGAGCAAACTGGGCAGCAGCTGCTCTCTCGGCCCCGGTTTACTCGCAGCGATCCATGAAGCTCAGTGGAGATCTAAAGATGCTCATGACCTTGTGACTATTTGTGAGCAAGTAAGGCAAAAAAAGAGGGGGTGAGAGGAGGTGAGGAACAGAGCAGGTGGAGACCGATGGTGAATTGGAGGATTATGAGCGTGTAAGGGACGGTGAGATGAGGAGAGAGGACAGGAGTGGAAAACGGAGGGACAGCATAATGATGTGATTTACAGAAAAAGAAGGGAGATTGTGGAGGAAGGACTCTGTTAGGGGATGAATGCTCTAAAATCTGGATTATTATCTGGATCGGTCTCAATCTAACCAAGTATTAGCACGCCGTCCATGTTCTACTGCTTTACCCTCCACCATCCATCCATTTTCTTCTTCCTCCACATGAGGGTCGCTTTGCCAATCTCAGCTGACATGGGTCCAGTCCATCACAGGGCCACATAGAGACTAATCCTTCTCGTCCACGCACACTCTCACGGTCCAATTTACCTAATCCCCCGATCTGCATGTCTTTGGACGGTGGAGGAAACCCGGAGAACCCAGAGAAAACCCACGTCCACATGGGGAGAACGTCAATACGATCGTCCAACATCCAAATCCAGTCATCCTAAATATTACATAAATGCTTCTCTAAGCACGGGGAACAAATGGACACGTGTGTCAACCGTCATGTGACCAGGATACACGTCATGTGACATGGTCGTAAATACATCAGTACAAATGTGTTTTAAACTGTTATGTTGTTGTCAAAGAGGTAAGAGAGTGGGTCTGATATCACGATCCATGGAAATTCAAGCTTGTGATATTGTTATTTATTTATTAGATATAAAATAGTCGCATCAAGCCTTACTTTTCGTTTTTGGTCTATGTATGTGTGTGTGTGTGTGTTTTTGGACAGCTGTGTCTTATCCGTGTCCATCAGAGCCAGCGAATGCAAATTAGAGCGGACTCTGAAATGGTACAGATAAAAAAGTTAGAGAACAGTGAGAGACTTAATCACTGGATGAGAAGGAAAAAAAGGAAAGAAGATAGAAAAAAGAGCTGTGACTGAGTTCATATCCTCATTAAAGGCTTCTTTCTTTTTTTTTACCGAACACATGTTCGAGTGTGACTGTTTTAATTAAGGCCAGAACGTGTTCTTATTGAGAGTCAAACACGAAGCAAAAAGCTGAAGGATGAGCAACAAATGTTGAAGAAGGCTATAATGTGTGTGTGTGTGTGTGTGTGGACGTTCATTTGAAACCAAACAACTGAAAGCTGAGTGTGAAACGAGTTTAGATTGAAATGAGTTTCCAGGACAAGAGTTAAAGTGCTGTTGTGTTCGACTTTAAAATACAAAACTTACGCACATACAGATACACAGATACACACTTTTACACTTATACAAACATACGTATTGGTTAATGTTCCACACTTTTTATTTTACCATTAAAGGTAGGGTTGGAGAGCCTAGAAAAAAACACAGTTAGAGCAGACTACGTTTTGAATTCAAAGGTCCAACCTTCTTTATTCGAACTTCCATCTGAAGCTCCGCCTCCAGGGACACGCGGAGAGCAACAGGTGCAATCGGTAACTTTTCAGGCGACGCCACCTTTTCTGGATACTTGAAAAACTGAGTCTGAATCTGAGAGGCACATATAGGGGACGAGGCGGGTCAGGTGGCTGATGCATCACGATCCAATTCATTCGTTCGGGCCGTTCAATATGATTGGATGGTGTTTTCATGATGGAACCTGTCCGTTCCACAGGTGACTGACATTTTACATTTATGTGACAATGCATTCATTAATTGGCAAATACAGTAAAAAAAATAAAAATAAAAAAAAGCTCCAGAAAATGATCTCCCACCAAAGTTCTCAAAAGGTCAGGCTACCAAAAAAAACTGCTGTGATAAATTAGGAGGGAACACGTTGAGCTGAGTGTGCTCAAAAAGAATCAGGATTTTGTTTCATGCCTCTAAAATGTGTCCCTGCACGCTTTTCAAATTCAGATTGGTTACAGCCTGAATTTTATTCTGTGCTCTCTCTTAGTCGTATATCGCAATGAAGTCACTTCCCCACACGTGGAAACTGTTCAGAGGTCACTCTGCTCACTGCTGCAGGCTGTGTATACATGTGTGACATGGTGAGCTTATATAGAGTTGCTGAAGACCTTGGTTGAGGAGCGAGCATGTGTCCTTTTCGCCTCAAGCGTTGGTTCACATTGCGCAACACAGAAATCAACAAAAATGCAGTGGGGGTGGGGGGGTGGGGGTATGAATATGATTTATGCATGTCCTCTAGACTGTGTAGAATGTTTTCTGGTGTTTGTGTGTGTGTGTGTGTGTGTGCAACATGAACACACACGGCTCAGCCCGGCAAGTGGGACAGCTGACGACACCGGCAAGGTCACGTGTGTTTACACAGTCTCATCTGTTCCTTCAGTGCCTGCACTCACTCTGTAACGCTCGTGTTGTGCACGCTTCCACTGTGACAGTAAACACACTGTCCCCTTCTCCCTCCTCCTCCTCCTCCTCCTCCTCCCTCTTTTTCTGGGTTTTCTTTTCTCCAAACAGCAACTTTATCGTCCCTCGAGGGTTTGGAGCCTGTGATTCAACAACTGCCCCCATTCTTGCTTTATCTGTTCAATCATGTCGTATTGATTTTGCATTGGATGATGCTGAGGTTGGTTTTCACAAACAGAAGCAGAGGGTTGTGGCTTCACGGGGACCAGACCCGTGCCGCCACATGGATTCATAAATGCAAAACAAACTTGTTGTCCCCGCCCCCCGCCTCTATTTTATTGATAGATCGATAGTTTTTTATTTCACATGTGCATTTACATTTACATCTCGTCACATGTTTGAAAAGGAGTAGACTGAAGTATAAACTGATATGTACCTTTACCCCAAAGACTACATATTTACAGTATTTTATACGATGTTCTTCATTTTTTATTTTATTTTTGTCTTTAAACATGAACATTTTCATCACCGTCCTGGATTAAACTGCTGTTCTTCATCCTTATATTTATTTAAAATGTGTATCTTGCATATTCCTTTAAACGGATTTAATTCATCCATAATTTAACCCCCGGGATTGAAAAACACATACTTTTACCTAAATTTACTTTCCCTCTTTACTGTGTATACTGTACATTATCTCTGAACTTCTGCTTCTTCTTTCTTCTCCTTGGCCTTCACTTTGGCATTAGAATAACCCACACACTGTTTTACACCTTTTATGTTGTTGTGCCTTTAACTCTGTAAAGCACTTGGTTGTTTTTAAATGTGCTCTAGAAAATAAATTTGACTTCACTTAATTTAGCTCCACCTTTATCTTCCCCCTTTATTTCTTCTCATTTGTGACCCGTGTGCAATTACGTCCCTCCTTTTGTTTCCTTACATTATACAGTATATCCATTTAAGTGCTAATATAACCCCCACTTCAGACTGTGTATAGCTGAGGCCACCTCTTAACCTTTCCGTGTCTTCATATTTACAGTCCCATTAGATGGAGAAAAAGACAGCAGCAGCTTCTTCTGGGCAAATAAGTGTCTACTTCACTGGGGCCGACTCATTCTGCTCAAGTAGCTTTTTTAAAAAACAGCTTTAAGAATGAAAATGAAAAATGCATCTTCTGGATTTTTAGTGCCGTCTTTTCTATCCCTCCTCTTCTCTGCTCTTTCTTTTTCTCCTTGATATCTCGTTCTCTTTCTCCCTCCTTTTCTTCCACTTGTCCTCCTCAGCGTTTGTTCTCATGACAGTTTTATTCTGAATGAATACTTAATACTCAATTTGATCTCTTCCTAGTTCAGTGTCCACTTCTTTTTTCTCATTTTTTGAACGTCTGGACAAATTTGAGCCCAAAACCAATTGTACAAAAATTAAAAATAAAACTTAAACTCAAACAGAAAACGGAGACAAACAAAGAAATGAACTGTCCATATTTTTATTGTAGGTTTATTTTAACAAAAAGAGACGCATTGTTTTTTGTGTAAGTGACATAAGTATTTGATCCAGTACCAACCAGCGAGAATTCTGACCCGCACAGACTGAACTAATTTGTGCACACAAAATTGGTCCTGCCCCTTTAAGAGAGTACTCCTAATCTCAACACGTCGTTATGTGCGTATATATATATATGTGTGTGTGTGTGTGTGTATTTGAACCATTTAATATTCTAATAAATGAGACCAAACCCAGGTCAGATTATATTGACTCTTTTATAATTGAAGTTAAAGTAACAACATTTTCTGCATTTTCTACAGGTTGCCTCCTCTCTGTGTCCATGTCTCACATCATCATTGTGTGTGTGTGTGTGTGTGTCAGTAGCGATTCCACTATCCTCCTGAAGCCTCATTCCTACCTGTTTAGAATTTTAAACAGCTTCCCTGTTCATCTCACCTTCCCTCAGCTCTCTCTGCCTCTCTCTCTCTGCCATCCCCTAAATTCTCACTGAGGATTCGTCTCAACAATAAACAATAAACTGTACGCTGGTAAATAAAGCACAATCATCTCCTGCCCACTCTCTAAACATCTAATGGACTGCTATTAGGTCGTAAGTGTGCTTTATTGTATCTTTGAGGATTATGGTCTAATTGAATTGTGAAGACAGTTCGATGCTGAGGTGCAAGCACTGCAGAAGTCACTCTGCTCTGTGTGTGTGTGTGTGTTTCTTCACATTACATCTCACTCTCTGCCATTTCCTCTCCTTTTGGCCTCAGGCATCGCGGTGGAATTTTTTCTATCCAAATGATGGACAATAGACACCACTTTGACACAACAGAGTCGAAGAGTAGCACTAATGAATTCGAGTGTTTCACTTTCAGAACCCAATAAAACATATTGTCATATTGTAAATATTTGTAAGAAATAGCTCCATAAAGCGTCCAATCATCCATTATCTTTACTGCTGATCCTGTGGGGGTTGTGGGCGGAGCTGGAGTCAGTCTCAGCTGACAGGCTGACCACAGCCTGGCCCGGTCACCAGGATATGACAGGGCCAAAACACATCCACACCTACAGGCAATTCACAGCCTCCAATTAACCTAACTCCAATTCATAGTGGGTCTTGCTGAGGGGGCAACCATAGACTGTCACATTAATGTAGCCTTTAGGTTTCAACAGGAGAATGGAAGTAGCAGTTAGCAGTAGCAGACCTCAATTTTCTTTCCTTAATTCTGCCCCAAACTAGAAGATAATTGTCCAGATTTCGGTCCCGATCTGGACCTTCCGACAATCATGGGTGTCTTCCGATTTTAGTGTGATTCGAGCAGATTATCTGGCCAAATGATCCTGTAGTGTGAGGGATTAACAGACAAACGAACGCAATTGAACATTTTTGATATTTATGACTGAACAGTGGTTGGGGTGAGAGCGCACACAACAGCAGCTATTAAACGTTTAAATGAGTTTCTGTGAGATCCCGAATCCCTGGAATCTCCTCCGCTTTCAAAGTATGTTGTGTCTGTGGTCTCAGATTTTAAAATCCTCTCAGGATTTAGTCTTGGTGTATTTCTGTAGCAGCGCCACATACAGGCCTGACACATGTATTGCAGCGTTTACAGTCATTTTGGTTTTTTTTCATGCAGATGATTTCCTAAAACGACTTTTTCATGTTTCGTTCCGTTTCCGCGTGGATTGGGCCTAAAATGATTATTATTATTATTATTATTATTATTATTATCATTGCAAATTATTTGCACATTTGAAATATTTTTTAACATGTGTCCAATCATTGTTTATGTGGATCGTGGTCAATTTTCCCGACAAATTCACCGCGAACCAATCAGAACGAGTGTCGTTGTCATTGGACAACAGCGATCTTAAGGTTGATTCCACAATTCAAACGATGGATTCCAGTGTTTTGGGGGCGGAGCTTTGATAAAAAGCGATGACAGGAGATGGTGGGTTGAAGTAATGGCTGCTTATCGTTTCAAAGTAAAATGGAATGATATATATTAATGTCACCCACACGCTCTTGCCGCTACTCTGCGTTGTATTTAGGTGTTGTTAATGTTGCCTGTGGGGGGGCAAAGTGTGTGTGAAAATTTGATATTTGATGGTGACGAGACTGTTAATTCTCCTCAGCACGACCTCAGTACATCGACAGCGTGCACTTGACATCAGCTAGCGCATGGGAGCTAACACAATTAGCAACCATGAATCATAATAAAGAGCACTGAGCTTGCTCGGGATTACGCAATGCAAAAATATATCTTCCCGTCTCACACTCCAACAACACATGACTCGCACGAAGAGTTCCCGCATTATTATATGTAATTATATATATTATATAATTCATTAGAGCAACATCCACTGTGAAATGTAATAATGTAAATAAATGACAGTGTATTGTATTGTGGAATTATAGTCAAACACACATTTCCTTTGTCACTGAGAATGAAGTGTTGGTATATGAAGTACATTTCCTCTAGAAGGTCGCCTACAGTGATGTGTTCTATAAACTAACAATGACTCAACATGATACTCATTCATACAATAAAGTGTTTTTCTTCTCGCCGCACAACCTTTTACCTGCGTTAAGCTTTTTACTCACTGGCATTTGCTGGAACAGCGCGTGCATCACGAATGTGCCACAATGCCAATTTCTTTTAAAGGAGACTTAAAATCTCTCCAGATTCTTTGCCTGGGATTCATTCACTGATCATTTCCTCATGGACGACACACACACAGAAGCGATAAACTTTCATAAAACATTTGGGTAGTTCTCTTGTAAAGTGTGCCCGGGCTCTTGACATTACAATCTTAAGGATCTTTTAAATTAATAAGCACATTCACATCTTTCGCTGAGAAATAGTCGAATCACATTCTCTTCTCCTTAGCTGTTCTTTTGGTTTTGCCTGATGAATTATTCCTGACAGATGAGGCTAATTGCTTTAAACCTTCTCCACAACCGTGTTCTTATACGCTCCTCAGCCTCACACAGTTTCATCCTTCCTTTCTCTCGCTCATTTTCCCAGTCACACAGAAGCAAGTCTATATCATTTTCACTTTATAACCTTTCGAGCTGCACTTCCTGTCATCCTCTATCACATCGCTGTCTCTGCGGTCTCCTCCTCTTTTCTACTATTTTTCTTTTCAACACCTATAGGTTTTCTGAGCTACTCTCCTCTTCATTTATCATTATCTCTGATCTTGCCTCAGTGTCTTCTTAATCTGCGTTAAACTAAACTCCACTATCTCATCATCTTGTCTATCTCTTTCCTCTTCACATCTGCTTTCATTCCCTCTGTCAGTGACACAATAGAATCCTGACTCATGGTCTGTGTGTGTGTGTGTACACGTGTGTATCTAGCCATCTATGTGTGCTTTGTCTGTCTGGTATAACCATGGTGACGGATTTTTGGTAGCTCTCCGTCGCTGCCTTGTATATCTTGGCAGCAGACGGGGCACCGCATTGACGCGTCCCAGTTCATAGGCCGCGCGGCTCCAACGTCACTGCCTCTGCTGACCCTGCCAGGCTCGCATATGGAGCCCACATATGGACCTCATCTATAAGAGATATGTGGCCTAAAGGAGCGCAGACCCTCCGGTGGAACAAACACACTTCACAGAAGGCCGGCTCCTGCGAAAAGAAGGCTGCAGGGAAAGCGGAGTGACATTTCAATGTGTGTGAGGAAACAAAAACTACTTTTACCAGATAAATCACGTTTACATTGTCACTATCAATTAATCTGTCTACTGGTTTTGTTAAAAACTAACACTCATGATATATCCAAACTTTGCAGAGCTGAATGTCTTCTTTAGGTCAAACAAAAGCCTGATATTGGAATCCAGTGTTGTAATGTAACAAAGTACAAATACTTCAATACTCTGCAATTCATGTATCTGTACTTTATTTTGTTATTTGTATTTATGGCCACTTTTACTTTTACTCCTCTACATTTCCTCTAACTGTCTTTGTTACTCGTTACTACCAAACCAAATCAGAAGAAGAATGGGTATTGTGGTCTGTATTTATATGGATCTTTTCTAGTCTTATTTTCTGGTAAGATACCTTTACTTTTACTAGTATCCAAGTATCTATACAAGACTGCTTAAATAAAGAATATTACAGATATTCCTCTAGATCTGAAAACATGCCTGTAATACTATACAGATGACATCATATTAGTCTGTAAAGTATTAAAATCACATAAAAGGTGGGACAACAATTGTTTTCCTGACCACATTTGACCATATACCGTGAAGTCTTGGATTCAGATGTTGTTTTCCGTGTTGGACTATGGAATTTGACGTTTGCCAATAAAATCAAACAAACGTTCTACAAAAACATGAATTTGAGGGAGAAAACAATTGACTGTGGTAAAAAACAACAACAATAACTTGCTAAGAAATGACTGTATGAGTGTACTCTGTGAACTATTGGCGTTTTTACAGTTTTTCCTTTTAGAAAAGTTCCTTTTTGTTCATTGTCACTTCTTCTTAAACGTAAAGAGTATGTTTGTATACATAAACAATACAAAAATTATTATCTATTATTAGCCAAAGAAAAATTAGTATGAGAAACAATCTACATTTATTGTAGTTTAAGCAGTCTCTGCGATATGTATAGTCCACATGTTAGGTTTACTGTCGTTATAAGTAAAAGTGAGAGGAAGAGTCATTTTCTCACAGACTAAAGAACAATGTGACTTGAAGTGAAGTCGTCCCTGATGGCTTTTTAGGACAAACTATGTGTCACACAGTCCACATTTGAGACAATGTCCATTATTTGCTGTATATACAGTATATGGTCAGCAGCAGTAGCTCTGGATCAACACAACAGTGGAGGAAGGGAAACTTGTAGAGCTTGTTTTTGATGACATAACATTTATGACGTCACTGCTACCACTTTCTCTTTTTCTTCTTTGACTGTTGCCATTGTTTCTGTTTATGTTAAGCAAAAAAGCAGGAAGAGTCCTGATTTGCCCCCGAGTGGATATACACTCATGTAAAGTGTGTTTACGTGTACACTACAAAGCAATCAGTGACATTGTAAGATCAAAGATGCATTGATCTTCTACAGGTCAATGTACGATTTAATCACACACCGCCATTAAAAGCATTCACAATAAGCTGATTGTGGGGAATTTTCATTTTACTCTGCCTTTCTCCCTGTGTCAGCTGCGATTGGCACCAGCGCCCCCGCCACCCTCATGTGGAGGATAAAGCGGTGGAAGATGAATGATGAGTGATGTTTGTGAGCAGAATAACTCAAAAAAGTAAATGGCTTCAGTTAGGATGAATGGATTAAAATGGATTAAAAAAAGAGGATGTGATTTATGATCCAAGAAAGAAATGTTAGATTTAGGTGGTTGACATTTGTGGTCACTTTGCCAGATTATGTCAGCAATATAAGATAGTGATTTCAATATATGTATGTATGTATATATATATATATATATATATATATATATATGCATATTTATATATATTGTTAATGTGTTTTATACTGTTGAAATCTCAAATTTAACATGCAAAATCCATTGTTTGTGTACAACTGCACTGTTTTTTCAAAATAAATATAACAAAATAGTTAAAACACTATTTTGACATGTAGTAAATTGTAAATAACTGCCAGATGTTTAAAGTTATTCTGGAAAAATGGGCAAACGCATATTTTCTGGCCCTTTTATGGTCAAAATAAGCAGGTTCACTGATTATTAGTGACATAATTGAAAAATATTTACATAAATAATGGAACCTTTTTTTTTATCATGTGGAGTCTCCTTAGATGAGAAAATAATTGAGAGCCTCTGTTTTTAAGTGTTAACTAATCCCAGCTTCCAATAAAGAGGACGACTCTGGAGGATTAACGAGTTTTACGTCCACGATTTGGACCAAACCAATTCATCCTAATCAGACATCAGCGTAAGGACGTACGCGACCTAAATTGCTCTCAAGTTTCAAGCTGTTTCACTTCGCCGTCACACGACTCCCATATGGTGGAAAGTGCAGGAAATTGTCTTTGTTTCTCGCGGGGCCTCCCCGAACAAACAAACAAATGTTTGCTGCTGTTTAACTGAACACACAGACACCGCGGCGTGGACACATCTGTCTCCGCTGGTGTCGTCGCTGACATCCGTCTGTAGGCAGCGAGACAGACGGTGGCTGCTCCACCTCCACCTCTACCTCCCCCCTCCCTCCTGTGCGCTGGTGGAGTCCGCCTGTAGTCCGCATCCGGGTTGCACGCGCTCATTAAAAGCGAGGGAGCTCCGCGCGGGCGAACTCCTTTACCCAGAAGCCACCGCGACGCCTCAACTTACAGAACTGGCTTCTTGGGGCTTCGGGAGTGTTTCCCATTTAAACAAACAGTGCCGAAGATGGCGGAGAGTTAATGGTGTAAAGAAGAAATTATCGACCCGACACAGAGACAAGTCCACCAGGTAAGCACGCGCCGCTCGCTTTCATGCCACCGAGCTCATTCAACGCGACTTTTCATTCGGTTTGCGTTTCGATTAAAGGACGGAAACGTAGTGACTTGCCTTTACCAGCGGCGGTGCACACACATATACACAGTGTCACACACACACACAATATTGGCATCAGCGCGGTGCGGAGGGTCAGTTACTACGTGACAGCGAAGGTTTACTAACATATCAGTGACTGTGTGACGGTGAAGTGCGTGGCAGGTGTCCTGCGTGTTTGTCAAAAATCGGAGCAGTTGTTTTGGAGCAGCTGTGAGGTTGAAGTTGGGCGATCACGCACGGAGACTGGCCAGTTTTACGCACGAGCTGGCAAAGGGGTCGCACAAGTGTTAACAATCCATATATTACAGCGGGAAGTTTTCAGTGGTGGGCACGTTACACACCGATAAAGACACGGGAGAGAGTTGACGAGTTTTGTCCAGGTCGGTGTGTCTGTGGCAAACTGACGCTGTCGCAACGTGAGGGGGATTTGGACACACACGTGTGTGTGTGTGTGTGTGTTGACGAAAAGGCTCGCTGCTAACACACTCATTTGTGCACCGCGTTATCACCACTGACGGAGAGCACAAGTGTGTTTGAGAGGCTGATGTCCGCGTCCCGTGCACCGACTCTCTCTCCTGCACGCGTGTCCGTCTCCAGTCAGTGTGAGGAGTTGTTGGTGAACACATTAAAATGCATATATATTTACGTGTGTAATGGTGAAGGAGTGAATGGTCGTCGTGCTTGTGTTTTTGTCCGTGCTCACACAGTCCCCTTCCTGTCATCTGCTTCATGCACAGTAATGTGTCTCACTGTACTGTATCTGCAGGGGGCAGCACCGTGGCCCTGTGCATGCACACACACACACACACACACACACACACTGATCTGCACCTCCAAGGGTTGATCCTTGACTCTCCGTGTGTGTGTGTGTGTCCTTGAACATGTCACCAGAGCCCCATTACTGTACCTGCTCACACCGAATAATAGCAGTCTACAATCTGTGTGTGTGTGTGTGTGTGCAAGCAGAAGTTGAATTGGAAGTGTGTCAGTGTCTACATTTTATGGCTGTGCATTTATTATATAGTGAACCTTTCTTTTTTTATTGGAATGCATTGGTTGTGCATTGACACTGGGTGATGTCCATGTTGTTGACTGGTAAATAAATAGGATGACTCTTGATGACACAGACACCATATTTATCTGGCCAGTGAATACTGGCAAATGTACTGTTTTTTTGCATATTTTGATTTGATCTAGATACATTTTTGAAAATCTGGACAGCAAAAATATATGAAGAAATAAAAACAAAAAACAGAAAAAACAACACCCTGCCCTGGCTTCTCAAATCCGATTTCAAATTGTATTTCACATCATGGCAGGTGCTGGAAGTGTCAGAAGTATTCACACACACACACACACATGCTGCAGAGTGAGTATTATGGAGGAGAACACAAGTCAGTGCACAGACCGAGAGATAAATGAGAATTTGTTGACACTGTGACCTGACAGTCGTGATTGTTTTGGAGAGCGAGGTGATGCACGTCCATTTTACCTGCGTCCATGTTTGAACGCAGTGCCGCAAAACCCAGGTACATACCCTACATCCTAACCACAGCGATCCATCTGATAGGATGGTTATGTCTAGACACACAAATCTGATTTGACCGTTTGCAATCAGTGCGGACAGTCTGTCTGAATATATCCGATTTAAGAAAAATCACGTTGATTGTACGTGATTGAACGTAGTTTTTGAGGTAATTTAATAAACTTGTATTGTTGGATTTGTGATAGAGTTAAAGTATGAATATATCTTTGTGTCTCTGCTACAAGAGAACAACCAAAACAAAACAAAACTGGCCCAGAATTTCACAATTATTGCATCATTGTGTAAAAGTGGCCCAATCTGCTAATTCATTTGTCATGATTACAGTTTCCCAAATTTTAAATTGTCATCACATGACACTTTTACATTTTGTCCGACCAGCAAAACCCTAAATGTAGAGATATTCAGATTAGTGAAATTTAAATAATAGAAAATCCTCTCATTTGACAAAGTTGCTGCCATATAATGAGTAAATGACGTTAATAAATGCCCTCTGTCAATGACATACCTAAAATAAAGCCTGTTATTGTTCTTGATCCATTTTATAGTGAGACAAATCTATTCTGATCTCAAAGTCTGACACTCAAAATGTCTAAATTAAGTCAAGATGGAGATGAACGAAAAAGGGGTGATGGGGTATGTTGCTTTTTTTCAAAAAAACAAGACAGATTTGAGTTGTGGCAAAGTCGATATATCTGAATTTCATCAACGTTGTTTTGCCTCTCACAATCTCTGAGAACTCTGCAAAGAGAGATGCGGCGGATCAAAAACGAGGCCTTGACACTTCACCTCACAAGTCAGTCCACGCAAGTTGAGGAAACTGTACAATGTATGGTTGTCATGGAAAAAAAACTGCATTTCACAGCTTCTCTTAGATTTGAATGTGTCAGGGACGCAGGACTCGCGTAGCTAACAACATCCCTGTCGTGGTGAGAGTTGAAAAACATTCTTTGGACATTTTACTTTTGCTCGCCAAGACATAATGTGGCTACAAACAACCCAGATATACATTTGGCAACTCTTGGACATCAGTAACGGTCACTTATCTATATTTTTGTGTTTTTCAGCTAATCATTTCAAGTCTATATTCCAACTATTGTTGCAGCAACAGCTTCATATTAGCTTCATATTAGCTTAGTAGAAAGCGCTGCTCTTTCTGTGGACATCAACTCAGAAGGAGGATTTATACTCTAGCTTCTGCTTTTTAGGGGGCTTTTAAATCATGACTTTATTATCTGAGTTGTTTGTATTTAATTTAGTGTCCATCAACCAACTGTTTAATTGACTAATCGTTGGGGCTGCACTGTCTGTTGCCCACAGGGGGTGTGTCGGCTGAGAGCCCTCGTCTTCTTTCACCACACCTCTCCCCTGACAGATTTACAGTCGCACACACACACACACACGTGTGTCTGTGACCTAGCACACTGGTATTTGAATGGAACGCGGACAGGAAGGGGTGTGGGTGAGCTGCTCGGACCCATGAGGGGTCTTTGCTACGCCACGGAATGGCGGAATGAATTTGTGGACGAGGAGCATGAGGAGGGTGACAGTGATGCATGATGTTTGCTGAATAGGGAAAAAGGGGACAGAGGTTAGCTCGGGATGCTGGTGACTGGGTCAGGCGCTGGGGGCAGGGAGGGCCACGGGACCTCACACATCAGCCTGGGAAGCTGTGTGTCTAGTAGAGGGAGAGTGGATGAGAATGAGGAGGGGAGGGGCTCAGGTGGAGCCCCATGTTGGAATTCTACCTGGCAGTTTTGTCTTTTGTGTCTTCCCTGGTCCTTTTGTTGATTTTGTTGAACTCTGCCGCTTTTGTGGTTTTCCAGGAATCAGGAAGTCTAACGGTCCACATTCTCTCTCTCTGTCTGTCTCTCTCTCTCGCTCTCGCTCTGTCAATATGTTTCCATGCACAGTCAAGTCATATGCCGTTCAATTGGACTACATTGTCCTTTGTCCCAGTACACAAGCACTAGTGGGGAATCAATTTATTGAACGAAGTGTGTCCACCTCTGCCTCCTTTCAGCTCGTGCATATTAGGCGGTTTCTAGTTTAGCATGAGGCTAGTCGTTAGCACATCGAGTGACATCCATCAATTAAAAAATAATAAATTCTTTAAAGTGACACAACATAAAATCAGTCGTCTCCTCCTCAGTCCAAAAACAAAACAACAACAACAAAAGCATCTTCTATTGTTCCTGGGTATTAGGTGGGAACTGTGGCACATGCAGAGAACTCCCAGGCCAGATTAAATCTGGTCGACTGAAGGGATACATGCAGAAGTAGCTCAACTCCTAATTGCATTATCTGGGTGTTAGTTTAAATTTGATTTAGTGCAGTTTCAATCAGACTAACTTTGTATTCAACAGTTCAGTTTGTGTAGGATTAACACAATAATTGGGTTTTGTCTAATGTCTTGTGAACGAATGGAGTGTGTGTGTGTGTGTCTTCGTCTTCTTGCTGCCCCCTGCCTCCCCCATGGCAGCAGTGTGGTGAGCTGAACTGTTGTCTTGTTGTCGTTGGGGGCCCTCGCTCTCATGTGTCAGGATGCATTAAACAGGAATTTATCTTCACCAGCTCTCATTGATTTTGCTTTGTGGAGGAGGGGAAGTTTTCTTTAAAACAGGAAAAAAAAGAAATAATCTCACTCATTTGTGTCATCCTGTCATTCACCCAGGCATTTACATTGCATTGGTGGATACACTCATACTAAGTTTGTCTCAATGACCGAGTTGATCACTCATTTTGTTTTTCAGATTTCCCAATATGCTACAATTCTCTGGTTTCATTCACTTGTATGTGCATATTTTGTGGTTTCCTTACATTCTATTAAAGTAAACTTTAGACACTGGTTGGAGACGAAAGAGCATTTATAGACACTACGTTTCCTGCTTCACATTTGCAATTGGCATCTAATAAAAAAACAAACAGAGATTTATTGTTAGTTGCAGTCCTATTCATCTTTTCATCATGTACTTTTTTTGAGACTCGCCTTGTCCAAAGCAATTATTTATATAATATGTTTAAAAAGCAATTAAATATAGAATATAACTTTGACAGAAAGTTTGCTCTAATTTTGAAAAAACTCTCAAACTGATTATCAAAACAGAAGATGATTAACTTATCGTTGCACACCTAGTTCATTTTTGCATGTTAACAAAGTGTAAGATAAGGAGGCATTGGTCATTCTTCACTGAAGTTCCCCTATGTTGCTATTCTGTCTGAGAAAAAAGTATCTCTGTCACGCTCTGTTGTCATCTACCTCTCCAAATACAGTCTCTCATTTATATATATATGTATGTATGTATATGTATATATATGTGTATGTATGTATATATGTACATATATATATATAGAAATAAATAATTCTTCTCTTCCAGTTGAGACATTTTGAGAGGTGTACTGAGGCTTTTTAGGTCTGGTATTGTTCATAATTTACGACATTTAGCAGCGAGCTGGTCTCCGTTCGGTCTGCTAGTATTTCAAGTGAATCTCTGATGACACATTATAGTATTTCTTGCCCTAATATCATACATTTCTTACATTTTTAACCTTTAAGTTTGGGGAGCTATAAGTAAAATTCATTATGAAAACAATGTCATGCAACATGCTCCTAGAACCTGAATCAACATGAAACTACCAGTTCAGTCATCTGTCTTGACACATGATAACACTAAATAAGTGAGAAAAGGCGTGTATACAGTCAACCACAACTTAACAAGTTAACTGTGAGATGGCTGTAGACGTAATAAAATGCAAAAACAGAACTCTCATGTGTCATTTCAATGATTTTTTCATAAATCAAGACAATCTGCCTGATACATTTATGGCTCTGCTCCTGAGCCAGCATTCCCACCTGCAAAGTCATCAAGAGACTCATTTCACTGCCGCTCTTCTGATGATGAATTGGAGATAGACGGAGGATTTATGCGTTGGCTTTAGCTTTGACAGTCAAATGAGCTCCATTTTATTGTACAGCTAACAGTTTGAAACCAGACAGAGTACCTTCATCCAGTTAAAAAAACTTATTGGGAGCTTTAAAGGCTCATAAAGGACTTTCACTTATTTTACAATCAATTAAAGTCGTTCATGGTGTGCATTTCAAAGTTTTTTTAACGATGATTAGATGTGTAAGTTTATCTTTAAATGTTGTTTATTTTTAATTGCTTGTCAACTCTCTCCGTTTTTGGAGAGCTCTTGACTCTGTCTCCCCACGTTGCTCATTCATAACAAGTATTTTACACTTAAAAAATATGGGATATTCTGTTAATAATTGAACAGTTGCTTATTTAATATGTTTAATGTGCTGCTGATCGTGTGTGTGTGTGTGTGTGTGTGTGTGTGTGTAGTTAAGCTCTAGTGGTTGTACCCGGAAGCTTCCTTCATGAGACAAGATGATACAGGAAGGAGTGTTTCTCAGTGATGACGCCACTGTTCAAAAGATGTGAAGACACATGGTTCCAATGAAAAAATAAAAACTATTAACTTCATTTCATTACATAAAATGTTACAGTCATTGTGTTTTATATTTTTTAATACTATAAAGTCACATGAACATCTTTAATGATAGCTTTTATTTCATTGTGCCTGGAGTTGATTACTTCATCAGGAGAGTGTTTGGTCTGTGTAGCTGCTGGTGCTTTATATTGTGCTTAAAATTGATTGTAAGTGACATGTTCATATTTCATTTATTACTTTACCAGCTCAGTGTTTCGCAAGCAACTTGCCAGAACTCATTCTTTTAAGTCCAACTTTACTTGTTCATGTGCAGTTGGTTGGTGATCTTGAAGATATTGCAAAATTTTGAGGTGTTTTGAGGAGCATTTTTGTTTTTCCTTTCACATTGGATGTCTTATTGGACAACTTTGGTCTTTGAGTGTCCAAAATGCTCCTACACGATGACTCACAATGTTTCTTTTTTGGTTGAAACAAAGCTTGAGTTTAGCCCAGGGATGGAAGGATACTGATACTGATATCACAAACTCGAGTCGCTACCGATACTGACGTTAGTCCGATAAAGTCATTTTAGACCATTTGTGAACTATAAAGCTGTTATAACAACACATTTGTGCTGGTTCATTTCAGACATAAATTCTCCAACTGTGCAACAAATATAGGTTTTGTTGGATTTTATCTGTCCCATATCCGATCCAGTAATTTTGACCCGTGCCGATTCCCATCCCTAGTTTAGCCGTCGTTGGCTGTTGCTCAAGCTAATGGAGTCATGTTGCTATTATTTAACGTCAGGTCACACCGAGCGTTAACTGTGCAGATGTAGTAGAAGGCCACCACCTGCTCTGCTGGAGTGTGGTTCATAGTACCGCACAACTGATGTTGTTACTGCACAGTCCTGTAAGCTGCTGCACCCGGTCGTTCCACCTGCAGTCTGCCACCACTTGTGTCTGCAGTAACCTGTCATTTATTCATGGAAAAGTATTGCGCCTATATCTCAAGTTTCCAGAGTGTGACTCTTGGTGTAGGTTAACCTTTACTGTTGCGTAACCATTTTTAATGATTGATAGTGAAATTGGTTAATAGTTGCATCCCTGCCTTCAGAGCTGTTGGCCGCCCCCCTCACTCTAAATACAACATTCTGACTTCGTTGAGACCCCTCCCTCAATATGTCACTCAAATGCATATTCTCATTAAAAGTCATAATGGAAATCTAGAAATAGACGCCAGGAAATGTGCTCGACTGAGTGCAAGTATAGGTGTATTGGATCCTGTGTGTGCTCAGCGCTCCTCTGGTGTGTCCCTGCTTAATAAAGAAGTAACAGACGACTTCCGAGTCCTTAGCAGTTCCTGTTTGGTCGCTGTCTTGAAGATGCAGCACACTGGTAATTTCCCACAGAGGTGACTGCAATAAACAAAGTTTTATAGCAGTTGAAGCAGTCTCTCCAACCTGTTGCTTTCTCTTTAAACAGCACAGCTTGTTTGTGTCACGTCCTGCGTCGGCGCCCCTCGCTCTGCGTAGCTTTAAAAACTTCTCTCACACGCGGCCTTTGCGGGCCCGCCCTGCTCGTCGGCTATGAAATAATTCCACATTTTGCTTTGTGCCTCCTCTTTGCCAACGAGCTGTAGGCGGATGACAAGAGCTCCCGCGTTTGCAGCTGTACCTCTCCTTTAGTCACTTTCATTGTGGAAGGAAACAGAGTGCAGGATGGAGGCAGAGTGCTGCACACATACATGCATACACTGTCACACTGTTGCGCACCGATGCAACAGGGAATACTCATTTAAATAAAACACTGTCATTGTCTAAGTAATAATTAAATGGAGTTTGTGTGACATTTCTAGTCTGTTTACTGTACCAAAGAGGGTAAAGCTGCACAGTAGATGTACATTTTTATTTATTTATTGCAGTTTGTCCAACTAATCTGGGTATTTCAATGTTTTTTTGTTTTTTTTTAACGTATCTAACGTTCTGATCTGGAGTGAGTTGTAATAATATGTGCTGACCCACAGCAAACACGGGGCCATGTCCTCACTTTTGAAAGTGATCCGACGGCTTTGCCGCTCACTTCTGCTCTTGACCACGTTGATATTTATTTCATTGCTTCAGAGGAAATTAGCAGTAACACAATGTTGCTGTTGTTGTTGTTGTTGTTGTTGTTGTTGTTGCTAAAGTGCCGGAGCTGAATAAAGGCGGACACATTTGTTTGTGTTAGTGGGGAAAAAAGCTACTTGTCAAGCAGAGCTCAAAAGGATGAAGTGATGATGATGATGAGAAGAAGAAGAGAGATGGATGAGTTGATGCACTCTTCAGTCGACCCGGTGGTTTCTGTTTCTTTCCCCAGAATGCCTCACTGCAGCTCATGTCTTTTTTTCTGAGAGCTATTTCTTCTGTGAGAGGAATGTCAAGTGCCCATCTCGGTGCGTTTCTCCCTGTTCTGGGTTTTGTTTTGTTACTTGCACTTCACTCTTGATTTCCGTCTTTTTTTTTTTTACCCTCCACTTGCCTCCACAGTCCTTGTCGGGCGGCTCCTTCGTTTCTGGTTCTTTTCTGGCTGAATGTAATTAGCTGCACGATGCCCGAGAAGCTAAATAAGTTCACGTGTTAATGAAATTGTACTGTACCCGTGCGACCGTGGCTTTCTTTTGTGTGTTTGTACAGGCCCGTGTGTGTGTGTGTATGTGTGTGTGTGTGTGAACGGAGAATCATGGAGGTTGGGGGCAGAGGGAGAGAGGGATGAAGAGGGAGTGATCGAAAGACAGAGAGAGACAGAGAGGAGCAAAGGAGGGGGAGGAGATGTGTAGAGTCGTTTTATTAACGTGGCGACTCCCGCTAAAATTCAGGGAGCGCTGTTGCATCCAGCTGTTACTGGTTGCGCGAGGCTTCGTTGCCATGGCAACTCAGCCCTTCGCGCCTGCTCAAGGTCGTTCATCCAGTTCTGAACTGAGCAGGGTGCTGCACATAGGATGCATGTGGAGAGAGAGAGAGGGGGAGAGAGAGAGAGTAAGGCTGAAGAACTACTTCAAAGTGACCAATCAAAAGCACTTTGGGTGACACTGTGGTCAGTGAACATGCGCAGCTCTCTCCGTGACACACACACACACACACACACACACACACACAGATACTTTCTTCAGGAAAGAAACAAACCAAAAAAGAACCTCTGGCCCTGGGGCTTGTAGGTTCTTTTGCCAGCTGATAAAATATTTATCTGGTCAGTTGGAGAGAGAGAGGAATACAGTGGCTGGAGATGAGGAAAGCAGCAGTTCGGCTTTGTGTTTTCACTTCTCTAATGGTGCATTGCTGTGGAGCTACCTGGGTCTCCTCTCCTCTCGTCTCTCGTCTCGTCTCTCCTCTCCTCTCTCCTCTCCTCTCCTGATTGACTGGACCCAGTACAGCAGCGTGCACACACACATATGCGCGCGCTGTACACCGAACACCCCGATGCCACACCGTGCATGATCAACCATCTTCCAACTGTCACTGTGTCTCGTGCCGTTTGAAATTAATAAATCTAATCAGATTTTGTGGTGAGGGGGTTTGTGTCAGATGATGCCTATTTTGAGGCATGTCATTATGTGTGATGAGTCTACAGAGAGTTGACGGCAGTTTCCTTTCCCAAACTTGTTATATGCCGGACCCACTTTTTAGCGATCATGACCCAATTCAGAGGATAAATTGCGAGAACAGATTTGTGCACAATATAACATTTTTACACCTACACTAACTACAGTAAAGTTCTAGTTGAATACAATGTTTATATACAAACAGTTCTATATTTATTGTAATTTTCTCTGGAATAATACAGTACAACTGTGGAAGTATAGTATATAGGATTAAATGATTTACTGTAAATATACACACATACTGTATATACAGTAATATGCCTAGAAAGTAATGCTTTCAGAAGCTTGCAATTTACTGTTAATTTAAGGTCATTTGTTTTACAAACAATAGCAAAAGCAGCCATTTCCAAAAAATATATGATTGACAAATTGATATTTAAAACTTAAACACATAAAATGTTGGTTATTTATTTAAAAACCCGTAAATCCACCCTCAACCCACTCTCTGGGAAAGACGGCTCAGCGGCCACGTTAATTGTGAGACCGTAAACTTGGTTATACCCTGAGCTAATTGCTAAAACTAACATTGTAATTAGCACTAAACACAATGTACAGCTGTGTGCGTCATCATGGCAGTGCATATGTGATTCTGGGAAGACCTTGATGTTTATCTGTGTGTGTGTGTGTGTGTGTGTGTGTGTGTGTGTGTGTGTGTGTGTATTCGTGTCACAGATGGGAATGATGACACTTGGTGGAACCGCCTTCAAAATGAAGGCCGTCTACAATGATGGGTCATGGTCCCCAAACCGTAAAATACTGAGACTTGTGTCATAATTTTGTAATTATCACTTAGTACCGATGGGTCACCATGTCAGCGTGCTGGCATATGCTTCATAAGCTGGTGTGATCCTGTTGTATGTCGGTCTATAGTTAGTTTTGCAGCTGCATCGTCAGGGAGGCGTCTCTAAATATCAGCAGATGTAAAGATTATGGCTGCACAATCATTTGTTTTGATATAAAACATTTGATATTCCTTTCAGTTATGAACATACAGTACACAACAACAGACCTCTAGTGGAATAAAAAGATGCAAGAATCCACATTAACACCTAAGTCAATAAAAGTTAAATAATACAAAAAGATGAGTAAACTAAATACAAGTAAACAATTTATAGTAATTTGGGGATTGGGGGCTACAAACAAACACTTTTGGGAAAAACTGTGCTTTCATACTTGATGGTGACGGGCTGTGTTAATGCTCATCACATTTTTTAATTCATTACATAAAGAACATTGAACTGAAGTGGGACTGTACCACAATTCAAACAGCAAATCTGTCCACAAAAATTAACAGATAGATACTGTTTCCCCAAATTGTTGAGCTCAAGTGGAGACATTTTAAATTCAAGACTCAAATGTCAACTTCATAAACGTGTGAAAAGGAAATTTGGGAGATCACTCATGTCTGTGGGACCATGAAGATATCATGACACATTAGTTCATCATTAGTTTAAAGCTGATTATTGATCAGCTGGACTCCAGCAGGGTCACTGTTTTGGATCCGTGTCCAGAGCGTTGCCCCAATTTCCGTCCCGATTATCGACTTTTCGCGGGGCGCTGAAAATCAAACAGAGCAGGGGCCTCAAGAAACCTGACTCGCACGCCGTCGCTGTACAAACACACAGAGATGAAGGGTCATACAGCAGAAGCCCACTGTCAGCATGTTACAGATAAGCACCGGGCTACATATTCCTGGATCTCACCTCGAAATCTTGTAAAGACAACACGTGCTGGTGCCTAAAATGGAGGAGAGGTTTTTGTTCTTCTACCTCCTTGTTTTCCTTCGCTCTCCACAGAGTGCACGCAGAGTTCAGCTGGATTTTACACAAGCCAACAACAAAGTCAACATTTTCTGTGAGCACAGCGGAGAATTGTTCCACTTTTCGTGGTCATTGACATGCTGTGACGTTGGGCAACGGCGTGGTTGTATATCAGTGTTTACAAGAGAGTTAGAAAAACACAATCTGACACCTTTTTTGTGAGGCCCACGTAGATAAGAGCTGGACTATGGAGGGAGGAGGGGATTTAGTTCATGTTTTCTTCTGATGTAAAGTAATAGATGCTTGTTAAAGAGGTATTTAGAGGTGTGTGTGTGTGAGTCCTTTCTCGCTCTTTTTTTTCCATTGTAAAAATCCAGGCCTAGTTTATGTCTTTTTGAGCTCCTTAACATGCCTATGCACACACACACGTGCACGTACACACATTTATGGGCTAGGAGTAGAGGTAAATGTTACCAGCTGCAGCACAGCAAGCAAGTGGTTTAAACTCTGCCTGAACCTGACTGTTACGTGACCACCTCCTCAACTTAATTCACTCCTGTCCTGCCTTCCTCTCAGCTGCCACACCTCCTGTATAACTCTCACCCCCCCCACCGCCCCACCCCCCCAACGCGGTTTCCATCTCCATCCATGAGCTCCTCTCTCCAGTGTCATCAGCAGCAGCAGCATCACTCATCTCAGGATAGCAGGAGAGCACTTCAAGGTCTGCTACCCCCACCTCATCACCTTGGTGTAGGGAAGCAGGTCAGCCGAGCAGGCGTCGCCTGATTGGCTGCTGCTCCGCCTCCCCCTTCGAGGCAACACTGTCGGTGATGTGATGTCACAGAGCCATGTTTATTTGTACCTCCTGTCATGCTCACTTGCAGCATACTGTACACAACTGCCCCTCACATAAACATTGGCTTCCATAGGAGTGGCAACTATAGTCCTCTTGACGTTGACAGAAAATATGACAACAAAAGCCTCTACATATGAGATGGTGAATTTCTGGAAGTAACATTTTTTTTTACTCGTTTTTTCCCCTGCAGTGTCATGTGACTGAAAGTTCTATTGCTTGAAACTGGTTCTTTTGGCTGCTGGATCAAGTATTTCTGAAATGTATCCTCTTAGGATTTCCATGTGCGGCAGGCAAAATGAAATCCTTACTGCAAATAGCTTGTTAATGAGACAAGTCACAGGATAATTGCAAGACTGGGTGGAGCTGTCAGGCTACAGTAACTCACATAGTCAACTGTGATGAGCAAGAAAAACCGCAAACACACAACGCGACAAGCCTCGAGGTGGGTGGACAATATCGGGAGGAGACCAGGTCAGGTTCCACACCTGTCGGGCCTAGAACAGAAATCTGAGGCTGCAGTGGGACTGGAAAAATCATAAACATGGTCAGTCTCACAAATTCTTTGTTTTGGTGAGGGATGCAGATAGAAGGATAAGAGGTGGGCATCAAAAATCTGCCTTTTATCAAAAGTGCAGGCAGCTGTTGGTGGTCTAATGAGTAGAGGAGGATGTTTTCCTGACATAATTTAGGTCCCTTAAAACCAACCAATCATTGGTTGATGAATGCTGCCACTGCAGTGCATCCATTAATGTCTTCAATTAGCCATCTTCGAATGGCTACTTCTAGTATGGTAATTTTAAATGTGTAAGAGCTCTTTCGGAGATTTAAATGTTGTTTTAACCAAATTGAATGGGAATATATGGATGTTTTTTAAACAACAAATGTACCGGAAAAGGGGAAACATTTGCATCTACCAAAATGAAGAAGAAAGTTTTTTCATCACCGTTGATCGGTGATGAAGTGAGTGGTGGAAAGGGTTTTCAAGAGCATGGCAGGGAGTGTCGTGGTTTCCTCATTCATCAGATCTGAGATTTGATAAATGATATGATGCATCATGTCAAACCTGATCAATGGAAACCATGCCCTGTGAAGAATGGAGGCTGTTTTAGGAGCAAAGGGAAGCTCTACCCTGTATTAGCATGGATCAGTGGATCGTGTATGACTGAAAGGATACAGAAAGTTGTGAAATTAAGATGCAGGCTCAGAGCTTTAGTCAAACTGCTGAATTTCATATTCTGCTGTGGATTACGCAGCGTTTCTACCTTTTACCCATCTGTTTCTGCCAAGTTAGGAAGTAAAAGAAACCTTCCATGTAGCAGCATCAGCTCGTTGGTTGAATCAGCTTTTCCTCTTCAACACTCTCCCTACTCACTTTCTAATAATGCCTGCCTCCCTCACAATGACTCTGGTAGTTGTGGAAGATCTGAGTGGTAGTAAACGGGCACTGACGTCCTCATGCTCCCGGAAAAAGGCGGCCAGAATTTAAATATTGATTTGCAATGTGAGACAAAGATTCCAGTTGTTCCTTATTTTATTTTTAGCCATTTTTCCAGAAAATCGTCCAAAAAAAAAAGAGAAGGCTTGGCTTGTGGTAACGCTTGATGTGCCTCTGTACACGCTGCTGCAGCTCAGTTTGGCATCAGTTGGTCAGACTAGATGCCCAGGATGAAATATCATCTCCTGCTGGACTCCGCTGCCCACTCAGGTAACCATCAGGTGAGCAGCCTCAGCTTTCCTGGAGACCTAGAAGGCAGCTGAACTGACTGACTGACTGACTGACTGACTGACTGACCGTTGACATCCCTGGTAGATCCATGTTTTTTGGTGCTCAGTGAAACGTCACCATTCCCGTTCCAACTATTTGGACTTATCAACAGGCATTTCTACCTCAAGAGCCTTTAGAATATCTAAAAATGTCAGTATTTTTTGTTTGTTTTGTTACCTTCTTGTCAGGATCATATATTAAAGCTAACATTTAGACCTATTTTGAAGAGTGTACTAATAAATAAAGTCTAGCTCAAACTGAATAATGAATAAAAGCCAACACAAATTCTCAAAATCCTCAAACTCTGCTGTATGAAACTCACTCATTGGACAGGGTCGATTAGTCTTGTTGATTCATGTTTGTTTTATCCCCAAAGACGTGACTTTCCCTGACTGCCAATTCAAATCACCCAGTATCCTCGAGCAAGGCAGGTTCTTCTGTCTGTTAGTCTGCAAACATTACTGTAGGATGTGACAGGGTGTGACTTTATAATCAACCATTTACCCAAACAACCCTGACATGGACAACGTTTAATACACCAACTCCAGGAAAGGACTCATTGTACTGGCGGAGTGTAAACCTACGTTCTGTTGCCAAAAGTTTCAGTTTCCCCCTCAGAAAAACTGTTTAAAAGTGTTTTTTTTGTAATACACTTGCCTGTTATTGTTTTATTGAGTTTGTGTGTAGGGTTATAGGACTGAATGGATGAATTCGCTGGCGTATCTGTCACCTGTGCATTTCATTGCGATAGTGTTAGCTGTTTCTTTACAGGTGACTCTTGACAAGTGACGCATGATTCTTGATGTAGTCACTGTCAACAAAGCTGTTGATGAAACCATGTGAAAAGTTGAAAAGGGTGCCGAAAAGGGAGCCTCTAAAGGGCTGAGCTGGACACGCTGCAGTATACTGTGCGTTATGACAACGAGAGGATTTAAAGGTCATTTGTCTTTCTTATTTAATGAATAATGTCAGCGCGCAGTACCATATTGTGTCACATTCTTCTTTTCTGTTGAGTTTATTGGAGGACTTCTGGCTGTGGTGTGAATGTCTCACATTTGCGTAGCCGATGCAGCTCTTGCTGTCACAGAGCTCCGGACGTCATGAGACTCCCATTTCATCATACTGGCATGGTCTCAAGCTGCCGGAGTTCACTGCACACTTTAAATCCATAGAGATCAAGCAATATATCGCAAAGTATTGAGACAGCTGTGAGCCGACATTAATCCAGACCTTCAGTATCTCGATATTTTTCCCCTCATCCTTCTCTGCAGAACACTTATACATTGCAGTGAAATTATTTGAAATATAAAGATATTCAAGTTGGTAAGCATTGAATTCACAGAATCAGTTTGTGATCTTGTCAGCTATGCTCCATCTTGACTTTTAAACACAGCCAACATTGCATGGCGTAGATCAGCATGGTTTGTGGATTGTAGTTTATGGTGTAGAACAGCACACTTTCCTGCCAAAGTGGCGCTGTTTTGATTCCAACTGTTGAATGAAGGGATTGCATGGCACCAGCTTCTGGGTCTCGATAGAAGTGTTTAGGAACTTTGATGTTTCCTGTGAGCCTGACTACTTTCTAAATAACTTTTTAGAATGTGTTAACAGAAAACCATTTTTCTCTTGATCCTTGGTGACGGGTCTCCAGTTGAGGCCCTGTGGAGAGTCCATGGTAGCCCAGCATGATCTCTCTCTCTCCCAATCTCACCACGGCTAAAAATAAAACTCCACACTAGACCCAGAGAAAAGGAGGGGAGCGAGGGAAAGCACAGAGAGTGGTTGGAGGGGGGAAGTGGGGAAGGCGAAAGAGGGGATGACTGGAAGAGAAGGAGGGCGGAGAGTGAGAAAACAACAATCTAAGCAAGAGATAGGGGAGAGGAGGTGGACGGAGAGAGGGAGCAGAGGTGCTAGGAGGAAAAGAAAACAAGTCATTAATTATTTACCTGGAGGACACTTTTAGTTCGACCTTTACTTCTGGTCAGCGGTGTTCAGCAGAGAACAAAGTCTTTCGCAGAATGCCTTATAGTGTTTGGAAAGTCTTTCACATGATATCAGCACAGTGTTGTTTTGTGTTGTGCACAGTCTGGAAGTGCATGTCCACCGCGACTGGTCAGGTGTGATCAGGTGCTTAGTGGGAAGTTCAGACACCAAAATAGCATTGAGATTTTCTCCTTAGAGAAGATGAAATATGATGTAGGAAAGACGGTTTAAGTAGGAGATTAATGAGTTTGAAGCTGCCAAATGTACAAGGGTGTTCCATGAGGATTATGGGAAAAGTTATTAACGCAAAAATAACGTCATCTTCCCTTGTGAAGAACTTGATATATAATTATAATGTTCATCCTGCGAAGTGTGAACTTGGAGAGAATCTTTATTCTTTCATAATTCATCATTTTTCCTCCCATATTCTGCTTTGTTTGGTCAAGTTCCTCATCTCAATTTTGATAAATGATAAGAACAACTCTGATTTCAGCTTCTTAAATGTGAATATTCTCAGTTTTTTTATTTCAATGCCCTGGATATCTTTGGACAAGGTGAAAAACAAAAGAGGACATTGTCAATTTGAGCTTTTGGAAAACACGGATCACCATTTTCTGACAGTTTGGATCAAACGACAAAGAAATTAATACAAATAAATACAGATGAATTGATCATTTGCTCTCCTACTATAAATGGCTGCAACTACACTACGGAGCTGTAAATACTTTTGTTTCTGAATTGATCAGTTTCAACTTTATCAACAAAGTATTTCAAGCACACTGAAGTATTTAGCTGTTTTGTGACCAAAGTTGACCAAAGTTTTTGGCACATGGCATTTTTTAAATATTCCATAAATTAAATATGGGTTTTGGCAAAACAAAGTCAAGCTTGTACCCAGAATCTTAATGACCGGACCACAGTTTTATTTCAATTAAAAATATTATGCTTCGTCCATTAACGACAGCAATTACAGTTTATTGTATAGTCCCCTGTGTTTGTGGTGGTAGACGCATTAAACTTACAGCATTGAACAGTTTGGCTGCGCGGCACAGTGTGAAATAAACGTATAATAAAAAGGGTTTGAACCGCACAATGACGAGTCCTTGTTTGTGCCGGTTTTTATTGTTTGCACATGTCGTTCGTTCTTTTCCGTGAGCTCCGCGTGTCCTTTTGACACCACGTTACTCACGCACACATATTCAACCCTGACTCGTTAGCACTAATTTGCGACTGCTCTGCGTTTAACCTTTGCCCTGACATGTTTCAGCTGCACAAAGGAACAGAAATAAAGCTGGAGGAGTTGAGGAGGGCTAAAGGGGTTGGGCAACCTGTTGCTGTGTGATTACAGTTCTACGACAAACACTGTGGACTGTGTTTGTGTTTACCAACGAAACAAACCGAGGCCCTGAATAAGGGTTAGGGGACACAGTGATGCAGATGTGATGCAGATGTTTCCTCAAGCTTCCTCAAGGCAGAAGGCAGGGCTCAGAGAAAGAAGAGGGAGAGTGGAAAAGGTTTTAAATGGTTTTACTGCCACGGGGGGTTGGGGGGGATTTGAAACAGCAGAAGAATGGGCAATGCAGTTGACATTGTTAAATTTCAAACTGACCATTTACTGTGTAACTTTAAACCTAGGGGTAACACTGAGCCCCTCCCCCCTCCGGGCAAGGTGTTGCAGATTTTACGATGCAGCTTATTCAGGTTCGACTGCTTGTCAAGCTCCCATTTGTGTGCATGAATTTTACGTTGGCGTAATTATGGAACTGTTTTTATGTCGATGTTTCAAAACCCGTAGTAAGAAAAGCAGTAATAGTAACAGTTGGTGTCAATTTAAGTACCTGAATTTTCATGTATGACCCCAATCCCACAATTTAATATGGGTTTTTCACAAATGTGAATTTGTTTAATTGGCATTTCTGTTTTCATCTTCTCTACGATAGACCGATGTTTTATTTCTGTTGGTGTTTCACCTGCCACCACACCATCTTGGCCCTTGATTGGCATGCTGGCTATGACATTGAGGTCTATGAAATGTCAGGAATGCGACAGCAGGTCTTCCTGCAGGTCATAAATTGAATATTTCACACTCGGCGTCTGTCAATCTTGTGCCGATTAGCCGAGATTACCCACAACTTGCAAGGGTAAACGGTGAACCAGCACACGTTTAAATCCAGAGGTGAGTTTTTATGTCAGATATTGAATTCAAAAGCTGTTAATGAGACGTTTGTGCTGAATCATCAGTGATAATCAGCCAGTTCAAAAACATATAGTGCTTTCACTGTGAGGGAGACATTTGCAGCCCTCACTCACGTCCTGCTCACATGACAGTGGCGGCTGACATTTCTGCTAAGTGCATAGTGAAGCATTGACATCATTTTTAGGGGTTTGCAAATAGCATTGGATTCAACTCTTTTTTTCCCCCCTGATATTCAATTAAAATAAGGATGCTTAAGTTTGTCTGGGCTCATCATCCCTGATTTAAAAGTGATATTTTCGGTGATAAAACAGAATCTGGGAAGAGAACCAGCTATAGGTGGAAGGTGGCTGTACCTCATCAAATATATGCATACACTCATGAACGCCTGCTGCTCTCTTTGTGTGTGTGTGTACATGCACAAGCGCCTGCATGCACCTTATTATCTCAGTCAGGTGGATGGAGGGGGAGGGAGAGGAGGGTGTGAGAGCAATTGTGCAGTTGATATCTGGAGAAAAGAACAACAGGGAGCTTCTTCACTGACCGAGGCTGTTAATTAATCAAACACGCACTCAGACAGTGATGAAGTGGCTATAGAAAAACTCACACAGACACACACACACACACAAACACAATTTAGTCTCCTTACAAGCTGCTTGAAGCCATTCTGCTTTGCTGTCGCCAGCCATGCCGACTCTCTGCTCGCTCTATTTGCAGAGCCGTCCCTCCCCTCTCTGATGCTATGATCTAACTGCACCCTCCTCCCCCTTCATAGATACACACACACATCCACTCTCTCCACACTGGCATGCCTAAACACACGCACACGCACACACACACACACACACACACACACAAACAAGTGATTATACACCCTCCGTTCTGCACACAGGCAGTGTGCGGGGTGTGCCTCTGCTCCTTGTCTGTTAGTATTTACGTTAATGTTGTTTTCGATCAGGTGAAGTGTGGACTGTGGACTCCCTTTGTCGTTGCTGTGATGTGCATTGTTCATCCTTGAGGATCTTGTGGATTTTGACCCACGCGTGTTCTTGGTGGTGTCTGCTAGGAAAACAGAAAAAAGTCATCATTTTTACAACTCTCAGATAAACATGTTTGGGGGAGAAAAGAAAAATGTAGAAAATAAAAAAAAAAAAGTGAGAGTTGTGGAGAAGCAGAGTCTAATTCTACGAGTGGGTCAAAGTTCCCCGAGCAGCCAGGGACGCGTTCTGATTGGCTGAGGAAAGGTGAAATTAAAACCACGGTAAACTTTTGACCCCACAGAATCTAGGGAGAGGAACGCCCATTCCTGTAGCGAGCATGAGCTTCTCCCTCCTCCTCCTCCTCTTCGCCACTGGTCTCCCACCAGCTTACCCCCGTCCCCGATACCCTCTCACTTTCTCTGTGTCTTTCTCTATGTGGCGTCTATGCTTTTCTTTCGCCCCGTTAGTCTGTTATTCGCTGCTGTTTTTGCTTTCTTTCAGTCCAAACCGTGTCTCTGTCTCAAACTCCTCCTATCTCCTGCTCTCTTTTGCTGCCTCTCTTTCTCCCTATGAATTTGTGCCTCGCTGCATATAGCCTGATGAGAGGGAGGGAGGGAGGGAGGCACAGAGCAGGAAAGAGCTGGGGGAAGGGTATAGAGAGGAAGGAGACAGCCATGGTGAGGGGGATGGGAGAGGAGACAGAGGGAGAGAAGCAGTAGAAGAAGACATGGGGAGAGCAGGGCAGGAGCAAATGCAGCGAGTTTGCAGCACAAACTGCTCCCTGTTACAGAGGAAGAAAATCTAAAGGGGAGTGAATGTATAAATAGACATGTAACTGGCTCTGGCTAAGATCTGCTGAGCAGCAGGGCGGGGAGAGGCCATTTTTACTGCTAATGGCTTCTCTCATTACACATCAAACGACTTGTCGGGGGCTTTATGTGCATAAGGGTTTGTGCACGTTTGTATGTGTGCGGAGGGCCGATTTTAAACGACTCCACGAGCCAAGAGACAAGAGCGCCCCCTTACTTGCCGCTTTGATGCCACATGCATGCGCGTAGACGGACATGCGGGCTTGTAGCTGCATTTGACCATTAGCCGCCTCTCTTAAGCCTCTCTCCCACTAAAATGAGAGGACATACTCCAGAGTTTTAAACCCGGGTGAAGCGCTCTGAAAAAAGGTGATTAACACCGTTCCCACTGCCAGTGGTTGTTCTGCCCAGTGGTGTTTTCTTTCTCACCGGAGTGTGAGTTGTCACCGATGTGCCGAAAACAAAATGATTCAGGGAAAGGGAAAAACACCATAGCCCTTGTGATTATGTTATGGTTCAATTTGGCATGTTTCACTCTGGTCTGTCTTTAAATCAAACCTTTCCCATGTTCAATCTTTGTTTATACTGTAAATATCAAGCCCATACTGTATATATTCTGGAAACTGTACATTCTATTCTTACTTTTTTTATAGTCCTATTGTTATTGTTGTATCTTTCGATATTGGACCCAATGTAAAATTCGCCACTGCAGGACTAATAAAGGACTATCTTATCTTATATGACCTGATTAATGGAATAAATGTCATTGAGCGCTGTCTCAAGTTTTTTTAAAAGTAAGGGCCGCTGAAAACGTCAGTGAGATTGTCTCTGTTCTCTTGCTGGTAAATAATCGAGCAGACATGCCGAAACCGATTAAAAACCCCACATGCATTCCAGAGTCATTTGTCCATTTAAACACATTCACGCTGGTTAAAAAACCTGGGATTAAACAGGTTTGCTGGCCAGAGGCAACAGTGTGGTGAAGTGTCTACTGTAAATGTTTGTTGCTCCAAGTTAATTTCAGTGTCCTCCCCCTCCCCTCCTCCTGTGCTTCACATGTGCATGTGTAAACACAGTCTTGTCATCATCATGGAGATGCTGCATCCAGAGGACCGTCAGTTGTCAGATTTTAATGCGATTTGAAATAATCCTTTTTGGTTCGGATTAGGCTCCACAATGAGAAAACAGGTTGTTATGGCATTAAGGTGTGGAGGAGACGAAAGCCAGAACCAGTTGTCTAGGACGAGAGAAAGCAGGAGGAGAATTTTTTTCTTTATTTTATGTGTAGCCAGTTAAGTGAGGAGGAGGCTGGGGATGTTATTGAGTTAACTAGACAGAGGCGGAGAGAGAGAGACGGGGAGAGAGGGAGGGAGGGAGCCGAGAGACTAGCTTGATAGACGAGTGGATGAGGGCTGCCTGCGCGGCGGTGCCCTGCTTGCGTCTGCTACACAATGGGTGTACCATATGGTCTTCTAGTGTATAGAACATACATCAAGTTTGTCCGACTCCCCCTTAAAACTTAACTCCTGTTCTCTTTTCATCTCGTTCTTGTCCTCCATTCTCTCCTCTCCGTCTTCTCCCTCCCCTACATTGTGCCAGCCAATTACTTTTCCCGTGAGACAGCCCATTAGATAAAACACACACACACACACGCTAACACGCATGCACACAGAGGCTCACCATGCATCTCATTGGGTAAGGAGCACCCCACGGACATGCACCCCGCACCATCTTCAAGATAAGGGGTCCCCCACAACAACTTGTGTCTACACACACACACGCACAGGTAGATAAGGGCCCCATCCCCCCTCTAATGAGAAACAAGATTGATACCTCTCTTCTCTGCCCCTGCTTCCCATCTAAATATTTAAAGTGACCATGTTTTTTTTTCCTTCATTGGATTATCATATAATTGTTGATCATTTTTGATGCTAATGTAACTTTGCTGAGCAAACCCAGCAGCAGCAGCAGTGAACGAGTGCGTCCCTGAACGTAGAGCTGATGTGCCCTGACAATGATGTGTGTGCGAGGGAATGCCAGTTGATTTGCGAGGAAGGGACCGCTGGGTTTTTTCCTTTTGCCTGTCGTATGTTTGTAAGGTGTGTTGGCTGCCCTGTGACCGAGTGTGTGTTTGTTTGTGGGTGGTTATGCATGTTGCCATGCAGTTTCCCTGCCTCTCCGGCATGTGCTTTTGTCTGTGGGAGTGATGGATGGCAGGCAGGCAGCTAATGTGATTTAGATGCTCCACCAGGACTCTGTGTGTGTGTGTGTGTGTGTGTGCGTGTGCGTGCGCGTGTGTGCGCATGCGCAGTGCCTTCATGTCCCATCCACGTGTGTGCAGCTGAATCTGCAGTGTGTATGTTTGTGTATCTGCCTCCCTCCTTCGCTCCCTCCTCTCTTCTTCACTCCTCTTCCTCCACACCTCCCATCCCCCGTCATTTTTTTTATTTTTTTTTTCCCCTGTGCGGTGCAGTTTTTGGACTGAGTAAATAAACAGAGGGAGGAGGGGGAGGACAGTGAGGGAGGGGTGGTGTTCATGTGTCGAATCTGCTCCCTCACTGTCACCACGGAGAACAAGAGAGTGAGGAAGGAGGTGTGGAGGAAAGAGGTTGAGGAGAAGATGGTGTTCTCTTACTAAGACCACACTGATGGGTTATTGTGAGCCAATTATGTCCCATTCCCTCTAAAGAAAGTCTCACAGCTATTTGGCACACACACACACACACACACACGCTCACTCATCGTCACACACTTACATCAGCAGAAGTGCACTTTCTCCCGGCAGCAGTGAAGAGGTTTGGGTTTTTATATGCATGCAATTATCTTTTGAGAAAAAACACCTTTACACTGACATGCTGTTCTTTCACACTAACCCCTCTCTCTTCTTTAAAACTCCATTTCAACTCCACTAAGTTTCATTTATTGACTTTGATTATTTCACTGCCTCTGTGTGCAAATTCTGCATTCGTTCTAAGATACTGAACACATTTGACTATTTACACTTTGACTCACATGTGTCATTGGTTATTTCCTTACACATGGATCAGTGGTGTAAAGGTGTGTTGGAATTTGGGTAAGAGTACACACTGGTCATCTTCATTTTTCACATAAATTGCACTGATGTGCTATTGCATGCACATGTTTTCCCCGATTATAGGCGTGTGCGGTGTGTACATTATCATTAATCTTCCACCCAAAATTGATCTTAATTTCAAAATAAAATGGTCGTCATCCCTTTTGTGTTAAGCTGTTGAGAAAACTTCAGAATGCATCATCTTCCTTGAGGCTCGCGTGCAGCCAAAAGTGAGAAAACACGCATAAAACTGTCAAAGTTAAACCCTTGAGTTAAGAATCAGCCGGAGCTGATAAAACCAGAGTTTAATTTGGCCCATGAGTGAATGCTGATTAAACACATTCCCTCTGGTGAAATACTAGTTTAAACCCAGGATTAAACAGGTTTTTGTGACCAGTGGGAATGGGGGTATTACAGTCAGTCGAGTAGCGGTGAATTAAGAGTTGGGTTGTCTTTTTTAAGCACGGTGTGATCCGACAGCCACAAAGCAGGAAAAGGAGAATTGCACCTAACACTCTACAAAACAACTTGTAATCCATTCCAAGGTGGTTCTGCAAACTAGCAATGCATTATAATATTATAATAATTGTGTCTTGTTTATGGTTAGCTGCTGCTGTCAGCGTCACAGCCTCCGTGTTTGTGGAAAATGTGGGTAAAAGTTGGGTTGCATGAGTAAGACGCTCTCCTGATTATTTGAATAAGATAAAAACAGTACAGCACACTTTCAATGGCTGCTACCAGCTTCAATAGTTAGCTCAACCATTCAATGTGTAGCCTATAGACTGGTATAGAAATGATTTAGTGAAATGAAATGATGGTGGTCACCGTCACCCCAGGTCACATATTTACATCACAGTTGATCAGAGCTGGACACGAGAAGCTGCTCAGGGCTCATCACAACTCCACTACATCTTTACAAATTTGTATCTCCCACATGAATATTTAAAATCTCATGTACACAAGGCAAGCATGGATTTTTCAAGTTCAGCTAATAAGCATGAAGACCAACTCTGCACACAGTGTCATCCAAACATCCAAGTGAAGTAACCACAGTTGTCAGTGGAGGGGGAGTTTAAATGAATCTTCCTCTTATTTTTAGATTTTCGAGTGAGGAGGAGGAGCGAAACTTGTCCTCATGTTACCTCCCGGTTTGATGTATTTTGTGTTTACATGCTAAATTACAGAGCAAATACTCTCTTGTTTGCCAGGCAATGAAGTAACACCTCCTGCAGTCTAATCCAGCAGTTGAGCAATGAAATACCTTCCCGAAGCTGAACGTATTTGGGTTTCGTTGAAACTGTTTTCGAGGAGCTTGGCTCTTATTCATCAGTGTGACAATTTTAGATGATGAAGTTGGCGGTGCTGAAATTTGAATTGCATATTGTTTCTGCTGTGAAAAGAAGGAAAAGCTGTGACTTGCACTGGTGACAGAATAACAGTCAGAGGCGTGGCTAGAGATGGGGATGTGTGTCGGGGGGTGTGTTTATTGATTGACCTGTTCCACTAATTAGGCTGGAACAGTGGAAAAGTAGCCACCTCTAAAGCCTATGGCTATTTATTTAGTGGGCTGCATTTGTGCCTGCAGAAGTAACACAATTTAAGAGGTTTCTTGAATGTTCCTATAAGCTCAACACGCTGTAGATCCTGCAGAAGTAATGAAATTTACCAGGGTCTTTGAACGCATCTTGTTACCTCAATATACTGTGACAAGGGCATGAAATTAACACCTGACCACACGCCAAATGCGAGTAAATTTTAACGATTGGTGGGTGAAACTGTCAATCTAGCCACTACACTGGCCGGTTGTAACAACGGACCATCAAACGGAGGACGAGGAAGATTCAAAGAAAAGTAAAAGAAGGCATTTAAACGCAAAGTGGTCCATTGCCACGGATGTCAAAGTTCGTGACTGGCTTGTTTGTGACGTTACTACAGAAGAAATGTCCCGCCGTCTTATGTATGGATCAGAAACAGCAAAGTCAAATCCATTTGTGACTGGGACACAAATTAGGGGCAACAAGTCCTCAAAAAGCCACTTACACACATTAAGCTGTAAAGTCAGGACTTTAGAACCATGCTTATGCATTTTCTGTGTTGTTCACCTTTATTTAAGCCACAAAACATTTTTTAAATCTACCTGCTGCACTGGCTGGTGGCCTGAAAAGTTAACTTCACGCCCTGACCGTGACCCTGCATTACTTTCACAAGCTCTCATGGACTCGAGCTAAGAATATTTTATCTGTTGGATTTTCAAAGGCACATCCCTACGATGACAATGCAGTCAGTTTTTGGGTTGATACACATGAACGGTACATGTTCACATATGTTGTTTTGTGATTGCTGCACAGTTCAAGGTGAGAAGTGAGGGCACGTGTGGTTTACTGTCCTTATCTTATGGAGGACGGCTGTTGGCTCTGCAGTGTTGTTACCATCTCTTAACACACGTGTCCATTCCTTCATGCTGTTCACCCTCTTAGTTCTTTTGTCCCCTTTACACACTTAGCTTAGCACTTGGCCGAGTTCAAAGAAAATAGCAGGAGCTGTTGTTGACAATATACTATTGCATTCTGGTCAACGTTTGAGGGTTTTTAGTAGCGGAGCTTTTTAATGACCCCAGTGTCATCCCTCGTTAACCCTGATACCCAGCAGCTCACTTCATGTTCCAGAAGGTAACTTTCACATCTGTTGTATGACTGTCCGAACCTGACAGACAATGTCATCATTGGTGCGTTGAGAGTAACTTGGTTGACACAGAGGCACAGGTTGCACTTTCACTGTGGGGTCATGAAGTTTTGACAAAGAAAAATAAGCAGCCCATTTACTTACAGTACATCATGTACTGACAGGTGAGGAATGATGGGGAAAGTCTGACTTAATGAATGAAGAAATGAAGAAATTCCGTATGGGATACGATAAGCAACAGAATCATTTCAACGGTAAAGATTTTTTTTTTGTTTTTTACACATTTGTAACTTCCGAGACAATCGCACTCACACGTGACTTGACTATTGGTACGTATTTTTTTGCGTTTCCTTTAGGAACGGTGCTAAAATAACCGGCCTGAACTGTTCCATTTTTGTGGCACCTGTTCCTTAGGGTACTAGAGTAATGGTATAGTACGGTACGGGTGGAGCTCGACCCACGACAGCCTTGGCGAGATTTAGTGACAGAAAAGCGTCACTCCCTTATGCCCGCGGTCAATTCTCATACAAAGCTTGACGTCTTGTTGAGACAAACGGCCACAAACTGAGCACAAAAAAAACCCAAGCTGCTCCGTTGTGTTGTCTGTGTTGCATTTGATGTCATTGTTCATTGTGGCCACTGTGTATCTCGCTGACATGGCTGTTGAGCAAGGCGCACACCCTGCCTACCAAGTAAAGATACAGAGACACGCAATCCAGTCTGACCCCAGGGCTTTACCATTCCAAACCGAAACTGTACCATGATGGAAACCTGGCTTTTGATAGTCAAGGGTCAAGTCTGCAGATTTGTTTTTTGCTTTGCCATCTATGATGTTGTTGTGTTTGTGCATTCAAGAGCACAGTTTAGTTTGTTGTCGATGGAGACCAAAGCCTGGTCCTCATAAGGCATTAACCATTATCTGGTTATGGTTAAGGTTAGGGAGAGGGCTTTGTTTAGGCTGTCCAAAATATATGTAAGACAATATGCAAACCTGTGTGTGAAATCTTCACATGTGGTCTTATAGTATTTGTATTCCATAAGAAGATCATAGGCTGTTTTATAGCATGCTTTGTCTGTCTGTACTCAAAGCAAATGTTGCACCGTGAAGTCATTTTTAAAGTGACCTCAAGCTGTTATTACTCAAACCTGATACACTAATGTTTCTCTCATTGTCTTTTTATGGTCACTTCCTTGTAAGAGATTTCATCCGTTCTGCCGTGGGCTGTAGCCTGGTGCTGCGAGTCTGGTTGCCTCTACCTTCGTGGAGAGGATGACTCATGCAAAATGCCTGTTTCCTTTTTTGAATATGTAAATGCATGTTTGATGGCGGCCTACAGCCGACACGCCCTGGATGCTTGGGAGCATTGTAGTTTTTCGACCTGCCTGACCCCTTTTTCCCTGAGCCAGACACTTTCACTCTGCTGCCCCTCATCCTCCATCTCCTCTCATTCGTCTCTGATGTGTGAAGTTTGAAGCAGCCGCCTGTCTGCTATGATAGCGGTAATTGGTCGAAAGGTGGAAAGCTCCCTCTCACTTTGTCACTGAACTAAGGAGCAACTGTATTTGGTTTTTTTGGTGACTAGTTGAAAACATCCAAGCACCATTTAACAGCAAAGACGAGCGGTCGTGGATGTTGGTGACACTGGAGAGACTAGCACTTTTTTGTCCGTGCTTAAAAAACAAGGCTCTGTCTTGCACAAGTTCTCTTTGAACGGTGTGGGGTAACTGAGTATGCCTCCCCTCTTTGGTACCCCCTCGTCTGTCGAGGCAAGCTTTAGACTCAGAGTTTTTTATTAGCCTCTATGGTCTGATTTGTTTAAGGGGAGGCGAGGTGCCAAGATGTGGCTGGACTCTTATTTTGCTCCAGTGTGAGTGCTGGGTTTGTTGGAGGGGGGGGGGACCGGGGTGAAGCAAAACGAAAGCAGAGTCACCCAAAGTACACACACACTCTCACACACAATGTACTTTTATGTGCTCTTCACTGTGCTGTTGTGTATGCTGGCGAGAGCGCACACAATTTCCCTTATTCACAGTCTTTACACAAGACAGATGCAGAGAGAGAGAGAGAGAAGAATCCTGTTAGAGAAAGAGAGAAGAGATGGAGGGTGAAGAGGGGGAAAAAAGAACGAAGCCTACATCAGACAAACTAGTGGATCTGCATGAACTGCATTTGCCTGCTGATGCTTCACAGATCTTGTTTTTTCAAAGGGTGTGTCTATTCTCACCTGTGGCATTTTAGGCTTTAGTTTTTAGTATATACAAATAAAACTCCAAACTTTGTTTTCATGGCCCGTCCTGTTTTGAATCCGGTAACTGTTTGGATCTAGTTCCTGTTTTGATCTGGCGCCTACTTGCGTACGGTTCCTGTTTGGATATGGTTTCTATTTGGCCAGATACCTGAACATTTTATCAAGCTCAGACACTGATAATAAATGTCGTATCGAATGTGTTTCATACAATTTTTAAGTTTCCTACAGATATTTTGGGATTGCTATATATCATTTGTAACTTTTTTAAACTTATGGATCCCGCAAGAATTATTAAAGAGAGTTTTTAGAATCATAACACAAGCATCTGTTTTCTCCTGTGGTCTAATTATGTGATATTTTTGTATAACCCCCAAAAACGTAACTTGGCATATCGTACTGCAGTTTTTTGTTATTGGTTGATGAATACACTTGTGCATAAATGATGCATCTGCAGTGAGCTAATCTCAGTGTATCTTTACTTCTCAGTTTTGACTGGTCCTGCCATTTCTTTAGCTAGTTCAAATCACATGTTCACCAGCGGCAGATTAGCGGTGTGTAATTTAGTTCATTTCACAAGTTACTCGATGTTCAATGTGTTAAATTGATCTTAAACTGTGTTCTGCAAGATGTCATTTGAGAAGGCTTAGTTGTGTGGGAACGCACTTGAACTAGGGCTGACAATATGGCCAAGAGGGCTATTGCTATTAACATTTTCAAATGGATAATTGTCCTGTCAGATTATCTTTGCTCGTGAGTGAAAGTTGAAGAAACCAGCAAACTGTGGTTTTATAATATTTCATATATCGACATGCGACTGAATAAAGTTATATAAGTTATATCATATAGATTATTCAATTATTGACATTGACTCTCGTTTACATGCACATTTAGTCGAGCTAAGGCCATAGTCCGACTAAGACAGGTAATCAGACAACTTGCCGAGTTTGAATATATGTGGTGAAGAAAATCGATGTATTGGCCGTGTACATCTTATTCCACCTCCATCGGTGGGAGTTTATCTCTCTGTAAGCTAGTGCGTATTTAATCAGTTTCCTGTTGACCTTAACGTCACAGAAAAACAAACCACAAATAGCGAGATGACTCGTGCTGTGGTTCTGTATGTTTCGTACCTGCTGTACATTAGATCAAGCATGGCTCTTGTGGTTGCTGTGTTGTTCAAAGAAACAACACAGCAACCACAAGAGCAAGACCTTCCCACTATTTGACCTCCGTGTCAAATAGTGGGAAGGAAGTTCGATTCCAGCCTGACTTAGCGTATACGTGCAGGAGTTTCCAGGTATGTTAGTCCGACTAAGACTAGCTTGTTTTTAGTCGGACTAAAGAATTAACGTGACATTAAGAAAACCAAATTATTGTCTTAGTCCGACAAAAATCTGACATTTATCATGCATGTAAACGCACGGACTATATGATTGTAGTACATGAATCTTTGGAGCCAGAATCATGTAAGAAAATTTCATTCGTATCCTCATTGTCACTGGAGCTGATCGGTTTAATGGTTTTGAATCCACTGCTTCAATTGTTAAGAAAACTCACGAGAAATGAAAGGAATAAAGGAAGACGGGTGTCGGATCCATTTAACCATGTTCAGCATAATTATAATCACAATAGGTGCTGCTGTCAAAGCTGCTGCTAGCATGAATAACACCATTATACGATGAAAATATTACTATTGTCTTTACTAAAACTAGTCTAAGAGTACTTAACACAACTCTTACACAATCTGCCCCTGCTCTCTCTCCTATCTCCACCGCTCCTTTCTCCTCTCGCCTCATTCACGTTGGATATAGTGCTATTAAGCCCAAACACAAGGCATTAAAAAAAACAAAACAAGTTCTTGAAGTCCCTTTTAATAACGCTGCGTCTCCTGCTGGTAAACAACAATCACATGCAACAGGCTAGAACTTTATCAGTGTTGGCCATTTGTTTTATTTATTTTAGTGAGGCACTCTTGGCATTTGGTCGAATAGTCACCAAGCCTAATGTTGCTGCAAACGGCCAGTACAGTGTCACAGTGACCTTCCTGTTAGATTACTTACTGTGAACACTGTGTTGCAGCTGTTAACCTCACAATCAGTGAAAAATGAAAATAATTGTTCTGTGATGAAGAGAGTTTCCCTCATATCATGAAAAAAAACCATGTAGGCTTGAAATCTCATTAACCTGTACCCCAAATTGTATCTGGAGTCATTTGTATTTCATTTTCCACTGACGGTCTGTAATAGTGTCCAGATATGGTCCTGTTTTTGTTGCTGCAGGAGTCTGTGACTTTTTTATTTCAAAGATACATTCATGCATTTTGAAGCGGAGGGTATTTCAGTGTTTATAGCCGCAAACCATTGACGCACATGCACATCACACACTGATTGATGAGTGTGCACATTCATATGGACTTTGTTACCCAGAGAAATTTGTTGTCACTCCGTCACACTCACACAGCAATATTCACATTTTCTGAGTCTTCTGTCTGGTTCAAACCTATATTCTTGTGGGGACATTTTGGCTGATCCTCCTTAGGTCAAGGTTAAGAGTTAGGCATTATGCATTTATGGCGCTTTTGCACTTTACAGTTCTAGCCCAACTCTTTCAATGTGGGCTGGGTCATCATAGCACAGCTGCACTAAACTACCATGATGTCGTTTTATATGCGACACAAACGCACAAACAAGTGACGGACAAAGCAGTTATTTATGGTGTACAGAATCATTGGAAGCAGTTAATTAAAGAATGTACTTGTCATGTCTCAGGTGAAGAAGATCACCTGCAGAAAACTGCCATGCACCAGTTTCTCCTGTAACTGTAATTTGTCTTCTAATTCTAGCTCTAATTCTAATTATTATAGATGAAACTATAACAAAATGAATGACCTGCTAAATGACCTGTTGATCAAGCACAACAGTATGGATTGATCTGAAGTCAAAGTGTGTGGATTTGTGATACAAATATTTCCGTAACTACCTTTTTAATGTAATACAGTTTCTCAATTATCACATTTTTTGGCACCTTTCCTTTCCACAGTGTGAGATTTTTGGGCCGAGTGCACTAATAATTATAATTCAAACGCATTGTTTGACATAATCTCATAAGCACTTTATACTGTTTTAAATGCTCAAAAAAAGCAGTTTGTATTGTTTTTAATATGTTCCCCTCCAATACGTCCCCATGTTTTTATGTCTGATCTGTGGGGTATATTATTTTACCTCTGTGTATAATTAATGTGTATTTGGAAGTGAACATTAGTTGAACACTTATCGGCAGCTCTAACAAAGGCCCATTGACTTTCAAGACAAGATAATGCACATTTTAAAATGCTTACTAAACATTTAGTTGTCAGCTGAGATCTCAGACGTGGGGATGTTAGTATTATGTGGGAAATGGATGCAGCACACCTGTGACTTATGTGTGTCGTAAAAAGATAAACCAATAGGTACTTTTCCTCAAGACAGACACCAGGTAAGCGATATATTCTCAAGTCTTCTGGATACAGCAGTCAGTTTTGACATCATAATGACAAGTTTAAGACAAAAAAAATGTTGCTATAATACCTTTCAACAAACAAAAAGGTGTTACTTACTGCATATAAAAGCTATGAACATCAAGCAATTATCAAGGTTCCTTGAAATCCTTGAAAGTTTGGGAATTTGAATAAAAGTGTCAGTGCCCAATCGCCCAAATATACATTGAAAATGCTTCAATTTTGAAGTTAATATTGATATTAATGTAAATGTCTTCCTTGTTTGTTACGACGCCACCTACTGTTTCATGTGCCCTGCTTTGCTGGATGTACGTAGACGAGGCCTGCACAGAACAAACGTCGAGTCATGATTACTAGTGGTGTTGTGAACACTATCCACTGTCTCTCTCTGCTGTTGACGTGAGATTCCATGCATATTACAAATACTGACTTACCCAAGATCCCACTGGGCCAGATGCAAAGTGTGCAAAGTGACAAGTTGCTTACATGTTGCCCCATGCCAGCATATTGTGTCCTTAAATTTTAGGGAAATTGTCGTGGAAATCCTTGGAAAGTGCTTGAAGGTGATGTCAACTCACCTGGATTATACACTCACTCAAACATAGCTTCAATTTCTGCCAGTAAACATCCTGAATGTGGATGTCACACTTTGTTGAAACCCACTGATTGAAGTGTGATTTATAAACATGGTCAATACAAACAGAATTCGATTGAGTTGATTTTGATTGATTGATCGCAAACATCACAGCAAAGTGAATTAAAACAGGCAGCTCTAACCATCTCTTATTGAGACAGCGTCATTGAGGCGGGATGTGTTTCATTTAAATCATGATACATCTGTGAAGTTAATTGCTCCTGTACGGGCGTCCATGGCAAACAGTGCTCTCTTTATTGCCTCTTTAAACGGTGTTGCTTAAACAAAGAGGGCGACGCTGTTGCGGAGGATATTCATTGTGTTGCTCGAGCGCACTGATGGACACAAACATTCATACAGTGAAAGGATGACGACTTGTTCAGATCTCCGGTGACAAGCTATCAAAACAGCGCGAGGAGATAAACGGACACGTTGATGGAGAGCGGACGGTGAAAAAGGCTCTGGCAACTTCCAAGCTTAAAGCTTCTCTATTGACTCAACCTCTGCATCTTAAGCTCACTCGCACAGCTTTTATATTTCAGGCTTTACGCCAGTATGAGCAGCAGCGCCACGTGCTGCTAACTACATTACACTCACTCTGGTTTTCATGGCTGTGTCAAAGTGAGCAAGAAAAGAGCAGTAGTGATTGCACTGAAGGGTCTCTTGTCCCTGCCTGTAGACGCCCCAGAGAGCTACTTTTTATCCCCCCCCCAACTTTTGCATAAAAGATGGAGTCATTTGCTGCTTCTTTTTTTTTTGTCACTGCTGAGCCATAAATTCTTCCTGCTTAAGCACTTGCTCCCTGGCTCTATTTTTCTCCCCTTTTCAATTAATAGGAAACACATTGGTTGAAGGAGGGTCTTTGTTGGTGTGTGAGAGTCCATACATCACCTAAACTAGAGCACGCACCCCTCCTCCTCCTCCTCCTCATCATCCTCATAACACACACACACACACACACACCAACAGCCCCCATCTGCTCCCAATCATGGGTGCAGCCAGCGTCAGGTTGTTGGATCGCATGAATGGTGCTTAGGCACACGCCACCACACACACACACACACACACACACACACAGACACAATATGGCTATACTTGGTATAAAAATAGACACGCGACTCAAATCCGAAGTGAGAACGCGGCTCTCAGAACAATGCTTTCATATTGTCTATAAAAATGTAAGAAAAAAAAGAAAACCTGCCTCTGCCCTCTCTCACACTCACTCACACACACACACACACACACACACACACACACACACACACACAGGTTTGTGTCAGCTTATTAGACTCCTGCATTGTCTCCATCTATTTGGACAGCCTAAACAATAAGTATTAGCCTAAACACACCAGGTCATGCCTATCCCCAACCTTAACCTAACCACAATTCAAATCTTGGTCCTTAATCCTAACTGGGGCTTGCTCATAGGTTCTGCATCATCAGGACCAGGCTTGCCCCTATGAGGCCACTGCTCTGGCTGTCAGTGCTTATGGTGCTAAAGAGGTAACAAAGACAAGTGAACACACACACTGGAGCTTGAAACATGAGACATCCTGGCAGTGTGCTTCACTGGATGACAGGGTGTCGGAAAATCATTCAGCCATCGCCTTCTATGTGCTTTAAGTCAGCCATCATGTGTAGAAACCTGTGCTAGACAAACTAGTCAGAGCTGACAGAAGACGTCGTCAGTAATATCTGTATCTATTGGATCCTCGTCAGCTGATCTCGTACATCTTGTGGCACCACACCTTGTAGTTTGTGAATACCGCAATCCAGCTCCCTGATGTGCTTGGGAAAGGGAGGTGTGAGTGGATGAGTCCTCTGTTTGTTGCGGTCTGCAGTCTCACCCTTCAATGCCACAAAGTCTTACACACTGGGCCTTAATTGCGTCTAACATGCTTTAAATCAGCACGGGAATCAAAACATTGCATGAGGTTTATCGGTGTTCACCTCTAAACATTTTGCTAGTCCTGTTACAAACCTTGCCGCTAACCATCACAATTAATTGCCCATCCTTCGACCTTAACATACACCTAATTATAATCCAACACTACAACCCAAACATGTCCCCACAACAATGGTTTTGAACCAAATAAAATAGAGAGACCAAGTGAAATGACAGTGGACGTGCAGTGTCGGGGCACAACTATTAACAAATCATATTAACAGCATTTATACAGTAATTACTATCCCACATTTAAATGGCTGATCACTGCAATCATTATCTGGATTAGAACTTTCACGCCATACTTTATTTATTCAGGTAAATGCTGTTTGAGAACAAGAAGCACAGTAAAAGGGAAGCACATCATCCCTCGTCAGTTTTATCTGACTGTGAACAGGAAGTTAGAATGTTTTGCATCACCAAAGTTGTGAAAATAATTTTAGGTTACCACTACTTATCTCATTTAGCCCTAGTAAAGCATAGCCACATATCATTTTCTCACCATTTTCTTTAACATATATAAATAACAGCGTCTTGTTGTCAGTGCATATCATAGTTTGTAATTCTAAGAATATCTCTCTATTTCCACAACCATCAAAAGCTCTGTGCTAAAACTAGATAAAATCTAACAATGTAGGTAGAGAACGAAACCTCAATTTAGCCTATGACCTAATACTGATGATCAGAGAGACTCTGAGGAGAAGAGGACTTGATTGTGAGGGTTTTGTGTCTGAATCCTTTGCTCAGACATGGTTGTTTCTAAGCACTTCATCAGTGTGAGGTGGTATTAATGTGACCAGCAGGGAACAGGATGTGATTCAGATAAGCTCAGGGACGCTGTTAGGTTTATTCAGAAACCAAAACAAATGGCCGCAGGCGGCTAAAGATGAAATGTGGTGCTGTGGTAGACTCTTTTCATCAACTTGGAGAAACTTTGTGAAGTGAAACCGTCTCAGTTCCCTGTTATGTGCCATTGTTACACCAGTACGACTTGAAATACTTGTATTACTGATTAAAATGGTTCCTTTTCAGTTTCTTCTCTTTCACTGTCACTGTAATCTATGTTCTGTGATTCCTAACGACACGGAGGGTGACACTGGCTATGCTGTGATCCCTTTATTCAAAGATTTACTGCTGTTGTCATTAAACCGTTGCCGATGAAAAGGTAGAAAAAAAACATAAGTCATTTTTAGTTTGAGTGGATAATAATTTGAGGTTATGTTTACCAGGTGTATTCTTTGTCTATCTCTTCCTGGCTGACAACATGTACCATCACTCAGGCCCTGGGTGGGCTGTTGATTTATTTAGAATTAGAATTAGAATTTAGATTATGTAGAAACCTGCAGTGCACAGCTGCTCGTGATGCCTTCATTAGAATACTGTTGGTGCCTTCAGTAGGATAGGGAAATCAGAAAATATTGGTTGCAGACATTGTTGTGGTGCACTGCTACTTTCACCGTTCATAGCACTTCTGTCCAGTGTGTTTCACATTAAATCAGTTGAACACATCGTACTTTTTGTTTTTCTCTGTAGACATGTTGCAGTGCTGTTTGTGTGGCAGTGAACTCACCGGGGCGATGTCACTCCTAATTCTGAGTTCCGACGTAAATGGAATGCAGCATAACAAGCTGAAAGGGCGCATACTGCCATCTAGTGTAGCGGAGGCAGACACACTGCTTCATTAAATGGATTCCTTGCTAGTGCTTGTATACTGGGACAAGGACAGTTGTCTTATTAAATATTGGTAGCTCAACTTAACCGTGCATGGAAACATGACGACTTTGCAGAAACTGTGTACCAGTGTTGTTAGAGAGAGATCAGCACTGAGCCACCACTATTGGAAGCATAGGCAGTCAGATGCCCTCCTACATCTATGAGCAATAGTGACAGTGAAAAATGATGACAAGTGGAATCCCATTTTAATAGGATTAGAATAATGGATGTGAATATATCACAAGGGCCTTTGGCTGTGCCGAAGTGCCCAAGATAATTAAAGAACCATAAATGGAGTTGTATCCAACATTAGAGATTCTGAGGAAAGGAGATCTAATCAACTCACATAGACACCAGCCTAGAAATATGCCTTTTTTCTTCAAAATGCAGGTGCACTGCCCGAAAATATGGTGCTCAAACACCATTACCTGTAACTGTATTCCTAAAACCCCACGCATTCAACAAAACTAAAACCACATGCATCATACTTTGTATTTTGAAGTGTCGACTTGATTAAATACACAGTTTATTTAATACCTGAAGTATTTTCTAGGTGTAGTGTATCAATGTGGTTTCATACATTACATACTCAAGGAACCAACCCCACACCACTCATGGGGTATGTTGATGATTCTTCATATGAAACCTGTGATTGTCTTTGCTGTGCCATGGCGATACGATGGCTATCAAAGGAGAAACCAGGTGTAACTAGCCTAGTTATCAGTATTTAAGAGAAGAAACACTCCGTCTAGAGCCATTTAAACAGGCTCCTCAGACCCTGTGGAACAGAGATGACACATGTTGACTTCTTGCAGTTTTACCAGCTGATCTGAATAACATTATTGTCTGACGGGCAGTGGGTCATGAATATGTAACAGATTATCCTTGATATAAAGGCTGGAGAAAGAGCAGACAGGGGACCTCATTACGAAAACTCTCAAGTATGTAAAGGTCTGATGGTAATCAGCCTACACCTGTTGGGTGAAACAAAGACACTTTGCCTCAGAGGTTTAGCCTGTGACATTTCCAGATTGTTTTGGGGTCAGTGAACGTACCTTTCAATATGATTTAGTGTTGGCCTTAAATGAAAGAGCCACCAGTGAACACACTCTTCCTCTGGGCCAGTTTTGTCACCTTGTTGTTGTTTACTGCGCTTTGAGCGGAGCTCTCGTTCTCTCTCACTCTTTTGCTTTGTGGGTTACAGGGAAGTATTAATGCTTCACTAGGGTGTTTTTGTTTTATGCAAATCATTGGGAAATGTGTGCATGACTCACCACAAACACCAAATCCTTTATCAAAATGGCTTAACGTAGGTTTGACATGCTGGTATTTTATAACTCTCATATTAGAATAACTGTTTTGAGAGTGACCTGACAGCCGAAGGTTATGGATGCACACACATAGTGCAGCTGGTGCCTGGTTTTGACAGGTGACTGCTGCAGTATGTAAAGTGATGGAGACAGCTGGAGACAACAGTTAGACAGTTGTTGTTTTTACCTGACTAGCTTATCTGGAAAGAAGTTTATCATGAAAGAGGTATGTAACAGTGTCCACGGAAGATTTGTAAATATTTCTACTGTAAAGCAAAGGTTAAGTACCCAGTAATGAGCCCTGCTGAACTCCTATGTCCTACCAGGACACATGGTTCTCCCTGATTATGTTCTTAGATTTCATCATTCTCTGTAAATGCTGGCAAATAGTTGCACTCGTCACTTTCAAGACAAAATGGAGAGAAGAAAGACTTAATAAAAGAATCAGTATAAATAAAAGGCTCATGGTTGTACTAAAAACATAACATTTTCAATACTGCAGGTGATTCTACTTTGAGAGTCTCGATGAATGACTCCTTTGACTTTTTGAGGATAATACTTCTCTTCCCCTAAAAAAAATAGTAAATACACATGGATTTAAATGGCATTCATTGGATGTAGAGATATGCAAGTCTAACAACATGAGTCTCACTGATAGAAATGTATAGAAAAATAACTGCCCTAAAACAAACGTCAATAATGAATATATAATATCCATATTTCTTCTATGCTGATACCACTGACCATGTACAGAAGCTTTTTATTTAGCTTAGCCTTTATTCGTCTCTGTAAATCTTTGCGCTACACAGCGCTGAAACAGCAGAAATGAATAAACATATCAGAAACTATTAATGAAAGCCTTTTTAAATGAAGTCAACTTTAGTAATTCATAGAAACTTAATCTGATATGGTCACTGCACTTCTGGATCCATCAAGTATTTTTATTGGACAACATAATAAATGTTGTCTTTCAGGATCTAAAGGAGTCTCATAAAAGTCTCTTTTACTTGCCCCAGGGTGTTCAAGCATCTCTGCACACACTCGCTATTCACTACAGTTTGTATAATTGCAGCAGGCAGTTGTTTGCTCAGTCAGCAGTAACGTTACTCCTGCTATCCCTGCAAATGGGACTGTGTTTTGATTTGGACTGATAAATGCCAGGATAGGATAATATCAGCAACTGGAACTCTGTATTATATCTGCAATCCATTCAAAATGATTGCAATTGTGTCTGTTTGCCACATGCACCGGCTTCAAGCCCAAGACCCACATCTCAGTTCAGGGATTTGATAGTGTAGAGAGGATGAGTTTGAGTGATCATGAGCACAGTGTAACAACCATTTATCACAGTTGCCTCTGGATTGCAATCTGCGCTTCAATTGGAGTCATTTATCATCGCCATGTCACTTACACGTGTAACTACATCAAAAACATCCTCCTGTCTAACTTTTCCCTTTTACTCCCATCTGATCTGATCTGAAAACCCTGACTGAATTTCTGAAAGAAAAGTACTGGTTCCTTCCACACCGACTTGTATTATATGCACAATTCAAATGATTGTGTTTTTGACCTTTCATCATTCTATATATACTTTTCTTTACGTACCATACCTCCATTTGTCCCTCTTTCCATTCCTTCCATTTGTCTCGGGAATAGTTGCTGTTTTGCTTTCACACCACACGGTCGATGTGGCTGCCACGCTGGACAAATCAATAGAGTGAATGGAAAAGGCTGAAATGCTTTGTCTGAGGATGCTCGGGCACTATAGAAGGAACACAAATCTTTTCAAGGGACACACAGGACGCCTTACTGCAGGCCTCAAGTACACTTGTTTTCTTTGTTTACCTTTTCTATAAACGGCAGCCTCACCTTGTTGAAATGTAAGCTGCTTTATTGTTGTAATATGCCTTTCATTAACTTTACGTTGAAGATTTTGTTATTTTTTTTTATCTTAAAGAACTTTATTTACTTATTTTCTAAGTGTAACAAACAAATTCAATTTTAGAACTTAGAATAACGTAACTGTCCAACAGTAGTGCAGAATATGAATCTTCAATTGATTCATATTCTTCCCCCTGGAAATAAGGACTTTATCAAGAACTGTGTGTGTTTTGACTGTGCACAGTTCCTGGTAAAGTCCTTATTCATTTTATTTGGCTTAATATTTTACCCCCTCAGAAAGAACTCGCTCATAGGGAAAGTCCAGGAACCTTCGAAGTTGAGCCTGCAGCACTGAATTTACCTGGTCGTGCTCCAGCACTTTATTTCAGGTGATCAATCTCCACAGCAGCTCGTAAAGTCACAAACATAAAGTCATGCACGGGCAAAGTCATACACTTGTAGAGGACACAGGAGAATGTGCAGATGCTGATGAGCTGCAGGGTTAGCAATAGAAACACAATAGTGACGGAAGGTGAAGTGTGGTTAATCTGGAATAAAGGACAGGAAACCTACAAAGTAAAACAGGAAGTTAGCTAGATGAGATAGATAAGGAAAAGTCAATTATTATTATTATGTGTGTACTACAAAGTAAAACCAAACAAATAACAACATTTTTTAAAACGTATCATATATCATACAACTTGGGCTTGTAACCGGAGGGTTGTCTGTTCAAATCCCTGGGTGAGTCAAGGACTTAGGTGCCCCCGAGTAAGGCACCCAATCCTCCTTTGGATTTCTGGTTTGTGTGTAATAAGGATGGGTTAAATGCAGAGGTCATAATCACTGTCACTCATTAGTGTGTGTGTGCAAAGGTGCCAAATAACTCATCCTTACCCGAATATACTGCAGCTCTACGTCAGTGTTTTCACCTGAATCCTGTTTTATTTCACTCTAGATGTAGCTAAGCTAACAGTTTCAACTTCTTGGTCATTTGAAGTTAACCTTAGCTCACCTCTCCTGGTTCTCACTCGGTGTGTAACACATCTGATAGCGTACTATCCATAATAATAAGTGCTGCAGCACACAATCTTTGACACCCAAAGGGTGATTACAGTTCAAAACCTGTTAAGAAGTTACATCTTAATATGAAAAGCTTGTTTTAATTAGAGTAATGCTTTGAAATCTCAACTCAGGGTCTCAGGGACACTGACACTGAAAGGCTCATCATTATATTCTATTTCTATTGTCATGAATCAAGAGAATTCTCCATGTGCCGCTTTCCTCGTTGAATTCCGTTCTCTGAATTGTCCCCGATCCTCCCTGTGTCTTCATTCCTCTATGTCTTTTCTGCCACCTCTTCCTCTCGAGAGGCTGTTGAACAGTGGATCAGAGTAAATAATAGATGTGCTCCACTCTCTGTAATATATTTATACAAAGAGTGGAGGAGAGTATGTAAACTGACTAATAGAGTAGGTGTAAATAGAAGTGGAGCCTCAAGGCTGGAGTAATCACAGAGAGAAGAGCAACCACCTTCATTCATGGCTTTAACAATAGATTAGAGGATCCTGGACTAAAGTGTGTGACATGTTCCGTTTTAATGCAGTTTACACAGTCACAGTTTACAGTTGGAAAGCTGAGGCTGGATCACTGGACAAGTAATTGATTGCTCTTTTTTTACCCTCTTTAAATTCCACTTTCAATGTCTGTTCTGGGGTTAAAATCTCAGATTAGAGAGATAATCTTCAACATTTGAACTTTGTTTTTATGGAAATGTCTTTTTTTGATAGTTCACAGATGATAAAATGGGTCAAACATCATGGCACCTATCAAAAAATGGATGAACATCATTATTGCACAATGAAAATTATGAATAATCTGGTATTGAAGAAAAGTAGTATATAGGGTCAACAACAAGCATAATATGAATTAAGGAGTTCAAAACAGAAATTATATAAAAAGAGAACATAAACAGGATGTTACATGTTTACAGTTTTAATAAATATTTTGTCATCCAAAAGATCCACTGATTTGATTATATAATTAATTTCATGTGGTAAGGAAGAAGATTAGATTAGTAACTTGAAATATTTAAGGATTTGCCATCAAGGATAATAAAATTAATCAGATATTCAACATTATCATCAACTTGATTGAAAACAATAACCAATATTATCTTTCAGGTTAAAATTCCAAGATTCTTGTGATATTTCCAGGAGCAATAAAAGAAATGTTGACATTTGAACCTTCATGACCCAGAAATCATGGAACATGATGTCAGTAAAGTGCACACCCCTTTGAATGCAATGGTTTTCTTTGTAGGCAATAAAGGCTGTGGAGGAAAAACAATCTCGGGTATCATTCATCATCTGAGTGTTTTCTCTGACACTGCGAGTGTTTTCTCACTCTGTGGGAGACGATGCACACCCTTCAGTTTAAGATCTGACGTGTACGTTGTCTGTTCCATTCAAAGCCCATTTCGAGCAGTAATGCTTGAAACATCCAAACTTTGAACATATCAATCTCCACAAGACAACACATTTAAACCCTAAAACTACTGTTTGGTTTAAATATGGGCTTTACATGCCCCACCTACAATGACTTCTTTATAATATGGAGCAAAGAAACCAGACCTTTTTTACATTAAAGGAGCTGAAAAATCAGAGTGCATGTTTTCATTATTAAAAATACACGTATGAGAAAAGCTGATCTTGATGTAAATCTTTGGTGGAATTACCTGTCACATGTGGGCCACACGGTTGGTGTAGTGGTTAGCACGTTTGCCTTTGCAGCAAGAAGACCCGTGTGTGTGTGTGTGTGTGTGTGTGTGTGCGTGTGGGTGTGGGTTTTCTCTGGTTTCCTCCCGCAGTCCAAAAACATGCAATATGGGGATTAGGATTAGGTAAATTTGTCCCTGTAGGTGTGAGATTGTGAGTGCATGGTTGTCTGTCTCTATATGTGTCCCTGTGATGGACTGGCAAACTGTCCAGGGTCAGCGGAGACTGGCACAGCACCCACTGTGGGATAAAGTGGTAGAAGATGATGGATGGATGGATTTCACGTGCAAATAAGCTTTTTATTCTGTATATAATGGCATACTAAAGTATGACTTTTTGTCAAAATTTGGAATGACTATACTATGACTTTTTTGTCAAATTTTGGAAAACCTACTAAAGTATGATTTTTTGTCAGGACTTGAACGGCATACTAAAGAATGAGTTTTTTGTCAAAATTTGGACGACACACTATACTATGACATTTTTGTCACATTTTGGACAACATTCTAAAGTATGACTTTTTTGTCAAATTTGGACAACATTCTAAACTATTACTTTTTTGTCAAATTTTAGACGACATACTAAAGTATGACTTTTGTGTCAAATTTTAGATGGCATACTAAAGTATGACTTTTTTGTCAAATTTTAGATGACATACTATATTATGCCTTTTTTGTCAAGATTTGGACGACATACTAAAGTATGACTTTAGTATGTCGTCCAAAATAGGACAGAAAAGTCATAGTATAGTATATCGTCCAAAATTTGACAAAAAAGTCATAGTTAAGTATATCGTCCAAAATTTGACAAAAAAGTCACAGTGTAGTATGTCGTCCAAAAAATGACAAAAAAGTCATAGTATAATATGTTGTTCAAAATTTGACGAAAATGTCAAATTTTTGGACGAAAATGTCGTCCAAAGTAGGACAAAAAAGCCATAGTATAGAATGTGGTTCAAAATATGACAAAAAAGTCATAGTATAGTACGTCGTCCAAAATAGGACAGAAAAGTAATAGTATAGTATGTCGTCCAAAATATGACAAAGAAGTCATCGTATAGTCAGTCTTCTAAAATTTGACAAAAATGTCATAGTATAGTACGTCGTCCAAAATTTGACAAAAAAGTCATAGTGTGGTATGTCTTTCAAAATTTGACAAAAATGTCATACTTTTGTATGTCGTCCAAAATTTGGAAAAATTGTCATAGTTTAATAAAGGGTTAGACGACAACCATAGCAACGTTTTGATGTAAACATTGTCTGTGTTGGTTGGAAATTGTGGACACGAGAAGAGTTTAGAGATTTCTGTGATTTTTTTTGTGTCACTTTAGCTCAACGCCCATGCACGCAATACACACTCATTATAAAATTTGAAAACATCAAAAAAAAGCACAAAACTTTGACCCCTTGTTATTCATGTGTATGTGAGAACTCTAGGTTCTCACTAGAATGCCTTGCAGCAGGAGGCACTAAAAATAAAAAGTTTCTCGTGCTCACAGGACACTTTCTGGTGTGTACGAGAAAGTATCTTGTTCGCACAAGATACTTTATATTGTGTACGAGAAAGTATCTCATAAGCACGAGAAAGTATCTCATGAGCACCAGAAAGTATCTTGTGCGCACCAAAACATTTCATTTTAATTTTTGTTTTTTCCCTTTTGGGGCTCCGTAAAGAACACACTGTACCAAATTTTGACTCCATTGCTTATTTGGAATCTTAAACAACAAAGATTGATCTAATGGTGGCAGAGGAGGAAAAGCCAGGTCAATATGACTTGACCTCTGACGAGGGTCAATAATGTAACAAAGTTTGAACTCTTTTGAACTCTGAGTCTACACTGGTTTATACCAAGTCAGCAACAGCTAAGTATAAATACATGCACAGTAAAGAAGTGAAAATGCTGCATAATCTTACACAATTTCTCCTCCGTTTAGCGGAAAGTGTGACACTGTAAAAGACGACCCAGTGTGACACTTTTTAACTAACCGCAGCTTTTTAATTGCTCATATCATCTCAGTTTAAATGACGACACAGAAGACTGTCATGTGGAAAAACTCTACATATACAGTAAATTAGCATTTAAGCTTTCATATCACAACTGCTGCAAGTTTATTATTTATCCATACATCACCAGACTAAAAACAACCGTTCCTTCATATATCAAAGAAAATTTTGAAAAATGGAGGCACAAATATACACTAAGCTGAGTTTGTTTTTTAAATTTGTATATGTCCTCATGCTGTGGACACTGAAAAACAACAATCCTACACTTATCGTATGAATACAGAGCAAAAATATAAATACATTAGCTGCATACTTGAATACTGCGTTTGATAAATATAATCCATCTACAATATGTACACAGAAACTGAACTGAGACACACACAGCAAGTCCGTATTAAATAAATACAACAAGTACAATATTAAACAGGTAAGTCTTTGCAAATACGTTCATATTATTGTCAAATGTCATTGCAATATATACAAGAAGTTATAGCTGATGGTAGGATTGTGCTTGATAATGACACAACTACACACTGTACAGTTTGTTTTACCCGCTGAATGCTGAGAATGAAATCTGCACCATACTAAGTGTCAATTCACTTGATTGACCTCGATGCTACATCCATGTGTGGTCTGGTTTTAGTCTCTGTTTAATTGTTTCATAACCACGTCTACTTGAATAAATGTTTTTTCAGCTCACAAAGTCGTCAGGACGCTGTCACCCGGCAAAATATATTTAACAACAAAGGAATGATGTCATTAAAAATATGTAACCAAGGGAAGAATGAAAATGTGTTGTTTAAGACAAATTGAACACTTAGAATTGCAGGTCTGCTGTTTTTGATTTCTTAAAGGTTAAGTGTTAATAATTAGTGACATTATTATTTAGCTGGAGAAAAGAATTCCCATCAATCGGTGTGGTTTGCGTTCTTGTCACAATCAGTGTTGTTGATGATGTACAGTCAAAATATTTAACACGGCGGCCGCGTCATAATTCGCATCCGAATTATTCACACAGACCTTTAGAACGTCTCCAAAAGTCTCTAATAAGACCAGAAAAGGTCTTGTCCCTTTTTTGAAAAAGAGTCGCTGGAGGGGTTTAAATACTCATGGAAACAGCTGCAAAATGTGTTCCACCAATTAACGTTCTTCAGAGAGTTCTTCTTAGAGTTCCTGGTAATCTGAAAAGTCCCTAATCTGAAAGTTTTTCCCCAGGTAGTTTTGATGGAAACACACCCGGGAATTTTTCCAATTCCCGGGTAAATGAGAAAAGTTCCTTTGGTGGAAAACGGGGTAATTACTGGTGAGTTTAGACGCCTCCGCTCACCCCTATGGACGAACTATGGTGGCCTTTGCAGACCACAAAGCATATTGTTCTTCGTCGTTTACGTAACAAGCTTCTCTTCAAAATGTCTTTCTTTGGCTGGTAAAAACACAAGATGGCTGCCTCTGTAAAGAAAGGCCCCTTTGCCTAAAGTACATATCAACGGTTTATTCTAAACATACTTATTGGTAGTTTATTTAATATCTGTCAATAAAGCCTCCTAAATGTTACACACAGAGGCTGGATTGGTGTTAATTTTATGGCAAAAATAGTGAAACTCCAGCGTTTATTTTGATTAAGTGTGTTGACGTCCGGTGAATTTCTTAGGGACTAGCTCCTTTTAAACCTGTGAATGGTAAGGATTCATTTATTCACAAGTGGGAAAGAATTTTTTCTTTATACTGAATTTGCTTGTAGATGCATTTCCCATTTAGTATATTCAGCATATACCTGCTATTGTTTGGCTTCACTGCGAGTAAACCAACCAATCGCTATCTTTGTGACCTGAATTAACGGGGAAATTATGTGACTACTTTCAGGAAACTTATCAGGACACTGTGTGCAGATAAGTAGAAAGTCCAGACCTGTAATATAAAGTGTTAGGGCTGAAAATATATACACAGTGGTGACATGCACATTAAAAACAACAACCCTGTCACATAAAATTATTTTACAAAAAATCTCCTTCAAACTGACACCACAGTTGAACTGAATACAGATGAACCTTAGTTCACTTCATGCCTTGATTTACTGAATCTGTCACATGTTGAGTCTGCTGTCCAGATGTTTGTGTGGCTGTTTGAACCACGTATTGTTTCCACCTCGTCGCTGCTCAAACAACATTACTTCACCAGGCACAGTTCAGACGCTTTGTCGCCACAGAAGTCTGCTCCGGCAAAACTGCTTTGAACAAAGCTGTTCATGAAGCCGCTCAGAGATGAGGGAGCGTCTCCTCCTCCTCTTCCTCCTCCTCCTCCTCCTCCTCCTGACAGCTGCAGAGGCCTAGTGAAAATTACTGACATGACACTTGACATCGTCCAAGCTCAGGACTGTTCCCTGGTCAGTGTTGTTGTGCTTCTTATCGGAACAGCGACACAGTTTGTACTTTATCACCTGAGGAGAACAACAGAGCAGTGAAGGTCACCAACACTTACAACATACATGCACACAGTTTATGTGTATGTGTGAAGCCCAGTGATTCCCAAAACTGTACCCCTTCAGACATTTGAAATAAAATCTCACATCAAATGAAAAAATCATTTATTACTCACCAAATAGACCAATTACCTTTTTGTTTTTAAGAAATCTACTGCAATGTTATCTGCCTTTTTCAAAATGTAACCAGGAAGTTTGGATCACTTGCGGTGAATGGTGCAGCCTATATATAACTATAACCACAAGTTTGTATGAAATATTTGTATTCAAATGTTTTGTTATCCTCTTAAAGCTGTAAAGCACACTGGAACTATTCAATTGTATTTGTTGTAAGCTTAATTCCAAAATGAGGGTCAAAATGTTGTTTTTCAGTCCACTCTCACCTGCCAACAATAAGCAGTACTGTCTCGCTGTTTGTTTGTTTGTTTGTTTGGCCTCATGAAATCCAAGGCTAACACTGATGGAATCTACCCATATAAAGGATCGCCATCTGTACATCTTTTCTTATGAAAACTGTACTGAAAATCCCTCCAGATTGTGAAAATTCCCAGGATAATCACAGCAGACATGACCCCATTATTCTCAGTGGCAGCTAAAGCTCTGTTTAAAGTATATTAATTACATTGTATGCAAGTAAGAGTACAAGTAATATTGTACATTATCTGGTTATATTTATTTATGTAGTTTTATAGTTTAACTTTGTTGTTTTCAGTTATTGAATGTCTTGATGAGTGGAGCTCTTTTGTCTCACTCGTATTACTGAGTCTTGTAACGTTTTTATTTCATGTTTTATTCACATTTGATGTGAATAAGCAAATAAAGATGCTATGAGCATATAAAGTGACTTGTATGTCAGTTTCTTAATTCTTGGTGAGAGAAGTCTCACCTCGTAAAAGTAGTCAAACAGCTCCAGAATAGTGAGTATGCTTGCTCCAATAAAGAGTCCCATCTGACCACCAATATCACCTGGGATAAAAAAAAATAATATAAGTATAAGACAATGGAATATTTGATCAAATATCAGGCAAATAACTCATCCACTGTAAAATAACAGAAGTAATAATAATAATAATGTACCTAAAAGTCCAGCCACTTCATAAGCCTTCTTTTGTTCAATCGTCTCGTAGTTGAGAGCCTCAAAAAAGATGTCTAAAACCAGGATATTCTCCCTGTGGAGGAAGAAAACAAGTCAGTCACAACAGTAATGGTCATTTTTACAATTACACAATTCAGTTATTATTATTTATTAAGAAACACTTAGTATCTCTTTATAGGTGCATACAATTGTAATGGAATAAACACAATTTATTAATTGTAAATATGGTTTCTAAAGTTAAATAGGGAGAGCTAAAATAAATAAATTTGGAAAATATTCAATGGCCCACCAAAATCTTAATATAGTAAAAGTGGTTAAAAAATACATACTTGTAGACGACACAAGATTTAGTTGGATTTACCAATTTTGCAAACTTAATAATTTAATTATTTCAATTAACTTTCATCTATACATATTTTAGGGTTAGTGGAAACCTAAATAAAACCTAAAATTTAAATCATTTCTATTTATTTATATCTGACCTTTCAAGGCCCAGCTGCAGTGCCCTCATGGCCCACCGGGGGACTGCGGCATCACCGTTTTACACATTTTGGATGTCTACTTACAACTTACTTAATGTACTGCTCGGATTTGTTGTATTTCTTGGCAAGATATTTGGCCGAGGCCTTGCTGGGGATCTTGACGAAGGACAGCTCTTTGTTGTATCTGGTCATGTTGCACGGCGTCTCACAAACACAGAAGTCGTTGTCTCGTTCCACCAGGAAATCTGGAGAGAGAGAAGAAATGACCTTTGACCTTTGGAACAGCTCAGTGTTGCTGTGACGGCTTAACGCATGTGTGTGTGTGCGTGCGTGAGCACGTGTTTGTGGTGTCTGGCATGAATCACTTCCTCAGAGAGCTAACACCACAGACGTGGACGGAGACTTTCTTACCGAGAGCTGGGTCAGCACATTCCTTGTACAACTCGGGGGTGCAGTACGGAGCGTCGCCTACAGCCAAAGCAACACAAGCTTGTATCAAAAAATGTCCTCCTGCTTTGTTGAAGTGCATGATTGCTGTAACTCTGGTAGCTGATATCAACACAGTAACATCAGGCAACGCTCAAAAGAACAACAAAAACAACGCCACTTTGGCAGGAGATCCATAGATATACTGTATATACTGTATAAGCGGCAGAATATATACCAGTGCCAAAGTCTTTCATTTGTTGTTTTAGCAATGTTAGAATGACCAAAAAGTACAATTATTTCTAAATAATTTGGAAAACATGGCGGCTTCAAAGTGGCACGGTAGCCGTTCATTTTTGTAAGCTTTTCCTGCCAACATGGTAGCGTAAGCAAACCAAGTCACATGACATACAGAGTTTTATTTTGAAATGCTATAGATTATTGCCACAGATTTTGCAGTATCATGAGATTGACTTTTTTTTTTTTCACTTGATCCACTCCCTCCAAACCAGACTAGATACTCAGTCGCCCTCAGGTCATTTGAGTTGAGAGCCCTGTGTGTGTGTGTGTGTGTGTGTGTGTGTGTGTGTGTGTGTGTGTGTGTGTGGTTCCTACCAGGCATGTGCACCATGCGACAGTTGCAGTTGTCCACCAGGTAGCGCGTTTCACAGTCGATGCGACAGGCTGTGATGCTGTAACTGTCAAAGAAGTCTGAATCCATGGGCGTCACCTTACAGTCTCCCCACGGCGGAGGCAGATATATCAGCTGCAATGGCGACACATCGTACATCACTGTTAAAACACTGCAAATCTTTTCTTTGTGCGTTTATCAAAACAGTTAAAATGATTCAACAAACGACAGATTTTTAGTTTTTTTGCATTTTGACAAAATATACCAACTTTTCTGGAAAAGTTTTTCTATTTTCCGTAGTTTTCCTCGGGTTTCAGTAATAAAAAACTGAATACATCATTAATTACTGCTCCCAATATTTTAAAGTCAGGAACTTTATATGCAGTAATAAATTTGTTTTATTTTGATCTTCAAAAAAATGAAAACGGCAAATTTGAATACAAGAGTGAATAAAAAATGAAATGCTTCATTAGTCAAAAGCAGTATAATCTGCCAGATGTGGAGAAATTAATCTTACAAATAAAAAACAATCCAGCAGGGGTTTTAAAATGGACATGTGACTTTAAAAAGATAATGGCTGTTAATAAATGACCAAGTTATAGCCAAGTAACTCGAGAGGGGTCTAGCTGCAGACCTGCACTGTCAGGACCCTTCGTTGAAGACCTGCACTGTGAGGTCTCCTGCACTGTCAGGACCGGAAGTTGATTCGAAGCCTTTCAAAATAAAGGCGACCATACCGGAAGCATATATTCAAAATAAAAGCTAGCATACTTGAAGCACGTATTTTTCGTTCCCCATGTGAAGTGTGAAGACGACGAGGTGGGTAACAGTCAAGTGACAACAACTTTGCGTCATACGAAGAAACAGAAACAGTATTTATTCACTAGAACGTTATGTTGCACACTATATATTGTCCTGTAAAGTTATATTAATTTGAAAGAATCGGGTTTTGGACTTTTGGGTAGTTTTTAGCGTTGTTATCGTATGATAGTGCTCACTGCAGAGATGCATATTTCGATCTTAACTACCGGCACTACGCCGAAAGTTGAACGCTGCAGCGGAATGGGTGCAGGCGAATCAACACTTGTTTGCAGCCAGAGTGAAGATGCCTTAGATTTGAACATGAACAGCACCCAAACTGATGAGACTGCGCAGGAAATGTGAAAGCTGTTTGACACAATGGATCCGAATGAGGAAGAGAGAGAATTAATTCTTGAGCCTATTAAATTTATTTTTTTACCAGATTGAAGATATGTGGCTCTTCTGTGAAGAGATTATGGACAAACGAGGGTACTTGGCGTACTCTGATTACAAAGAGTAGAAAGAAAAATATTGTGGAAAAAGTTGTTGTTGTTGTTAAAACACTAATAATTAAAATCATTAAAAAAACTGCTTAGAAGATATTGGTTATCTGGGTCATGTAACTAGGTATTCAGTAATTCACTTTGAATACACAAAGCTAAGTTCATTTAAAATCATCAACCCTCACACCCTCCATGTGGTTCAACAGCACAAGGTAAGAACGTAGCACAAACAATATTAAGCAATTATTAAATTAATTATGAGGTGTTATAATTGCAAACAAACATAAGATATGCCTATATAAAAAAAACAAGTAAATCAATATGTAAATGGATCCAGCAGTGCAGGGGGCTACATTTTCAATGATAAATAATGGTATAGAAGCAAAGAACAGTCAGCAATAGGTTGGAGTGTAGATGCATTATGCCATCACACATTAAGGTGTATTTACAGAGATGTATTGTTTCAATATGAATTTGTAGTGCAGACTAAACTAACAGCTGTCCTTTTTGTGAATTATATTAAATTAATATATTGCATGTTTTGAGTAGGCTAGTTTGCACTGATTATCTGTAGAATAACCCAAGAAGTGGTCATAACGTTTTGTATTTTCTTTATATATAGATATATCTATATATCTATATATGGAAAGATATACAGGTTTTTTTTTTTAAATCTCTTTCATTAAACACATTGATACACATAAACATATTTACATTGTAAACATAAAATAAAGATCCAAGAAACATTGGGAACGAAAAATACGTGCTTCCGGTATGGTCGCTTTTATTTTGAAAGGCTTCGAATCAACTTCCGGTCCTGACAGTGCAGGAGACCTCACAGTGCAGGTCTGCAACGAAGGGTCCTGACAGTGCAGGTCTGCAGCTAGACTGTCTTGGGTAACTCTGTTATGTAAACATAGAAACACTTCAACTTTGACCTACTCCAACGCTGTCAATTATTTTCATCATCATGACTCCATCAGTGAATTAATCAATTCATATTCAGGTCACATTTTATGAATCCTCTCATTTGAAGTAATTAGATTGTTAAACAAAAAAAAAAATTGCCAGTTATTTTATATCAGTTTTTTCAGTGCTCATACACACAGTTAGTGTTAGTGTCTTGTTAGTGAACTATTGTGTAATTATTAATACTGATAATAACTGATAACCAGCCAAATATTTCAAGTTACTACAAAAGCTAAACATTCTCTAGTTGTAGCTCCTTAAATGTCAGGAAGACATTCTTATCATTTGGATTAATGATCAGAATTTTAATATGCTTGGGTTTTAGATTATTGTTTGGACAAAATTCCACCAGCAAATGCAGTGTTTTTGACAGACTTTTCAATCATTACAATTATTTTTCAATTATTCATCAATAATTGTGCATGTGTATGTGTTTTTTTATCAGTAAAGGTTTGTACCCTTTGCTCTTGACAGGAAACAAATGTCTGGAACCCAGGTGCCACTCCGAACCCAAGCTGGTCAATGAAGGACGGCTCATCCTGACTGTGGATCTGAACTTTGACCCCAGCTTCAAATGATGTCTCATCTGCAGGAAGATGAAGACGGGGAGATGAGTGTGTAAAGTTATTTCTCTAGTGAGTCCAGACACTTGGAAGAGTTTCTTTTCCTCTGAGTTTCACACTCTGAGGGATTAACACACACACACACACACACACACACACACACACACACACACACATATACACACACTGCTGGAGTGTGACAGATAATCAGCTCTGAGTTGAAGTAAATGATGGTCCATTCACCTGTTTCTCCCCAGACTGGCAGATATTCATCTTGTTGAATGTCCAGCATGAGCTCGAGTCCATTACCCATACCTCCCTTGGTGGTGATGAGGGCAGAGCGTCCATCACCTGCTGCATTAAAGGTGTAACACTTCCCATAGCGAGTGAAGACCTGTGACACATTAGACATTTTATTGATATAGGTTTTCTAAACACAAAAAACATTTTTGAGCCTCTGTTAATTAAACCTGAACCACCTGAATAAGAAAGAAATGGTTGAAAAGTCATTTGTAAAGTTATCTTTTTGATTTGGAATGCACATCTTTAAAAGCCAAGCGCTCAGAGGAAGGTAGAGGAGCAGAAAGTACAATGTTTGACTCCAAAATGTGCTTAAACGCAAGTGTAAAATAGCATTAAATACAGCACTCCACCGTGGTATGAAATTACAAGAGGTGAAGTGCCGTCCCTCATCACGTTAGTGAGCTTAACAGCGAGGTTCCACTGGGGGTCAGTGTTCGTCTCTGATATATGCATTTATATGTGAGAGTGTGTTGAAAAATAATGTGCTTGCGTGGCAAAAGATTACCAGGAAGAAAGGAGCGTGATTGGCAGAAAGAGAGGAGAGAAAAGGAGGAGAGAGACAGACAGAAAGAAAGAAAGAAAGAAAGAAGAAGGAAATGAGGAATTCTGTGGGTTACACAATCAAAGCCAGTGAGTTGATGGTGATTGTCTGAATGCTCTTTATTGCACTTATGATGACTCTGATGTTACCATGGAGACCAACACATCCAAGCCAAGAATAATGTAGCCTTAGCTAAAGAGATGCCAAGACACCGGTTGTCAGATTGGAGCTGTGTAAGAAAATGTAAATCACAAGAGCCCACGTGACATTTTCATGCAGACCATAAATAGAAGGAAACCTAATTAATATGGAGATTTCTTTAGCGGAGAGTTAATCTCGCTTTAGAGCTTTTAGTGTCGCGTGAGTCACATGAACCTATGAGTGAGTGAGTGAGTGAGTTGAAGGGTGGTTTGGAGCAGACTATTTATCAACACTACGGCACAAAACCTCATATCTACGGTTTAAAAAAAAACAAATGAGCAAACAAAACAACCACACCGTTGTTGAGACAGAGTTCGGGTTCTACCAAGGGCAGTTTAAACATTTTAGTCATCCATCATGTGAAGTCCGTTGATGCAAACATCAATCTGAGCAGCGGGAAAAAAACGTTCTGCACTATCAAGAAAGGCAAATGAAAGGCAAATCACAGAGGGAAAATTATTTTTCTTCGGAGGAGGATTGTTTGTAGGGTGGCACGGTGGAATGGCGGTTTGCAATGGTGCCTCGTGGCGTTAGTTTAAGGCTGCTAACATTCTCTTCCCTCCTCCCTGTGACGCCACATTTTCAAGTTTTGGCGAGGAGACATTTATCCACCATATCACAGCTTAAACTCAGCAGTGGCTCTACAACATGACAGCCAATGCAGGCTATTACCGGGGGCCCCTCAGCTGATTACATTAGTCCACAGCAACAAACACATTTAGATGTTATTATATAACTATGTACAATAACACCATGGTTGTAAAACCCTTTACTAGGTTGTGTTTTATGCAGGTTTACCTTGGGCCCCCAAATTCAAAGTCAACATGATTGTGTATGTGTGTATGTGAAGGTGTCAATGACAGAGAGGGTAATCAAAGCTCTACTCACGCTACTGTATGAATGTATGAAGTAAGAGTTTATCAGAGCTCTCACACACACACGTTTCAATAAGTTCAATAACACACACACACACACACACACTGAGAAGTGATAAAACACACCACACATAAATTAGTAATCTATGAATGGATGATGCAAAGGCAGATTGCGCTGCGTAGTCCATCCACACAGCTGCTTATCAGCCAATCAGAGAAAAGTCATCACTTCCACATTATATCACATAATTTATCATAATAGCTGCTTATTAAAGTGAAAGTTTCAAGTGTAAGAGTTTGCCTGTTTTTTTTGTTTTTTTTTTTACTGAAAAAGGCAAAAATAAAACTATTTATTTGGTTTCTCTTTTATAGGATTAACATCTTATTTTTCAAACACGAACCAACTCCCACCCCCATCTCACTCCACACTACGTTCCAAACTGGAGAGCCCTGAGTTTAACCATTAGAAAGACAATGCCATCAGTGTTTATGTTGTGCACGTGGCTGCAAATTAAGTAACATAAATGAAAGAGGACAGATTTCATTCATGCATGGTCAGAAATGCGGCCACATGGACTCTCAAACCACCTCCTGATGTGGTTTTTGTGACTGGATCCAAGGACACACTCGGTGTGGTCTGGACAAGAATGTAAAACCATGCTGTACTCCAGGTGCTGGTTTGTCTCAGAAGTGTTGCTTCATTAAAACCTCTCCTCCCACACCTTTCTGACATCATAATTAAGAGCGAGGGGCTGTGCCAACTTCTGTAACTTCCCGAACGCTGACGTTCACACCCACCGGTGTTTCTATTATTATCTGATCTAAAGTTATCAACCTGCTGCAGGTGGCCTTCTCCGCACAGTCAACCATATGTGATGGTGACAGTATGTGAAGCCTGGGGGCTAAATAAACATCTGTAGGAGGAAACCCAGCTGTCTCCGTGAATGAAAGCATAAATGTGTCAAATCATACAGTGCATGTACTCGCTGTACTTCATGAATAAACCAATCCTTACAGTACAAAGAGGGTGGAAGTGACATAAAATGTGCAAGAAGGGCATTTGATGTTGAGAGGTGTGTGATCGATACGCAGCTGTGAAGGTGATGTTAGGTCATACTAGTTTAATAGTTAATGGTGTAACAGAGGTAGGAGTTTTAAAGAAAACATTCAACATGCATAATGCACACACACACACACGGCACATATACTGCGGCTGCACGTTCCATTTGTCATGATGAATGAATAAATCATTGCCCACATATGGAAAATGTTTCCTGCAGCGGACATAAGAGACACAAGGGACCGTAATTGTTCAAATAAGTGTCACAAAGGGCAAAAAGGTTCTGTTTAGCTGTGAAATGCGACACATACAGTATAATCTTTTACCTCTAGCCACCATCTAGAGGTAAATAAAAAAAAAAGTACAGGCTGTAATCTTCAGAGCTACGTGATCAATAAAAGCTGCCACTCACACACAATTTCCCATGTATTGAAAAGCACTCAACAGAGCTGTGCCGCCACTAATCGTTACGCGCGTCGCTATGCAGATCTGTTTTCACAGCAACACTTGATTCTGAAAGAATATCTAAATCACAAATCCATGCACTTTGCCATCCATTTAACAAGGTCTTAATACAGTTTTGCAAACTGCGAGCTACTAAAACACGTCTCAGCAGGGTAAGTTCAATCCATTAGTGCTCTGTTGTTTTACGGGGATGGTTTCCGAGACTTTAAAGCTGTCTGGGGAAAGTGCAGACACTTTCGCTGTTATTATGGTTCATGTTTAAACGCTCGTCACAGAGGGAGCTGCGATGTAAATGCAACAGCAAGTTGACAGCAGCCCAGTGGCGAGCGGCGTTTAGAAAAAACCACAGTTGTTGCGTTCTGTTGTGTGTGTGTGTTATGTAATTTAGGACTCGTAATTCAACAAGGATTTTTATCTGACCGGGGAAAAATGGAACATTTCACACTTTACTGAGTGCCTTCATACATGAATTCACATTCTGAACATGAAGGGATTAATATTAATAAGAAGAGTCTGCAGCCATGTTAGTGGGCAGAGGTGGAAAAAACTCAGAATATTAAGATACTCACGTACTGTGCTTGTGCTTAAAGGCAATTTTATTGACGTATTATTCTTACATTTTGTTGTTCGTGTTGTGGAGAAACTAATTGACAATGTAGACAGATGTGAAGTATTTACAGTCTGCCCCACACCAGAGGAGAATTGGCCAGATTTTGGTTCCGATCTGGCTCTTCCTACAATCGTGGGTGTCTTCTGACATTTTAGGCTGATTTAAACAGATTATCTTAACAAATGATCCTGTTGTGTGAGGGATTAACAGACGCGATTTTAACGTCAACGGACGCGTCAGAGTCTTCCCCAAATTGTAAGTATTAAACATGTTTGATAGTCACGACTGAACAGTGATTGGGGGCGTGAACCCCGCAGTAACCAATGAGAGCGAGTTGACCGAGAAACGGATGATTCCGTCTTCTCTCAGCCAGTTTTTTGCATTTCTCAGCACAAAACATTGCGCGCACACAACAGCTATTAACTGACAACACCGACAGTCCTCCTTCATGTCTGTTTATATTCTGAAGTCACGTTTAATCATGCAAGTTTCTGTGATCCCTGGAATCTCCTCCCTGAAATCGTGTGTGGTCCTGTGTTTTGACATGATTGTCTAGTCTGTGCTTTCTCAGCATTAAAACACCGAAAGTCTGAAAATCCTCTCGTGTGGAGCAGGCTTAAGCTATTCATTTTATTTTACATTCATTTACATGTTACACAGCAGTGGAGCAACAGTCAAAATAGCCTCCCCTGAGCTCAGATGTGACCACCTTTTATACACCAACCAATGTCTATAACATTGCTGTGATATTAAGAATTCTTTCCCACAGTCCAAATGTTCACCTGTTTCTGTGATAAAACGCTTTAAGGTCACCATGTTCTTGGCTCATATTTCAGGTCAAAACATTGTCTCCATCCAACAGTCTGGCTAATGACATCATTTTAACACTCATCACTTTGAAGACGAGAAAATATTCTTCCTGGGTCCAGTGAGTTCAGCTCCTTGGTGTGTTCTCTGACCTTTGACCTTTTCCTATATAATTTTACCGTCACAAGAGGAAAAATATTGAACTTTGTAACAAAATATAGATTTTCTGCAGCAAGTGCAAAATGTGCTGATAACACATCTTCAAATGTACTTGTGTCGACTTTTAAACTTTACCTTTATTATTACCTATGACTGGTCTTTTCCATGTCTGACAATATATCATTTATATTTATACAATAAAATCAATATTTGCACATTGTGGATGCTTAAGCACTGAGACAGTATTGCACAACAAATTGCACTTTCCATTCTACAACACTCGGCCCTTTTGTGTATAGCACTGGCTTTGTTTTATTTATTTTCTATGCTTCGAGTTAAGTTTGCGATCTAAACTAAAGTAAAATAAAAGGAACAAAGTAAAAATTTCACTGCCCAGTGTAACCACTTGCTGTGTACATGACAATCCTTGAGTTTCAGCAAAGCAAATAATATCCATGAATACAATATTGAAATGCTGAACTTATTTGGTCATAAAAGTTTTGGGCAATTTGAAACATTTACCTGGGTCTAGTGTCATTATTCATAATCTTATAATCTCAAAAAGATATGTGTGAAATAACAATTTTCTATGTTCATTTTTAAGTATCAAAACTCCCCTAATTTCCTGTAAAATAAATAAATAATGACTTGGTTAATTGATCATGTATATTGGCATGGAGATCAGATTGGTGTGGGTGTACGTGGGTGGAGTCAAACACACCTGTGCAGCTCCGTATCACTGTAAACTCTATCACACTAAAATTCCAAATCTCACACAGGATTTCAGCACAAAGGTTAAAAAAACTCCTCTATACTCACTTCTGAATGGAACGTATGGAACGAATGGAAATACAAACTATAGGCAGCAACTGAAAAATCCAGAGGCACATTATGAGCAAGAGCGTGTAGTAATGATGCCCAGGAATCCAGGACGTGGAATCAAACCCAGAGTCAGTGTTTGTCAAAATAAGGTTGCGATGAGAGGAGGGCAAATATAGGTAGAGAAGAAACTCCTCAAAGAGTGCGGATAACAGAAAACTGAAAACTTTCTCAATTAGAGAGACAAGACAAAAAGACCAAAAACACCACTATGATCCTGACTGAAATATCTCAACAACTGTCAGAGCAGTTGCCGGGAACATTTGTGCACACACACACACAAAGTTTCCTCTGGAGGTCGAGCAAAATGAAATACTTGAACCACTCAGTGACATTCTCTTATACAGCGCCATCATGAGGTTCATGATGAAATTGAGTCTAATGATTCAGTTACAGCTCCAAATGCCAGCATTATAAGTCACTAGTGAGTGTATGTCGCATATAAAGCGACGTCATGGCCGTTGCATGCAGCCGTGCTATGACGACTCCTCCCACGTTGAGGAGGTACTATAGAAATGCAAAACAACACCAAGCCGAGTGGAGTCATGCCGCGCCGAGTCGTGCTGGAACTGTATAGTGGAAACGCGCCACAAGACACTGCAGTCTGTGTCGCTGCATTTCACAATCACATTCGTGAGAAGCCAAAATTGTGATTGAAATACCATTGTGAAGTCCTTCTGAACGTCCAGGTGTGTTTTTCGCAGTAGAATCCACCTCTGAACGTTTTCATGGGCACGTCGTCTTGGTGTTTTCAGCCGTAGTTGCTGCCGTGCGAAGATGTCTCTCGTTTAACTCGCGCCGTGTGCTTCTTCTGCCTTTCCTGCTCCGTCTTTCCTGACGTAAAAAGGCATGGCCCCGTGTGTTTATCGACAAGAAAACAAAAAAACTGCGATACTGAGGAAACACAAAGAAGGTCATGTGGATCTTAAAAGAGTAAACTGTGCGAAATGTCCTGTATCGATCATAAATGTAAAGAAGCAGAACTATTGTGCTTCTCGCCTCAAAGTCAAACTAATGTGCATTGATCAAGATCAAGTCGAGCGCATCGACTCGTGGATGACAGCATGGTGCAGCACAGGCTTGTGTAATGATTAAGTGTGAATGGCACGTCCTCCTAATGTTATTTGCCATCGAGAAGAAAGCTGGAGATGTTAGCCAAACTTTTCCCAGTGCTTGAGGAAATTGGGTGTTGTCGAAAAGCCATTTAAATGTTAGAACTCAATATGCTATCATCGGCCTCTCTCCAACCTCACCTGCTGCTTTATAGATAAAATATCATAAAACCTCCTCCAGCGTTGTGAGGGGAATTTTTTATCTGTCATATATTTGGGTTTTTAACCTCTAGCGACCACACAATAAAACATTTTCTTCCTCCCTGGTCTGAGTTGCACTTCCCCTGTTCCCAAGTGCCTCCTGAACTATGATGTTGTTTCCTCTGTGGACTCCTCTGCATCTCCTGCCACGCTACCTCACCCGCCCCTGCTTCATTTGATGAATATTTCACAGGCCAGCAGAGACAGTTCTTCTCCTCCTCTCTCATCTTATTCCCAGACACCGGGCACACTCTCAGTACCTATCACCCTCAGAGTCCATACGGCATCATCGCGGCGGCTGAGGAGTAACTCAGGAGACCGGCGGAGAGTGCGTAGCATATCATATGAAGGAAAAAAATGGGACGTGTGCATTCACTGATGTTATAAATGTTATAAATAAAAGTGCTGCCTCTAAATCAGAACAATGCTGATCACTGCAGGATGGATTGAGGAACAAAAACAGGTCAAATCAGGACCACGTATGTGTTGAAATACTTTATGGAAGCAAGTTAGATCCATTATTTTCTGGAGCATTTTTTTACTGTATTGCTTAAAATCCTCTTCATACCCCGATTGTAACCAATTATGCATTGTCACAGAAATAAAAATATTAAATCACCAGCGGAACAGAGAGGCCTGTAAAAACAACATCCAATCATATTTAACGGCCCAAATGAATCAATTGGATGGTGATGCATCAATCAAACTGCCATCTGCCCCCCCATCCCCCCAGGCGCATAACCCTCTTCGTGCACTAATCGCACATGCTCAGAAGACAACACCAGAGCTAATGCTAGCGTGCTAAATCCAACGAGACAGAAAAGGTGCCAACGACAGGTAAATGAAAGACGTTTTTTGGGGAAAGCTGCTGTTAAGAAAAAGGCTGATGCAGAGCGATCCAAGACCAGAGTGAACATCGGTGCTGCGTGTGTTTATATATTTAGGCTTTAAAAAAATGTGTGGTTTTTTTCATCTTCTTATGTGTTGTTGAGTGAAAATTGTGATTCATTTTAAATCAGATTTTTAGTAATGATTTAAAGTATAGCAATAATTATGCAGAATCTGATTTTAAATATTTTGAGTAATTTTTGCTCAGGTGTGTTTATATAGTTGGTGAAAATTCAAGATTTTTTATCACATTGTCTAGGTTGTGCTGAAAAAAAGATATAAGACACTCTACTGTATATTGCACATTCTTATAGCTTCTGTATATGCTGTACGTTTTAACATAGTAATGGAAAAGGGTCTTGTAAGGGTTAACAGCAAAATATCCTCAAAGTGAAAAGAAAACAAATTCTGTGGAAAATATGGTATATACCTGTGACAATTAGTCACTCAGCTGTTCTTCATAATTAACAGTTGATATCACCAATTATGCTTAATAATGTCAAACATTCTCAGAATGTCTGTTTCTCCAAATGTGACGGGTAAATGATTTCATTGTTATATACAACATTGTAAATGTCAACAGGAAATATTACAAGCTGCAATAAATAACTGTTTGCAATATGTTTTAGGTTTTTGAAACCTCAAACAAAAACAGAAATTAAAAATCACAAGACGTTTAGAAGGGAAATGTCTCTATAGTATAGCTATAATCACATATTTAAATGTATTTCTGACATATACTGTGTTACAGTATATAAAGTAGGAAAAAAAATAGTAACTCAATGTTATGTTCCACCCTTAAAACCTTGCATTTAGAAAACAACAGCAACAGAAAATCAGTTTTATTAACTAGAGAAATATAATTTAAGCAGAAATTTGTACTTCTATCGTCGGAATTATAAATTATTGGCCATTTGACGGCCATTTTCTATGACAGTGATTCTAATATTATTGGATTGTGGTGACATTTAAATGAAAATAATATTTAATTGCGGCTCTAAAACCCCCTCTACTGAAAGGCCACTTTATTTGAAAGTGGCACCGTCTTTTCGTGCCATTTAGACGAATTTGGAGCCAAACATCAAACAGTGGTGAATAAAAGAGCGATGTCCTCTGAGGACAAATGCTGGCGAGTCACAACAGAACAACATAATAACTGATCATGTAGTGGCAGAAGAGCCAGCGGGAAACTCTCTCCCTCTGAGGACAACTAATTGTTGGTTTGCAATCTCTCTGGTGGATGGTCTTGCAGTAGCTACACACTCACAGCCTGAGGGAATGTAGCCTGTAATTCCTCCCACCTATAACTGTTATTCTCTTGGTGAGGAGACGGGGGTTCTTTTTGCTGAAAGCCTGCTTTAAAACTGAAAAATGACACTTTTAAAATTCCTCCAGGGCAGAATGTTCCCGGTGAATAATGGACATGGTCATATGAGGTTTGGATGGGCAATATAAATGTCTTAAAACGGCGGCATCGCATTCATTTACGGCTTTTCAACCTTCTATAGAGACTCTGCCAGTTAGCAGACGCCTGCTTAGTCAACCTGCACGAGAACAGAACAAGAGAAGACTAGATGATAAATAGCTGCTCAAAGGCGAATAGTTCAGCTCTTTTGAAGTGTGGCTGTACTGTATGTGGTATTGGCATATTATCACCGCTTAAAATGAAATACTCACTGTACCGCACCAAAGTCAATAAAGAAAATCAACATTTCTACATCATTGCACACAGGAGTTGCTCCTCTCAAAGGTATGTTTTTGTTTCTTTGTTGGTATTTACTTCTCTACCAAACAAGGCAGCGGTAAAACAAGCAACTCCTCTGTGTTCCTGTCAAATTGCTGATTCTCTTCATGGACTTTACAAATGTCACTTTCCAGTCAGGAAACTGGGGAAAAGCAGCAAATGTATTATTCCTAAGACATCACAGATTTAAGCAGGTGTAGATTTAGTTAAGTGGCTTCAATCTGTTCTGTCTCTGTTGACAGTTATCAGAGCGATCGTTGGTGGTGTGTACGCATCAAGTCAGAGAACAACAATCCGTTTAAGGCACTAAAACATTCACCATCAGGCAGTTATGTGATGGAGTTATTGCTTACAACTTGCAAACCCCTTCTTTCCTCATCTTCCCCTTGTGCCCAGATATGCAACAGGACCATATGGGACGTTAAAACCTCCACTGCCTGCCTTTTCGCTCCATGTCTCAGGCATCACGGTCGCCTACAAATCTCCCGCCTGCTCACGTGAGTGTGCCAACCATGGTCAAAGCCCACGTACGCTCTGTGCTGTGAGAGGACAGAGACAGAGACAGAGACAGAGAGCCAGCAGCCTGTAGCAGCTAGGCCTGTTGTAACTCCAGTGTGCACCACTCGTCCCTTTGTCCCACACAGCTGAGCAAACATTGAGGAACAAACAGCCCCAGGCCCTGTCAAAGGGGCTTTGACAGGAAGATGCTGAGATCAGGATGAACTACGATTAAATCCTCCTGTGTCGAGTGTGACCGCAGCGTTTGAGAATGTAGAGTCTACAGTGTTGCTTTAAAGACCATGCAGTATAGAATCTGACTGACATAATAACAGACATAAAAACAACAACAGTATAGAATCTGACTGACATAATAACAGACATAAAAACAACAACACTGGTGGTGCTCTGAGACTTGGCAAATACCTATGACGGAAGGTGCACTGACACCAGCCATTCTTAACCGAACCGCAGCTCGTTTGCTCGGAAAGTCCAGTTCGTTTGGGGAAGAATGAACGTGCAACCGAACTCTGACGTGCACCAAAGAAGCGAACTCTGGTCCACGTAGGTCTTGGTTTGCTTCAAGCGACTACGCGCATGTAGAACCATAGACGGTAGAAATGTCTCGTGGACCGACTTTGATAGAAATATGGTCCATGTTTTGCTCTCAAGTGGAGGGAGGTGGGTTTGAAAGCTCACCTGAACTCTGGTGCGGACCAAACCAAGTGAACTCCGGTCTGCCTGAAAATGTTCGGTTTGATTGCAAGTGAACTCTGGTGCGGTTCTCCTAAAGTGGGAGATTCAAACGGAATATCAAGCGAACCCAAGAGAGGAAGTGAGGATAGCTCGCTGCCTCACCTTCTTCTTGTAAAAAACCAATCAGGTTTGAATAGGAAAAACAGAAACCCCAAGACTGCATAAATTTGATGTTGGTGTTTTTTGGCTAAAGGGATCAGTTTTCAGTCCTGGCCGATCGATGAGCTTGTCCCAAACAAGCAGCTGTTTTAACTGTGTGATGTTGTCCAGGCGGTTCGGTCCACTTACTAAAGTGCAGTTTGAAAGTGAACCAAACTAAATGAAGGTGTGAAATATTACGGCATTCTCCGCCCAATTGAACCGAGTCCCCTGCGCTATCCTGGTGTGAAAGCGCCCTAAGATTGGAAAAGCCTCCAAAAGCATCCTACGGTAAACGTCCACATTTAGATCTCCTGTCGCCTGCACTGCACACAGGAAGTGTCGAGACAGACAGAGGCAAAAGCAACATTGAGCTAGTAAAGCGAGGCGGCTGCCTAAAAAACACTGAACGTTTCAGAAGTGAATCCTACTTCTCAAAAACCTCAGCTGTCCAGCAGTTTGATTGGATAAAAGCCTTTAAACCCCGCCCACCGCTGACCTGCTGTTGTACACACACACAGAGCCTGTTTTCAGATGAAGGACACAGCATATAAATAATATATCATTTCTCTTCATGGAGAACAGACAGAGGCAGAATAATAACATCATCAACAACAAAAATAACCAGAGGTTACACACTGCAACTTCAAGTCAAGAATAAAACGACATAATTGCAGTATCAATATGAGATATATGATGACAAGAGGAGGGAAATACAGAAATCACCAGAAACCAGATGTGATATTGTGGCAAAGAATTCAGTCTGGAACTAAATCTGACAACCAGCGGATAGAAACTGCCGCCTTGAGCTTTCCTGCAGGCTACAGTGACACCTGTCTGACAACAGCTGAGAGGTGGCTACTCTCCTGTTTCTAGCTGTTGCTGTCGCCTCTGTCCTGCAGCACTGCTGCGCTCTGTTTTGAGTAAATTTGAGTAAGTTCATTTAATAAAAGTTAACACAATCAGGGCATCGGTTGTTAGCTTTGACAGCACGCACCACACGGATGTTGAGCGGCAGTGCCGTGGAGGATTTGGAAGTGCAAAACACGGTAATGCAAAGACGGTGTCAGCTTTGGGACGAGAGAATGTGTGAGCGCATGAGTAATATTTTACAGCCTCTGAGACGGTGGCGTTCCCAGCAGTACAGCTCTGTTTCACTGTGTCATCTCAGGGTGTCATGGATGAAAATATATCTTTTTCCATAAGCGTGGCCATAGTGACTCATCACAGGTGCCCCTTAAACATAAAAATATGGACGTTGGTCTGCACTACCTCCTGTAATTAACCATCAGATCCTCAACGGGGTGATGCGAAAGTAAAGGCTGTCTCAACATCTGCTTCTTCTTCATTTCGAAAAAAAAAAAAAAACCAGTTTTTTTTTAATCACATCAAACTCATATCCAAGGGAAAACTAATTAACTTAAATTGATATGTACATATCTGGAACAAGTTAACTTATAAGTTATTCATTACTGTGAAGCTGTGTCAGGGAACTATGGTGGCCTTCACATACCAGAAATGATGTTGTTGTCTGTCAGAGGATGAGGTTTCCATGGATATGGATGTTTTAAATTTGGTTGATGCATTGGGTTTATGTGAACTATATGTTCTGATTACTGTAGAAACGTGGAACTGCAAGTAAAGAACCTAAAGTAAGAACCTTTTATACATATTGTATAAAAAAACAAACCTTTTTGTTATGTTTATGGAAAGTACTGTAAATTCAATTGCTGCCAATGAATGAACCCTCCTAAAATGTTACTACATATGACGTTTTCAAATTGTATAACCCAATATAGTAAATCATGTGTAGGACTGTTCATGTGTATCCAATCTTATTATAAGGCCTATTTCAATAACCTAATATCAACACTATGTACTGTATATATACACATATGTATTTTTTTTCTGTTTGTCTTTTGACTGCTCCTTCTCAATGGGCCGCCACAGCAAGATTTTTACACCGGATACCCTTTCTGACACAACCAACCCATTTATCAGGGCTTGGGACCAGCACAAGGAGTACACTAGAGCCCCTTTTCTGCCTATGGTTCCAGCTCGACTCGACTCGTGGGCGGAGTCATCACTGCACGGCTGCATGAAACTGCCGTGACTTTGTTTTACGTGCGACAAACACACAAATGAGTGACTAGTGACTTGTAAAGCAATTGTTTTCAGTGTAACTGAATCATTAGAATCAGTTAATTAAAAAACATTATTCAGTACTTCCTCCATGACCGGAGCACAGCCTCCGTCCGACAGCAGTGCTTGTCGCTAAATACACCTCAGCCCGTTTGGAACCTCGTCAGAGCAGGTACTAAAAAAAGTACCAGGTACCAGGTTCTATGCTACTGGACATGCAAAATAACCATGCCGTGCTAAGGCGAGCCGAGCTAGTGCTAGGTATGCGCCATAGGTGTGGCCTCTCTGTGCCTCGGGTCAATTTAGAGTGTTCAATTAAACATGAGCAGGTTCTTAGCCCAGCCAACCGGCAACCCTTTGGTCACAAGCCAAGTTCTCTTTCCACTTGGCTATGTGGGCTGCTCCTTACATTTCTACACCATACATGTAGCAGAATCTACTTTAGATCTAATGTAAACAAAGTATGTGACACTTTGAGCAGTATGAACAAAGCAGCCACACTGCAGTATACTCCAGCCCGATGATGACAGGTCACTACAGTTCATTTTAAATTACTCCCCAGAGTCAGATGATTGCACGTCCGTCTGGCCGCAGGGAGCGGGACAAAAGGTTTTGCCGTGAATTACACATGATTAACTGAAATGGCAGGAGTTACACCTGGAGCATATAATGATTACGTATCGTTTACGTGCGCGTACACAGCGAGAGGACAGTCTCTATATCAGCCAAGAGTGTTCGACTGTTTGTCCGAATATCTTTGGCAGTCTCCTTGGTGCATGTCTAATCATATGCAGAGTGTAATAATGAGCTGTATCACCCTGTGGCAGGAGGGAGGAAAATTCATTTAGGACAGCCAAAAGCCTGTCACCCTGCATTTCACCTGACACCTGACTTGAACTCAGTAATGGCCTGTGTAAGAAGACTCCTGAAATTGTGCGGTTCACTTTGTTCTCATGATTGACGCCGACTCAAATCAATTATATCTTCACTACTCTCTTAATGAAATTGTGTGTCATGCCTACATTCATTTTAATTAGATTCTCTGAATGTGTCATATGAACAAAACCCAGATGAAATCTGATTTATGAGAATCCACAACAAGCTTTTTTTTCCCCCCAGATGACGTCAATACGACTACGTTTTCATTTAAAATTCTGCTTTCAGATGAAAACGCTCTGCTTTACTCTTCACAACAATGATGAAAAGAAAGAGCAAGGATTTCTTTAATCAGACCAACGACAAGGTAAAACTGAAACTGAAAGTTCGCAATTCAATAGAGCTTAATAGTTGAACCACAGCTGATGAGGGCCATTCAAAAAAATAAGCAAATGTGTGGATAACTGTGTCGTCTTTGAAGCCTGTACATATTAAACTGTATCCCTGGAGCTTTTTTTTTGAATGAAAACACAATTTTTAACTTCTCTACTGCATATACCCATTTCATATCCACAAGCATCTTTGCTTAAAATAGCCCATCGCTGTTATCCAGAGCAGAATTGATGTGTTTTTAAAACAAAAACAGAGTATGCACAGATGCAGCAACTGTTCCTAATATGTGCCGCGAAAGCCAGGAAATGCTCACCTCTCCTTTGTCGGAGGCAAGAGTCAGACAGCGTCTTAGGAAAGACGCTGCATAAATAAGTCAGACACGCTACTATGTTCTGTGTGGAGATGAAGTATGGACATATGGTAATGTCAGAGAATAACAGTTACACATACACGCACAGATGCACAACAAGGACACGGTGACGGATGGTGCATGACATACATGCGTCTCCATTCCCTCTGGACAGCCCTTGTGAAACTCACACACATACAGTACTCATGGTCTTGTTGTATAATAGAGCACTCGCGGATTCATTTTGGGAATAGTGGCATGACTCAACATCTGAGTGGCTGTAATAAAGCGCTTCAGTTGTGCAGGAGGAATTGAGACGAGGTCGTACAGATGATCTGCTTGTGGTAGTCCGGCTGAAACCGGACATTTTGAAATACATGTAAATATCTTAGTTTGAATGAAATTGTACTCAATTCTTACATTTCTCAAAGTTACACTAACACACCTGGATAATGCGATTAGGAGTCGAATTACATTTGAATTTACACGTTCAGTCAGGCCAGAATTGGACTGAGCAAACTGCTCATGCGCCACAGTCATTCCCCTTAAACCCAGGGAAATAGTAGACGCTGAATTGAAGCTTAAAGGTGAGATTGAATGCATGTATTAAACATATATGTTAGTTATGGAGGTCTACTTACATATATTAACTGGTTTTCGTGATTAAAAACCTCCTAATTGCTGCAAAAGAGCCGATCAAAATATCTCCTCACTGACGCTCTCGTCAGCTGCGCTGTTTCAGACCAAAACCACACCCCCAGAATGTGGACTGTGTTGTGATTGGCCAGCCAACGAGAGCTTTCCCACTGTCCTGTGATTGGCCAGGTACCTGGAAGTGACGTAATAGATAGGCCAGCTCTCAGATACACAGCTCCCCCTCTGGCACGGTGGATGCTCTGCATCTCAGCAGCTACAACGAGAGTAGTTCTTCTTCTTCTGCGGTTGAATGTACGCAACCGGATGTGCCCGGACTAGTGCCCGCACCAGGAGGCGCTACCGTGGTGAGGATTTCTGATGACGACATCAAATTAAGGAAGTGCCGATCCACTTCGCAGAGCCCAGGAAAACAATACAACACTATTTTCTCAGCAGTGGCTGAACTGTTTGTTCTGAAACTTTAGGGTTTCATAAACGAGGTAATGACGCAGATACACACACAAACGCAGCGTTAATTGGAGCTTCCGGTCTATGTGGGCTTTAAGCATGGCATGATCCATGCTGGTACATTATTTAGACTGACAACGACACCAGAAATATGCTCTGTCAGCTTAAAGAATTGGATATTTTAAAGTGCATGCATGGTGGGAGACTGCGAATGGCACTCGACGTGCTAACAAGTATAAGAGCAAGCTAAACAGGAAAGTAGGCCTCTGTTGGAGGCTTTTATTCTGAAAATAATGCCTTTAATGTTGTAATGGTGTTTGACTTACTGTCCAGTTCCTTATGTGGTAAAAGTAGAACACATTCAGTGGAATTCCTGGGTTACAATCATCATCATCATCAACATCTACCGCTTTACCCTCCACCAGAGGGTCACGGGGGGTGCTGTGCCAATCTCAGCTAATCATTTATAGTTATTTTAAGGTCAATTCAAAAGGTTCATTCAAAATTTCATGTTTAAAGCCACTTTTTTTTCTTACGTGCAAAAAATTCCCTTCAGCCAATGAGTAATCATTTGAAACATTTGTGATTGGAAGAGGGCATATCACCACGAAGCGTAGCAGAGGCTGACGCACACAGTCAATAATTTGATCCCACACTAGCGTTGTACCTCTACGATTCAATTTTCTTTAAATCAAAATTGCAATACGACGCAATATTTAAAACAATATGTGAAAAATGACCATTTTAGATTAAATAGTGTGCTGGCCTGTGCACATCATATGCTACAGACTGAGCAAAACATCTTTGCTTCCCACATATCTGCACAAATAATACAAAATAATCACAATTAGATATTTATTCAAAATCTTTCAACCCTGTACTTAACATACTGACAGTTTGCAGCCTCCAGCCTTTGGTTAGTGGCCAATGTGATCACCAGGGAGAACATCCCAACAGAGGAGAAGGACAAAGTGCTCACCCTCATTAATAAGAAAATATCAAAAGACAGATCTAGGCGCTGCTGGGAAGCATTTCCTGCTGTAGAGGAGCACCTCTCCACTGCTGTGCAGCTAACAAAGGCCCTTTTTCATGAAATGTCTGTCATTTTGCAATTCCCAAAATACCACCCGGCAAAGGTGGGATGAAGGTAAATTAATGAATACATTCATTATAAGGACTCCTGTCACTTTTTGGTGCAAATTAGAAGTCGGGAAATCTGTCAGGAGGGAGGGAAAAAAACCCTCCTGCGGCGTTTCCCCTGGAGTGAACCTCCTCCATGTGACAAATTTCACACTCTGCTGGGAGAAATCCGCTGAGGCTTTAGATTTCCCGGCCTGTCACATGCTGTTGCTGAATACCAGGAGATTAATTCTTCTCGCAGATAGTGCATGTGAGCAACTCCGACTTTCAAACATGCAGCGCCGGCTCCCGTCGCCACCTGTGCAATCTCAAAGCGACAACAAGGCCAGATTCAAGCTGCGAGGCAAGATAACACACTCGCACAAAGGTCAACGTGACAAAAGAGAATATCCCGCTTGTCGGATAAATCGCGTACATGTAGAACATCCGGGTCAAGCTCATTTAATGACCTTTAGGTTAAATTAAATGAATAAAAAGGAATAATTGCATTTTTCTTGGTACTTCAGTACAGTTACAGTGATCGCGAATCCACACGGAAACCCAACGTTCCCTTTACAATCTTTTTCAATCTTGAAAAGTTGTCTGTAGACACAGCATTGTTTCAAGAATTGTCTTCACCGATATGAAACCCCCTCAAAACGACTCTATATGCTGTAATATATATATGCTGGCGCTGTAACGCTGCCACAGAAGGACATTTCTATAAATTTTTGGATTCTAAATGACTCATTTCTTGTCTCAAATGATCTTAACACTGCATCTCAGGACACATGAACAGACTGATTTCAGGTTTTTATGTGTTTCCTCTGCCAGATATGTCCTGGCAAAATGCATTCTGGGATACATGGCTTTCCCAAGTATACACTCAAGTCACCACCCGATGCACACTTGGTAAAATGGGCGGAGCGAGAACACTTCAGGGTATGAGAACCGTACTCGCTGCTTGTGTCTACTTGTGAATTGGAACAGTACTTGGACCGAGGCTGATGACGTTTCACAAGCACGGGCGCACGCATGTGGCATGTGGCATTTTGATATTGTTTTTGAGATGAGATAAGTGTTAAAAGACTTAAAATATGCATTTCTAAACTACACATGAACACCCTCTGGTTATTTAGGATACTTTCTGTGTGTGTGAAAATCAAAGTTTTATTGTAGGGCTTCAAAGAATGAGCATTGTTTAGCGATTCCTTTTGGTGTGGTGCACAGTGTTTCAATGAATGGATCCTTTTTTATTTGTCCTCCTCCTCTTGTGTTTGTCTTTGGTCTGTTGGACGGATGTGAGTGCGTGTATTTGGGTGATTCAGATCCAAATCAGTTAGAGTTATAAATCAAATTTAAATGAAACCCTTTTGTGGACAAAAAAGACTTTGATAGCTTAACTGTAGAGGGAACTTGAAAACAGAAAAATATACAAAAAAATCAGAAGAAAATGATGTGAAGAGGACTCTTTGTAGTCGTCCCGAGTAACTGCACAGTGGTCAGTCACTCTGCGTCACACTAAAGGATGGGGAATCATGGCAGAATACTCTTACTGTGTCACCACGTCAGGTCAATTTTAAGGTTAGTTGTGTTGCCTGTGAACTTTAGAGCGGAACGGTGCATTTTGCAAATTGCTTCTGACCTGCCAAGCTTCTGCTCTCTCTTGTAAAAACCCCTCAGTTTTGCCAAACGTTTGATTTACAGTTTACATGTGGGCATGCACACTCTCCACCTCGGCTTTGCTTGTTGTGCACAACCACAACAAACATAAATTAGGTCCAGTTTAGGAGGGGAAATAAAATGAACATAATTATAAAATAATTGGGTCTGTCACATTCCTAAATAAATGCATAAAACATGTAATAATTGATTAGATTCGGATTTTATTGATGCAAACCGCACCCATTCACAGCTGCTCTACAGATCAAGATCAATTTCAGTCCCATTCAAGTCGCAAAAGCGGCGATAAGCCAATCAAAGTTTTTTTTTCTGTTTTAAACGACCTGAGTCTGACTGGCCGAGTTTAATCTCGAAGTGTCGACTTCAATCTCGATATTCCAACTTTTTTCTCAAAATTTCCAGTTTAGATTTAGCATATTATGTGGTGTGGTCTGGTGTGACCGCAGCGTTTCAATCTCTGATATCAAAGTCAAGCTGGAAGATTTACCCAGTCTTTTTTCAGTGAGAAATTATTTGCATGATGTGATATTTAATGTATTATTAATAGGATTTTAAATAAGGGAATCCTTGGGGAAATTATCATAAAAACTGTGTGTGTGTGTGTGTGTGGGTGTGTGTGTGTCTGTGTTTGATTGACAGATACGAAGGACATTGAGAACTAAAAGTTGCTCTCACACATGTGCACTGGAAACCTGACATTTTCTAGACATGACCTGCAGGAGTTGCACGTGTGAAAGAAAACGTCTGAACCAGTTTAATTAAACATGAGCCCCCAGTGACACGTCTGTAATGTCCAGCAGAGCGGCTGTGTGAAGAGAACAGGACCATGTCTGGGACATTTTTTTGTCCTCTCCTCTCCTGCAGAGACATTGATCGCTGCTGGTCTCCTGCACTGTGTACCTACAGGCCACCCTGTGCCTAAACCAAACAGAGAATTTCCCGGGGGTGAGAACACGTTCACCTCGTGCTCTGTCCCACTCAGGACTGTCTCATTTGCTGCCTGTGGAGGAAACATAAAAGTTTCAGGGGGAGCAGCAGTGTGCCTGCTGTCAGTCGGTTCTTAAATCTTGCACTACATTTTTTTTGAAACCATCATCCTTGAAATTGTTTTCTCTGTTCCTCTGATCTCACCTTTGTGTTGTTTGTGCACAGATTGCATCTTTGTTAATGCAACACAGAAACAAAGCGTTGATGTAGTGAGAAACACACACACACACACACACACACACACATACACACAGAATGGAGTGGAGCTGACAGGCTTACAATGGTGTGAATGTAGCAGACATATGTATGTACAACTGTGAGGGAAAAAGAGCTGCTGCGACAGCGTGTCTAAACTGTCCTCGAGCAAAACTCTGACCACAACTGCTCATTCTGCTGCATCATCAGTGTGCGAGTGTGTGTGTGTGCGAGGCCTTGTTAAGAGCTTTCAGTGATGGATACGGTAGATTAGAATCTGCTACATAAATACAGGCCATTTACTTGGATGCAAATGTATAGTCCCGCCTGGTTTAGCACCCTCGCCCATTAAAGAGCAGTGTGCATGAAACCGTCCTAAAGTGGACACTTTTACTGAGTTTGATGTTGATGAATTTGCTGTTTAACGTGCTGGAGTCGAGCAGCTAATTTGCTGTTTAGTCTGCAAACTGATGTCGTGACTTATCCAACCTGAACAAATATAACGGACCATTTTCTCTCCGACGTGTCCTGTGAGTGTCTCCTGCAAGGAAGTCCCCATGCCAGCAGGCGTACCTGAACTTTGTCACCATAGTTACGACAATAAAAGTACGCAACATCCGTTTCCCGGTCAACTCGTCATTCTCCTCTCGTGTTTTTCTTTAACCATACATGACAATTTACTTCAGTGTGACTTTATAGCACAATTATCAGTTCATTTTCATATAATTACTCTCATTGACCACTTAAGGACTTAAGTTAGGGATGGCCAAAATCATTGCTTTGAAAAATTGATTGATTTGTTAACCTAATACCAATAAAGTACCAATAAAGTTCTGCTGCTGTAGTAATCTGCTTGAAGGTTCGACGTGTGTGTTCAGAGATAGTCCTGTTTCCATCATATTGAATCAGTCCGGTCATTCTCCTCTGACCTCTGGCATTTTCGGGATAATTTCTCTTTTTCAGACCATTTTCTCTGTAAACCCTAAAGATGAGTGTGTGTGAAAATCACAGTGGATCAATGGCTGAGTTGAACAGGTTGCTGGTGAGTGTAAGTTCATGTATTATGTCCCTTGTTTATTGTATTGTGTACCAGTTTTCTTCTCTGTTGTGTCCGTATTATGCTCATGTCATGTTTCTTCACGTGTCCAGGCCGACTGTCTCCACTGTCAAATCTGTCTCCCACAAAGTCAGAGCTGGGAGAAAACCCCGGTGTGCAGGTCACACTAACAAGACAGAAAAACATTCTGGTGTGTGTGTGTGCGTGTGGACGTGAGAGCAAAAAACAAAAAGGCAGAACTATCTGTGGCCACTTGCAAAGCATTCAAAAATAAATGGAAGCTGCTGAAAAAGGAGGAAAAGCATTTCAGACTAAATTTCACACGTCCAATGAAGGAAGCAATTATACAAAAAAAGAGGAATTCCACTCTGTGACAAATGGATATGAAAATGATTTGCATCTGTAAATGACTGGCTCTAATAAACTATCCCGCCAGATTCTTCTCTACAAAATGACTGTCATGGATTTAAACTCTTTTCTCATCAGTAAAAAATAATGGTGGGCTTTTCTTTTTTTTATTATTATTATCTTTATTTGAAACTGGTTAATTTCAGAAATCACATCAAGTAGGTAATTGGTGAAAAGCAGTGGGTCAAGCCTGGACCACCACTTGACTGGTTGAGGTTGCCATGGTGAAAAAAGAGGGGAAAGCGGGAGCCTAACAGCTCATTTAGACAGCTATTCCATATAATCCTGAATTCTTTTCATTCTACGATCTGGTCAGAGCACGTCTGCGTATGTGTGTGATCGTTCACTTTGACAAAAGACAAAGAGAGGACGGAGACGAGGAAGGAAGGAAAAACAAACGCTGCAGTCATCATCCTTGTGTAGAAAAAGAGTGCAGGTAAGAGGTGCAGCTAATGAGAGGCATTATTCAAGGCGATGGCACCTTTTTATCGAAATGCACAAAGCAATCAAATGATGAGCGTCGTGCTGCTTCACAAATCAGGGCGAAAGACAGAAACGCACAGAGGCTTCTCCTGAACAGCATCTACATATTGACATTTTGCATGTGAGACTCTAATTAAGCCGAGACGCAGTCGGAAAAACAAGGTGAGCTCCAGTTTGTAAGAAAACACATTAGTGACAGTGTTGTTGTAGCAGCGCTGCTGACGACCGGACACGTTTTAAACAACAAGGACGCCGGCAGAGATTTTGGAGAACCTAAAACCTTCTTTTTTCTTTTTTTTTTTTTACTAGACAACAGCATCCTCTCTCTGGTTTTGTCATTGTCTGCGTGGCATGATGACTCAGCAAAGAAGGTTTTGAGGTCTTGTCCTCTGCATCCATGGTTACAAGTCCTGTTCCTTTGGTGTCTGTTGAGGTCGCCTTCATTTTAATCATAAATCCTTCAAACTCCAAAATGATTTGAAAACCTACACATATTTTCTTCCTCTGCTTTGGTTTCGATGCAAAGCGATAGAGAGAGAGAGAGAGAGAGAGAGAGAGAGAGAGAGAGAGGCTATTTTGTCAGTGTCTGGTTCTAGAAGAATGAATCTTATTTGTTTCCTTCATACACTCCACAGATAAGCGGCACAGCTAAAAGATGAAGGGGTGTCTCTGTAGACCGCGTTCAGTGACTCACAATTGCAGTATTTTCCTGACTTTGATGGGCCTTAAATGGGCCTCCCATCAGGATCAACAGCTGCTTTTCGTAAAGATCTGGTTTTGTGTGTGCTTAAAAATGAAAGATGGGGGCGACGGTATGACCGCTGAGATGCTATTTGTAAAGAAACATGTATAAGCACAGTCTCAAAGCGGCGGCGGCGGCGGCGGCGGCGGATAACTTTTGCAGATGTTTGCTGCTGTTGATGTTATTATTCTGCCTCTGTTTGGTCTCTGTGATCAGAAATGATGGAACTATTATAGTTATTTGTATGCCGTGTCCTTTATCTGGAAACAGGCTCTGTCAAGCAAAACTATCTGACCTGACAGAGGGAGAGTTTGTGTGTATTCGTCAAAGGAGACGAGTCGAAATACACGACTGAGACGAGACGATGACGAGACTGCACCAATGTCCTAAAACATGCATTATTGTAAATGAACAGATGTTTACATGAAATAAAAACAAAGATAAAATCTCTCTTTATCTCAGCTTTCTTCATCAAAGGAAGTCACATGTGGAATTCAATGCCTAATGAAACAAAACTGATACAATTTCAGATGTTTCACTGAAAACAAAACAAGATTCTACCCACTTTTAATATGTAGTCTCATTCTCTCTGGTTACAATCTCATATATATTATACTTCATGTCATGACCCTGAAACAGAAACCAAGACTTATTATTATTATTATTTAAACCTGCGATAACATGACAAAAATCGAATTTAACTTTATATGTGAGTTCAGATTATATAAATACAGTCTCAAAATATGACAAACAAAGTTTCATTGGACCACTCTGTTTGTCCCAGTATACAAACACACACTGCTATGCCAGGTGGCCATATGCCCCGTTTCAGCTGGTTAGTATTCGGCAGTTTCCGGGTTTACCTTAGGGCTACTTGTTAGCATGTCTTCCTACCATCCATGAACTTTCAATTATTTAAGCCGGCAGAGCTTGAAATCAATCTCCACATCAGTCCAACGAGTGTACCACCATGTTTTAGTCGCCGTTGTCTAATTTGTCTGTGTAATTGATTCTTCTACTATTTGCGGGTTTAAGCTGGAGGTGGTAACTGAGTGCCCAGGCCACTCTGAACAGACGCGTAGTTAAAATACGACAAAATCTCATTATCTGGGAGTGATAGTCTGACTTTGAGAAATGAGATGTTGTTGTATTAAAACCTGTGATTTCAGTAGGACTAAGACAAATATTCATTTATTATAATGTACTGACTGTCAGTGCTTAAGTACACAATGCACATATTTCTGCTTTACTTTGTTATTTAAATTTCCAGCAACTTTTACTTTTACTCCACTGCATTTCCTCTAACTGCCTTTGTTCCTCGTTTCTACCAAATGAAATCAGAAGAAGAAGAAGAGTTGGTAATGGTCTGTATTTATAAAGAGCTTTTGTAGTCTTGATGAGCTGAATCCATGTCACCCATTCACACATTCACACACCTTTCATAACACATTCACACGCTTCAACATGGGGTTAACACATAGACTAGAAGAGTCCGAAATTTAACTGAGCCCAATACTTTCACTTTCTGATTTTACTACTTTTAAAAGTAGAGTAAATGTCATATACTTTAAGACTTAAGACTTTTACTTAAGTAATATTATAAAAAAAAGTGACTTCAACTTCTACCAAAGTCACTTTCTGGTAAAGATCTTTGTACTTTTACTCAAGTATCACTTTACGGTACTTCATACAAGACTGTCTCACTCTGACAAAGAGGGCGTCATGTGTCTGTCTTCACATGGCCTAACGGTTGCCACTCACAATTATCTCCCCTCGCTGATATCGGTGCATAATTAAAACAACACTGACCTTAATGAGGTGTCAGAGGTGATAACGCGCGGCAAAGAGAGCTCTTTAAAGGCACGCACATACGCATGCATGTACACAATCACTCCCTTGTTACCAAGCAACAATAGAGTAATTATGAGAGGGACTGTCAGGTCTAATAAAAGTAATTTTAAAGCATAAAGCCTAATGCTGGGGTTGTTCACTGACCTTCCATAAATACAAATATTTACTATTTTAATTAACCTTTTTGCCTACAATTTACATGATGTGAGCACATTTTTAATTCAAACCATTTCAAATAAAAAATTAAGCTTTGCAGCTTTTTTGAAGTGAAGATCATGAACTGTATGAACAAGGAATGTATGAATGTAAAGAAATTCTCTTTTTCCTTCACATTCAGGAATCTTTTTTTTTTTTCTTGAGCATCTTCCAACTCTTTTAAATTGTTGAGGCTGAACAACACCTCTTTAAAAGGTGTAAACATCAGACAAACTGTTTTATTGACTCGGGTGGAACATTTAGAAACAAGAGGAACCACAGATTTTCAGGAAACAAAGAGCTGGTATCTTTAGCAGAAATTATAACTACTTCAAATGAGGAGTTAATCTTGCACGGATCGATCTGACTGCTGGACGTGAAAAATAAAACTCTATTCTCAAACAAGTCCATCAAATCACAGGAGGCGCAATATTTGTTAAAGCCAAAATAATGATGTAAAAATGGCCATTCCCTCTGATATCGTGAATCATATCGCAATTTATTCAAAATCGATCAATCCTAACAGAGAGTAAGACTACTAGAATGGTAAATAATTCCTTTATTATTATTATTATTATAATTGGTCTTTTAAAAACACTATACCGCTGATTTAGTCTATAAAATACTTTTACTATACTATTTTACTGCATCATGCTCCTGCTCCAACATGTGAATTAACAAATTAAAACATGTTTTACCCAAGAAGCAGGTAAGGGTGAACCGTGTGTCCGACTTTTTTTAAATTTCACTCCACCAAAAAAATCACTTGAACGCAACGCACTCGTAGTTCATAAAAGGGAAGTATCATCTTTCCGACGGCAGGTGAAGGCAGCATTAGACTATAACGGTATTTCAAGAAAACCAAGAGCTGAAATACTGCTGCTTATTCAACATGAGGTGAATTTCGTGGATATGGAGGAAACCTGTGGGTTGGCATTCTAATCACCAGCTCCTCCTCCTCCTCCTCTGATGAAGACGAAGACTCCATATTGTTCCTGAGGGTCATTACTTTGCATGATGATGTTTCTCTGCTGCCGTCTGAATCAGACCTGGACATTTACATGTATTAAACATCTTAATGGTAATTGATTTCCTACACGTGTGAGTAACAACGCTTCCCAATTTTCTCTACAGATGAACGACAGACATTATTATCAAACAGCACAAGCAGCAAATTGATTTTAGTCATTACTAATTCATTTTTTTTGTGTTTGTACCCGGGCTCTTTATGCCTGTGCGTATACTCGTCTATCGGTGCATTAGCTCGTGTGCATCTATGTGCACAGTGAGTTGCTATGGGTCAAATTCTGCACATTTATCCTGCAGCTGGTCTTTGCTCTGCTCGGTTGGTGCATGTGCCTGCGTGTGAGAGATAAACTGTAAAGCTGATTAATGCAGCCATTCAAACTTAAAGCTGCGACGTGTAACTGTTGTCACTGTAGCAAACACGACACACTGACAGCTGACCGTTTAGAACGTCTTAATCTTTTTAACTGACCTCAGGTCAGCCCTGTTGCTGTGACAAACAGACATGGATTCAGGCCTTTGAAAACCTCATTATTTCCAGGTTTGAGATACGATCACTCGATTAATTGAGAAATAGTCAACATATTAAGCGATATTAAGATGAAGCCCTATTATTATCATTTATTTCTTTTTCTTTTCAAAAATCGGTGACGAAAAACAAGATATTGCACTAAGCCACAGCAGATTGTGGAACGAGGACAGACTGAAAATTGTGCGACTTGTCCTGCATCGCTGGACAGAGCTGTGAGGTTAAACGCCGCTCAAATGATTCACAGGCAGAAGCTCAGCGTCATGTGACGGGGCTGGAGACAAAGTGTGACGCCCTCGTTTCATTAACTTTGTTTTCTCTGCCTGTGACTGAAAAACATATTAGCTGTTCCCTCAAGTTCAGCGCCGAGGAGTTACCGAGGTGTAGAAGAGTCGCTGTCTGCAGAGAGACGACAGAGGGGGCATAATAAGTTTGTGCTGCCACTTTAAAACAGGTATGTCCCTGTCAGCTGCAGGACACACACACACACACACACATTTGTGTACAGCATTCTTAGTGAGGACACTCACAGATACAGTAGGTGGGTCAAACAAACGGCCCGCGGGCCCAAACCCATCCACCAGAGGGTCCAATCTGGCCCCCAGGATGAATTTGTTAAAATGTACACTATATTTTTCAGATCCAGATACTTGTGATGAAATGGTTTGTGCCTTTGCAGACCCTCTGTGATCTGTAAGTCGTAATGCACATGTGTAAGTGGTAAAACTTAGGCATAATATTGTTGAAATTGCAAAATATTGCAAAAGACACTTCATTAAATGGAAAACAATATTATTATGCTATTATTTTACAGGCCCCTGAACTAAAATGAGTTTGACAGCCCAGGTATAACGCACTCTTTAACCCCTTACCCTAACCTTAGCGTCACAACTAAATGCACAACACTTAACCCTTAGTGCTAATTTGTCGTGGGAATAATGCACAACTCCATATATGGACATCCTGGGGGTGTGTGTTTATAGGTCAAATATTCAGGCTTTAAAAAATGCATTTTTTTTTCATCTTCTTTTGAATGAGTCAAAGCTATGATTAATTTTATATCACATGTTTAATAGTGATATAAAGTAGCAATAATAGTCCCAAAATAGACCAAATTTCACAAATTCAATCCAATTTAAACATTTTGAGTACTTTTTTCTCAGGTGTGTTTATAGAGTTGGTGAAAATGTTGGGAAATGCCACGCTATACACTCTATATTGCATATTATTATATCCTCTGTATGTACTGTACATTTTAACATATTCATGGACAAAACCTAACCCAGACAGAACGTGAGGATCAGCACAATTGTCCTCACTTTCTGTGGTCTACGTCTGAGCAACCTAAATTTAACCATCAACCACAGAGTAAGACAGAATACCTGACAACTCTGCCATGACATCAACTTCAGCTCCGCTCCACTTATCACAGCAGCAAAGACCAACAGGGAGTAAACAAGGAAGGCACAACCAGTCCTCTTCTTTATACCTGTCATTCTTAACCAGGCCACACACACACACACACACACACAACTGCAGTGACTGGCGACCTCTATTCTGTGTGAACAACACACACCAAGTGCCTGTGTTGTGAATTACCGCTGTACTTTTATACTAAGATGTAACTCACGTCATGAGTGATGAAATACTAGAAATATTACGCTCTTATCCTTAATCAAACACCACACGTTGATTTTTGTGTTTTATTTTTGGATTGTGTCAAACATAAATTCCAAATACTATTAAACAATAGACCTTCATGAGGCTTTAGGGGAGAAATATTCATGTCCTGTCTCCTTCTTACTGGACCAAGGTTTCAACTAGAGCTGAAACAATTAATCGATTACTAAATTAATCGGCGATTAATCGGTTTGAAGCTTTTTTCATGATTAAAACAAGATTTCCGAGCTTCTTAAATGTGAATATTTTCTTCATTTCTTTGCTCCACATAACAAAGAAATCATTAAAAGTTAATCATCAAAGACATTTGAGAACATCATCATTTCCAGGTTTGACGAACAGCGATCAACATTTTTTAAGGTTTTCTGATATTTTATGGAAATAATCTTTAGCTGCAGCTCTAGTTTCAACCTTTTTTCCCTAATGTTCTGGAATTTTTCCCACCTAGGTTGGATTCAATTTTAAGACCCTGCCTCAATGATATGCGCGTTTAGGCGACTTAGTGGAGCGACCCCTTCCCTCAGGCACTTCGTATACTTTATGGATATTGGACAGTCTCCAGAGACAGTTTAAACGTACCTTTCCTTCTCAGGTCGGTATGCAAAACATTGCTCAAACTTCCAGCCAACTTTTCTTCTTTTCTTTTAGTCCATATTGTATTCTGTCTGTGTGATAAAATGTCATAATGATAATCTTTTGGAAAAGAGAGCAGCATCCTGAGGAGCCAAGGTCTAAACAAATCACACACAAAGACACACACATATACACAATGTCAATTTTTTTGGTTTCCTGCAGACACTTCAGACAGAAAAAATAACAACAGAAAGAAATGCTGCCTGAACTCAGGCTGCAGGCCGAGCCGCCGCCATCACTGGTTAACTGATTAGCTCAGTAATTGTGGTGGAAATGCCAGACTGAGGTTGATATAAAAGTGCAAAGGCACATCCAGGAAATACTAATCAGTCTCGCGGCTGTTCTCCCACGAGGCTGCTGCTGTTGCTGCGAATGCCACTGCCTCCTCCAACAGCACTTTATCTGTATATATTGGTGTGTGTGTGTGTGTGTGTGTGTGTGTGTTTGCTGACTGTTTGCACCTCTGTTTGATCGTACTTGCTGGAAATTAAATATCTCCTCCGTTCCCAATAATTTTCCCTCAGACAACCATAAAACCCTTTATTATGACCAGAGTAAATTTGGGCAGGATCTTTCTGCATATTAAAATAAATGACTCATTAAAGCTGTGTCAGAGGAAGACATAAGATGTAGCCCCCCTTTTTTTTGTTCCTATCTCCTGCTGCTTTTCTCCTTCCACTCCTCATTATAACCTTCATTTTTTTTTTTTGCACTCAATAACTTGCCCCAGGCTCATTCTCCGTCCCTCCCTCCACTCTCTGTCACCCGTTTGTCCTTGTTCGGAGCGTCTTTCGCACCTACAGGATATGCAGTCTTCATCCTCACCTGTCATTACAACTGCTCCCATCTGTCTTTTCTCACTTCTCTCTGCCCTGCATCCATTTCTCCAACCTCGTCACACACAGAGCCTCCGTCTGGCTGCAGTTTACACACGAACAAAAGAAATGAAACGGGAGGTTCTGGAGGTGAGTGAATGAAAACTCAGCAGCTTCCTCGCTCCGTTTGTTTTTCCGTCGGTGCTGTTTGTTTGTTCCGTGGAAGGACAATTTGATTGTGCAGATTCACTTAACATTCGACTGTGTATACTGCATTCTCTCTCATTTAACCCCATTTTTCATTTCAACATGGTCTAACAATATTCTGCACCTGCTTATTACTGTGCAGCCCCATTCATACTGGGAGAATTATTAAAATCCACTCTCATATTTTAATGAACGCACCATTACATGAGGTGAAAAGATGTTGATTCAGTCTGGCATCATAACCTTGGAAACATTTGACCTGAATTAGACCTCAGAGTGTTTTAACAATAACTACAAGCCTGCAAGTCATCGACCTGTCAAAAGATTTCACTCGTGAAGATAAAAACAAACGATGGTGTTAGAAGCACTCGTGTCCTAAAAGGTTATGTCAGCAGTGTATTTCTTTTTTTTTTTGCGTAAATTGAATATTTTAAGAAGTGGATTCTACAACTACAAATAAACATGAACACTCAGTAGGACATTTTCATCACAATTATGCTAATAGAAGACAACGCGACGGGCGACAGCAGGACGGATGGCAACGCGATGGAAGACAGCACGACGAACGACAACACAACAGACGACAACGCGGCGGGCGACAACATGACGGATGACATAAAAAAAATGATGAGTCACATCAATGGAAGATAATCATAATATTAGTCACTTCAGCCTGGTAGTGTGAAATAGTAGCGTGACAACCTCTGGAAACAACACAATTAGCCATATTTGGGGTCAGCTGAGTCCAGAGGAGCTTGGCGGCAGAACTGCACTGATTCTTCCTCAGTCTCCTCCTCCTCTGAACTCCATTCAGAAGTCTGAGTCACAGGTAGTCTTTGCCAGTCTGCCTCCAATCCAGCCCTCGAGTCACCTGCACTATTCCTCACGGTAAATAAACCATGTGCAGGGCAGTGCAGCAAAACCAGGCTATTTTCAGTCATGCTGCGCTTTCTTTGTCCCTCCCCCTCCCTTTTGCCTCGGCCCAAAATGTCTTCTTAAAAAGTGTTTCCCCCTCTCAGGCCTGGGCAAATAGAGCGTGATTGAGCAGCATGACTGATCACAGAAATCCAGAAATCAGCTGGAGTCATGGAGATGCTCTGCGGCTGTTCACCCTTGAAAATTAAACTTGGGGCTTCAAAATGTGTTAGTGGGCGATGGAGTGGATCCTGCAGTATGAAGCCACTGTAATGCTTATAGTCTATTAGTACACTAAAATACTTTGTGTCCTCTAATGGTGTGGAATCATTTTAAAGGGGGGTAAAAAGTTTTCCATCCATTCATTTGTTATGTGCATATAAATATTGAGAGGTAAAACATGATTAGTAACAAACCGAAGATTTACATTCTGGGTAATAGTGTGCAGCAACAGGAGTCTTACTTGAAAAGGTTTTCAAAAAGCAGCAGGGTGACACCGGGGTAAGAAAATACCAGACAGAAAAATAAATGAGATGACATGACGTGTTGCAGCCGACACATCACAGGGAAATGGAAACATTTGGAAGAATAAATGAACCGGCAGAGAAGTCATGGAACAGGGACGATAAATACACAAGGGAGTGGAACCTAAGACACAGGTGCAACTAATCAGGGCAGCACAGGTAAACAAAACTGGAGGGAAACTGAACAAATTAAAAGTCAGTAAAAGTAAGACAACCTACAGTAAAGTGTGTTTTAGATACACTGCACTGTTATTAAAGCCTGGACACATGATATTTCCCCCCCCCAACAAATGTCTCCTCACGGGCTCCATAAAAACAAGACCAGACATCTGAAAACAAGGTCCACAGCCAAACAATATGAACCATAAATACAAAAACACTGTTTCGTTGTAAATTTATATTGCCATTTTCTGATCTCGGTGACCAGTTAAAGCTTTATAAACCGTTTAAACCGACTCACACAGTGCATCTATACCAGGGGTGTCAAACATACGGCCCGGGGGCCAGAACCGGCCCGCCAGAGGGTCCAATCTGAACCACAGGATATATTTGTTAAAATTTCACACTACGATTACAATCTAAACGTAATGTCAAACGCAATATTTTTCACTTCCAGATACCTGTGACTAAATGTTTGTGCCTTTATAGATCCAGTGTGATGTGCAAAAAAGTACATTTAGGCATGATATTGTTGCAATTGCACTTATATTTCTCAAGAAATGTCATGTTTTGTTAAAATATCCTTCATTAAATGTAAAACAAAGGAGAGAAAACAAAGGAGTTCTTGTTGGTCACTATTGTTACTGGTCCGGCCCACTTGAGATGAAATTGTGCTGGATGTGGCCCCTGAACAAAAATGAGTTTGACACCCCTGATCTATACATACAGCACACTTTTATTATTCCGCTGGCACAGACACCAGCAGCAATTTAGGGTTAAGAGTCTTTACAAGGATCTCAAAGGCGTCTTCTTGTTGGACGACGACCTGCACTACCCACTTAACCCCGTTCTCCAAAGTCCTAACAGAGAAAATCCAGATGTACAAAAAGTGTGTATAAATAAATGCAGAACCTGAAGCGTATCGCTGGGTTAGCTTCTGTGAATTGGACAACTGCAAAAGGATCAACCATTTGTTAACTGCAACATCTAGTGGACTTATTTTTTTCTTTAGCCGGTTTGCATCATAAATCTCGCCTCGTTTGGAGGTTTCACGTAATCACTGAAATGACACAAGGGTCGTTTTTTGTTTCCTATTGAAACTGAAGGACTTATTATTCAAACTTGCATTTATACTGCAGTTCCACGCACAAATAATACGAGGGTTTAACCTACAGGGAGTTACAAATGTTTACCAAAGGTAGCGTTTTAAACTGCACTCAATAAACTTGCACTGGAGCTCTCCTGCTGTGTCTGGCAGTCTCGCTGCTGACAGATGGCTCTCCTGCACAGAATTACTCCCCATTATGAGCCCGGAGTATTCACCTGCTGATCTAATGTAGTTACTCAGACCCTCAATCAGTGTTTGAAGGTGGTCAGCACTAAAATACCCCTCGTTCAGCAGTGTGAGCCAAATATTAATTTAATCCTCGGTGTTCATCACAGAGGTGTCGTGGGACGTGGGGCTGTTTAAGTGTTTTCTCTGCTCCTTTCATTCTGTTTTTTGTGTGTGTGTTTTTTTCTTAAAATATAGGCCTGAATCAGGGAGAGGAGAGGGGGATGTCATGGGACTAAGGAGAACAAAGGGCACGAGAACAAGGGAGGGAAAGAGAGAGAAAGAAGAGGAGTGAACATGACATGAAAACATAATGAGGACTGCCATGCCTATGGGGACTGATGTGAGGAATGCACTACACAAGGGTTGAGACAAAGGAGGAATGCAGAAAGCTGCCTGAAAGGGGGAGGGAAGGAGGGAGAGAGAGAGAGAGAGAGCGAGAGAGGAGGAGGAGAAACGAGGATAAACACTGTGACCAGGAGGTGACATAACTTTGCTAACTCAGCTCATAGGAGAATGTGACTGATTCAGGAGCCAGGACGTGCAGCATAGTTGTGCTGACCCACAATCTGCTGGCCGGTGGACTCGGTGGCGGTGGCTGTGCTTCACATCTGTCGCTTCAGGCCACAAAACCCACAGGAAAAGCAAGCAAAAGAATATCCTTGCCAAGGTAAAAATGGGCTATTATCTCCCAAGAGTCTGGTTCATTTCCAGCTCACAGTGTAGCTGGAACTGTCAGAGAGATCTGAGCCCATTGTCACCCTGTGGGTAACTTGTAAAGGAGTTCAGACTGGGGCTAAAGACCATTTTCTACATGAGCTTAACTGCAGTCAACCAGAAAATCAGACATGAAAGTGCACTGGGTTTGCTTGTATCCCTGCTGTCTGTTGACCTGATAGGTTAGGGTTCCCAACTTCATGGTCCAGATCATATTTTGTGTATGGGTCTGGCTATAGGGTCCACGTGATGTACATTTCATCGTTTGCCAATCTGAATGGATCCTTTGCAGACAAAGCTGAGCACAGCTACAGTTTGAGTTCATATGGAATGAAGGCGCTGGCTGCGCATGCTCCCTCTGGTCCAATCCAGTTGGTGGCATTATTTTGGTTGAAAGAGACACCAACCATGGAGACTTGCTTGAGTTATGTTAGGAGGTCCACCATGTAAGAGAACAACTGTTCTTCAGCCTTCTTTAAATTAGCAACTCACATTGCCTAACAAGGCAATCAGAGATGGCAGACTTCACCTCTGGTGGCCTCTGTTGGTCATATTGGCAAGTGCAAGTGTGGAAGCACAAACAAACAGACAGAGCCACTAAAAACAATACTTCACTCCCACTCACCACGCGGTGAAGTGACAAACTAAGAACAAGGCCAGCTGCAACTCTGTTTAACTCTGGCACCCATCATTTGTCTACAGAGTGTGCCTCATTTTATCTTTGTTGAACCTAACTGGGGCAGAGGACCAATAACTCAACTACACAGTCTTCCCCAACGTCGACTCTAGGTATCAGCAGATAGGCGGCAGACATTTTGACCTGACGTCTCTCTCCTCTCCCCCTTTTCTCCAAAACCTTTTAAATACCATAAGTCTGGGATTCACAGGCAGAATGACAGAGGACTGTTAGCATCTCCTTGTTCATGTTTGGCATTGTCTCAGTTCTCCTCAGTTCTGAGCTATTTCCAATAAAGCTTTATAAAGACTCCAGAAACTCCATCCTTGGTCAAAAATCAAATCTTCGCCTAAATATGTACAACACATCACTCAAAAGAATACAAGGACATGCAAATGAGGGCAAACTCCCAGTGAGTGATTGTGAAATGGAGTTATGCATTTGCAGACTGAACTAGACTGATGCAGACCCCACATTTAGGATGAATGGAACCATGGCCGTGTATCCGCAAGAAGAAATGCAAAGCAGGTCTGTGTGGACGTGAACCCGCGGAAAGACAGTTATGAGGTTCACTTCGTGCCAGCACAATATAGCAAGTGGCAACCAATAAAGATCTAAAATCTCATGGTGAAGCCTCATTTGAGCAACATGTCTTACCCCCTATTATGACCCTTACAACACCAGTATTTTTCAGTTGGCTAGGCAGCAAGTTACAGAGGGACAGACTCATCACAGCTGTTTGATGTCAACACAGCCAAGGTACCAGATTGCTGTTATTTATGTGACCACTAGGGGGAGCCTATTCTAAAGAGTTTTTGTAACTATGGGTCTATGGGTCTAGTTTTTGCAACTGGAAATTCACAGACACTGGTGTCCACTCATGTTTATCATCCATTTTCCTCCAAATGTGAACATAATTTAAAAGACTGACATCATGTTCTATTGAAGAAGACTTGAAACCATTAACTCCTCGGGAAAATCTTTACTGACTTCATACATGAAGTTAGACGTATAGGCTCATTTTCCTATACTCTTCCATTCAAATTAAGTTATTTTTGCAACCAACAGAGACTATATCCACTTTATATAAACAGTCTATGGTTTAAACATGGACTTATAAAACCTGCTGTGCAAAACCAATCCAACAGTGCAACCTCTGATTAAACAGTACGTATTTATTTCTAGTCAAAGCTACTTTATCTCTGTTTTATATATTATATGTATTGTGTTCAGTTCACAAAGGAAGACTTGTCTTTCTGTGTCTGTTTCTAAGTCACAAGCACAATTCCTGCTTAACTCTGAGCTTCACCAGCGCATTCACATTTTCATCCATTCACAACCTGGCACATCCGCCCTGAGCCAATTATTCGTGAGCTGTCGGCGTTTTAAAGAAATCCTCTCTCTGCCTGGTCTACCTCCACCCCTGAAACCACAGTCCAGATACCAGGTCACTCTCTGTTAACTGTCCAACCAGAAGGCCTTTGAAAACAACGTTATGTTGTTACAAATACTATTGGACGACGCTGTAATAATAGTGAAGATGTCAGAAGATCTGTGTTGGTCAGTCTGTCAATTCTATTATGCAGCAATAAATATGACTCAATTGAGATAAACAGACAGAATTTTATCTGATTGGTTAAAATTCTACTTCCTTCTTGGGTTGAGATGCCAAATTGTGTTGTTTTCATCCTGCTATCACAACAAAGATATTCAGTGAACAGACAACAAAGACTTTATTAATACATTCATAGCCACGATGTTTGTAAAATGATATACAAACACAAGAAGCTTCTCATACCACTGATCTGTCTGTTCTCTTGTTTGGGGGTTTCAGCTACAGAATCCCTCACATGTGCGTTGCCTTCCTGACACGTGACAGCAGCGATCCGAGAGCAGAAATGATAACACAACTGTCACGGCGGCGACAGTGCACTGGGAGCTTTGCCAACACATCAATTCCCCAGGTGGAGCTGTCAAAGCCAGAGTTTGACAAACAAAAGGTGCCAAGCATCATCAGACCGAGGGAAGGGCTCGTCAGAGTGAGACTCACACACTTTATTCTGCACTGCTCTAGTTCACTGGTGGTGAACTGATTTTCTAAATGAGCACCGTTTTGCTTGTCTATTAGGGAAATGCCTCTGAGTTCAATTAGCAGTGATGATTCTCTTCAACTGATGAGGGGCAGAGGGTGCATCCGATAATTCAGTGGTTAACTGTCATTGACATTTATTTTGTAATACGAATATTAATACAGTACAAACAATACATAATAAGAACAGAAGATAAAACAAGGTGGCGGCCTTCCTGTTGGGTTTGGATCATGGTCATAATGTCATTTTTCTACACGTGTACCAATTTTTGGCATGTACAATAAACCTAATGTTCAGGGTGAATTTGGACAGTGGGTGGCGCACTTATTTGCCCCTCCCACATCCAATTTTTGACACACATCCCCCAAACCACTTTCCGATGTAAATTTTCACCAGGTCGGATGTGGTCGCAGAAATCCGTGAGTTTTGGGGCATGGGAAACCCCTCAAAAACACGATTTACTTAGAGAAAAAATAATAAGAATATCAAAAAAAAACTCCTTGCATTTCAATAAAATGGAAAAATTCAACACAGCAAACAGAGTTTACAAATAAATAGTGACTTACGATGGATGGAGGACGGTCATGTGGGGAAGGCTAGTCTGAATAAGTGAGTTTTGAGTTGAGATCTGAAGGCAGTTATTGTTCGGAACTGCCAGATATCCAATTGAATTGTGCTGTGAGAGAGCATTCCAGAGTTGGGGGCAGAACAGACCTGAGTCCCATGTGGTATGGAGAGGAGGGAGGCTGGGGAGGAATGGGGAAAAAGCAGGGAAGGTGTGGAGGAGGTCAGTGAGATGTGGAGGAGCTAGATTTATGGAGGGCTTATACATATTTTCTGTATGCACAGCAATACAGTTCCACATTCCATGGCCCCGTTCACATTTGGTATTAACATCCGTACAACACACAGAGTACAGGTGTGAACACTTCCAATCAGATCTGATCACAGGATGGATTAAAAACTACCGCAATATTTACACTAATTGTTTTATGATTTATTTTTCCTAATGGTTATTTAAGGTTACGGCACTGTAGGCGGCACGTTGATTCACTCCAGCTTCTCTCTCCTTCTTGTCACACGTAAACATGACATCAGACACATTTGTGCAGTCAGACTCAATAAAAACATAGAGACATAGTTTAATGCCAGGTGTGAACGGTCCTATTTAAGACGGTGTGGATCACTGAGGACAGATAATAATGCCAGGTCTAAATTGGTCCCATGAGTCCAACTGGACTTCCTGTCAGAATGCCTCAACAAGTTAAAAGTTGACACATAACTGCACATTTAAGGGGAAATTGTAAGGGTTATATTCATTTGTTGGGAATTCCTTGCGAAGGAAAATGTCTGTGAGGAAAACCTGAAAATTCTCTGAGCTCAAAAATATTCTACAGTTGGGTCATTTCCATCCGTTGTGGTTCTTGATTAGATTTCAAATTGATTTTAAAATTTATTGCAGACTTTTAAGGCTTTACTCCTAAATACCTTTCTGATTTATTGAGCCGGTACGTGCTCACATCACCGCTGAGCTCTGCACATTACTCAGACTCTCACTTTCTAGTTGAGTTCACAGCGCTTCTAAAAACATATCCCTCAATGCTACACCAGTATTTGTAGCTTCCAATGCCGTCGAGTTCCTTCTGTATTGTCTGGTTTTGAGTCTGTATTGGAAAACACTGAAACTTCAGAAGATTAATCACGTCTTAAATTGGGTACAATCTGATTCAAGCAACTTTCCTTTCAGTACCAATACTCAGCTGAAATATGCAGAACAAGCAGACATTTATTTTGTAATCCTGTATCAGGAGATGACAAGGTACTGTCGTCAGTATCAAACTTTTTCCCCAAAAAGAAAGTGATCCCATCAGTTGAATTAAGCACTGAATCTGTAGTCTCATCACAAGCAGCCTGATATAGTTCCTCTTTTGATCTTTTCCACAAAGAACAGTCAGTTGGGATATACCTCTTTCCTTATTCATCAAGCACTTTGCAATGAAACAATGAAAAGATTAACAATGCATTGCATCAAAGACAATCTTCAAAGGAAGTGCATTTTCCAGTTTTCTGGCGCTGTGCACTGATGTAGATAACAAAGGGAAGCTGAGAGGAGAGAAATAAAGGCCTTAAACCTCTCCAGGGGGAAACACCTCACCGCTGCCACTATGGTCCGGCCAAATGCAATTTTCCGAGCACCACACTGCTCTTCAAAGAGAAGAGAAATTGCTCTCTCGCGGTGGACACAGTGGAGAAGTGTGAAGAGGTGCGAGTGGGACGAGGGGACGGCGAGAGCGGAGGACAGATTGAGAAACAGTCTCGGACTTGTGTGCTAAATAAATTAACTACTGCATAAATTATCAATCCCCTCCTCAAATTAGAGGAAATTACACAGAAAGGTCAATAACTTGCTTAAGTGGGTAGTGAATACACACACACACACACACACACACACACATTGAATTCCATTCATTTGGACAGCCTTAACAAAGTGTCATCCATAACCTCAACTATTATCAATTTCATGCCTAACATGCCTTTAAACTAAACTACTACACAAATCTTTAGGTCTCATAAAGACCAGGTTTCGGTCTCCATGACGACTACTGGTCCTGACAAGGTCAGTGTTTACGCCAGAAATCATCCTTCATTTGGTTTGGCGTTGTTGCTTTAGTCGGAAAATTCAAAGATGCCAAATTTTGTGCTTTTCCCCGATCACACGGAAGTAATGACTCTCTGCCTTCTCAACTTTTGACCACGGAATTAATTGTATTGAACTGTACTGCATGGTAAAAACAGGGACTACTGCTACGGACATGGTCCAGACACACACCAAAGGTCGATTTAAATGTTCAATATGAGTGCATTTCTTCTTCTTCCAGTGCTGACATGAATTATTGAAACAGCACTAACCAAAATGTTTGTAACCACAACCAGATGGTTGTTTCTAATCCTATGAGGAAAAAGTCCCAACACAATGTCTGGGTTCAGGAGCAGGACGTTCTACTCGGCCAACAACATCATTACACGTCCACAAAGCCACTCCATATTAACCTCTCACTTTAAGAGACTTTCTTCCGAGGGCAGGATTTAATATTTTCCCTTCTCACTCGAAGGGGGAACAAACCAAATGAAAGAAATGCCCTGTTGTGTTGTGAAGGTGAGCTGAAAGGCAATATTGGCTTGTGTAATTATAATGTCTTTTTTTCCACAGCAAACATTTGTCACAGTGAGAAAAGCACAGGTGGTAAAAACACAGTAAGTCACGACAGTGTGTGACAGCATGCACAACATCAGCACCCGCTAATCTGAGTCTGGGTTTAGTAGGACGGATGGAATCTGCTTCAGCCAGCGTGACCTCATAATCAGGATTTCCATTTCATTTAACCATTTATAATTATTATTATTGAAATCATTCAGCACATCACGTAAAAAAGTTTGTAAAACCAGGCTGTGGCCAACAAATCAAATGGGTTTGGTTTAACAAATTCCGACTTCAGCTGTGGCCTAAACCACATTCATACTCCATCTCCTAATGGCTTGTCAGAAAGAATCAATATACTGCACTTCATCTGTATCTATCTGACCCTTTTCCCATTAAATTTACTATCTGTGGATCTTTTCATGTGTCGAATGCGACGCTGTGAATTATATCTCGGAGAGATTGTCTGAGATTGTGCGCCCTTATCTCGAAGCAAGTCTTAAGAACTGGTTTTGAGAGACTGCGTACGCTCTGACATCAGCAGTCACAGCTCACAGTCTACATGCAATTCATTCATTCATTTTTTTACTCCTCTATCCTGTGCATGAGGGTCCCTGGACAGGTCACCAGTCCATCACAGGGCCAACAATTCAGAGATGAATCACACCTACAGTGCTCAACTAAATTTGGCATGTTTTGGAACTGTGGGGGAACTGGTGACCTTCTTGCTGGTGACCTTCTTGCACTGCACCACCATGTGGACCTCATGTCTACCTTGACATGAACTACTGCATCCAAGGCATTGTGCCGACTCCAGGGGAGCCAGGGGGGTCTCAGCCCCCCGTAATGAGACATGAGCTCCCCTGGAAACATGATTTGTGCGATTTTGGGGTCTCTAAAATATTGGCAAAAGGTGAACTTTATTTAACCCTCTCATGCCCATCATGAGAATCAGGCCACCTGGATTTATTTAGGTTTTATGGCTGTAGAATTGTCAGAACATTGTTCACTGAGTGAGTGCTTCTGCCCCTTTTTACAAGATAACTTTCACTTCTGATATCTGGCAGTTATTTATTCTGGTGAATCTGGTCTGTGATTGGACAGTCGTTCCACAGAAGTCCTGAGGGCTACCGTAAAGACAAGTATATAGGCGCAAATCTCCATTTCTCTGCTTTCCGGTATCCATCCATCCATCTTCTACCACTTTATCCTCCACATGAGGGCCATGGGGGTTGCTGTGCCAATCTCAGCTGACATAGGGCGAAAGGTGGGGTCACACCCTGGACAGATCGCCAGTCCCATAGTCTCTAGAATTTCCTGTCTACCACAAACGAGTTAAAGATGGTAACAAAAGGGTTAACCATCATTTCTGGGTGAACAAAAAAGAGCGTTTTCAAACTACAAATCTCTAAATATGAATCCAGTGGAATCAGTCCCTATTTACTAGTCTACCATTTATTTTGAATGTCTGAATCGTGAGTGTGTAAATGTATACTGCTTTAAAAACATTCCTCAGTACAGTTGCATTTCATAGTTGTGTTAAAACGTTTGCCTCATTCACCGTGGAAGTGACATTTCTGCCTTTAACTCGAAACACAAAGGGTCTGATGGATTTTGGTGGTGATCTGTATCCAGTGTCAGATTCAGGAGTGTACTGACACGGTGGCTTATTGGTAATCTCTGATTTGTATTCACATCTGTGCTCGTCTTCAGCCATGTCCTCACGTCTATTGGCCTCTAATTTCTCTGCACTGGTTAGTAATAGTACCACAGTTTGAATGTGGTGGGTGTCTCCTTCCCGCAGTCCAAAAACATGCAGATTACAGTCAGATTAAAAAGTGTAAATATAAAGGTTGTCTGTGTCTGTGAGAGACTGCCCACTGTAACATTTGCTCTATAGTTTTACCCCAGTTACCCTCGAGATAGAAAAGCACTATAGCCAAAGGATGGATTATTATGGAACAAGAGAGTGATTTAAGAGCAACCAGCTTCCTTTACCGCAGCAAATGATTCATTAACAGTGCAGTGCAATGTAAACCTGAAGCTCAGGCTGCCACGTGTTAACATTAAGTCCATGTGAGCCTGGGGGCAGACTGGCTAACTAAGCTTAAAATATGTTAAAATATTACAAGAATCAAATCCTTATTAACATATAAGTGCATAACATGACATTTAGTTTGACTGCGGCCAATGGCGAAGGTGCTGTTTGTGAAACCGTACTGTCAATCTGTGCATCGTGAAGTGCACACTTTGATTTAATTCAATTCTCATTCCCCTCACCTGTGTTCAGTCACACACACGAGAATGATTTAAGGAGTATCCGCCGAAAAGGTTTTGCATTGTTTTTGGCTATTAATCCACACGGCACTGACATTTTGGGAGCCCTAAAATGCCCTCTTTTGAAAACAGTCACCAAGAGAAAAACAAACAAAAAAAATAAGATGCTAATAAATGCAAGAAAACACAAAATAGAAAAGAATTAAAGTCAAAAAAGAAAACTGTGGAGGTAAACTTGAAAACTGAAAATCACACAATGAAAAAATGTTTGCTGGATTAAGATTAGTCCTGATCAGAAGATACAGTGCTGTATTATTTAGACAACAAAAATCGAGTGAACAGTGCCCATGTTTTAACGGTTACTGTGATCTCAACGACTGCTCGTTTATTGTCAAATTATTGTCTATTTTAACGTATTGTTTATGACCTGTCTTTTTGAACTTGCATTTATTATGATGTGTGTCGCTGACCTCTCGGGCAGGTCGCCCTTCTCCACCTCAGTGGGGCTTTAACTGGTTTAATAAAGGTTAAATTAAAATAATACTCTGCATTCATCTCTCTATATAAAAAGACACCCAGCTGTTTTGCTATCAAAGATTTCATAAAAGGAAAAGAAAGCAGAAATGTCCCCCTTTAAAGCTTCTTCATTGCAACTGCTGCAAATGACACCATGACAAGCTCATCTTTGCTTTTTCAACGCGTATTAATGTTCGACTCTTAGATCTACACATGCAAGCTTGTTTTTAGTCATCAACAACAACAACAACAACAACATTCCAACATCCACAACTCACTCCATGGACAAACTCGCTCCACAGCAGCAGCCACAGATGTGAACTGCAGATAAACGTGAATCTTCCTGTGGGGGGGGTGTGTGTATGTGTGGGGTGGGGAGGGGCTAAACTACCATAAAACTTAATCCAATCTATTCAGTGAGGCCTGCTGTGTAGAATGATCAATGTTCAGCTCCAAATTAAAAACCACATCAGAGCCAGTGACTATTGGCAACTGTGTCTGGGTGTGTCAGCGCAGTAACAGCAGGGTTTTATGGCGCGGGCATTAGAGCCAGGGAGCTCAACTTTTTTTGCTGCAGGGGAAACTTCCTCGTGCATCAGTCAGTCACACAACATCAGTGGACTGTTTTAATACACTTTGACCGGCTCCTCTGCATCACTACACACATCTCTCCTCCAAAGTGGTTTAATTTCAAGGGACAATGCCATCCTTCCTTCCTTCCCTCCCTTCCAACTGTTTATTCTTGCAATGTGGAGATGAAAAGGTAAAAAAACATGACCAGAGAGCGGTGGGGATTCAACTAAATAAATAAAAAGCTCAAAACAGTGTTTGATCATAAATTATAACAAGGGCTGTTCGGCACAGATTCTGAACAAGACTCACAAACGCGCTCTTAAGTGATTATCACAAAAGGGAAAAAAAGAAAACAGTAGAAGTGTAAATCTGATTTTGCACCGGCGTGGATGTATGTCTGTGCCGCGGAGGATAAAAGACGACGTATATGATCACATCACTCCTATAAACTGTGACATCTATTGCTATCTATGGTATCTATTTGAACAAAGAGCAGAAAACACAGCAGGGTCAGAAAATGACATAATCCCATGGTTTTACCTTGTGTGCTGTCTGTTAATGACATCAAAATCAAATGAATTTAAAAGGACATTCAGTTTAAAACACATAACGTGATGATATTCTACATTGTAGCCCATGGTTTTGTAAATACAGATGACTTCATTGTATCCTGGCGCGCAGTTCCGAAATCTGGGCTGCACGTGGAAGTATACCAGGGTCTTTAAAGTAAAATGTGTGCTTATGGTGATTTGTTGGGAATAAAGACATATATAAATAAATCATAATTATTATTTCATTGATGATCAAACCTTTTCTTACCACGGTGAAGTCCTCCGCTCTGCATTCCGTGCCGTGGAAGTGGCAGGAGAGCAGCATTTCCTTGATGTCGTGACCCGTGCGGTCGTAAAACTCCCGCATGTTGAACGGTCGCGGCTTGAAGTTGTGGAAGTCGGCTTTGACCTTCAGGCTCTCCAGGACACTCTCCTCCACCAGGTGAATGTCTCTGATCTCGTACCTGCACAGACAACGACAATGAGCGATAAAAATACGCTATAATTACTAAATACAGGTTTTAGGTCCTGTCCGTTGGTGCGGGTTGATGGATTTTCTTGAAAAGTAAACGTCATATGAGGTGAATTTCTGCCTTTAAAATATTGTTATTCACACGTGATGATTTTGTATCAGGTCACTTTATTTATTTATTTTTAATAATACAGTCCAGATTATTGTGCCTGCTAAGTGATGATACTAACGGAGTGTAACACTTTATTGTGCAGTTTGTAATAAACGTCTCACCAGAGCTGTACAGGCCCATAAACCTAGTTGCCCGTTTAAATGCAGCAGCCTCAGGCCTCACAGTTCTTCATCTCCTGTCTGACTTAGCCTGATTCACACTCGCTATTACAAAATAAAAGACGTGGCAAAGACACGCTGAGAAAATCCAAACAGTGATCTCAGCAGCAGGTCAAACAATCAAATCTGTAAATAAATCCTCTCTACGCTGGTCCTTTTGTCTGCACAGGGAAAGAATACAATCAGCGTTCACTCTCAGGTTCAATGACTCTGCAATAAAGACGGCTTTTTATTGGCTCCGGCTCTCGTTGGCAGCATTGATAACATGACCTGACACAGTGGAGATGCTGAGTCAGCAACTTTTCCCAGCGCAGCGCTACTATGATGCACGGTGAAGAAAAATTCAGCTCGGCCAAACAGTCAGTAAGTAAAGTTCATTTTCATTTCACAAACAGTTTTTTTCAAACTGTCACGTAATTACGGTAACGCAAAATGCACCAATGTGTCGTATTCAACTATATTTTCATTGGTAAGGTTTTCATCATTCCATATCAAAACAAGAACTATAACCTTGAAATTCTGTCAAATCATCATCATGAATATGTTTAACGCGAAATTATGATGGAATATTGTGTTAGAATTTGAAGATCGCCCCTTACCGAACAGCTGTTTTTCTCTACACCGACCCCGTCTTGACCAGACCAGACGGTCACTGGCCCACAGGTGAGGATCTGGATATTATAGCTACTAAATGTAGATAATATGCCCTTCAGTCGAGTCACTAATGTCTGTTTGATTGCAGGCAGGAAGCCCACAGTCAAGTTTTTGCCGTTGCTGCAGCCAAACAAGATGCCATGAGACCAGTGAGGGTGAAAATGAAGTTTCGGTTGAACAGTCAAACAACAAGCCGAGACTGAGACGGTGAGCTGGGGAGCTGCACATGCAGATGACAATTCTCTGTACGTTCAGGTTCCTTTCACAGCACAAGTGGGCGCTTTTTATGTTGTCACAATTGTCACATTGTTAGTGTTAAAAAGATATAATTATATAATATAATATAATAATATATAATAATTCACCGACCCCTTAACTAGGTACACAGGACACCTCATAAAGGTGCAGTAACGGCAGCCAGTGAGGAGTTCTGCTGCTTCCATACTTGTAACAAGTTGTTGCCTTCATCATTCTCTCTCTGAACTCTGGTATCAAACAGGCCTTTTCACACATGTTTACCCTCATCAGACACTAGAGAATCTTGACAGATCAGCAGTTCCTTAAATACTCAGGCCAGCCCGTCTGACACCAGGTACCATGTCACTTTTAAAGTCACTCAGGCCGTTTCTCAGTATCCATACTTGTCCGTACTTCCGTCATCAGCCTCAGTCCAAGTTCTGTTCCATTTTTCACAAATTCAGTCCGATTTTTTTGACCTTTTCAGTCTCAATGTCCAAAAACTGGCCAAAACAATGGAAAGTCATGTACAGCCGCTTTTCCAACTCTCTGTTGACAGAGACGCAGATTCGCCGGCTCCCTGCAACAGAGCAAGTGAAATTACCGTAATAACCACACAAGCGGCTTTGACACGCAACTTCTCAGCTTTCAGAAAGCGTCGGAATTTTTCCCGAAAGCACAAACCGTAGCATAGTTACGGTAATGCAAAGTGTGCTTGTGCAAACGTGTCCTCTGCGCCACGCCACCTCTTACTCACTGTAATACTCTATATTTAAGGTTATCGGGGCTGCAGCCAAGCCTACACTGGGTGAGAGGCTGCAGGATAAACCCTGGACAACACCAGCAACAAACATTCACACTCACATTCACACCACCGGCATGTTTTTGGACTGTGGGAGGAAGCTGGAGTATGTGGAGAAATAAACACATACATTGAAAAGTGTCACAAAGAAAGATCCTGAGATTTTAAGAGAAAGTAAACGTGACACTTGCTACAAATCACGGCTGTGTTTCACCATCAGTGGGAAGTTCATACAAGCAACTACATGTTTGGTTTATTATTTTAATTTGTTAATTCATTCATTGCTAATATTTGTTGTGCCCGCTCCCGATTATCGACGTTGTCATTCTGAGGTGTTAAAAAAATCAATACATCTCAGACAACTCTGACATGATTTAATGTTCTGACCTTTCACGTTTGTGTTGTAATTAAACAAACAGTTCATCTCTCCTCGCGCTTCATCGTCATCCTCATTTCCACTAATTACTACACGTTCTTAACGATTGTCTTCATCATCATCAACAGCCGTGCGTCCCCAGAAACAGGTGGCATTTCATTTTGTCTATAACACACATACTACTGTCTTTGTTGAGAATAAAGGCCTGTGAGTGGAAGGGTCAGGGTGGTGTGTGTGTGTGTGTGTGTGTGTGTTTGGGGGGGGAAGGAAGGCAACCCACATCATACGCAGCATTGTCGCTGCCACTGGTAAATTTCCTTTTAGTTAATGGAGCTCACAGAAACCCCAGCCGCGCTGCCTTGTATAATAAGAGAGCAGACTAGCTGTAAATGTGTCCGCTCGCTTCCCTCGCTGTGATCCCCCATTGTGCTGTTATTAAAAATGTCACCATTTTAATGGACTCACCAAAGAGCAGATTGCTTGTGTTTTGGGGTTTTTTTTGTCTGAAAGGCCTTTTAGAAGTTTCTCATATGAGCGAGGCGCCTGTTACAGGAATGTGGTATTTTATTGATCTTTTTTGTGTAACATGTGTTTGTATTACATGAATAAGAATGAGACTCAGCAGTTTTGCTATGTTTGAATGACTGCTGCTCTTAATTTTTAACTGAATTCATTAAACAGGGAATCAAAAAAAACTCCACTCTCTCAAATAAAGGTTTTAGAGAGCAAAAAATGTCTAAACTTACAAAAACGGTAAATTAGTCAGTCCATCCCTGACTAGTACTTTTTGCTCCCAGAGTAATAAAACATATACTTAACAGTAATGGCAGAAAAACAACATGTATTTATGAGAATGAATCTATAAATGTCACAAAAATGGATCAATTACATGTTATTACGTAACAATTATAATTTATTGTGTTTTTATTGTGAAATATCTTCTCTGTTTATGTCAACAAACTGCAAAGAAAACATATTTAGTATTATATTCTATCTACGCTTGTATGGGTGTAACTGTGGTAGTAGTTTTAGGGGTGGGAATCGCAGGGCAGCTCACGATATGATAAGCGATACCAATAATATCACGATACAGCAATTCTGTGAGAATCAATATATTGCAGGACAATCATGCAGCGATACATCAAGATATCTGTCTGACTGAAGAAAACACATGGAGAACAAAGTCTATTATGTATTCAACGTGGATGGGGAATCTCTTAACGGAGCTTTCTCCACCATTATCCCGCAGTAAACTCCCTCTTCTTCAACCACTTAACTTCCGCCCAAGTAGGGCTGCACGATTTTTTTTGCTTAGAATTGAGATCACGATTCTCTGGCATGACTTTTTCATAAATCAAAATGTTTATTGCACGCATGAAAAAAAGATTCGAAATATTCAATTAGGCATTCAAGTGACGTGTCAAACTTTACGTGATTTTTTTAGGCCCTGAACACGGGTTTATTGTTATTATTGTGGTGGCTTAAGCGACATATGGCTTGTTTGTATTAGCTCAACTCGTGGCGTCATGATCAGGGACAATGGGCTTCCGCCTCCACTGAATCACGTGACGTAAACACGCTTCATGTGTCGAGAGACGAGGCAGCGACAAGGCTGCGCTTGAAGTGAGAGGACAGTAGGATCTTTTAATTGCGATTCGGCTCATGAAATAAAATGCAGAAGAATCTCCTCATTTAGAAGTGAGATCATGTGTAGTTGTGAATCGCGATCGCGTTGCCCAAGTTTCCCTGACTTCCCTGACTTCCCTGACGCCTGGCGTGAAACTGGCAGAAACTGTTTACTTTAGAGCGCCTTCATTTATAAATAAAAACATCGATATTTGCCCTGGTGTATAGATTATAGTATTGCACGAGGAAGGATGACGATATATCACCAGATCGATATTTTGACCCACCCCTAGTATCAAACAGATACTGGCAATCCAGCGCCACATTTTCTTACATTTCTTAGAAGAAGAAGAAAAATATGTGCAGTGGTGTTTTTCATTCTGGTGAGGGCAAAGGGTCATTTAACACTCCAAATGAAATTTTCCAAACATTAAATCAATAATAACTGACCTCACTCAGGTTTAAAAATTAGTTCATAGATTTTCTCTGACATCATGATTAGGTCAGGCTCCGCAGTGGCAGAGGCGGAGAGTGTTTTCGTTTGACTGAGAGGGAACTTAATTGAAGCGAGGCATTTGCTCCCCACTGTTTGTGTAGTGGACAAAAGCTGCCAAGAAGGCACTTATGAGATAAAATCCCCAACGTACGAGCCGGATCGAGGAGGGCCGGCGCTTCAGCGTGTGTGTACGGCCACACGACGTTTCCCAGACCAGTGACTCCGAGCCGTGGGAGTGGGTGGAGAAAAACCTTAAATGGATTTCATGCCACAAGCACTCTCATTTCTGGCTGTGGGGGTATTATAGCCAAGTGTGCCGTTTCATCGCCTCGCTACCTTTGCCGAGAGAAGCCGGATAATGAGCACTAGACCTACTTTGGAGCGTAAGCGTGAAGATGAGTAGGAAAAAACCCAGTCTCTGTTCTGTTTTTCATTCTCCCTGTGAACATGTCCCTGGAAAGCAGCAAATGTATTGATGTAACAAACCCAGATGGCCAGTGCTGATTATCACACCCAACGATACAGGGCAAGAAAAGGGGCTAATTTTGGTGTTCAGACTGGGATCTTCATTAAAGATTTAGAGTCCACGTTGGCCGTATATCCACATAAAAGTGAAACCACCCGAGGCTTTTTGCTCAGTGCGCCGAGTCCTGTCCTCCATCTCTTTAACTGACAGCCCGTCAGAGGTTCACATCAATGGAGCTCTGAGCACTTACACACACACACAAGCTTGTTTTTATATCCTAGTGAGGACACATCATAGACATAATGCATTCCCGAGCCCCTTACTCTAACCTTAACCATCAAAACTAAGTGCCGAGCATGCAGCCCTCCAAACGATTTCATGTTGCCCGCCACATAATATCATCTTATAATGAGTTATTTCTCTATGATTTATTATAAATTAGATATTGTTCCATATCAAGACAAACATTTTATTTTGAAATTCTATGAAATAGAAATAAATCATATCGCTCACCCCCAGGTGACCAGACTAGATGCTCAGTGTTTGAGTTTGAGACCCCTGTCCTAACCCTAACCTAACACAATTATAACCCTAACCTTAACCTAACCACCATTTAAATACTTAGCCCTTAACCACTTTGTCAGGAATTAGATTCTGCCTCATTAGGACTAGGTTTTGGTCTCGATGAGGACTACTGGTCAGTGTTTATGCCAGACAAGGAACAAATACACACACACACACGCCCATATGCATATATATATCTATATAAACATCGCTAATTCTCCGCAGCTTTGCTAAAGTTTTACCCATGTAAATATCTTTAAAAATGACTAAACACACATAGCTTTAGTCATTTCCACTGCAATCACGTTAAGAATGTTCTTCAGTAGCCAGTTTCTTTTTATTATAAAGCCTCGTTTGATTCAAGCACCAAATGACTGAACAGGAAAGAAGAGCTCATTAGGTGAGCAAGACGTAATTACCACATTCATCTCTCAATTAAAATCTTACCCTGTGAAAATAAATGATGGCATTTAAAGCATAAACTTGAGCGAGTCATTGAAATGAAGAAAATTAATTAATTAATCCCTGTCATTATCAAAAAAGAACAAGAACTGTACTCTAACTTTAACCATCAAAACTAAGTGCCGAGCATGCAGCCCTCCATTCGATTTCATGTTGCCCGCCACATAATATAGTGTGAAAAAGATCTTATGTCATTGCATTTTTTGTCCAGCAGAGGGCACTCCAACAGAAGACTATCTATCTTCTACGATGACAGCAGTTGACATATGGTGTATATCCACCGGCTCTCTGTCGGCACGACGCGGCACGGTTTAGGTTGCATCTCCATAAAAAAGTACCTACTCAATGTAGGCGGAGTCATCCCTGCACGGCTGCGTGAAACTGCAGTGACTTTGTTTTATGCGCGACACACACACACAAACGAGTGACTAGTGACTTTACACCAGACTCCTGATAGTTGTTGGAGATTAAGCCACATTTTTAGGATCGTTCAGTAGTTTTAACTGATCTACAGTTGGGCACTGTTCGGCTTGGATTCTGTCCACACGTCTCTGGAGTACAGACTCTGGTCCGTGATGCCGCTTGCGATCGACGGCGCTGTCCCTAAACACACCAGACTCCTCTGTTTAATATAGAGGTTTCCCTGGTAGTTGTTGGAGATTAACCAATTTTTTTAGGATCGTTAAGTAGTTTTAAGTGATCTACAGTTCGGCACTGTTCGGCTTGATTTGTGTGTGGGACGTCTCTTCCTGCGACAGCACGCTGGCCAGTCAGTGGCCGTCAGTCTGACCAATCATCGCATAGTTACCTACTCAGCACGCTTTTGGAACCTTGCAGGAGCAGGTACTAAAAATAGTACCTGGTACCAGGTACTATGCTAGTGGAAATGCTACTTAAACTGTGCCGTTAGTAACTGTTTAAGTAGTTTTTAAAATACAATTCTTTCAAATAAAACCTTTCCTATAATTTCTGAAACTCAAGTTTCTTTTTGGGGGCTCATGTTTTTGTTTAACTGTAAATAAAAAGCCTTAAAAATGTTAACTACGATGTAAATTAAAGAGCAAATCCACGTCTTTATGTGCTTATTTACATGTTTTTGTGTTTTATACATTATGCTGTCTTTGATGATGGTTTTTGGTTTTATTTTTATTTTTTTTAATTGCTTTTAGTTAACATTGTTTCATATCCTGTCTGTTTTAGTTTATGGGATGTAAAGTCAACTCTGTTGCTTTTAAATGTGCTATAGAAATACATTTGGATTGGAATATCCGGCGATATAGTATAGCAAACTTTTTACACCAAACAATCTGCATCAATATTAGTTCCAAAAATCCTTTATCCAACTAGAGCTGGGCAACATTTCAGTAATAATACAAAACGGCAATGATTTTCTTCACTATAAATATAACAAAGGTTCAATATATGCATAATTATTTGACATTTTTCGCAATTATATCCATATCGACTTATTTTTGAAAACATTTATCATAATAATCTTTTGTCCATATCGTTCAATGCACCTGTCCTTTCCTTGTACAAAAGGCAAATAATTATTACTGATGCATTCATGTGTGAGCAACATAATGAGGTGCTCAAACCTCAAACTACATAATATATATTATTCATAAAGTAATTACAGGAAAAAAGTCACTAGCAGTCAGATAAATGTGTAAAAGTGGTTTCAAATGTATGATAGTTCCCCAAATCATCACATATGTTTATGTTAAATTGAAATACTGGTTTAGTCACAATTTAAATATGATTTTACAGCCTGAAAATGATGTTTATGTCCTGGAAAAGATCATCCTCTAGCTCCTCATAGATCAGTATTTTGGTTTGTGCAGGATTGGATCCTCAAACTACCAGGAAACCTTGAGTCTCTGGGAAAAAGGAGGGAATTTTTCATTTGGAATTTGCAGGATGGAGACATTTGTTCCACTTGGTTGCTAAAACAATGTCCTTGATTTTATAAAAACAATTCCTAAAGGAAACTATGAAGAGTTAGCACATGTTTAAGGGGAATAAACAGAAAAAAAAACAATCAATAAATAAGAGAAAGCTTTGAACTTTGCACTCAGGGAAACATCCGACCCTTTCTTTTGTGTGTGAATGTGAGTGTGTTCGTACCTCTGGTTGAGCAGCGCGAGCAGCTCTCCTGCGTGGTACAGGTCGTTACGCGTCACGCGGCTGAAGCGGAACGCGTTCAGGTTGCAGAAAGTGACGGCGGGAAACGTCATGATCGGGGCCGCGACCTCGTCCAGCTTGGTCACGTGCGGGTACTCCAGGTAGAAGTGGATCCGGTCCACGCACACGTACAGCAAGAAGGCGAGGGAGCCCAGGAAAAACACGACCCACAGGCAGCGTTTGATGCAGCAGCGCTCGTAGGTGAAGATGTGGGAGATTCCGTGCAGCGTCGACCTGTGCGCGAAAACTTCTAAGGGTGGAGGCTGCAGGTGCGAGTCCGGCTCCTCGCTTTCCGCTTTCAGGTCCATTGTGTCGCTGCAGTGCAACACAACCAAACTGGTTCACACAAAAACCACAGTCACTGCCGTGAAAACTGCGCAGACGTTGATTCACCTGTGGCGCAAACTGTCATTATCCAGTTGAACCGGTGCGGTTTGGTTTGGTCGCCATCTCTCACGCGCACGGCGCGAGAAGAAACATGTGGAGCATGTGTGGCGCTTTTTTAAAAAGTCAGACGCGAGCAAAAGTCACGCATTTTTTGTGCAAAAAAGCAGTGCGGACTCCTCAAAGACACGCATTACGCACGCAGGTCCATCGCCACTGGTTTCTCACTGGTTTGCAGAAAGAGCTGTTTCGTCAGCGCGAGAATCCGCAGGTCGGTTTTAAGTCCTTTAAATCCCGCACTCCCATCATCACCATCGTGAGTCCTGCTGTCCGCCAACAGAAGCAGAGAGAAAAGAAGAAGAAAAGCCTCTGACACTTAGAGCTCATTCATCAGGAGTTCTCTCTCTCCTCTGTGGCTCCTCCGCGCGCGCGGGCACGCACGCACGCACGTCACTCTCCTCCTCTCTGTCTCACACAGTCAGGTCAGACTGACAGAGATGTTCTCTGCTCAGGAGTCTGGACGCGTGTTTCAAACAGTCCGACGGTTGGTTGGTTTATGATGGTCGATGGTGAGTCGTGAGCTTTTCTAAGCTCTAGTTTTTTTCTCTCTCTCTCTCTCTCTCTCTGTCTGGAGCAGCAGCAGCAGGAGCAGCAGGAGCAGCAGGAGCAGCAGGAGCAGCAGCAGGACTGGGCCACAGAGTAGAGAGTGGTGTTCACCAGGGACTTAACTATAGTTTCACCTCACACTGGAGAGAGAGAGCGTGAGAGAGAGAGAGAGAAATATTGTAGCTTGAGTACCATTTTTATTATGGTGGCTTTAAAGGTCCAGGGTGTAACATTAAGGAAAGTTTATTGGCAGAAAGTGAATATAGCTACTATCCATAAGTATGTTTGTATATTTGTATAATGGCTTTAAGATAAAAGACTTAGAAAAATGTTTTTATTGTACTTCAGGCAAGGCTGAAAGTAAGAGTTGAACCTTGTTCATTCAGCCGTGTTTCATGGTACGGTACAATTTGGAGCGGTAAAGCCCTCGTTCAGGCTTGCGTTTAGACTGAGAACAGTAGCTTTACTTGGGAGGCGGGGTGTGGGCTGTGCCCGATGGCCGCGTCAGCGAGATATGTAGCAAGACAACGTAGTGTGAAGATATTGCATGTGACACAGCAGACAACATCGCGCAGCTCGTTTTTTCCTGCTCAGTTTGTGGCTGTTTGTCTCAACGCGACGTCAAGCTTTTGGCCCTTTTCCACTACACAGTCCCAGCACACCTCGCCTCAGCACGGCTCGACTTTGGTATGGTTTTCCATTCAACATGGACGGAGTGATCACTGCACGGCTGCATGAAACTGCCATGACTTTGTTTTACACACGACACACACAAACTAGTGACTGTTGACTTGTAAAGCAGTTGTGTTCGGTTTACTGAATCATTAGAATCAGTTCATTGAAAAGATGTGTTCACAGAATTTTTCAGTACTTCCTGCATGACTGGAGCACAGACACTGAAATACAGCGGAAAGAAAGGGTTGTGATGTGGCTCGTCGCTCACAGCAGTGGTGTTGCTGCATACGCCAGACTCCTTTCACAGCACGCCTGCAGTACCACCACAGCCCACGAGGGGGCCACAGCCCACATTTTGGGAATTGTTGAGCTACAGTAAAACAGTAAACAAGACTTCTGTTTGGGATGAGTGGAGATGTCACACACTTTTACACACACTGCACCTTTAAATGTCCTACTTGCACAGAGAAACAACAGAAACAACCAGAACAACACCATTCAATAATAATAATAATGATAATAAATCAAAAAGCACTTAAGATAGAAAGAAAGACAAGCAGCAGGGACAGAAAATAATCAGATAAAAACAGAAAACTCACCATCTTCGCTTCTCCTGGCCTCGTCCAGCAGGTCATTCTGCAACTGAGGAGAGCAGAAGGTTTTTAAGGTTAGTCCAGTAATGACCTACAAGAGACAAAGATCCCAGTTTGCTCTTTAGGTTCATATCGAGGTGAGGAGTTCATCTTTTTATGGAGCTCACTCATACACGTCTTAAAAAGTGATCATTAAAATTTAAAAATGCCTTCTAAAACGGATTCAGTGGCAGCCAGGGAAGTTTTTTAAAAAATGGGTGAAATGGCTTCCCCCCCCCCCCTCTGTGACCCAGCGATGGATGAGTCCGACTGTGGCGTTTAACAAAAAAGAAAATCTGTATTATTCATGTTTTTTGTTTGCGAGAGGTGAAGAAATAAGTGCATTGCAGTCTGCAGTCTGTCTTGTCTGGATGATGACATGAATGATTTGTGAATCTCTGATTGAGGTCATCTTTGTAATTTATTAACTTGACGGACACAAAAAGCATTTTAGCTGAGTCATGTTTGGGCTGCTTATTTCTTCTTCTTTTTGGGAGAACAATATTCGTGACACAGTATAGTAGAATTATGTCTTTGAAATGACTCAGCACAAATGTGTTGTTAACAGCTTCATAGTTCATACATGATATATATGTCGGATAATATCGCTGTCATTCGATACTCAAGTTTGTGATATTGGCATTGGTATTGGACACAAAAAAGTGGTATCTTCCCATCTCTGGTTACAACCAAAGGAAAAACTCATAGAAAGCATTGATGCTGTAGGATATTTGACCATTGGCACACGAAATTCTCATTACCATAACTCCTAGACTGTTTGTGATATCTAGAAAATTCTAAAACTACCTCGAAGAAGGGAAATAGAGCTCCTGATTGAAGTCAGCTCATCACCAAGTTCTGCAGAAAGCCTGGTAATGGCCCATTTACTTGTATCAGGTGTTTTGGAGCAGGGAGACATTTAAAACATTCAGGGCAATGGTTCCCCAGGACCAGGATTGAGAAACCCTGTCTTAGGGAGTAACCAGGGTTAAATCCAACACTTGAGTTCACTGCCAGCAGAAGATCAGAAATGCAAGTTCAAAATAGAAGTGGGACTGAATCGTTTTTGTTCTTTAGTGCAACTCGACAATGTCTTTCAACTAAATATGAAATAAAGCATTGTGAGACTAATTATAGAAGTCAAGAATGCAATGTTTTAAACAAGAACCTTCTTCTTTTGTGTGAGTTACGTTAATGAACCAGCTTCATTCAGGGAGTGGATGAGGTCTCCACCCCCCAAAAAACCCCAGATTATTTCTATTTTGTAAGGGTGAGAGTCTGTGAACTACAGCTCTCTAGAATCCAGTCATTATCAGGCACAAGTAAAGAAAAAAGAAGGGAAAATTGATGATACTGTCTTGACTGTCTTTAGATTGGACCATGAATAAACAATGACATTTTAGTCCACAGCTGGATACTGGTATGAAAAATGGATCTGGCAGTGCAACGGGGGCCGAATCAAGCATTGTTAATATGACAAAATATTTATTACACTTCATAAAAGATTCATTACCCACCTTGGATACATCAACATAAAGTTAAAAAAACCAAAACTCTCCTATGTTGCTGTTGTACTCTGATCTCTCGGTTATGATTAATGCAGAAAAACTTAAGTAAACATTTCCTTAAGGTGTTTATGGTTTTCATATACTTGGCTGTGTGATACTAAGTGGCTCTGTGACTGCCTTTCCCTTGAGTAAATGATCTCAATATGTCCTCCAATATTGCTATAGAGTCAAAACAAAGAAACAAAACAACTAGTGAGAGAGGCACAAATGAAACACAAATGACCACAATGACTATACAGTCAGAGGCAACTTTTTAGGCATCTATATAGCATATATAGGATCTATAAGTTAAGTTAAGTTGATTAGTAGTGTCACAGTAATGGATATAGTAAAAAATGTCAAGGAAATATGCAGTGAAAATGCATTAAAGACACCAGAAAATATAAGAAATACAGAAAAAAAATTCCCTATCTTTTACATGATAGTAAACAGAATATTATATACACAGTGTAAACACAGTGTCATTGTAATATGTGCAGCCATCATAGCACCAGGCAGTTGTGTCTGATGTCAAACACTTGTTATGTTTGAGTATATTATTATATAGTTCATATAATATAAGAGAACAGTACACAACATCAGTGATGAATCAGACATGTATACAGTACTTCTTACCTGGTGGATGTAACCAGAAAGACAAGAGGACATGTGGGAGCCACACGTTTACTGTCACAGGTGCACCCAAAGTGGACAAAGTTCCACTAACCTGTTGGGTAAAACAATGGACAACAAATTATTGGAAATTCTAAATAAAAATAATTATAATAATTAAAATAAATTACACACATAGATACACCAACACATTACGAAAATGTATATTGCATCTGTCCATATAATTAAAGCAGGGCTCTCAAACTCTAATGACCTATGGGCCACTGAGTGTTTTAAAGAAAAAGACATCAAAATAATAATATTTATAATTTTGAGCACAGACATTCACTTAAACTGCTCTACTATTCACTTTTTTACTTTTATTTCAAATTATTTTTATGCATTGTTATTGTAGTGAGGTCTTTTATCTATCAGTGTTGTTGTCTGTAATTCAGACAGTCAGCCAAAGACAATTGTCCACCTCCGTGGACAATAAAGACGTATTCTTTTCTGTTATATTTATGATGCTAAATAAATACATTCATTAAAAAAACATATGGACATAATATATTATATGTGGTGGGCCACAAGGAATTGATTGGGGGGCACTTTTGAGACAATTTGAGACCTCAGAATGAAAGCATTAATAAATGTTTGTTTTAGATCTTTATTGAAGTCATATAATGATCATTATCAATATTTTGATTGAAAAATGACCAGATTGCACTGCAGTTTATAGAAACCCAGAAATAACAGTGTGTATATTCACTAAATTGCAGGTAAAGGGATCAGAGTAATGCAGTTGACGCGGTGCGAGCGCTGTCCGTGGTGCTGATATGATACATGCGTTTCCTCTCCAGATCTGCAGGCGGCAGCAGAGAGCGCGCTGACGCATACTTGAGCAGCAGCAGCAGCAGCAGAGGAAACAAGTGAGCAGCAGCAACAGCGTCAGTGAAAACATGGCGGTGGTTCGCTGTGCCGCTGTCCGTCTCTGTCCTCTGGCAGGACGAGCTGTCACCTTCGTGTCCGCCGCTCACAGCAGGCGGACCGTCGGCCTGTCAGCGAGGAGAGGCTACGTGTTCACCACCACGGGGAGCAGTGAGTTATAGCGCTGTATATTAAAGTGACGTAAATAAATCCATAAATAAGTTAAACAAACACGACGTTAGCCGTTAGCTTGTAGCCCAGAGGCCAGTGTCTCACCAGGCTGAGGGTTTACATATTTAACGCACATGGTTTAAACGGATTATAGCTCTAGATAAACACCGTATTTACCCACGAATATGCAGCAATTTGTCTGGAATACTTAAGATTTTAATATGGTGCTCCTTTACACTTGAAACACACTGTATGTCAAGGGGAAATTTACTTTGTACAACAGTTTTATGAAGTTTGCAGCTTGACCAAAACGTTCCACACCTACATAAATTACAGTTTAATTATTGTTAAAACATTTTAACATGTGGTTTTTTTTTCATTTGTTAGCATGTGATTATTTTGTCCCTCTTGAAATGTAAAATTTACTTTTTGAAACTACAAATTTCAGTCAGTCATCATCTACCGCTTTATCCTCCACCAGAGGGTCGTGTGGGGTGCTGTGCCAATCTCAGCTACATGGGGCGATAGGCGGGGTACACCCTGGACAGTTCAACTAAAAAAAAAAGGGGAAATAAAATTAAAAGTTAAAGTAAACTCTTTGCTTCAATTTTTGATGGGAAACCACAATTCTTTTTATGTAAACTAGTTAAATGCGCAACTGTTTATTCTGCATCAATCTAATAATATTTGATGACCTGTAATAATACATTTGAAGTCTTTAAAAAAAAGCTAATTTAGCCGCCACTAAAGAAAATACACGATCAACTGAAAGAAAAACAGATGTTCTGCAGAATTAGTAATTTCATATTTAATTGTTCAGTGCAGTAAAAAAAATAACCATAAAAAACAAGGATGATAGTTCATATCTTGGATTTGATTTTATACTTTTGTTTCGTCTTTTTTTATTATTATTTGTTACCGAACAGTATTTTTTTATTTAACATTCCTAAATTATTTCAATTCTAAGAGCCTTTACACAGCAGCAAATTTAACTTAAAGCAAAGGCAGACATCTTAACTAACACCAAGTGTCTTGTTTAATGTTTCTGAAACAACTTTGGGATCCATTAGTTTACAGTTTGATGAGGAACCTATTTTTTTTTAATGTGTAGAACATAATGCAGAACCCAGTGAGGCAGTTGTTATTAAAAAAAAAAAAAATTCTACAACTCATTACTTTTCTATTTTTGCTGATATTTTATTCTTTCTGTAGATCTGCAGTTCAGGCTTGATGAGCGAACAGCCCACAGTAGTCTGGACCTCTTCAAGAAAGACACAGGTGTTATCTACCGTATCCTGGGTCTAGACCCCAGCAAAGTGCAAGACAACCCAGAGCGTTTCCGAGACTGGGCCGTCGTCTTCGGTGATGAGAAGATCGGTGGCGGGCGACACTACTGGGAGGTGACGGTCAGAAAGTCACAAGAGTTTCGTCTTGGAGTGGCCGAAGCGTCGATGTCCAGGGACGACTGCGTGGGCACCGACAGCTCCTCCTGGGTGTTCGGCTACGCTCAGCGCAAGTGGTTTGCCATGACCAGCAATAAGATAGTTCCTGTGATGCTGGTAGGAAAGCCGGACCGTGTCGGCATCCTGCTCGACTACGAAGCAGGGCTCTTGGGGCTGGTGGACGTTGAGAATCCCAGGATCATTCACAACTTCAAAGCTAAATTCAACGCTCCTCTCTGCCCTGCGTTTGGACTTTGGGACGGGGAGCTGCTCACACACTCTGGTCTGGAGGAGCCTGAAGGCCTGAAGTGAGGCTATGATTGTTGGCTGCATTTGTTAGCAGGGCTTCATTTATCACAGTGTCATTTTGCAGGAAAATGCACATTATCGTCCTTGGAAATGATTCACAGAATAACCAAAAGTGCTGGTTATGTTTCTGTGGGCAACAAGGGACTCTAGGCAATGTATGTTCTTACGTTGCATTGTATTCAAACCCCTCCCCTTCATCAATCTACAGCCCATGATAAGTGCAGCAACATAAAAAAATATGAATGCAGTGGTGCTTTCGTATTTGACAAATGTTTTTCAGCCTCAGGCCTTCAGACGTTTTCATTAGTACCTCATATATTACCTCTCACAATATCTGATGTGAAGAAGAGGGTGTGTTCTTTGAGAATGTTGACTTTGTTATTTTCTTCTTTTTTTTTTTACACTTTGTAATCACATTTCAGTCACAAAACTTAAGTCTCTGCAAAACCTTTCTCCAGCCTCATGTTCATACTGCATTGTTTATAAAACAAAATCACTGAAAATACTCTCACGGTCCTCTTTTATTTACAGCAGGAAGATACATATTTACAGTGACAATTCTAATGAAATAAATCAGTGACTAAAATGCATTAATCTGAGATTATTGAGTAGGTTTTTGGACAACGTGGTTCTGCATTAGTTTCAATATCCTTTTTATTCAAAATCGACCTTCCCCTGTTCCTGAGACCTGAAGGTGTTTCTGTGACCATTTAAAAAGGATGCATAAAAATGATGTAGGAGTCATGTGTCTGGACAAAAAAGAAAATAAGACGACTCTGTGGTATTAGCAGTTAGCCTATGTACAGTAAACCTTAATAAACTGTCATTATCAACAAACTTCTGTCAGCATTGAGGCACAAATGCAGCCGAATCACCTCCTGTTGAGCTACGATAATCAATTTGAGGAATGATTTATTCACTTACTGCTTAGGGAGTAAATTAATTACATTCATGTATGTACGCAACGTCTTTGTCGTTCACATGTATTTAATAAGGTTGGTTAGAATAACGAAAGCAAAACTAGTTCAATATAAAACCATAAGCAAAAGAAATACATGTTTTTTTTTACATTTTTTGTTTAAGCCAAATAGGGTTCATGATGTTGCACCAAGCAAAATCCAAAAAATATTTCTCTATCCACACATATTGCACGTGCATATAACGCTTTATATATTGTTGACCAATCCTGCACTTAACAGCTTTGCAACAGCCCAAAGATGATAAACTCACTCATCACTTTTCTCTAACTTCCCCTTTCCTTTCTCGAGGTGCAAATAAAAATAGGAAAAATGACTGCATTACAAACCCTTAAGATTCCTTGTTGTTTAAACAATACTCTTCAGGGTGTCCAGTGTGCTCTTCTGCTCCTCCATGTCACTCGATGACGAGTCTTTTTCAGTGAACGTGCGCTGGTATTCTTGCAGGACTGAAACGACGACGTCATGGCCAAACTGCACGGCGTCATCTACAGGCGTGTTCCCCCATCTGACAGAGAACACAGTGTGACATGAAGATGGATGGATTCATTTAAAGATAGTAATCTCATCCCATATTAGATAATTACTTTCTATTTTTAAATCCATACCTGTCTTTCATGTAGGGATTGACTTTGCATATTTCAGTCAGGAAAATGACAGTTTCCAAATGACCTGTGACAAAAAAAAAAGGATGATCATGTTTCCAAACCACACTTTGGAAACTCGAGAATTATTAACAAACAAGGAAGAGTCACCTTCAGCTGCAGCGATGTGGAGCGCGGTGCGGGAGTCGTAGTCTCTCTGCTCCATGTTCATAGCTGAAAGTGCAAATCTGGAGGGAACAACACAGACAGATTAACTCAAGTGAGCAAACTTGTAGATTAATTAACAATATTGGTGGACGAGTGAGATATTTTCAGCTCTGATAATGCAAGTTACATTAGACAATGGACACCAGGTTAATATGTCTAAATTATGAAGCTAAAGCTACAGGATAATTAGAATATCTTAGCATGAAGACAAAGCAGAAAGAAATCTGCCGATCACAACGTCTAAAAGCACAGGATGAAAACAAAATGTTTCCCTGCTGCACAAAAACCACAACCCCTAAATGTTAAACTTTCTGTACCAAACATGCAAATATAATGTGTTAAAGGTCCAGTGTGAGAATTAGGGACGTGACGATGATGAAAAGAGGGGAACCACGATGGACTTCACATACCAGAACGACTGCTCTTCTTTTTTTCTCTGCATCGCAAGCTTCCGCCTCAAAACATGAAGCGCATGCTCTGGCTGTTCAGGTTGCTATAGAAACATGATGGCACAAGATGGCGGCCTTTGTAAAGCAAGATCCAATGCCTACAAGTTTATTTTTGAGGGTTATACGGCGGAAACTATTTTCATTTTAAAGCGATTATACACTTTTAAAAACACACTGATGGGTAGTATATTCAATTTCTGCTAATACACCATCTAATAAACAACAATTAAAGAAATAAAACATCCTCCTTACACTTGTTAGGTTGAAAACTTAAAACCAGGGAGAACAGCAGAGAGAAACACACAAATACAGGAATCTTTTTTTGGAAGACGATGTTTGGGTCATAAAGAGTTGCTGACAAAATATTAAAATTTATATATATGACCCCTTTAATTTCCCCTGGGGACCAATAAATATCTGTATATCTGATTCTGATTATTACATTTTAAATGTGGAGACAAGCAGATCTGTTTTTTTATTTATTTCCCCATTTCTAACTTCCTCTCATTGCCATGTTGCAATGCTATATTTCTACAGTAGCCCAGAATGGAGAAAATCAAATACTGGCAGAAGAGGATTAAATCCTCTGCTCTGTTCCTTTATATAAATATTCCACTTACCTCCTGAGAGCAGAGATGTCACCACTGTATGCTGCAAACATCAGTTTCACCACTGACTTGTTCTGTCAGGATAAAATATAAAGATTAATGCTTGAAATCAGACAGTTTCTGAAACCTTTCTTGTGCATTATTTAAAAAAAAAAAGGAGGCGGCATGAAATTAGAGTATCTACATTTGTGACACAGAACTCACTGGATCATCGTCCGACCTTCTTCTGGGGTCGTGTTTCTTCGTGAAGTGTCTGAGGTTGTCGTAATTGTGGAAATTGAAGTGTGACACCAGCTCCTAAAAGTAGAGTCGGGATACATATTTGAAACATATGCAGATGCGGTCAAACTAAGCGATGAAAGCGATGGTGACCGCATAGTACCAACCTGACAGAAGTGAATTCCACGAACACTGTTTCCAAGGCGATCTAAGGGTGGAGACCAACACATCATACCCATGACATTGGGGACCACCAGCACTACAGCACCCGAAACTCCAGATTTAGCAGGCAAGCCCACCTATACAGAAGGTTAGGTTCAATGTAGAAAAGTATCTTTGGTTCCATAAATAAACACAAAAAAAGAGTAATTGAAGTGCAGGCCACACGGTTGGTGTAGTGGTTAGCACTCTTGCCTTTGCAAGAAGACCTGGGTTTGCGACCCCGGTCGGAACGTGGGCCTTTCTGCATGGAGCTTGCATGTTCTACTTGTGCGTGTGGGGGGTTTCTCTAGGTTCTCAGGTTCCCTCCCACAGTCCAAGAACAATATGGGGATAAGGTAAATTGACTGTGAGAGTGAGAGTGAATGGTTGTTTGTCTCTCTCTGTGTCCCTGTGATGGACTGGTGATCTGTCCAGGGTGTACCACACCCATCGCCCTATGTCAGCTGGGATTGGCACAGCTCTCCCCACGACCCTCATGTGGAGGATAAAGCGGTAGAAGATGTATATATATATATATATATATATATATATATATATATATATATATAATATATTTCTTGTAGACATTTTCTGTGGATCATCGGAGTCTAACAGTTCAAATGTCTCTTCATAAAAACACAGATGACTTCAACATGTCTATCTAAGGGTTAGTGCCATTCGACACAACAATGATTTTTAAAAGATGTCTGATCTCCTCCGGGACTCACATGGAACGCAAACTGTCCGGAGAAGTCGTACATGCCACAGGAATGCATGAGGCTCAACGTGTTCCGAACCGCCTCGGCGCTCAGCACGCGCTCTCCCGTGATTGGACATATACCACCGTTGGCAAGAGTGGCAGCCATGACACTTCCAGACTCGCAGGTGACCTCAATTGAGCACAACTGTAATGGAAAAGTAAACAAAAATCTCAGTGACTGTTTACTGTCAGTGTCAGACAAGCTGATTTTAGGTTTTTTTTTATGAAAGTGCTGATCTCCTGAGATATTGCGCTGAACTTCTTTGCGACAACAGTCGAGGATTGTGGGACTGACGTGATGATGTGTGGATTTTATTTTTCACCTCTGCTGAATAGTAATCAATCAGGGATTGAATATCACTGCCTGTCTGAGTATTGTTGCTGACCATGTGCATCCCTTTATGGCCAAAATTTACGATCTGCTAATGGCTGCTTCCACCGTGATAATGCATCATGTCATGAAACAAAAGTCGTGAACGTGGCGCTGACGGAGGCTGTTTTAAGAGCAAAGGGAGGTCCAGCCGATGATTAGAATGTGGTTTCTTTTTAAGTGCTCTTTAATTTTAGCTGGTGCCATTAACATATTCTGCATCTGTTGTAAAGCCGGGCTGCAAGCTTGAAATTTGATGTCAGTTCATAAAAACAGTGTGGACCAGCAGACAATGCCAAGTCACAGAGCTGCAGATAAATCATAAATGCGGGTCAGTGTGCTGTGGGTTTGTTTCTGCTTTGTTCAAGTAGTAAACTTTTTTTTTTATCCTTTTGCAGAATTTCAGAGTCATATTGGGGAAAAGATGCTGATGGTGTTTGTGAATCGATTCTAAGACTTTGTGAAGAAACACAAATCAACACATTTTAAGACTTTGAATGACCTGCAGATGTTCATTAAATGAGTGATCGTGCAGAATGTTAAGCAACAAAAGCTTTAAAAGTATCTATCCAAACGGATGTGTGTTCATGCTTGTGAAAAAAATATTATAAATGCAGCTGCTGATCAGACAATTCTGTCCCTATAATGTTTCCAGGGGGCTTTGACACTAGCAGAGACATGCGACTGAGCAGCTGGATGCTGTGTCTACTTTGCATAAAAGCTCAGTAATTACTGTTTCATCTAGTTTGCTCAATCTGTGCGTTTAACCTGGGAATAGCCGGCTTGTTATGAGCATGAGATTGTCTCACCTGAAAGTAGAAATCAAGGGCTGCAATCATATCTGCATTGTCAGGGAAACACTGCAAGGACAACAGCTTACAATCAGACACACAGTAATGTTATGTGAGCCCAGCAGGTATTTCTGAAAACCTGATTAATGAGAGCTTATATTGTGGAGAGAATATATCCTCACCTTTTTCTCTTTGAGGTAATAACCAATTGCATAATTCCGATCCCCGGTTTCCCTCTCCGACTGGAAACTACCAGAACAAAACAAGTGAAGTGAGAAACACAGCAATACTCGCAGCAGAGAGGACAAGCGGTCTTCATTTTCAGAATCACGGCACACTTTTTTAAAACTGTGCAATTAGTGCATGAACAAACTGTGTAAATAAATGGGGCAAAAGACAATAAAGAAGACGACAGCAAAGATATCTCCTCATGACTGTGCCTGTATATCCTCTCTCCCGCCTCTCCTGACATACAAATCAGTATTAAAGGTCCAGCGTGTGAAATGAGGTCAATTTATTGTTTTCTATTTGGAAGAAATTGAATACTTGCTGATTGTGTACAATCACCCGATTTAATGCACGGCTGGTTTTCCATTTCCCCCGAATGAGCCTTTTACATTTATGTCAGGAGTGCTCAGCTCAGTGGACACCCACAATTGACAAAGTAAACATCTTTTGAGTTTTTGATGATAAATGAAGTCTATAGGTTATACAACACACTTGGAAGGGTGAGGTGAGGTGAGAGATACTTATGGCATATTTCCACCGGCTCTACTCGCCTCACCTCGCCATGGCACGGTTTAAGTAGCGGTTCTACTAGCATAGCACCTGGTACAAGGTACTACTTTTAGTACCTGCTCCTGCGATGTGTGCCGAGTAGGTACTATGCGATGATCGGTCAGACAGCCGGCCACTGACTGGCCAGAGTGCCGTGTCACGCAGCCGTGCACTGATGACTCCACCCACACTGAGTAGGTACAACCTAAACCGTGCCGTGCCGAGGCGAGGCGAATAGAGCCGGTGGAAATACGCCATTAGCTCCAACATGAAACTTCACAAGTAAATGTTGCTGAAATTTAGATGCATGTAAACAAACACATCCATACACGCCGGTATTGATGTAACATAACATAAACAGGCATTGTATGTTTACATGCTGAAAGGAAACATAGACAAATAAGAAGAGGGACTAATTCACAGACAAGAGGCCCTGACATGATCAAATTCAATGGCTTGTTTTGTGTTAGACGCAATGTGAAGTTCCATTGAGAGATGTTCAGTCTACAAATTGATCACTCACGTAGCATTGCTGAAGCCCACGTACTCTGTACCAGCCATGCTTTTCAAGAACTCCATCACCTACAATAACATCATATTTATTTATTTACACATAGTTTTTCAGTGGGGAATTTCAAATGAATAGGCTGTGTAAATGAAAAGCAGTTACTTACATGGTCAAATCGCTCAGCTTTATTTGAATGAGGCTGTCAACAAATGAGGAATAAATAATTATTATCATTATTCTTATATTAGTATTATAAAGTATTTCTTCTCCTAGGTCAGTTGTATGTATGTGAAGAGACGTTGCGTCCCTACAGGTGGCAGTGTTTGAGTACTTTGACCAATCATTAGCGTTTAAGTGTTAAGGTATGATGTGTCTCAGTCTGTGACATTTCGTGCCTATGGCACCGTGCTCTCTGGACTGTTTATGACTGTGCTTGAATTTCACAGACCTGTATGGTATCACACCCAAGCAGTTCCCAAACAGGGATGGCAGTGGTCACGTTCATATTTTATGACTCGATCTATGAAGCCTGAAGACGGTTTCAAAAACCACTGAACTGAGGGTTAACCTCGTGGATGGAAATGTCCATTTTGTGTCTTTCCAGGTAATTTCTCCTGATTTGTCAACATAGATGATACATCAGTTTAGGAGGTACAGATCTTCCCACTGAAAACTACAGGAAGTCAACTTAATGTTGCCCTTTATTTATATCAAGCTTTGAATTTAAAAACCTGTTTTATATACAGTATATTCTATTTTACATTTTGCCAAATTGAGATGATTCTAATGTTTCTAATTAATTAATTTCTGTCTCTGTCTGTCTATGTTGTTATTGCTTTCATTGCTTGTTTTCCTCTCTGTGTCTTTTACTTGACACCACTGTAAATGAGGGTCACCCCCTCAATGATTCCTTGGGTATAAATAAAGGTTGTATGGAGGCTCACACACCTTCTATTCCGAGGGCTGTAATTGGCCAGAGGTACACACACGCCCCTGTTGTCAGGCCCAAACACACTGTCCTCCCCTCACTGCTAAACTTGACCTAAGAGACGCGGAGTATCCCATCAGCCAAGCTGCGAAAGCTCAGAAAAACGTAGAGAGGAAACATGTAGAAGGCCGTATAAGGTTAAAAAAAAGCCCCTCCCTCATGTAGAAAACAAATAAAGTGGTATGATAAGACCAAAGCTCACAGATAAGTCTGATGGCTGGTCAGTTACATGACGATGACCATAGTCCAACTACTGTGGTCATCAGTGAATGAGTGATAAGATTAAAGCTGCTGCTGATGTCACTCTTTATAGGTATTTGCTCATTTTTTCCAAACCAAGATTTTATAAAATTCATGACAACTAAAGGTTGTTTTGTCAACATCAGCAACTGGTTCAAGCTTTAATTAACATCTATAGATTGTCATTGGGTTTGAACACAGTCTACATCACTTTTAAGCTTGATGCTTACAACCTTGTTTGGCATGTCTTTATAGCACTCAAACTTTATTATCGACTTGGGCCTGTTTACACAGAAAGAGCAAATAGTGGCAAAGCAACATTTCACAATAATTGTTGCTGTTAAATATCACATAACAACTGGCTTCATTGGGTTACCCAAAACCACAGTCTCTAGTATTTTAAATGTTTGGTGCCACGGGTCAATATGTTTTTAAATGTTGTTCTCAGATGATAAACTGTCAGAAGTCAGTAAACAGACAATTAAGTGGCATGAAGTGCAAATTAATTAATTAACTTATTGGGTAAAAGTCGCAAGGGTCGATTGAACAGGAAATGTGTTTAAAGTTGTGTTTTGTGAAGAAGCTAGCACTTGTTTAGCATGCTAATTGGTGCTATGTTAATGGCACTGGCATCTGCTAGTGAAGCTAATTCAGCTGTGTCATTAGCTGGATAGCTCTGTGTTTCAGTTCATATGTTAAATACCAGTATTGTTATTTTATGTGTTGCAGAAATATCACTGCAACATTAATCAATACATAATAGATAAGCCACCATTTAGTTTAGCCTAATGCTGATAGAAATGGTGACTAACACACTTTATTATATATAATAATTGCAAAATCAATGTTTTTGACCCTATTGTGCAGCTCCACTGTTTAGTTTCTTGCTTTTCATTATAACTTTTAAAGGTCTGATTGTTAACCTAACTGTAATTAAGTCAAGTGAGACGCTGCAGTGTAAAAGTAATAACTGATGAGGGTCTAAAAAACAGTCTCCCTCCTGAGGTAATGTGTCTGGCACTCTTTGTTTTGCTCCTGTACCCTGATTAATGACAATGAGCTGTGTGATATATTTTGTGTGTGTATTGTAAAATAGAGGCATCAGTGTTTAGCAAGCATTTATCATATCAATGCAGTCGGTGCTGACAAGCTGGGAGATTGTTACCTTAATCAAAGAGCTGATGACGATTGCTCCAGCGTTCACCATCGGGTTGTGTGGTTTATCTGTACAAGAAATGACAACATGTCTTTGCAGAGCCGTCCTTAAACATAAAGAGCAATAAACTTCTGCGATTAGAGGATTTAATCTGGGAAACTCAGCTAACACCAGTTTATACGGTTAACAGAAGCAGTTGATTGTTGCTTCAGAGGGGAGTGTGTTATAGTACAAGTACAGTTACAAAGGTGAGGTGATTGAATGGTACACCGTGTCCTTTTTGGCAACTTTTGTTGGCTTTTGGACTATTTACGCTACTTTTATTCCGTCACCAACTTCCAGAAAACAGAGTTGCCAAGATTTGGCAATAGCATGTTTTATTGTCATATTTCTTTACCCTTTTTAATCTTACGTACACTTGGATTTGCCAATTGTTTTTGGAATTGCTTGTTTTTGAAAGATAAGCGGATTTAATAACACAACAATCACTCACCTTCCTCATTTAGTGACAGCTTGTTGAACCTGAATCCACTGGGTTCTTTGCCCACAAAGTGGTGAACGGCCTCACTTCCGAGCTCATGCACAGCAATGGCGTATTCCAGGGGCTTCACACAGGACTGCAGGCAGAAGGGAACCTTGGTGTCCCCCACTGAGTGTCTACATCGTAGGAGGACATACAGGATCAATTATTCAAGCATGTTTCATATAAATAACATGTAATGCAAAGTGCTTCCTCACATTCACACACTGCAATATATACAAAAAAAGGAGCAGATAAAACACTTTCTCACCAGTTTACTTTGTAAAAATGATACAAAAAGTAAATACATCTAAAAAGTAAATGAAATCAGGATTGAAAGAGATAAACAATAAAGTCATGTAAAACACCCACAAGCATATACGTATATAAAGGGAAAGATAGATAGATAGCAATTCAACTGAAATCCAGACTTATCTGGATCTGGAGTCTTGCTTTCAAAATATATCAACACTCTGTTCTGCCCTCAGGTTTTCAGAATGGCTGTTTCACAGACGACAGCCATAGTAAGAAAATTATGCCTCACAGTGGGTCTTTGTTCAAAGTTTTGGGATGAATAAAAGACAACTACCAAACAACTTGAGGGTTCCAAGTCTATTAAAAGTTTTAAAAACTGACTAACAATTCTAAAATTGATTCTGAAGCTCACAGTACAGGGACATCACTGATGGTGTTATGTGTGCCCTCTTTCTTGTCTTCATCAACATACAGTAAATGACGCAGCGTTTTGTAATAATGCAGTTTACATACAGTGTATTGGGTTTGGGAAGAATACTCGAATCGACAAGTAATAAAAGCAAACGTCATAGTCTCTGCACTGGCTTGTGAGACAAATGGACACATTGGGGCAATATTCTTAAGGTGATAACAACCAATCTTGTTCATATTTCTATTGTGCGGTTCAAAGACCGAGCATATAGAATAAAATTACGACGCTACTGTACCTCTGTCCGTCGATGGTGCACAGTGATACACCCCAGAGATCAGGGCTGAACTTCGCCAGCTGAGGAATGTAATCAGCTACCTGAAAACAGACATGTGTGTGTGTGTGTGTATGACAAATGTGTGACAATAACAACACAAACCACAGACTCAGCATGTGTGCGACTTACTTGTCCTTCCTCCTGCTGTTGTGCGTCGTTGTACATCCTGTCAATCTGCTGAGTAAACTCTTCAAAGTCGGGGATGATGAACTTTTTTTGGAACGCTTTTGTGAGTAGTAAGATGTTGTTGGCCACAAACCTACAACAGGACACACAAGGCAGCTGATGTGAGAGATAAAACACTGTGGACAGATGATGCAATTAGTGAAATAAAGAATATAATCTTAAGAAATTGGAGACCAGGGCTGTGAGGTAATTTATTAGATGAGTCGTTTGTTAGTTGGAATAATCAGTTATAATATCAGGTATCAGTGACAGCAAATGTCTGCATCCTAGGCTGGTTAATAGAAACAGTGGTCCACTTGGCACCTGAGTCTACTCAGTCAGTGTTGATATATATGTCAATAACTCATGCAAACACTTAAAAAAACAAACCTGAATTATCCCTATAATAGATATATTGCTACGTGCTAGAGTCTGAACTAGAATTACAATAACAGTTGTCTGCAAAGGTTTGGCCAATTTACATATTTTGGTAATCTATGCGAAAACAAGTAAACACGACCCCACAGTAATCAGACCCCAAATATTCAGACACCACTGACAACCCACGTGGATAATCACCATGCTCTGTCTGTGTGTGTGTGTGTGTGTGTGTGTGCCACACAGGTTAAAAATAGGAAGTGAAGTGATCTTCAGGAAGAGTGGGCGATGATCCCTCAATCAGGATTTGAAGGACTCTTAAAGCTGACTACAAAACATGTTTGTAGGCACTGCCATCTGCCAAGACGCAATATACTAACTTAGAGAGCATGTGTTTCTAGGTTTAAAGTCAACATTTTGAGACCCTCCAATTGTTTTTATGTTATCACAATGAAAATGAGTAAAATCAGTTGATATCAATAATTATCTGGAAAGAAATTGCTGCTGCATTGATACTTACTTGAAACTTGAGACTTATTTCAGTGACAAAAGTGACAAAAAACAAAATGTATAATTTGCTTGTGTGTGCCCAAAGTTTTTAATTAACAATTTAGCTGAAATATTTTCCAGAAAACTTTGTCTTTGATTCAACAACTGAAATGACTGGCCAGCAAAAACTCTTTGCATTAACTGCACAGTGCAGCTCTTTCAAAGGCTTGCATCATTTTTTCATCACACTGGGTTTAAAGGGGCCACCATCAGGAAATAAAAAAGGTAAATGAGCACTCCTGCTTTTATCAGCACGTTGGACAGGTTGTTAGAGATTCACACTGCTGTAATTGATCAGCAACGCTGTGTGTGCTCAAGGAAAATAAATGTAGATTCTGTCACGACTGAAACAAAATATCTGGCCTGCAGTTTTCACTGATTCAAGGCAGTGCTCGAGCAACGTTTTTGAGACACGAGGAGAAGAGAGTGGTCAGAGTTTGCATTATTTATATATAAAAAAAGGAAGAAGATAGCTCTCTGTGTTTTTAGTTGTATATTTATAGTGAGCTCTTGAGTGTTTCCAAGAAATGGATTGACTCAAGTGTCAGGAAACAAGTAAAAATATCAAATAGGAACAATTAAGTCTGTCAAAGATAGCCTTTTGAGCCAGAGGTGACTTTTACTGTTAGAAAATTAACTGTATACTAGAACTGTATAGAGAGCACACAGATCTGTTGAGTCTGTGGCCACAATTTTTTCCCATTAAAAGCCGCAGAGCCTCCTCGGTTCTCCCACAGCCTCGACTGCAGTGGCTGCCACGTGTGCATGTGAACAGCTGTCAGTCATAAAGCCCCTGTCTCCGTCAATCTCTTGGACTCAGATAGTGACGACCTTAGATCGCCTCATAACCGCCAAAGAATTATTCTAATGAATTGGCCCTCCAAATTTGAAATAACATCTTTAAGTAAAATTTGGTCAATCAGCTAAATATAATTGGCAGAATATTACTTATTCATATAACTTTACATATTTATGTTGCCAAGTCACTAAAACTGTATTTTGCAATAACAACACTGTTAATTTGACAAAGTTTAGTTTTGTTAATGAGCTGTTTCATATATTTAAAATTAAGTAACTGATAACTGATTTTTTGTTGTTAATGATATCATTCTGCCTTTGTTTGGTGTATGTGAACAGAAAGCTCTATTTGTTGTCTGAAAATGGGCTCTGTCAAGCAACACTATCAGACCTGACTGAGGGGGCATTTGTTTGTATACAGCAGCAGTGCAATGGTGAGACAAGAACATTTATCCCATTAAACTGTTGGATGACCAGGTTTTTTGAGCAGCAGAAGTCCCTTCTGAAACTTTTCATGGGTGCTTCTTTGTGTTTTCACTGCAGCCATTTTGCTTGACATTAAATGACTATCTTGCAAATATTCTTTCCTTTTCAAAAGGATTTCTGAAAAGCTCATTTAACACTTTGACATTTGAATTGAACAGCAGTGACAAACACCCAGTGTTTATTTAAGAAAAAATATTTTCTCACCTTCTGAAGAGCTTCTTGTCCATCATGAGTGGACCGAAAGTGTCACGCGAGTATTGTCTCATCTGACGGACACAGTCCCGCAGCCGAGGGTCAGATGTCAACAAGCCTATTTTTCTCAAAGCCTGTGGAGGAGGTAAAGTTAATGGCTCTTTTTGAGCTAATTAATACACAAGGGAAGAAGTGGCAAGTTATAAACGAAAGGCTTTGTCACAGACTTCATGAGTAATTCACAGCAGCGTGCATGTAATGTCAATTTGCAGGCTATTAAGTGCAGATGAAATATATAGTTATGGGACTTGAAAGGCTCAGGAGTGCCCACGGGGCAAATCACTGGAATAGCTCTCACTAGTCACACGACAGACTGACAGTGACTGCATGAACCAAGTGCATCTATTTTGGGGAAGACATGTGCACGACCAACCTGACCAGCGTCCCTTCAGTGTATGTGAGTGATTCTTAGCAGCAGGCGAGGAAATGAGGCTGTGCTTCTGTGCTACTCCAAGGGCTTATTCTTCAGTAGAGTGTGTTTTGAGTTCAGTTTTGTTCAACAACTACAAACACACAGGGGTGGATCGCTGGATATTACTGTATAGATATGTATTTTTTTAAATTCAATACATTATTATTTAATACAGTCATGAAGAAAATGAAATAATCTGTTGATTAATTGATCCACTAGTTATTACACTAATTGGCCACTTTATTAGGTACACCTCATAAAGTGGCAGGACTGACACTTGGTGTGCTCTTCAGCTGTTGCCTAGCTGCTTCACATTTTGATGTGTCTGCAAACCTTGATAGTAATATGTGGTTATTTCAGTTACTGTTGCCTTTAGCTTCAGTTTCTGAAATTACAGACCTGCTTGTCTGTCCAAGAATCATGCCACATTGAAAGTCACTTAATGGCTTTTCTGTCTAATGTCTAGATGTCGAAATGCACTGCGATATTGCCATACTATTGAAAATGACTTGAAAAGATGTACCTAATAAAAGACTTGGTAAGTGTACTTTCACAAATGTGTATTCAAAAGATGATTGAATTTGATCTTGAATATAAGAAACAGCCAATCTAAAAGTAAAAGGGAGGTGTTTGGAAAGTTGTGCTGGATATTTTCTTGACTATTTTCAAACACTGGAAAGACCAAATAGTAAAAAGTATTATGTAGCATGTAGTATTACCTACCAGGGATTGAAAAATGTGGGGGAAATGCTTTCCTAAATGAGGAACTAAGTAAATGAGAAGAACTGAATGCAATTTTATGCAAATGCAATTTTCTTGAAACTGGTACAGTGATTTCCCATCCTGTTGACATCCTTTCTACAACCAGAAAAAGGGCTTTTAGCGCAATAATTAATAGCATTACTTTAACAAAAAAAACATCTGTAGGCTGATGATAAATCCGGGTGATCTCTGTACTTGATGTTATTGATTTGCTAACACTTTCACCATCCATGTCCCTCACTAGTCACCTCTCCAAACACATCTAGTCATGCATGATGCAACAACAAGCTACCTGTGTTGACACATATCTCTTCTGTAAATGAGTGCTTCTCTGAAAAAATCAGTTGCCATAGACACAGAGGTCTCCAGATGTCCACGTCGGCTTTTTTTTCTTTTTTTTTTACGAGCCCATTTGAAAGGTTGCACCACACGAAGCTAAATGAGGGTGTAGTATTTAGCAGCAGCCTGGTAGTTGACAGAGTGCACATGAAAAAACAGACTGTTTGTGTTTCTGAAATACTGTACAGTAAAGGAGGCTCCTGGTAAGACTATAAAAGATATAAATAACTAAATAAGATCACATTTGAAAAGTATTTGTGAAAAACAAACGTCATTCTCTGGCAGCGATTACCTCAGGGTCACAACATTACTGTATTACAAGAAGAAGTTCCTTTAATACCTATTAAATTTGACCATACGCCCAGCTGGAGATGCTCTGCAGTTTTTGTTGCAGGCTCCTGTTTCATTCCCTGAAGACCTGAGCTTTTTTGGAAACATGACGTTTGGGTAGGGGGGAGTGCATGTTGTGTTTTATGATTGTATGGTAAGACAGAGGTAAGTGGAAAAAGTACTGTTGACTCACAGAAACAAACTGGGAGAGGGGGATCATTTCTTTGCCGTCAGTGATGGTGTAGAAAAGCATGTCCTCCATACTGGACATTAGTCTGCCTCTGCCAAAAGGTAAACAGAAACAGCACACACACACACACACACACACAGACAAAACACCGTGAGCTTTTGAAATGGGCTGGTTCCAGTCAAAGGCACGAGTAGTGCGTCAGCATTGTGTCAACAACAAGGTGAGCAGTGCAAATGCTGGCAACTATCCAGCTATTGATTTACTTCTGTCAAAGAAATACTCTTTAATACATATTAAATTACAATTATAGAAATATATGAACATTTTTCATTAATTCTTTATACTTTTTCCTCTATGCTGATGATACGCAGTTTCTTCTTAATTGAGGAGCTGGACACTTTTAAACCACTGCAATGTTTCAGTGTGTGGTGCTATTTTGTGCAAGTACTTATTTTTAAGAATTCACACAAAAATATTCTTGTCATTAAGAAAAGAAACAGAGAATAATGAAGAGAAAACATCATGTTTGGCTAGTTATTTGGTGGTTATTAAATATGTCTTGCATTCAAAAGCACTATAAATCCTGTTCCTCTGCATTGTTTCACCACAAGGAATGTTGTTGAGGAATTATGGAAGGCCACTAATGAAACAAACGTTGGCTAATTCATGTAGATTTATTCATTTACTGCCCAGTGTGACCTACTTGGAGTGTCCTTGGTCCACATCAGGGCCCTTCTGCTGATGAAAGGCTCTGTGGGTGTTGGGTGATGCTGCCACCCAGCAGGGGAGAGGAACAGGTTGCTGTGTCCTGGACAAGACAATGTTGTCAGCTCCAACTCGGGCAGAGATCCCTGCATTTTTAAACAGCTGCAAGATTCCCACGTTAGCCGGCCTCAGACTTTTCAAGCAATGCATTGTGATAAGACCAACTTAATGGTTAATATATATATATATATTTTATTTTTTTTTTAAAGAGCCTCCTCCCCTCTCCACTGTAGCTAATTTGGAGAGGCTTTTTTGTGACCAGTGTCCTTGGCCCTCAGAGCTTTAATAGCTGCTACTGTCTTTCAGACTGGATCAAGTATAGGCTGTTGCTCGGGGGGTGGGGCTGTGACACAGGCAGCATGGTGCTTCAGATGGTGGGGGTCAACTGTGTCCACTGTCTGTTAACTTTTAAAAGGAATCTTCTAGTAGTGTACGTCTATGGCAGATAACATGCAGACATCAGAAACTATCGGCATAAATGAATGCAGTTAAGATAAATGGGCCCAAATTAGAGAATATAGAGGTTTTAAAAGAGGCTTTATCAAAAATCACAGCTTAATTAAACCAGAATTCCTGCAGTTATCATGAAGCTCTTATTCATTGTGTGTACTTTCATATTTTTTTATTGCAGAATCATAATTTTAGCACAGGGTTTTATTGTAAGCTTGTCTTATTTGTTTTTATCATTTTTTTTTTTATTTTTTTTTATCTGCTTGATTTTATAGTCCCCTTATTTCATCCTGTTTCAAGGGGGATAAAAAGGGTTAAACTTGGCAGTATACTATGGACAATTTAATTGACAGAAACATGTTCAAATGAGTACTGACACAAGCTTATGTCATTTCAATAAGATATGAGGGGTAGGTTTAAATAAGGTCTCACCTCAGCCTACACCATTATCAGTTTACCACTGAGAATTTAGATCTTCTTTTATCTCTTTATATATTTAGATATCTTGTCTATTAAAAAAGAACTAAAGTAAATTAATATAAACCAATCAGTCAAACCAGTGCAGCACTTTGTTTTGAAAAGTGCTATACAAATGAAGTTTTACACAAACACAATAAAAATCCACTTTACTACAATCTGTTTACTTTGTCATTAAAAAGATTCAATCCATGTGTGTTTTAATTCAAACATGCACTGGTGTCAGGGATACAGTGCTGTTAATGTCCAGTCTTGTGAGTAATGTCATAAGTAAGAAGTCAAGAGTGTCACTCACTAGCCGTTGGAATGGCGACCCCCCTTGGTGATTTTCCTGCACTTCCTCACTAAGTACATGCTGTCTTGTCCTGTAGGTGGCGTACTCACTCCAGGACCCTGAACTCGGGTCAGTTTGCTCTCTGACTCAGCTGTTTTTTGTTGAGAGGACACATCTCAGTCATGTGTCTGAGATCCTTCCTCTCGAGGAAGGTTTTTTTTTTGTATTTGTGGTGGGGGGTTGAGAGGGGGGTAGGACAGATGCTTCAAACACACTTTATTGTATAATTTTGTGATTTTTCTTTCTCCTTTGAAGCCGGGCTTCCTGTCTTTTGATGTTAGTGTATGAGATCCTGTGTGTTAGGCACCACAGCACGTTTAATTCCTCAGTCAGCTGATGACAGATAGTGATAAATATGCTCATATTTAACTACTTTTTGAGCTCTATTCCAGTTTCCATGTTCACTTTTTTAAGAGTTCAGGAAATGGCTCTGGATTTTGGGGACAACGCACCACACCCCTAGCACACATGCTAATCAGTCACATTCTAGACTCTGTATCCTATAACCTTCCAGGCAGACTCGATAAGATGACATGAAATTATCTCCATTACCAGATAAATTAGGCCTCTCAGGTTCTGGTGGTCTATAAGCATGTGACTTCCCCAAAAAAGCTCATGTTCACCCATGGCCTCTCTGCACTATTTCTGCCATTTGTAGCTTCTCTGTTTTCAGGAGAAAATGTTTTCCATTCCTGGGCCAATGAATGCCACCTTTGTCCCTTCATCCTCCATCTTGTGTGTGAAAGCCCCCCTCACTTCACGCACCAAGCCTGCACAAACTTAACCTCTTCCCCCTCCACCTCACACAGGAAAAGAAACATACCGGGTCTGGAGCTTTGATTCAGGCTCGGTGATCTCAAGGTCTGGATAAAGTGTTTTTGGACACACAGTTAGAGCGACTAAATGAAGGACAGGGGGTAGTGGATTCTGAAATGTGCCTGGTACCATGTGTCAATCAGATTAAATATTATAGTCTGGATTAAAACATTCACATATCAACTGGGAAACAGCAACCAAGAATAAAATCTGCAGTAAATTATGTTAGAAAAAGTTAGATTGAATACAGTAAATACATTAATTAGTTCTCAGGGGATCTTTATCCACATTATCTTCATCATTAGCCTGTCCTGACCCCAATACACCAATTTTACATTACTGACTGACTTAATCTCTAAATCAGTGTTTTCCATATCTTTGATATGGTGAACCACCTTTTAAATATTGCATACTTTTATGCCCTAATTATCCAAACTAATTGTATTGACAATTATGCCTCATATAATCTTATTTTAAGATATTATATTATATATTTCCAAGATGTAAGTTTGACAAATAACTCCTCCGCCACCCATTTGCTGGTCCTGACCCATTCTCTGGGAATGACTGCTCAAAACATTCAAACTCCTTCTGGGCCTCGAATCATGTTCTCCTCAGAAAAACATTTACATTGAGCTGGTGACTTTAAAGTGCATTTAAATATAAAAGACTTTCACTACAGACAGTAGTGAAACTAATCTCATTATAAACTGTTAAATGTTTTTGGGGATTTAACGCATCGTTTAATGCAGGAGGATGAGAGCCATCATTCCAGCACCACCCAGGGTGAAAGGAATTCAGTGTATCCCACCACACAGTCACACACACACACACACACACACATACAGAGAGGTCAGTCTGCTTGTTAATCTATCAATCACAGGTTCATCACATCATTATAGTGATCACACATATCAAAACACAGCCATACTTCACACACAATATATAATTATATGTGGTTTATGGTCATTTCTCCTGTTACAGGGCTTGAAGTGATCATTTCTAAAATATGATAATGTGTAGTTGGTTTCCACATTTACTTCTGGAAAGGGATATTTTTCTTCACCGAGCAGCAATGGAGAAATGATAATCCACACAGAAATTAGGATCATTTGTCATCTTCATTTCTTATTTTACATTCAGAATTTCATGTCCAAACGCTAATACTGCATAACCTGAGTGACTGATAACATAACTAACTAAATATCTAAAAGTTGTCTTGTTTGTATCATGAGTGTCATTTTAATATTGTGCTGCCAGGTCTCTACTGTTAAAGAAATTTTAATCTCATGGAGAGTTTTAATGAAATTTGTTATCATACACGTTAATGTTCATATTATTTTTACTATGTGCCAGCCTGCATATTAAGTCACTTTAATCGTGTTGTATGATGTTGGTCCAACACTGGGCCAGAGTAAAATACACTCACTGGCCACTTTATTAGGCACACTTGGCAAAATCAATGTAGACATGGTCAAGACTGCTGAAGTTCAAACTGAGCATCAGAATGGAGAAGAACGGTGATTTAAGTGACTTTGAAAGTGACATGTTTGTTGGTGCCAGATAAGCTTAGGTGTACCCAATGAAGTGGCTATGAGTGTATCTTGTCAACAGTCCAAGGAAATTTTTATCCTCTTGGGATTTGCATCATCCACAGATGATGCAAACTGTAAATCTCAGTTAGAGTTAAGGATCAAATTGATTGGCTTCAGATGTACTTAGCATGTTAACAGTAATTCATATGCACACCTACAGTTTATCCAATTCCACCGACTCCTTTCATGGACACAACCGTCTGACTGTCATCTCTAATGCACATGCAACACAATAACATTTCCCATATTCTCTTTAAGAACAGTTTATTCATACAAGCTTGCGAAGATTGAGCTGATGAAAGAGAAAACTTGAATGTCCTGAAATGGCCTCCGTACAGAAGTAATGTCTTTTCACTAACAGTAAGTCATAACATGGCGCTTCTCCTGCCACTGCCCTTGAAGGCCAAACCTTACATTTTCTGTCCAGACACGAAAAGCCTAAGTAGTTTCAACATTTTTCAGGTGTGCAGTGAGCGTTATGTCCTCCGGGGGCTGCTAGTGATGATTTAGTCAAAAATCAATTCTTAGTATTTCTTTCTTATTTTTTATCACAAGAAGAGTGTACAAGGCACTCCATGCATTTAATCCTCTGGTTCCCTTTTGGTTAATTACAACTGATCTGTACAAATCAGTAATTCATGAGGGACAGGATTCATTGTCGAGCTCATTCTCAAGCCTGGTGCTCCTGTCACAACGGTTTGTAGGAGCACAGCCACCCCTCTGCTGCGGTCACTGTACCGAAACCTGGACACCCTCTAGACCCCTGGAGCCTCTGTGCACCCGTACAGTCGTGAAAGATCGGCCTCCCCCTACATCACTGCACTCCTTCCATCCCTGCCATCCCTTCCTAGACTCCCCTCCTGCTCATCCACCGAGCTTCCACACCCTTCCTCACCCACCAACCCCCATCTTCACCCTGCAGCTATCCCACTGCTCTGCCATCTCGCAGCATTCCGCAGGCCGTGCACACAGAGGCCTATTGTGTGTACTGGGAGACGGCCTAAGGCAGCATACAGTTGAAGCACCAGAGGGACAGAGGATGTGTAGAGGTATACATTGTATTCCCCGCTGTACATAGGTGCAGGTCTGGGGCTGAAGTTGCACTGGCATTCAATGACATTGCAGCAGCATCGTTTTACACGTTAAGCTGTGGCAGATAAATGCCCAGTTATTGCTCTATTTCTTTCAAGTGTGTGGAGGTTACACATCAACTGCATTGCAGTGTGTGACAGCTCCAAAGGCCTCTATCCTGTGGTTGCCAGTGTTATGGGATTGGCTGGCCCCTGATTTGGTGTGAGTGAAGATGTATCAGTGCCTGGGCAGCTAGTACCTCTCTCTTCCATATTTGTTCTGGTTAGGTTGGTATTAGGTTGAGTTTTTTGTGTTTCTACACTCAAAGTTCACCCATTTATACAATTAACACAGTTTAGTAGTATGTAGTAGTAGTAGTAGTAGTAGTAGCAATTCTGATTATTTCAATGAGCAAGATAAATGATAAAGTGGAGTCAAGTTCTTTGTATGTGCACTCATACTTGGCCAATAAATCAGATTTTAATTGTTTACAATAATTGTGTTGTGTATCTAGACTCATCTCGACTGCTGTCTCCAGTCAAACAAGACACTGTCTTCCAGTCTCTAAGTTAAAGGCCCTTCCGACAGAACTGCCTCTTTCTGTCTTTATGTGACACAGCAACAATGACTTGACCTGACACGGCAAACTGCAAAGTGTTGGCACACAATGGCTTTGTGTACACCCACTATTGTACGAACACAGACTTATTGGTCCAGCTGGAACTTGTGGTTGTTTAAATTCTTCAAACATTTGGACTCTTCAGTCATCATTGTTGCTCATGGCCTCCTGCTACACTTGAAATTACTTAAATCAAGTCTGTACAGTATATTCTTGGATTTTTGTTGTTGTCTAACCTGCCTTACAAACAACTGCAATGTAAAAAAGAATTTATAGACTTGGGAGCCGAGAGCTGAAATGGCAGTTTCAGATCTTTCTTTCCTCTGTATGTGGAATGATGGTGACTGCCTAGAAGGTCGTGACCCTGAAATTACTGTGCCTCCCCTCATGACAAAGACCCTCTTTCAAACTCACTCACCTGGTCCTATCTACAGCAGAGGATCCTGATAAAAAAAATACCATCGACACTTTCTCCACTCTCCTTCACAAGACAGTATACAGACAGTATATGTACATTATTTTTCCAGGAATGTTGCTATGGAGGCTAATACAGTGACATCGCAATGGATCGTTAAACTGCAGAAGTTAAACTTAATATAAATACATGAAAGATATAGTTAAAAGAATAAACACTGTATCTTTAACAACTGTAACAAGGACGAGTCAAAAGTGATTAGTCGGACCATTAATTGGAGGTTTCCAAAAGTTTGCAGATTAATCGATAATATGAGAGATAAAAAAAACAACCCTGCTGACCCAGGGTCAAATTCCTATAATTTAAGGTTTCGCTGTGACTGGCACTTCATTAATACATAAACTTAAATATTTACTTTGTCTCCCTAAGAAAGTTGAAATCAGCAAAATTATGTTTAATTTGATTCAACTGAATTAGTTGATCACACAGTAAGTTTTTGTTTCTGAAGTGTGGACAGTGTTTTTAGAGTAAAGCACCTCTGTGCCTACTGTCAGCTGGGACTGGCTCCAGTTCACTCAACCCTTAAAAAATAAGTGGTATAGATAATAGACAAATGGAGGGATAGAGTTGTGACTTTGTTTTATAAAAGTGTGAATTATACTTTTAGGCTTAGGGTCATGTCCATATATCATATATTGATTTCCAAAAATTGAAACTACAGCAGATTTGTATACTATCTAATGATGACAATACTTTCTTTGGTCGGTGCCCAATTTCCAGGTGTTCAGACTCTGGATCAATCATTCCCAGGGTCTGGGTTGCAACTCACAGATGGTTTGCAGGAGATTTATTTTGAGATACTTTTTTTCAGCGGTTGAATTAAGATTTATGAAATAAAACTATTTCTCTTAGATGTTACAGAAATGATGGTAAAAATTGTCAGAATAATTATATTATGAACAAATTTGCTCTGGTCATGACCTACATTGTGCAGTGAATAGTGAACTTTGGTAATTTTGTATGGGTGCCCATACAAAATATTCCAGCTGTAGACCTCTCTCTAGATGTGTATACTATAGCATATATATATATATATATATATATATATATATGTAGACCTCTAGATGTGTATAGCATATATATATATATATATATATATATATATATATATATATATATATATATATATATATATATATATATATATATATATATATATATATATATATATATATATATATATATATATATATATATATATATATATATATATATATATATATATATATATATATATACTATATATTTAGGTGCTGTGTTTTAGGCTTCTCATTACAAATCTGCAATAAATGACATGTAGGTGAATGATAAGAAAGTCCATGAAATATCAGATTGGTCCTTTGCAATTTCTTCTAACATTTCCTTCAGGCAGCTTTGGGATTTTCTAATCCACTGGCATTATTTCATGTAGTTCAGTCAGAGCTTGGCCTTTGCCCTGCTGGACGTAGCTCACTCTCTAACGTTAAAGTGAAGGCACATCTTAATCATGCAGGCCAGGCCAAGCAGGTCAAGAGAGTAAGGAGGGCTTGAGTTAAAAAAAATCCCTGAGATGCTGCTGGATTGAGGGGAGGGAGATGAGGTTCAGGTTTCAGCTTTACAGGGGGTCTGGGGGAAGGACCGGTATTTTGGAATATACGAAGATCCATACAAGGCACAGTGGACATAAAACCGCGGTGCTTGCCCTGACGCGGTGGGTGCAGAGTGCCAGCTGGGGCCCCGGGTTGGATTCCACTTAGATTTTGGAGGATTTTGACTGCAAGGTGCCTTAAGTCTCTGGGAAGAAACACTTACACCACTGTCTGAAAGCCTGGTCTCCGCCGTCCCATCACTTCTCACCCGAGCTACTGCATGTCTAATATTTAGACATGTTCAGCTTTGTGGATTCAAGGACTGTTCTGCTACTTGTAGCATCCCAGGTTGTTTTACTATCCGTGGTCAGATGTCAGGAAGAGGACGACCGTAAGTTGCAAAGTTTTTCCTTTTCATTTAAAAAAAGAAACATTTAAATGTTCTCTTAATGACATAATTGACTATTGTTTACTTCTCTACGTGATGTTTCAGAACTGTGAGAAATATGTCCAGGAAAAGTGGCAGAAAATGAGATGCATGAAGAGAAAATAATGTTAAGCTGGGACACAGTAACATGTTATTTCAATTATTTACTTAGTGAGCCTTAATTGACAGGCAGGTCTTCAGTGGTCTGTCAAAGACAACGAGTGCGTAGTGTTTGGTAGGAAAAGTGAGGCTGTCAAGGCATACCTGTGTGAGATGGTGGACCAGGTGAACCATAGTCTCCATTTGTCCTCACCTGGGTCTGCTCAGTCTCTCCTGTTATGCATGTAATGTTGCAATGATGTATTTCAGAAACACATCTGTGAAAAGAAGACTTTGATAAGAGGTTGATTTTGGTTGCATTTCCCTATCTTTATCTTAAAGAACAAGTTGTCAATTGACAAATGGCAATTTTTTATTCTAAGGCAAATTTTTGGAAGGGCAAATTAAAATGAAATGTAATTGTTTTTCTTTTCTTTTCTTTCTTTCTTTGTCTTTTTTTTTAACTAAGATGTGTAAAATAGGCCTGATCACATGGTTTGGCTGGGGCAGGGTTTCCACGATGTAAAATGACAGGGTCAGACAGTGTTTGACCTCAGACTAGCAGGCTCAAAGGGTCAAAGGAAGAGAGAGGGGAACAGAGTGCACAGCAGAAGTCAACAGATGATAGTGTAGTTGTATTTATAGCACTTTCCTGCTTCCACTTGTCTTTCCTAGCATTACTCAGCTTTTTTTTTTGCATTCTGTTAATATGGAATACAAAGTAGAGACTTCAGATATAACTAATTTCTATTCAGGAATTAAACACCCATGTGACATGTATGTGCCAAGTACCACATTCACAAATACATTTAGAAAAACAAATAACAGCAGTTTGTTGGCCCAAGCCCTGAACTGCGTGCGTTTAACAACTCATCCATTCTTAACTCCCCGGTGTGTTTGCAGTGGCGCTTGACACAGCTATGGGACCCAGATGGAGAAATTTAGACGGACCCCCACTGTTTACTTAAGTCAGCAGCTTGTCAATTGGGCACAGTATCCCTGTAAGAGAGGTTCATTCATTCAAGCAGCCGAGCAGGCCTGCAGGTTAAATTACTCAGCAACGAGGAAATACCTCAACTACAACTTCAGACTGAACTGTTGACTGTGGCACTTGTTGACTTTTATGCTGCTATTAAATTCTCCCAATAATAATAATAAGACTGAACAAAGAAAATGTTTGAGAAATGTAAAAAAAAAAGAAATCACTCAAATGAATGAAGTTCATATAAACAATTAGTAAGTTACATAATTGTCTTGAAATAAGTTGCTAACTTTAATATGAAGTAACTTTATTTGAGTGTACATTCTTTAAGTTTCTTAAGAATTTTTAAGGTGTTTTTCTTATTTCACACATATATTATATTATATTGGGATCAAACCAGCACCTGTTCATGTGAGCAAAAAGGCCTCACATCGTCATGTTTAATTCTTGGTTTAATTCCTGGTTTAAGTTTTTTATAAACTCGATGTTACTTTCAAAAATGTTCAAAGCTTTTATTTGCTTCAGCATAACTTTTATTTTTCTCCGTCTTCCTTGTACATCCCTCACCTTCACTCATTAACCCCTCCTCCTCTATCACCCCCCACACTGCCAAAACTCCTCCTACTTTATGGTCCGCCCCCTTTGGCCCTCATACATCCTCTCATTGACACCAACATCTACCTGACCAACACACAACACACCACAAACTACAATATCTTTTCTATCTAATTCCATTTTGAACCAACCTTTCTGTCATCCTTCCCACTGCTCTTACTCTTACTTCTCTGTCCACCTGCTACGCCCCCACCCCCCCTGCTGGCCACCACAGAGGAGGCAGGTGACTGCATCCAGGACGGCCAGCAGTATAATGATAAGGATGTGTGGAAGCCAGAGCCGTGTCGCATCTGTGTTTGTGACAGCGGAGCAGTTCTGTGTGATGAGATAATCTGCGAGGAGATCAAAGAGTGTGCCAACCCTATCATCCCATCTGGAGAATGCTGTCCCATCTGCCCTGCTGATGCCAGTGCGCACATTGGTTGTAATTTATTTATTCATATACCCATAAATAAATTACTCTTATAGCTTGCATATATCTTTGTCCTGGCTAACGCTTCTGAATGGGGAACTGCCACAGGGTGCAAACATTCTGCCTGATCAGGGCTTTGCATTGAAAATAGAGTGTGGCTGTGATTTCCACAGCTTTAGCTGCTCTTGAAATACTATAGTTATATTTATTTGGCATTTGCATTAATGAGCTGTTACTCAAGCCTGCTCATGCTGTTCCCTAATTCAAAGTCAATCTCTACATGCTTGGTTTGTATAGAGACCAGACATGCAACATTACCAGGATTATATCACTTCCAGGATGGATCCTGACATGTCTGGTTCTTACCTAAACCAGTAGAGAGGCCTGTGCTTACTTTAACTGATGACTTTAGATGAAGCCTTTGTTCATTCTAAGCCAAAACCCATCGATTTATTTTTCAAAAGAAGGATATATTCAGCTGATTTCAATCAGAGAAGAACCAAAGTTTTTACAAACTTTTATGTGTGAGGCCTTTCAGACTGTATTGATGAAACTGTCTGAGGTTAAAGGGGAAAAGCCACTGTATTCCTGTGGTGTCTTCTGGAATAGTCCACCTCATTATTCAAATGAGTATCTACACAATGGCTGTCACCTCAGTTTTTTTCTCAGCAGCCAATCATTATCAAACATTGAGTTTGAAATCACTTAAATCATGTAAATGAATTCCATCAAATTTGACCAAAACAACATTTTATTAATGCAATCTACTTTCAAGGAAAAAATGACTGGCACTGACTGGCATTCTTTACTCAACCAGCTAAGCTCACAACATACTCACTTTGTACTGACAGTGTGTTAACATTATTTAATCTAAAATGCATTCCTATCTCTAAGCTTGCTTCTGCTTCATCTCTCATTATTAATATGATCTGGATGGGTTGTTCCCTTTGGGTTTGGTGAATGGTATTTGATCACTTTAGCATCGTTAGCTTTCATAGCAGGTCTCCTTTCCTAAGAACCTTTTCCTAAAATCTGTCACATGTCTGCAATGTTTATTACTTTTAATTAATTGTGTTGTTTCTTTTCATCATCGTCCATCCATCTGCAATAATCAGAGTCACTTGGTGCTAAGGTGAGACTTCACAACACAAGTATGCTGTGTATGAATATGAATTTTCTGTTTTCGCAGTTTCAGGCTCACTGATGTCACTTCTTTCTTTTATCAATCAGGGCCAGAAAGGTGAACCAGGAGAGATTGCCGATGTAAGTATGAATCCAGTGCAGGGCAAACAAAGTGATGCTTGGAATAAGTGATATTACGTCACTAAACAGAAAGCTTTTTGCACAAACTCATGACTAGTTTGAGTAATAGCTTTTCTTAGACAATGCCACAATCAAACAACCCTTTTTACATTTTGTTAGACACAATTCCTGAATCGTTCAGAAAGTTTTGGTTTGCTTTTTGTTCTTTTGAGCTCTTTAAAGGCCCAACATTGTTGCACATTCCGAATAATAGAAGTGATAATAAAAGTGCACTTATTTCTTAAGGATCTGTTTTGCTGATTTGAGTGTTATTTTTGCAAGACAAAGAGTTATTCAGAAAACCTGAAGAAATCCAGTTTGCTTGAGTTATTGAGTCCACATTCACTCGAGTTTTTAAACACTTTCCCACCTCTGAACTCCTGATCAGTAATGTCTGACTAACAAGAGGTTTGTATCAAATGAGGACAAACCCTTGCATTCCTGAGACATAATGAACCCACACAAATCGGCTTTAATCCACTCAGCAACTTTGTCACAACGACACGTCGGGTGAACAAAGCCAGTAACAGCAGAGGTTAAGAGAAGGCGATGTCTTCGTGAAACTTTTGGCTTGATATTCACTCGCTACAAATTCCAAGTCTACCTTTTGATGTTTTGACACAGCCGGACAAAACTTGTGGCATATTTATGAAAACAATCACTGATACTTGACATTAATTTTTTTTTGTTATCATCTTTGTGCAGGTTGTAGGACCAAAAGGACCACCTGGGCCAATGGTAAAAAAACAAACACCAATATCCTTCATATTTATACATTTTTCTACCATATAAATTATGCATGTATTCAAGCAAACTTCAATGAGATGGCACACTGGTTCCAATATAAACATGATTCTTGCTCTTTCTTAGTAATTCTGTGAATCTTACTGAGACACTTAACATTTTGTTTTTGTTTTTGCAGGGCCCATCAGGTGAGCAGGGACCACGTGGAGAAGCTGGCGCTAAGGGTGATAAGGTATGAACCCAAAACACCTTCTAATTTAGCAACAGCGGTTCTGATGATCCCTTTTGTTTCTTAAGTAATTTGAATAGTTCGAGAACACAGTTAACACAAGTGTGGTAACCTTCAGATCTCATCATACAACAGATACGACACTGTGTCTGAAAATGTTTTGTTGGATAAAACACACAGCACAGCAATGCAGCTAGTAATAATGAGAGCTCCTAAACTACAAGATGCTGTGTATTCCCAAGTATAGAGCAAAATCAACACCAAGGACTTGCCAGCTAAAAATAAATAAATCCAAAATATGATCTCTGACCTGAACACATCTTTAGTCCTCTCAGGTTTTCTTGCACAGAAAACAATCGCCTCTCTTTTTCCCTAGGGAAATCCTGGACCACGAGGAAGAGATGGTGAGCCTGGTACACCTGGAAACCCTGGCCCAGCTGGGCCACCTGGACCACCAGGACTTGGAGGGGTCAGTATTGCCGAGCAGTTTTGTCACGAAGCATAAACAAAATTTGACAGTTTGAGTTCCAGCCACAGTACAAGGCAATGCTGTTATTGCGCAACGCAGAGTGAAAAATGTTTGGCTGGGCAAAATGGCAGAAAAATAAAGCTGCATAGATGCAGTAAGGTTATGACATGAATAAAAAACTGATAAATGATGCATATTTGTACTAAAAATAACTCTTACTTTGTCTTCACAAACTTGAAAGCTGCTCAAAAAGGTTGTTTACTATCAAATCAAAGATGTTTTTTTTTCCTATAGCCCATATTTTACAATTTCCCTCTAGATGCTACATACTCAGTCCTTATCCCTTCGGCAGGGTGAGGAAAAATACCAAAATCAGGAAGAATATCTAAAAGGCACAAACAAAAAACACATATGACTAATTCATCACACAGCAGGGTCCATCATCCATGCAAGATGACAATGAGAAATGCAGATGTAGGCACATCTTGCTCATATTTTATTTGATGCTTTTTACTTTTTTAACCACATAAATTGACAGACCCTCTCTTCTCTGTTATTTATGCTTTTACAGAACTTTGCTGCTCAGATGGCTGGAGGTTTTGACGAGAAGTCTGGAGGCGCTCAGATGGGTGTGATGCAGGGACCAATGGTACGTAGCACAAGTGTGTTTGTATGGACAGTTCACCTGTCACAGTAACAAAACATCACCATTGACATCAACCTGGCCATGAAGTTGTGTCTATCAATGCAATACTGCCACCTAGTGGCTAAAAGCTTCTCTTGAACTCTCTTGTCTCTTCTGCAGGGTCCAATGGGTCCCCGTGGTCCCCCCGGACCTTCTGGAGCTCCTGTAAGTACATAATTACAGTTCTTCATGATGATGTAATTGATTAGAATACTCAAACAAACTAATATAATCATGTTAAGTATAAGGAAGAAGTGTTAGCATGATTCCGCTAATGTTTGGCATTGTCATTTTGTGTTTACAGGGACCACAGGGTTTCCAAGGTGGCCCCGGAGAGGCTGGAGAGCCTGGTCCAGCAGTAAGTATGACAAACTACACCTTGTTCCTTGTACAAAACAGACTGCAGTCAGTCAATACTGTTTATGAACCATGTATTTAAGTGTACAGCAGCCCTTTTGACAAAGTATAAATAATCAAATTAATGAGGGCTGAATTCCATTTAGCCTCCTCGGTTACAGGGTGCATGCTGCTTCACTGTCACACTGTCCTTACAGACATAAAGTGAACGGAGCCGTTGTAAATGTGACAAAGGGCCTGTTATGAATTATATTGAATATTTAGGTACATCTCTGTTTAATATTTGAGCGTGGTTGCGTAGATGCTAACACCTCTTTGATTGTCGTCATGACATGTGGCTTATCGACTAACTAACCTTTCTTTACAACAGGGACCAGTGGGACCTCGTGGACCATCTGGACCTTCTGGAAAACCGGGAAGTGATGTAAGTGTCAAGGAGGCTTCATCGAAACATGAAACACAGCACATTGATGAATGGAAACATACAATAAACCATGGTCAAAGAAAGCCACAGTTAATGTTCACTGTTTCTAATCATATATTAATTAACATCACACCTACTTAAATCTATTCTTTGTTTATCCACAATGATTAAATGAATTCTCCCTCAAACACTATACTAGCGCTCTAAACTACATGTGCCACCAGAGGGCACTGTCTACTTTCAAACAACACTGAGGAAAACTATGACAGCACAAAATACAATCTGCATCATTGTCACATTAGTGAAGGGCCTTGCAGTTACATCATGTCATGCAGCCACAGTTAATATTCCCATTACGTCCTGTTTGCTTTTAGGGCGAGTCTGGTAAACCTGGCAAAGCTGGAGAGCGTGGACCCGCAGGACCTCAGGTGAGTGAAATATCAATGAATCAATATTTGATCATGTCATACTCAATTAATAACTATCTCAGTCAGGTATTACATATACAGCAAAATCAAGGAATATGTTTGGTTTGTTTTTATCTCAGGGAGCTCGTGGATTCCCTGGAACTCCTGGACTTCCTGGAATTAAAGGACATAGAGTGAGTGTTTTTTAAACTTTCATTGTTACACAGGAAACAGAACAGAAAAATGTGTTGCTCTTTACATCTGATGACATGCAAGTTCTGATGAGTTTACTCCTTTGCCTCTCTAGGGTCACCCTGGTCTGGATGGGGCTAAGGGAGAAAATGGTGCAGCCGGAGCCAAGGTATGATAACCACATTACCTGTACTGATGTCATCACTATTGTCATCATTTTCAGTATTTTTCAATTTAAGTTTATCTGATTTCTCTAATAGGGTGAGTCTGGTTCCTCTGGAGAGAATGGTGCCCCCGGACCCATGGTGAGTTTGTGGTGCCAGATTATTCCAAACTATTCAGAACATTAAACGATGGCAGATTTACATCTGTAATGCCACTCAGATTATGTTCCACACATTTTCTATAATTTATTGTCCTTGTGTCAAAGGGCCCACGTGGTCTGCCTGGTGAGAGAGGACGTCCTGGAGCTGCTGGAGCTGCAGTGAGTCACCATTTCATATCTGTTACAATCCACTGAGCAGAAATACTCTATATAGATGTACTTTGGTGTCAGTTTCAATTCTTCCGAGTCCTTTATAATTTCACGGTCTCTTTATCATGATGATCATGATGCACAAACCTGACTGTCCTGTCTTGGTCCACTTCAGGGTGCCCGTGGAAATGATGGCTTGCCTGGTCCTGCTGGTCCACCTGTACGTATCAGTCTTCTTGCACCTGGTTCATGTTACTTTTCATATGCTATAACTGGAAAAGGTGATGTATTAATCAGACATGAAAACTAAAGTGAAGGTTTCTGTTTTTCCTTTAGGGGCCTGTTGGTCCCGCTGGAGCACCTGGTTTCCCAGGATCCCCAGGAGCCAAGGTTTGTCCATCATCAATGTGTATTTCAGTGTAAAATAAAGCTTAAAAACCTGCTTAGTATCACAAACTACTCACTTGTAGTGTTGTTGACAGGCAGGTAAGAATGAAGCATTTACTGGTAAATGAAATGCAGAGAAATTTTGATTTTCACCTGATAATGATAAACTTCCTTTGTCCTGTCAGGGAGAGGCTGGTCCTACTGGTGTCCGTGGAGCTGAGGGCCCGCAGGGACCACGCGGAGAGGGTGGTACCCCAGGATCTCCTGGACCAGCTGGAGCATCGGTTTGTTTTTCATTGCTGATCATTTACTTACACTCAGTCATTGTTATTCTAACACCATTTTTTATGTTTCAGTTATTTGCCGATTCATTGATTTATTGTTAATTCCATTTCTGTACAGGGAAACCCTGGTACCGATGGTATTCCTGGAGCTAAGGGATCTGCAGTAAGTTTTCTCTACAAACTACTAATTTACCACTATCTTGCTTCATGATTTATGATATTAATATTTCATTCACTATACTTAATAGTTTACTTGATTCTTTCATAAAGGGTGCTTCAGGTATTGCTGGTGCTCCTGGATTCCCCGGCCCTCGTGGCCCACCAGGACCACAGGGAGCAACAGGACCTCTGGGGCCAAAGGGGCAGTCTGTGAGTCACTTGTGATCATCTAAAAACACTGGTACCTATTTATACTTGTTACAGTTATTTATTCATGTGGGATGTCTTCTTCTTTGTTGCCATGCTTAGGGAGACCCTGGTATTCCTGGATTCAAGGGTGAAGCTGGACCCAAGGGAGAGCTTGTGAGTTCTTTGGCTTTGATTCAGTTTCAGTAATTTCTCTATTAGAATTATATTACAGAACACTTACTGAGGAGTCTTATATTTTTCAGGGCCCCGCTGGTCCTCAAGGTCCCCCTGGCCCTTCAGGTGAGGAAGGAAAGAGAGGAGCCAGAGGAGAGCCAGGAACTGCTGGACCACTTGGACCTCCAGGAGAGAGAGTACGTAATCAAGATATATCATAATATGACATTATTAAACTTGCTGTTTGTTGTTCCATCTAATCAAAGTTGTGTTTCCGTTTCCGTGATTTCTTTTAGGGAGCTCCTGGTAATCGTGGTTTCCCTGGTCAGGATGGTCTTGCTGGTGCTAAGGTGGGTTCTGAGTAAATCGACAGTCAACAGTCCCAATGTCATTTCAGCTCCCTGATTTCATTAATTTCCTAACAATTTGAAAATCCATAAAAGACATACAATGAGAAGAAACACATCTCAAACTAGATGTACAAACAGACATAGCACACAAAAGGGCAGCAAAACAAACGTTAAAGGCAACATCTCATAGTGTATTAAAAGGTAACATGCAGTGAGGCTTGCCTCATGTGTGCTGGCAACTCCAGCCAAAGCCAGATCCAGCTAAAGCCAGATCCCCTCAATCTAGATTATTGGACATCTAAGAGTAACTAAGAGCAACTAATCAGCTGAGAGACTGCAAAAGTACATAACGGTTGAGGCAGTTTACAGAAGTAAGGAAGAGCATATGCTCCAAGAACTACATAATCAAACACACTGCTAATATCATGAAACCAGCTGTCACACTGACAGAAACTGACTGATATTTAAAAATGACTTACCTCGGCCTCATTTTCTCCAGGGCGCCCCTGGTGATCGTGGTGTTTCTGGAGCTGGTGGGCCTAAAGGTGCTTCTGGAGACCCAGGACGCCCAGGAGAGTCCGGTCTTCCCGGAGCCAGAGTGAGTCCTGCATCTTTGTTCTTCACACGCCCAGAATCTGACAATGAATGAGGCTGGTTTGATATGACAGACTGACTTTGTGTTTGTTTGTGTGCCTGTCATAGGGTCTCACCGGTCGCCCCGGAGATGCTGGTCCTCAAGGCAAAGTTGGACCCTCTGTAAGTATAATGCTTAGATATATACGTGCCTAGCCTGCCCAGTTTCACTTCAGAGATAATAAAGGGAATGTATACACATACATACTTTATACTGCTAATTAACAGCACAAATCTTTTTAAAAATAAGAAAATACACCATTTATTGTTTCAAATGACCTAGGTTATATAGTTTTCATCCCCAGACCTTCATCATGTAAAATTCATAAATTCAGTATTCATTTAATACTGTATAATATGATTGTGTCACAATGTGATTCATTGTGATTCAATGTGATTCAACAGTAAAAAAATAAAAAATAAATACAAAAATATATATATATATGTACATACAAAAAATAAACTAATAATATAGATTACTAGTACACTTTTATGATGGACTGAATATGTATTGAGTGATTTTTATGGCTTACTGTTTTGATTGAAGAGTTTGATGCCAGAATCTGTGACCAGAAAAGTTTCATGTAAGTTCCTTAAATAGAAGAGTCTGACAAGATAAGCTGCAGCATCTGACAGATTTAATAGGGATTATGACAAAACTCATGTATACATCCTTGACAGGGGGTATACTCTGAAATCAATAACCACAACCCCAGATTCGACCAAGTAAAAAACTAGTGAACACCATTTTTACTATGTACAATGTAACACTGGCTCTTTTTTTGTACCCTACCATAATAATCCTTATGCATTACCATGCACAAATTCAAGGGAAAAAACATAATGTTTGTGTTTCAGTGATAGATTTGCAGATTTTAGAAAGATATTCACCTTGTGCTGTTTACAGGGTGCACCTGGTGAGGACGGTCGCCCTGGCCCACCTGGTCCTCTGGGAGCACGTGGACAACCCGGAGTGATGGGATTCCCTGGACCAAAGGGAGCCAATGTACGTGTGTTAGTGTTTTCCATAAATAAAAGTAGTGTGGGAACACAGCGTGTTAATACAGGGTATCGTTACACATGATTGTATAGTATTTAAGGAGCCAAACAACACTACTTTCATTAACATTGACACTACCAAGACACTCTGCAGGTCATTTAATATGATTTCTCTTTAACAGGGTGAACCAGGAAAGCCAGGAGAGAAGGGTCTTGTTGGTCGTCCTGGACTGAGAGTAAGTATAATATCTCTCCATACTTTAAATGGATCCATCTATTCTGTATCCCATTTGTCATAGTTAATAACTTCTCTCTGCACAGGGTCTGTCTGGAAAAGATGGTGAGACTGGTGCCGCTGGACCCCATGGCCCTGCTGTGAGTATTTTTACCATGACAGCTTTGACAGTTTTTACTTGTCTCTGTTCCCGACTGATCACGTGTTTGGATTTGTCATATAGGGACCTGCAGGAGAGAGAGGAGAACAAGGTCAGCCTGGTCCTCCTGGCTTCCAGGTGAGTTTATTTTCTCATATAACCTCAGGCAGTAATGTTAACTTTAATTACAGCAATCATGATTAAAACAATCACTTTGCTGTTTTTTTTGAATAGGGTCTGCCTGGACCATCTGGTGCCCCAGGAGAAAATGGAAAACCTGGAGACCAGGTGAGGGTTTATCCGGTTGAAATGTTGTTGTGTCACATCTGCACGTGTATCACAGAGCAGGTATAGTACAAACCACAGGTAGACTAAACTGAGTAGCAGTTCCTTGAAAAATTATAATACATGGCGTACTTGGCTGAGGTAAATATAGATAAATATAACTGGAAATCAATTTTTTTTCCAAAACACTATACCTTAGGTCAGTCATTAACAAAGACTTGTAAAACTATGGGAGATATTCTTTTGGGTTATTAAAAGCATTTGGATACTTTTTTTTTCTTGACTTTTGCTTCAGATTTATTAAATAACACATTCATAAAAATAAATTGCGATAAATTTATCAAAATGACACCTGTTTAAAATAATATTAGGTGTTAAAGAAATGGCAGTAAAAATCAGTCAGAAATGCTATGTCATGCATGAATATGCTCGCGTTGTAATTTATATTGTGAATTGGGCATGATAGATTGTCATCCTTTAAAAGTTGGTTATTTTTTTATTATCCTTTCTTTTCACATTGGTCGATAACAATCCCGGAAAACAAAGATTATTAAGTGTAATTTCTTTTGTGCACATAGACAATAATGACTTCAAACTCAACATTAATTGTCTCGGCTAATTACACCTGTAGTTTTACCCCTAATTATGTATACTTAAACCAATCTGCATATGTTTTCTTTCTGCAGGGTGTTCCTGGAGAGGGTGGAGCTCCTGGTGCTGTTGGAGCTAGAGTGAGTGTCCATGTTCACATGTTGTTGTCTGTATTAAAGACTGATATGAATGCATTTGTTACATACACTGTTGGATCACATCACATAACCACTTCCCCTTTCCTCCATCTGATCCAGTGTTTTTTTGTTTCTTAACAGGGTGAACGTGGATTCCCTGGTGAGAGAGGCGGCGCCGGACCTCAGGGACTTCAGGGACCTCGTGGACTTCCTGGAACAGCTGGAACTGATGGACCCAAGGTCAGTGGATCACACTGATGCAGATTAAAGTTTTGAAATTTATTGCTCAATATCCACGAGTAGCAGCTGCCGTTTCTCATATTCAGCATGTTCAGTGTGCAGGTGCAGCTTGAAAGATTTTCTGCCCAGTCGACAGGAATAACTACATTCATCATCATAAAATGTGCAAAAGTCTCTTTCACTGAAGTGAACTTGTCCCAATTTGTGAAAGGCTGAAATTTAAATTAAGCGTGAAGGTGATTACAGAATCATTGCTGACAAGAACAAGCCTCTTATTAATATTTTCTTTTGCATGTTGGGATATTCCTAAGGTTTCTTTGACAAATACAGTACATCATGACGACAACATCACAGAGAACACTGTGGCAGGCCCTAAAAACAGTCCATTATAATCCTCTGTTTTTGTATAACTTCAGCACATGACATACAACGTGTTAATAATTAAGCTTCAGAGACTGTCAGGTTGACTTTTTGCTGTTAAGACACATGCAGGCTAACCGTTTCCTCTTCCTGTTGTTTCTAGTTTTTATGCTAAGCTAAACTTACCTGCTCATGTCTCCAGCCTTATGTAGACAAGCATATATCCCATGATTACACACTATGTAATGCAAATATTTGCCCACAATGATCATGTTGACCACACAATTCTTCTGAGAAACAATGTGAGAGAAGATGATAGCATGAGAAGATGATGTTTGCCAGTTGCCACAAGCTAATTTGTTCAAAAATATGACATGAGTTAAATGTCCTGCACATCTACAGGACAAAACACATGAGTGCACCTGCTCTAAAACACAAAACAGAAAGGAAAAAAAGTAAGAAAATAGACTTACAGGTGACCTCTTGGTTGTCATTCAGGGAGCCATTGGACCAGCTGGCGCTCTTGGATCTCAGGGACCACCCGGTCTGCAGGGTATGCCTGGAGAGAGAGGAGCTGGTGGAATCCCAGGACCAAAGGGAGACAGAGTGAGTGAGAGAAGTCACTTTAACTGACCTATATTGTAATTTCATGATGTAAAATGGTGCATTTACCCAAAGAAAAGTCAACACCATTCACGTATGAATAACAAGCATCATTTGTTTTTGTCCAAAAGGGTGACAATGGACAGAAAGGACTTGAGGGTGCTCCTGGAAAGGATGGTTCTAGAGTAAGTTCAAAATATTGTATTTGGTATTATACCAGAAGCATGACAGTTACTGTGGCCCAAACTCTGCTCTCTTGAACCTGTTTATACATTCATGTTTGCTTTGTTCTCAGGGTTTGACTGGTCCCATTGGTCCTCCTGGCCCATCTGGACCCAACGGTGCCAAGGTAAGAATGACAACATTACTGGGCTGGGGTATCAACTGAGTTTGAATAAAGTAGTAAAAATTACTTTAATTTTCAGTTTGTATGTGCATTGATTATTTTTCTGACTGACTGTTTCTCTCAATCCAGGGAGAGACTGGACCTGGTGGACCGTCTGGAGCTCCTGGTTCCCGCGGTGCTCCTGTAAGTATCTTTGTGTGTGTGAGAGAGCTTGGATTATCTAAACTTGATGATCTGTTTTAAAAAAAATATGTAAAGCAACACATTATGATGCTTCTAAACAGTAACACTTACAATATGGTTATAGTTATAACGTGATGACCTATTAACATGGCATTACTGTTATATGTTCTCCATATTACAAAGTGATTACATTTTGTTACTGTACTGTGATGTGTTACCACAATAGAATAAAAAGCATCATACAGAGTACCTGAACATAATGGTTCATGAGTCACACATGGATTGGCCTCCGCTGAGTCCAGACCTTAACCCCATTTAGAATCTTTCTGTTCTTGTGCTGAAGAAAATTTAACACAGTGAATACATACATTTTAGCAATACATTTTCAGCTGATAGTTTATTTGTTTATCAATCTGCATGGTTATTATTATTACGGAGCAAATAGAGAAATAATTAACACAAATGTTGGTGGAGGAATGTAGGATGAGGATATTATTTAGGCAGATCACATGTGACACATATTGGAAATGTCAGAACATTTTATCATTTAAAATTAGAATAAAACTATTATTTTATGAAAGAAAAAAAACAATGATTACTTTATATGTTTTCCATCCTCTTTCAGGGCGATCGTGGTGAGGTTGGTCCTCCTGGACCTGCTGGCTTTGCTGGACCTCCTGTAAGTAAATTTAACACTATGAATGAATGTACATATTTAAAAAATAATAATAATAAATGAATTGACAATATAAATTAACTGACAATATTACTGTTGTGTTTTCAATACCAAGGGTGCAGATGGTCAGCCTGGTGCAAAGGGAGAGCTCGGTGAGGCCGGACAGAAGGGAGAGGGTGGTTCTCCTGGACCTCAGGGACCATCTGGGGCTCCTGGACCTGTGGTGGGTATTTTACCTCAAAGCATGTTTATACTCAGTATATAATGTCACCATTCACCCGCTAATACAATAAGTATCTTTTTCAGGGACCTACTGGTGTGTCTGGACTTAAAGGAGCTCGTGGTGCTCAGGGAGCTGCTGTAAGTAGAATCTTATTCATACTTAAATATCTTTAATATTGTAGTCTTGGCCTTAATATGTAAAGTGCCTGGAGATAATGTATTTTGAGAATTAGCACCATTCAATAACATTTGACATGAATGTAATTTGATGAACAAACCACTGCACAATATATCAGATGATTAGAGATACCATCAGAATTCAAGCAAAAAAAAAAAATTGAATCAATGAATAAATAAAAATGAAGCTTCTCAGTCTTATGTGACAGAAGCTGGCGTTGTGTTTTTTGACTCACTGGTGAATCTTCTGAAGACACAAATGGAGATTTTTAATGGAGATTAAAACAATGTTTGATTAACTAAGAAAAGAGACAGAAATAAGCAGGCATCTAAGCTGCTGTGTGAACCCCAGATGCACACAATAGACTACACACTGTCAAACTGAAGTCCACAATTTGATCCACATAGACATCGTAATAGAGCCAGCTTTGCTACGTTGACTTTACTAACTTAAATCATACTGGCTGAAGAGAAGAGTGGATATTCTACATCAGGTCAAAGTACAATTTGTTATTTTTACACTCATTTTGTTTATTGTGCTTATTCTACCTATTCATCAAGTATTTTATTGACAAATGTTATTGTAATAACCGCTGCTATAATTCTTTGCCCTCACAGAGTTTAAAACATAGAAAACACTCAAATTGAAGAATGCTCAAAGAAATGACCTCACAACACTATCAATACCTTATGAATAATGACATGGCAAGAGGGTAGTTGTTAACTAAACCCTTTTTTTCTTTTTTTGACAGGGTGCCACTGGATTCCCTGGTGCTGCTGGCAGAGTTGGAGCTCCTGGCCCTAATGTAATTTCCCCAACAATACATTTCAACAAGACATGAGACAGACGTTTATTCAGTCAACCTGGAATAAATCGGGTTTGTGTATTTCAGCTTGTACTTACTGAAATTATTTGCCCACTCATTTTAGGGTAATCCTGGCCCTGTTGGTCCCTCTGGTCCTGCTGGTAAAGACGGACCAAAGGGTATTCGTGGTGACGCCGGCCCCCCAGGAAGATCAGGAGATCCTGGGCTTCGTGGACCTTCTGGTCAACAAGGAGAGAAGGGAGAGCCTGGAGCGCCTGGAGAACCTGTGAGTTTAAATTAGCACATCCAACAAACCAAATATTTGCCCCCAATCACCCATTATTCAATCTAAATGAAAATGGCATACTACTAACATGAGAAAGGGAAATGTACACTGAATTTAGTCTGCTGGAGGAAATAGGAGCATTTCATGACTTTGTCCTCTCGTTCCTGAATCTGTAGGGTAAAGATGGACCTTTTGGACCTGCTGGTCTGATTGGATCCCGTGGTCCTGTAGGTTTGCCCGGTCAGCGTGGAGAGAGAGGATTCCCTGGTCTCCCTGGACCTTCTGTAAGTGCCTACATTCTTCTCTATTAATATTATTTAAGCTTTAGCTTCGATTTAAGCTGTTTAATTTGTTTAAAGTACCAGGTCTTTGTGCGCTCCCCAGATCTGTCACACATTTTTACATGTTTACAGGTTCAGTCAACCTTAAAATAATCTTATTGTCAAGACTTATGTATATTTTTATTGAGTAGTGTACTTACGTCAGCCAAAATGTTTCCAGCACTCTTTAAATCCATAGACCCATGTTAACGGGCCTATGAAACGTCAGAGCACAGAAGTACACAAGTAAACAAGATAGTAATCCCCATGATCCCACACTGCTTCCTGAAGTCCTCACATTTAGTCCTCACATCTTTTGTCATCATTTTGATTGAGATACCCCTAGCAGCAGAAATGACACACTGTGCATTTAAGTGTTACAGGAGATTAAAATATAACATGAACACCTGTTTGTGTTTAGGGAGAGCCTGGTAAACAGGGAGCTTCAGGTTCTGGTGGTGATCGTGGACCTCCTGGACCAGTGGGACCCCCTGGAATTACTGGACCTGCTGGAGATACTGGTAGAGAGGTCAGAATTTATCATTACTTACAGTATGTCTGGATATCAGTAATTAATCAACATATGTAACTGTAAAACCAAGAATCACAGTATATGAGACAATAGCAGAATTTAGTTAACAAGGGAAATACCACTTTGTTCTTGAGCTATAACCTTAAATGCACCCGTTCGTGTATCCCAGGGAACTCCTGGTTCAGATGGACCTCCTGGTCGGGACGGAGCTGCTGGTGTCAAGGTGAGAGATTTCAGTCTCACATAAAATTCTGAAACTAGTCCATTACACTTTACAAGATCAGCAACTATAGTGACTGTTGTTATCCTGACTCATTGTCTTGTTTTCTCCTGCAGGGAGAGCGAGGTAACACTGGTCCTGCTGGTGCCCCTGGAGCTCCTGGTGCCCCCGGTGTCCCTGGACCTCTTGGACCCCTTGGAAAGCAGGGAGACAGAGGAGAAGCTGTAAGTACCACATGACACTGTAAGGAAAAAGTGTTGAGACACTGTCATGCTTTCAGGGTTAACCAATAAGAACCAACTCACTTTTGCTTCTTTCTTTAGGGTGCTCAAGGACCTGCAGGACCTTCTGGACCCGCTGGTGCAAGAGGAATGGCTGTAAGTCTCATAATCCCGAACTAAAACTGTATTAACTTCATTTAGAGCTTGAAAATATACAGTCATTAACATTTCGACATGGAAAATCTTTATTCCAGGGACCCCAAGGACCACGTGGAGACAAGGGAGAGGCTGGTGAGGCTGGAGAGAGAGGACAAAAGGGTCACCGTGGGTTCACTGGTCTGCAGGGTCTTCCTGGACCCCCTGTAAGTAATCTGAAAATTGAAAATGTTTCGGTATAAAATATTAAGGAGATATATTAAGCCAATAAGAGACATGGAATAAACATGAGAGCAGAAAGTTGGTGCGTGTTTGACTGCAAGAAGACTATCTGGCCAGCATTGCAACTTAATTTGTCATGTAGTTCTGTGTTATATAATTTTATAGAACTGGTATCAAATATCAATATTAACAGCATATCAAAAATGCACATCAATACCCAGCCCTATCCCTACAGCATCATTTTTTTATCCATTCTTTCCTTCTTCTAATGAGTCTCCATTATTTTCTTAACAGGGTCCATCTGGAGATTCTGGAACTACTGGACCTGCAGGACCAAGCGGTGCTAAGGTACGAGAACTGACCTAAAGCAAAGAGAGAAATAGAGGAACTTTATATTTCGGTACTGCAGCTTTGTCACCCAAGACATGCAATTGTAATAAAGGGCATAGAATAAGCTTTTTGTAATTATCCAATCACATGACAGAGATGTGGACAGGAAAGGCCAGGTGCTGTGGTTACCCACTGGAGTGAAAAGATGAGCGGCCAAGGCATTTTTTAATTACTCTCTGCAGGGAAAAGAGGCAGGCAGATTTTGATTTGTGTAAAACCACTCTGCTGAGAAATGAACTTCAATATCAACCCTAGATTAACTGAGCACTGTGCATGATAAGAAATATGAAGGGAAATGTCACATATAATCTTCAAGCATAATAAGGCAAAGGGTCTGGAGGTGATTGGACAAATTGCTGCAGAATTCAAATTAGTTGAATTAAAATACAGCACATTTAAAACTATTGTTTTGCACTTTGCACAAAAAGCGGAAGTTTAGTAAATGAAATAATAATTCATATTTACATTCACTTGTATTTTACTTATTTTAAAACTCACTGTGTCTGTAGGGACCAGCTGGACCAACTGGACCTGCTGGCAAAGATGGATCTAATGGACAACCTGGACCAATTGGACCTTCTGGACCCCGTGGACGCTCTGGAGAAACTGGTCCTGCTGTACGTAACATGACATTAAAAATATCTAAAAAAAAATTTTTTAAAAACCCTTCAAAATATAAACTACTATACTGTATTACTATGCTAGTAATTTTACACATACAACAGATCATTTGTTTCTCTTGCTTTCCTTCAGGGTCCTCGAGGTAACGATGGACCCCCTGGTCCCCCTGGTCCCCCTGGCCCTGGCATTGACATGTCTGCCTTTGCTGGTCTGGGTCAGACAGAGAAGTCCTCCGATCCTCTCAGGTACATGAGGGCCGATGAGGCCTCCAGCTCCCTGAGGCAGCACGACGTTGAGGTTGACTCAACACTCAAAACCCTCAACAGCCAGATTGAGAACCTGCGCAGTCCTGACGGCTCCCAGAAGAACCCTGCTCGCTCCTGCATGGACCTGAAACTATGCCACCCTGAGTGGAGGAGCGGTAAGTGGGACGGAGGGTTCAGAATGTATAACAGACAAGGTTCCACAGGGCTGAATTATCAGCATCCTTACATTCATACGACAGAATTATGATCCATTAGAACCTTGTGCCACCGATATGACTTGAAACCCTATTGGCTTTCAATCTACAGAAGGGTCCAGATAGCTGTTACCCCATTTTATATTAAGGGAAATTCCTTAAAAATTCACAGACACATATATTACCTCTGTGTTCATCCAACAATCTAACCAATTTGCAAGTTAAAAACACAGTTTAACAGAGCTGTGGAAGTTAAATTCAAGCTCGATTCCTTATTAACCTTATTCCTCTCATGTCTCCAGGTGACTACTGGGTTGATCCCAACCTTGGCAGCACAGCTGATGCCATCAAGGTATTCTGCAACATGGAGAGTGGAGAGACCTGCGTCTACCCAAGCATCACCAAGATCCCCAAGAAGAACTGGTGGACCAGCAAGAGCAAGGACCGCAAACACATCTGGTTCGGAGAGACCATGCGTGGAGGATTCCAAGTGAGTGCATACTTGTTTTTATGTCTTTGTCTATGAAGAACTAAATCATCATCTACATGAAAGCTGCAAATATATTTCCTCACCTGTTATCTGGTCCTACAGTTCAGCTATGCCCAGGAAGGCCCAGTTGCCAACACCGCCAGCATCCAGCTGACATTCTTGAGGCTTCTATCCACTGAGGCAACCCAGAATTTCACTTACCACTGCAAGAACAGCATTGCCTACATGGACCAGACCACAGGCAACCTGAAGAAGGCTTTGCTTTTGCAGGGATCCAATGATGTGGAGATCCGTGCAGAGGGCAACAGTCGCTTTACATACAGTGTGTTGGAGGATGGCTGCAAGGTGAGAGCAGACAGCTGCAACACAGAAACATAATCTACTGTTGTCATTCTAGTGTAAGACTGTTGATAACACATCTATCCACTCCAACAGAAACATACAGGCCAGTGGGGCAAGACCGTCTTTGAGTACAAAACACAGAAGACCTCCCGTCTGCCCATTGTGGACATTGCTCCTATGGACATCGGAGGAGCGGATCAGGAGTTCGGAGTGGATGTAGGCGCCGTCTGCTTCTTGTAAAGTGGAGATTCACAATGGCCCCCCCCCAAATAACAGGAAATAAATAAAACTCAACCATGAAACATTACACATAATTCCATAATAAAGAAGACTGGAAATTATAAAAGAAAATTGATACTTTTTTCTCTCACAACGAAGTGCTCTCCAAGATGTACTCCCTGGATGTTAGCACTGAAGGGCACCGGCAATATCTGTACACCACACTAGCATTCTCCGTCAACCCGCTTCCTGAGATCCAGTTATGTTTCCCATGGCCCACTGTTGACGGGAGAACCAGGAGGAAGAGGGACCAAGCGAACAAGTTATGGAGAACAGAAACATGACTTGATGTCACTATTTATTGTCTAACCTAAATGGGCAGAGTTGAGGTAGGACTGGACGGGTTCACTTTGTAAGTATGACAAGCTCCCTTTCCACTACAGAACAGCCGCACAACCTCTGTCCCAGTCCTACTCCAGCTCCCTCCCTGTTTCTCTTCTGACACACAAACACGGCATTTTGAATCAGTGTAGACCAAAAACAATATCTATATATTCTCAGTAAGTAAAATCAAATCCAGGTGCTCTAGGCCTGTCCATCAAGAGCAGGAGCAAAACCTTTACTGTGTATTATAAATCCCTTGGTTCTATTGTTGTAAAGGTCTGTGTTTATAAACAACCAGATGGTTTTTATATATATATTTCCACAGTAGGTGTGTACATGTGTCTATATGCACACCAAAACATTTTGGAAAGTGAGGTTACATTTGGGATGTATGTTTCAGTGTCCTGTACCCCTTGACTGCCCATCAGAGGAAGGCCCAGGTCTTATCAAAATAAAAGAAAAACAAATGGCTTTGAAGAATTTCAGAGAAATTCATTTTTGCCTTTTTATTGTCGTCATCCAGATTGTGCTACCTCACGCTGAAAATCAAAGTGAAAATGTTGAGTTTAAATCTGAGCTGACCAAAACACTAGCTTTCAGGTGGATCTGGGGCTGAACGGCCATCTTTGCTTTGGGTTGCTCTCTGTTCAGAAGGTGCTATGAGTTCTGTAACACCCCCCCTGCCTCCAAAACCCCAGTTCCTACTAGCCTCACACCACACACTCACACTCCACCCTGGAGGAGAAATGCAGTCAGGTTAAGACAAGGGTGACGGGCAACTTGGCGGCCTCCTCTAGAGTCCAGATCCACAAAGCTGAAAACAGGATTCTGAGGACGGTCACTAAACCAAACCAGCCAGGGTGGGTTGTCTCTGTGTGTGTGAGGGTGTGTAAATTTTTTTTTTAATTAATTTTATGATGACCATTTTTGTTTTTATTTTGTTACACTTCATGTTGCTGTAAATTGGAAAATAAAAGGAAAAGCGAATTAAGAATGAAGTTGATTTTTGAGAATTGAATAAAAACAGAAATGGCGTGGGGATGTAATTCCTTGTCTCAACAGAACCGTTCATGTGTGCTATTTTTTTTGGAATACTTGTATTTCTTGAGGTCAGTTACTCTCGACTGTGAGCGAGTTGTCTACGTGTGAGTGCTTGCATGTGTGTAAAAGTTTGACTGTGATGCAAGAGTGTATTTTCATATTCTCAGAAACTAATACGTAGGAGCTAAAGTACTGTATTGGTTCTGCGGTGTCAGGGTTGGTCCGGGTGTCATTCGCTCCTGTTTGTTTGAACTAATAGGCATAAATAAAGAGAATTTTGTTGACCGGAATCAAGTATTTTGTAGAGTAGTGAATTGACACACCATGACAGCTGCATCCCTATTTGTCAGTGGTCTGCCTCCTCTCCAGCCTGTCATGAGAATGAAATCTTAGCACATTAATGACATTATTTAAACTACTAAAATCTATTATGGATCCAAATATGAATTTTAATGGGCAAAATATTAACTTTCATACAAATTCATCTTCGACCACTTTATCCTCCACATGAGGGTTGTGGGGGGAGCAGTGCCAATCTCAGCTAACATAGGGTGATAGGCAGGGTACACCCTGGATAGTTCACCAGTCCATCACAGGGCCACATACACAGCCAAACAAGCACCCACTCTCACTCTCATACTCACAACTATGGTCAATTTAGAGTGTCCAATTTAGTGTCCCCATGTTGCATGTTTTTGGACTGTGGGAGGAAGCTGGAGAACCCGGAGAAAACCCACACACACAGAAGAGAACATGCAAACTCCAAGCAGAAAGGCCCTTGTTCCGACCGGGTCGTGAACCTGGGTCTTCTTGTTACGAGGGCAAGAGTATCATACAAATGTCTAACAAAAAACAAAATGTCAAAATAGTTTGAGGCTTCAAAAATCTATTGCACTTAAAAAGAAAACATTAGATCACATTTGAATGGGGAAATCTGTATGAAGATGTGTCAGAAAAACAATTTGTGGACAGTGAGAGAACAGAAAGACACCTTCAATAATTCTTCATTCTATATGCACCGGAAAAATTTTTATTAAAAAGACATCTACTATGAAAGAAGAAGGCCTGCAAACCTGTACCTGCAGCATTGATGTCACTCACAGCCTGTAGATTGATCCACTGCTGGATTACAGAAGAGACCTCCCAGGGTCAGGGCGGTAAGGGCTCAGGGAAACACTGAAAGAAACACAGAGACTACAAAGAGATGCTAACATGACCACAAAGACCATGTTTCATATTTTGAAACAAATCTACTCACTTACTGCAAATATGAGTGCAAATATTTAAGGCTCTGAACATAAACACATTGCATCATTATCTGACAATCACATCTTTTTGCTTCAAATGTTTGTTGTTGTTCTTTAAGTACCACACCAACAGAGTAGCAAGAATTTGTAGACATTTATTGACAATCCATGATTACAAAAGTAACTCAAGTGAGTGTGTGATGGAGAGTGACGGTTGGTCAAGAGAGTAACTCCGAAAACAGCGATTGACCAGCCAAGACAGAAGGCCCATCCTGTGGGCGTGGCAGCAATGGACTGCCACTCAGTCCAAAATGAGGGACTCCAGCACTCAGGAAGTAAAAAGGCACATGGGTAATTCTTCCAGTGGACCAGCACTGAGAACAGAGAGAGAAATATTACTGTGGGTGAGGCAGGAAACAGAGGTTCAATCCCAGATATTTTAAGACCTTTGTTGTTTCACTGTCATACAGGCCGAAATACAAAGTTATGATTGACAAACTATGGCTTCAAAGTATTCACTAAAATTTCACATTATTAGTATTGCAACAGTTAATGCTAAAGCTAATCGTGTTATCAATGCAACCAAGACAAACAGCACAATTAAGACAGAAATCTGTAATTCGACTGCTTCATTCTCAACAAACAGATAGATTTATGAGTAGTTTCACTTTGAAAGTACTTACGGTCCAATTACAATACATGTTTTTGTTTGTTTTCACAAATTTCTGTAGTTTGCTATTTTGCTTTCAAACACAAATAAACAACCAGAGACGACCTGGAACTGGACAAAGAACCTATTTTCAAGCAGTGTTGGTTCAGTCCTTAAATCCCCACCAGGTTGACCAGCTCAATCAGGTAAATGCACCAGAGTTCAATTTAACCGAGCCACATGGATTAGGTATGAAAAGTTAACGCTTTCTTGTTAAAGGTTAAAACCACACAATTTATTACATACAATTATAAGAGAAAACTAATAAGGGAAATTTAAGAAAACACTAACCACAGTGAGCAAAGCACCATGCTGAAAATTGGGGTGGAACTGCATCAGTCTCGGCTCAGCATCAGGCTCCCCTTGAACAAAACCACTACACACAGAAAAGAGATATATTTATTACATGCAATCAAATAATGTGCAGTTTTAATGAAGCTACAAAAATATGAAATGTACAATAACCCCTCGCAAATGTACACACCATGGCAAAAGTTCAAAAATGGGGCTGGTTCTTGTCTTGAACACTGCTATGATTGCAGGCCGGTCTGTTGACTGTGAATCGCCTGATAAAAACAGACAAAATAAGGACTGAGATGAGTTTTAAAAACCAACACTGCTCAAAACTCCAGGCAAACACTGATTGGGATCATTTAGGTGATCATAACAAATGCTATTAAAACCTTTAAGAAGCACAGCAAGCCTCTCTCCTCTCGGATCCCAGACCAAAGACTGGATCTCTCCACCGACACTGACAGAAAAATTAGACATACATGAATGACACGTAACTTACCAAAACAAATAAAAAAACAGATATTTATATCAACATATATTGCAATCATTTCCTTTTTAATAACCAGCAACCCACGGTGTAAAATTACTTGATTTAAGTTTAAGAGCTTACATGATGTCACCATCTGCTGTGGTAAAGGTTGTCTCTGATAGGTCAGCCACCACAGATGCTGCCTGTGGCCCTTTAGATGTGCTTGAAGGAATGCCTGCTGAATAATAATGATAACACAATTGAAGCTGTAAAATCAGTTACCAAAAAAAGAGGTGCGTGTTCTTGAGGATGCCTGCTAATTTAATACAAAGAATGAGAACCTGGTGTGTCAGTGAACGTCAGAGCGTATATGACCGTCTCCCCCTGCACGGTGAAGAGAAGTCGACTCCCATCTGGACTCCAACAGCCAGACTACCCATAACAAATACATAAGCTAAATGATCACTGTTATGTTAAAATATATTAAGACACAGAATTATTTGCTGGTGACAAGTCATCACCTGGCAGCGACCTTTCACACATGGCCATCGCTCGCAGGTCCACATCCTGGTCTCCCAAACCCTGGAGAAAGAAACTTTACTCATGTATTTGTATTTGTAAAAACTCCATCTACAGTCTTCTGAGATGTATTTTCCCCGAAAATGTGTCTTATGGGACTCGTTGCAAAACCACAAAAAAGTACTGCCACTTTCTTTAAAATTCCTAAAGATGAGTAAATAAAGTGTGGAAGCTGAATGAAAAGAAAACCAGACTTTGTGTACAGTATGTAGTTAAACCAAGTGGATGCAAACGTCACTTCTCTACACTGACCTTGTCAGGACCAGTAGTCCTCATGGAGACCAAAACCTGGTCCTAATAAGACAGAACCTCATTTATGAATAGCAGATTAAGTTTAGGGCTAAGATTTAAATTGTGGTTAGGTTAAGGCTAGGGTTAGGCATTAACTACTTATGGTTAAGATAACGCTATGTTTAGGCTGTCCAAATGAATAAAATTCAATGCAGAGTACTAAGACAAAAAGCTGCACTGTGTGTGTTCATTGGGGTGACAAAGTCAGAATAGATGCTTTACACACACTTGAAACTCCAAACAACCTTTAAAGACCAAACTACTAACCCCTCACATGTTCATAAATATGCATGAAAGCTGAGTTGGTCTCTATTATAAAACAAAAAGTGGCCATTATCCATACAGAGTATAAAGGATAAAATACTGAGCATATATTCTCTGTCAATCTTAACTTGAAATGTGCTAATGCAGCTTCACGAGGAAAGAGGGAATAAAATACAGTAGCTATAGAAAAAAAAAGATTCAGTTTCTTACCTGAACAGGGCAGACGGAGTAGAAGCCAGAACATGGCTGCCGTCAGGGGACCAGGACAGGAAGGTGACCCCGCCTCCTCCAACTCGCTGAAGTGGCACACAGCTTTCTGCAGCCACGTCCCAAATCTGAAACATACATGGATATTACAATACAACACACAGTCTAAGGCATTTTTGATTATGAACTTAATTGAAAGATGAAACGGTAGCTTTGTACCATTACTGCAGTGTCCACGGGTGAGGCTGACACAAGAAGAGACCCACTTGGAGACCAGGCAATGGAAGTGACTGGGGAGTGACCGGGATGAGATAAAACTTGAGCACAACCAGATGAAGGTCTGAATGGGCAAAAGGAAGTAGAACCATGAGTCAGCACAGAAAATGGCAGCTGTGCACAACTGTGATTCTTTAATACCACACTGTATACAGCACAATTCTCCACAATTTACATACCTGGTTGACAGTGAGCAAGGGTCCACATGCCAGACTAGTAAACAGTTTTGACAAGCGACAGCCAAAGCAGATGCACACAGCGGCTTCCACTGCACTGCTGCCACACTTCTCTGAAGACGGTGCTTAAGTGTAGGAGTTGTGGCACTGACAGAGAACAATAGAGGAAAAGTCAATGCCTGCAGTGCTATAACCAACATGTTTTTATGCAATAGTGTGTGTCAAAGTTCAAGGATAACTAAAAAATACAGCCTTCACAGCTCTTCAGAAAATAGTTGTCACCTTTTGGGGTTGTAGATCTTAATGGAGTCGTCCAGCAGGGCTAAAGCAAATTTATCTGCATGAGGATGCCAGGCAAAGGCTCTCACCACACAGTCAGACCTGGACATAGAGACAAAGGACAGAAAGGTTGTTGACTAATAACTCTGTATTGTTTGCATTTTGTCAGTTACTTCAGTTTCACAAATAACCACGTAAATAACCAGTAACCAGATAAACATTGTTCAAGAAAGAAAAAAGTATTGCCAAGATATTCAACTTAAAACACACAGTATGTCATTTCTGCAGTGAAACATTTCTTTCTCAATCAAAACATACAAAAAGACAGCAGCTTGGGATCATGAGCTAAGGCCTACTTCCTGATTAAAAGACACTGACCAATCAACTGCTGCTACCTCATTCTTTCTCCACTCGCTAGTAAAGAACATGACTAGACACCTCATTACAGCTTGTTTCTGCCTTGTTTTCATTTCAACAAGGCTTTCATTGTGAAATATATATATACATATATATATACACATATGTTAGGGCTGGCAATCGATTAAAAAAAATTAATAAATTATTTTCTGTAATTTATTGCGATTAATTAATTTTTTAAATTAAACACCAAAATTAACTCATTAACGCTGACAGCACTAATATATATACATATACATACGTATATATGTATACATATATATGTATATATATACATATATGTGTACAAACACACACATACACATAGTGGAACATTAGTCTCGTCATTTTCAGATATTTCAATGCAGAAATGTTACATATTATTGTCAATTGAGATCAAGCAAATTGTCACATTTCAGAATCTGAAACTGCCAAACACTTGATACGCTTTCATAAAAGGTATTTACTTGATTAAATGTGGGAAGGTATGCAATATGTTTTCTGTGCATCAGCAGCGTCTTCACTTACCAGTCCAGCACTTGCGAAAACTCGGCTATCATGTCCTCACTGCTCAACTAAGGTAAAAATGACAAACGCAATTCAATGCAACAAACACAACAAACAAACAATTATCAAGTGCGTTGCTCTCGTCGTTGTATCTAAAGACCAGATATTGTTGTGAGAAACACAGATAGTACTTACTGTGGCCAACAGATAGCACTTACTGTGAGATGAGGAAACAAGGAACCGTGAAGAGAGGAGACTGATCGCAGTAACGCCAGGGTGCAACCAGAACTCATTGACAGCCATTTAGGCACTGCAAGAAAGAAATATGCAGGAAGGTTATTGTATTAGCAGCATAGTGGATGATGTATATGAAAAAGTAAAGTTATCAGTGTCTCACATACCCTCTGTATATGAATTGGTAATTTCAGTCAGTAAACCTGTCAAACCACCATCCCTCCTGGTACAGAGAGAGAAGCTGCATGAATTACATTTGACTCTAACAGATTTGGGATTCATAATTTATATAGCAGCACAGTGTGGCATGATGTCTTGCAAGCATATCATCTTCTGTTTCTTCTTAGTTAATACACAGAAACAGATGAGGGATCAAACACCCTGCAGGTTATGGTCAAGGTTAGGGATTACACTTTGTTCATGCTGTTCAAATGAGTGTAACTCAAAGCTATGTCCTGAGGTATAGCTGCCTGTTTGTATGTGTTTGTCCTACCATGCTGCTGCACTCCTCATCCACAGTGTCTCAGAGTGATCCAGAAATGCTGCCTTGCTGCTGCTTTCCGTGCGACTGTGGAGCTTCAGAGACTCCCGGGGGAAATACAGACTCAGAGGACTGGACTCCTGCAGGAAACACAACAACGTGGGGATGACCTTATCTCCCTCAAAACAGAATGAATAAGCACATATACTCACACACTCAATGTTTGAAAATAGCACAAAATAACCAGCACTGTAATTTCCCATTCCCACATTCTCACAAGATGGTTGTGGTGCATGTCTCTTATAAAGCCTGTGCTCAATGAACCATTTAACAATTTAAGTGACATTTAAAGTGTTTGAACTGAATGTTCTTTTCAGATACCTGATCACCAATACCAGCATTCTATCAGCTCATTCCTTAGTGAGTGACAGTTCTTCAAGCAAAAATGCCTTGTTGATACCAGAGGTCAGAGGAGAATGGCCAGACTGGTTAGAAATAGGGCTGAATGATTTTTAATAAATGTCTATTTTGACTAAAATTGCAATATGAGAGGGAATGGCAATTCTTACATATACGTTCTCATATTCATTTGAATCACATACTTAAAACGATAACTGTGTGATATTATTGCAAATCTGTGAGAAACAAAGATGTTTTCTTCAGTATGTAGAATATGATATGTATAGGTCAGGACAATACTTTATCTATAATGGTCATCTGAGTGACACATTTTGGCTTAAACAAATTGCGCCTCCTGCTATTTGAAAATTGCAGTAGGCCATATTAATACAATATAGATGACTTGTTCAGCCCTGCAACAGTAATAACTCACTGCAACCCAGGTTTGCAGATTACCACATCTGACACTTTATTATGCGTCCCGTGTACCTAATTAATCGGCCAGTAGAGTACGTTGAGCCGCTAACACCTAGATTCTAATACACAGCCACGTTTATGGACACTCAGCACAGCAGTTGTGTAGCAGACCTGGTTTTGTCCGTCTTCGACGTTGGTTCCGGACAGCAGCTCGTTGTTGGACTCGCACAGCGTGCTCTGTCCGTAGGGCAGCGGCGGAGGGAAAAGCGCCAGAGAGCACATCTTAAACACGGAGAAAACTCCAACACTGGAGCCTGGAAACACATCATGGACCAGTCTGCTAAACACTCGTGTCATATTTACACACAACCAGCTGCATGTACTGTAGTGTTACACTCTGTTTACAACTGCTTAGCGAGCTAGCTAGCCACACTTATCCGGTTTAATGCTCGCTACCTCTAGTTAACCACTGTAATGTCACTGTAATGTCACTCATTTTCGTTGTTGTTAAAGCATTCACCACTTACGTTGCCTTGTAATGTGTCCTGTGAGCTGAGAAATATTTGGTTCTCCCAAACCAGTCAAAGATAACGCCACACTGTTGTGGCACTTTGAGTTACTAGCATCAAGCCTGTCCCGCCGTGTGAGCTACGGCAAGCCGGAGGGACAAACCGTTCGCGAATTTTAATGTGTGTGTGTATTAAACTTTATTGATAGTGTGTAACTTACAAAATCACAATAATAATGTTGTCCAAATTAGTAGTGTAGTGTTTACTAGTGTTTTATTATGATGCGAATGATATTGTGAACTAAAAATTTTATGAGCAGTTTAGACAAATCTATAACTTTTTAATCCACGTTTAATACATGATTTAAATGTATTTATATTATTATTGGAACTCAGGATTGTGCATCATGTAGATGCCTTTACTACCATCCTCTTCATATGCACCCCACGTTTAATTGCAAGTGATCTAGGGTAATTTTAAGTCAGCATTATTACTAAAAAAAATGAAATGAAAGGTTTAAAACTAAAGATAATACCACTCAGATCAGGAATCTTAAAAAATGTTTGCTCATCACTGGTGAATTAGAGACAATGATTACATATATATACGGAAATCTTGTTTTAATCATGAAAAAATTTTTTAATCAATTAATCGATTATCAAAATAGTTGTCGATTGATTTAGTAATCGATTTATTGTTTCAGCTATTCAGCTATGTGTGTATATATACATACTCTGTATGTTGTTGTTTTATAAGCACGTGCTTACTAAACTATGCTATAATAAGAAGGAGATAATTAATGTGCTGATGGAAAAGTGATAACCTATTTGTCTTTGTGTGTCCCTGTCTTTGGAGAGGTTGATGCCAGCGCCCCCACGCGGCGCTACTCGCATTTCCGTGACGTCAATTCAGCACTGGGAAAGAGACAGCCCCCACCCCCAAAACCCCAGCGCGCCTCACGTTGCATGGGTGCCCGGTTATTGATAAGACGAATTCGGCCGCTGGGATCCATCCCAGTAACGTGGAACTCGTGGATGAGAAGAACTCGACACACAGGAAGGCAACACGGAGGGAAGACGGAACAACGAATGTGTCATTATCACGGACAAACAGAGAGCAGAGTAGCCCACCCCTCACTTGACAACGCGGCATCATTATCACCATCCAGGCAGAAAGGTATGGGAATGTCACCGTGGCCACTTGCGTGGCGATTGAATGAGAAATGCGTGATCGCACAGGCAGGGACGATCAGGTGTGAAAAAGCCCCGTGATGCCGTTGCTTGGTGCGGTTGCATCCACGCCGCTCCACGCACTGCACCAATGGAGCGGTGCTGCCAAGAAACGAGTCACCGTCGACGGACGCTCGAGAAATCATACTTGTGCAGCGACAACATAAAAAAAGCCCACGTTATGAAACATATGTGCCGCTATTATTAGGTACATGTGAATGCGCTGCGGCAGTTTTCACTTGGCGTGGACCATGTAGTGGGGCTCGCAATTCATGCACGTCGCCTGAGATGCTGCTGAGTGTCATCATCACCATCATCATCATCACATCCTCGGTTATTTAAAGATTGATCTTCCTGAGTGTGTGCATGTGTGTGCATGTGTGTGTGTGTGTGTGCATTTGTGTGCGCGCGCGCTGCCTCCACGCACAGGCCCGGTGGTTGTTTATTGCCCGTTTTTTCACGCTCTACTTTCGCTGTTCTCGTGCAACGGTGCGGCAGATATAACACAACTGAGCTGGTGTCAGATATGTGTGTGAAGTGGGAACATGTGTGCTCTCTCGCTCTCTCTCTATACCACCATCATCTCCCCCCTCTCTCTCCCCCACCCACCCACTTTCTGCCTATATACCTACACATCCATAACAATGTGGTTATGCAATTCATCACATTCTTCCAAGCAGCCTCTGCTCTCCGCTTAATTCTGATTCTGTCAGTCACTGATGCTCAGCTGAAGAACAGGTGACAGTCTGGATTTTACAAACACCTCTGCTTCATTCATCCATCCATCCATTCATTCATTCATTCATAAAGACAATCTGAAAAACTCTATGTGATGGCTCTACCGGGTTGGCTGTTTTTTTTCCATTCATAGACACTGAGCTATGCATGATTCAGACAACATTTTTTTCCTGTACTTGTGGAAATGGAGCAGCTGAGTGGTTAAAGTGGAGAACTGTCTGAAAGCCCAACTCACAGCAGGACTCCACTGTCGTGGTGTTCTTAGAAAGACCAAAAAGAGACACCACGGCGATGTTCACATCACTCGCTTGATCACTCGATTAATCTTGATTCAATGCTGATTTCAATCTAGGTCAGATTTGACAGTTCACATGAGTGCTGTCCTCCTTTGTTTGTTTGGTTGAACTCTATAGCTTCACCCAAAATGTAATGTTGCATTATAAGTTTTTATGAGATAGGATTTGTTCTGAAAGTTACTTCACACTCCTTTGTTGTAAATCTGAAATTCCATAAGGTAAATAAACTAAGACTGGTCAGCAGAGAGACTTTCTATTAGTCAGATCTTGTATAAGTCTCTATAAGTTTTTCTTTAATCCACCACAGTAAAAGACAACGTCGAGCTGACAGCAGCAGTTTTAGGAAGCGTCACTAAGAGGTCACTGAACCCAGAGTGGGAGTGGTCTGAGGAAGATATGATAAGGTGATCCTTTATCAGTCCCACAGTGAGGACATTTACAACAGAACTCAAACCACTTCCACTTGAAGATGGTCACTTGTGACTGAAAGGTGAAATGGCGCAGAGAGGAGTTCAGCTGCAGAGAGAAACCTTCTCTTGTTCCATCTGTTTGGAGCCACTGGAGGATCCGGTGACTCTGTGGACACCACTTCTGTATGAACAGTATTAAAAACCACTGGGACACACAGGATGACAAGAGGAGCTACAGCTGCCCTCAGTGTAGAGAGGCCTTCATGCCGAGGCCTAAACTGAAGAAAGAATTAGCAGAATTAGTGGAGGAGCTGAAGATGTGCTCTGTGATGTCTGCACTGGCAGGAAACGGAAAGCTCTCAAGTTCTGTATTTGGTATTTTACTGTGAGGAAAGCCTCCAGCTTCATAATCAATCACATCCATTAAAGAAACACAAGCTGATGGAGCCCTCTAAGAACCTCCAGGAGAACATCTGCCCTTGTCACGATGACCACAACACAGTCTCAGCTGCAGCAGAAAGGGGAAGCAGAAGCAGAGAGCGCTGGATCTGAGTCGAAAAGAAATCCAGCTGAGAGTCCAGGACAGATACAAAGGTGTGAAGGTGCTTCAACAGGAGAGGAAGACTCTCGCTCTCTCTGCTGATAAAGCAGTGGAAGACATTCACAAGATCTTCACTGAGATGATGCATCTCTGCAAAAAAGAAGCGCTGATGTGAAGCAGCAGATCAGATCCCAGCAGGAAACTGAAGTGAGTCGAACAGAGACATTGAGAAGACGTGTCAGCAAGAGCTCACTGAGCTGAAGAGGAGAGAAGCTGAACTGAAGCAGCTCTCACTCACTCACACCCGATCACAGCTGGTTTCTGTCAGCGCTGAGTCCATCTAGACACTCGTCCTGCATCAAGGTCCATCCTCTGAGACACTTTGAGGACGTGACAGCGGCTGTGGCAAAGCTCAGAGCTCTACTGCAGGACATCCTGACCGAGACGTGGACAAATGACACTAGATGTCTCAGATGTTAAAGTCTTCAGAGTAAGAGTTTATCTGGATCACAGGGCAGGTCTTCTGTCCTTCTACAGATTGATGTGAAACAAAGTGATTGTTTGCTCTTTTTTCTTCCTAAATGATAAAAAACAAAACAATAACAAAGTTTCTTTCATTCCCTGATTATCAGTAATGATGGTGATGGCTTGGTGGCGACAAAAACAGCCACAGACGACAGTTGTCTGTTCTGCCAGTGTGAACAGGAGGAGCAACTCCAGCAAATAAATGTTTTTTTTTTAAAATAAAAAAATAAATACATAAATAAATAAATGTGCACACGGACAACTGAGAGTTATTCTAAGAATTAAAATGTGATTTGTTGAGGAAAATAAAAGTATTGAAACTAGATTTTGTCACAAGGATCCTCCACGGTGGAACAACATGGAACCTTCCACAGTTTTCACACAGTATTAGAATTAAATGATCAAAACCAGTAACAAGAAGTAAACCTTGGGCTTTTGACACCACTCAGAAATCAAAGTCACATCAACATTAAAACGTTTTACAGCCTCATAATGTGAACTGAGTCTAACTGTAAATGTATGGCATTCATTTCAGCACTGGATAGCTCCTTGAGTGAAATGGAGCTGTTCTGTGCTGAAATGAGTCGAGACTTGTTTTTATTTTGAAAACAAAGCACACACTGTGATGAAATAGGGTCATAATGACGATTGCAAATCATTCTAATGCACTTGTTCTCCTGCAGGTTTACTTATCATCTCTCCATCCTTCATCCACCCTAACCTGCCGTGTTGGGGAAACCCCTGATGAGTGGGACCTGTATCCATGAGCCCCGTGCCCCTTCCCCCTCCCTGTCAGGCTTCAGCACCCCCATCTCAGAGCCCCCCTATCGAAGACTGGATGGAGACACTCCCGCCTGCACCCCGGAAACGGACCTGACCCCCACACAGTGTGTCCTCCGTAACGTGCTGTCCATCGACACTGGCGGACCGGGGGCGCCTGGTGGAAGCAGCCCCACCCCCAGTGATGGACCCTCAGCCCACTTTGACAACAGCGTGCTAAAACTGCATGAACATGAGGTCTGCCAGTGTGGCGGTGGGGCCGAGGCAGGGCACAGTCCAGAGGCTGGTGCCGTCCGCAGCCAGTCGGAGAACATCCGGCTGCAGTCGGGAAGTGGAGGGTTTTTGGAAGGACTCTTTGGCTGCCTAAAACCAGTCTGGACCATGATTGGAAAAGCCTACTCCACTGAACACAAGCATAGCCAAGAAGGTAAGTGAACAGAAAATGTACAGTCCTTTTAAATATTTCAGAACCAAGCAAAGTCAGACTAGTCTTTGACATCCTTCATAACCATGGCAATGCATCATAAAAAGTGGAAATCAGAGCTTGGGGATTAAGTGATAAAAGAAATAGTCGCATCCTTTACTCAAATAAAACAACCAGTGCAACTATCTAAATATACCTGACAACAAATATACGCTAAGTCCTTTGACTGTTGGTGATGTATCAGTGCAGAGGTAACATTTGTAGCTGTTTGAGCTCTAGATACTTTACGTTAACGCTGGGAGAATACACTTTTGTCACAATTATTAGTTGTTTTGCATTTCTGATTTATCGCAATTTGATAATATCGATAATAAAGATTTATTTTCCCCCCTTAATCCAAAGTTTAATGATACTTTTCTTGAGAGAATAACTCCAGTTGCATGTCAGTCAGTCTGACATTTTTTTAAGCTTTTCACTGAGCTAGTGTTCTAAGAAAATAAATATGAATTGCTGACCCAGATTGAATAGAGCCTCTGAAAACAGGGCACGGCACAAATGTGAGCCTTCAAAACAACATGTTTCAAAAGAAAGTTTCTCAAAGTTTTCTCTGGAGGGAGCATGGCCGCAGTGGAGAATGAATGTTCTCTAAAGTTTGCGTTTGTGTAAGAATATTACATGTTTTAACATATTTTGGCATTGAACAGTTGAAAGCCTTGGGCCGTTTTGATGGTAGAACCATTAATTGTCATGCGTTTGCTAGAGTCTTGGTTCTCAAACTGTCGCACAGTATGTGTACCACCAGTGGTACTTGAGCTTCCTCTGGTGGTACTCGGAGGAAAATCAGAAATACTGGTCTGCTGTATTATACCAGGGTATGTGATGGGAGTGGAGCTGAGGAATTTTGACCAGAGTGTGCAGAAAATGAAACAAATAACAAACATGATTTTATCTCATTCCCAGTGTGTGAAGTGTATGTGAGGAAGAAGAGGATGATGACAAAAGACCTTGCTCGCTATTTACGCTGTATTTCAACATTGGCGATAATGGTGTTATACTTTGAGAGCTCAATATTTTCTCAGGTGGTACTTGGTATAAAAAAACCACTGTGCTAGAGCTTATACGCATTTCAGAAGTAACAAGGGTCCACAGCAGCACAAAACAATGAAAACTATGAGACCTGTGATTTGTGAACTTGGGCTATACACATAAAGTTGTTGGCGACTTGGTTGATGACACACAACCTCAAAACATGGTATTTTTTTAGGTAGGCCATGCATTTTCATTGTTAAATTACATGCAAAAAGTTTCTACAGAAAATTGCAGTGAAAAGTAAAAAAAAAAACAAATAATCACCTTGGAATGGAACCATCCATGTCCAAATATCTCAAATTGCACTTACGTACAACATTTGAGTAAACATGTCCTCTGAGATCACGGCTCCATCAGTTCAGGGACAGTTAGTTGTTTTTTTTCTTTACAGCTGCTCATGAGGAAGCATCATGTCAATTTGCCTCCACTGCAGCTCTCCAGAGATTTCAACACTTCAGTGGCCCACATGAAGAATTGATTTGCCTGCCTCTTTTATTCTGTCCTGCTCGTCTCTCTCTTTGGCGACCATGCTCTTGCAGTCACTCAGGCAGTGTCACTCTGACATGTGACGAGCAGAAAGAAGTGAACGTTGTTGTTGTTTTTCCTTCACTTCTGTTCTCGTATCCCTGGATAAAAATATATGATGACGCACGCAATAAGATGTCAATATGCAATTTGTTTGAACACGGCAGGAGCTTTGTGTTGTGCTGTTGTGCGCTGACAGCCTAACATTTGCTCAGCAGGGACACTGACTGCTCCCTGTCCAAACTGGCAAGAGTACATATTGACATTTAGAGACTTCAGAGTGTGTGATGGATATAAATGAAGTAATTACTCCAAAAAAGGAGCCGCTACTAACATCAGCATCATGTTTGTTGGTCTGCATTTAGAGTCCTGGGAGGTTCCTTTTGAGGAAATCTCCGACCTACAGTGGGTGGGCAGCGGGGCGCAGGGGGCCGTCTTCCTCGGAAAGTTCCACGGAGAAGATGTGGCTGTGAAGAAGGTTCGGGACATCAAAGAGACAGAGATCAAACACCTCCGCAAACTCAAGCACCCCAACATCATAACTTTCAAGTAAGGAAACTTGATCCAACAGGTTCATGCATCAACATCCCAAATTTATTATATGCATAACTCACCTGTGCCAAATGACCTGTCTTGCCTCTAGGGGCGTGTGCACCCAGGCTCCTTGTTATTGTATCTTGATGGAATATTGTGCCCAAGGCCAACTGTATGAGGTGCTGAGGGCAGGTCGTAAAATCACCCCTTCCCTCCTGGTCGACTGGTCCATGGGCATCGCAGGTGGCATGAACTACCTTCATCTCCATAAAATCATCCACAGAGACCTCAAGTCCCCAAAGTAAGTCGATGCCGCTATCCCCCGAAGAGAGATACAACCTGGTAATACACATGAAGTCTACTGTAGATTGTTTCCACATCAAAATTCACTGTAATCTCATGTTTGCAGCATGCTAATTACACACGATGACCTCGTAAAGATCTCTGACTTTGGCACCTCAAAGGAACTCAGTGACAAGAGCACCAAGATGTCCTTTGCCGGCACCGTAGCCTGGATGGCTCCTGAAGTGATTCGGAATGAGCCAGTGTCAGAGAAAGTGGACATCTGGTAAGTATGTTGACACCAACACTGGCCACTTTATTAGGTACACCAGTTCAACTTCTTGTTAATGCAACTATCGAAGCATAGGCTAATAGACTTTGTTAAGACGACCTGCTGAAGTTCTAACTGAAAAGGCGATTTAAACGACTTCTGAATGTGGCATGATCATTATTGCCAGACCTGCTGGTCTGAACATTTTATGAACTGCTAATCTACTGGGATTTTCAAGCACAACCTCTTCTAGAGTTTAAAAAAGAAAAAATATTCAGTGAGCAATGTTGTTGATGCCAGAGGATAGAGGAGAATGGCCAAAGACATTGGCAATACAACAGTAACTAAAGAAAAACCCAAAAAATAAACCAGTAGGATGCCAAAATGAACTTTTCTTTTCTTAGTCTTTTTAAACACTTCAGAGAAATATGGAAAAACAGCACAAGAGAAAAGTAAGACCACAATGCACACTTTCAGAGGTATATATACTGTAATACCTAAAGAAGTGTCCACTGAGTGTTTTTCAAGCTTACAAACACATTTGAATTTGACTGAGTGTTGTGTTTTAGCAATCGTTGACAGTTTGATGATTGTTTGCGATCCCCGGTGTTAATGAATCAAACTGTCTTTTTCGCTAAAGACATCTTAAACTCGATCTTGCATTGCTTAATAAATGAAGGTCCTTTGGAGTGGTGCTGTGGGAGATGCTCACCGGAGAGATCCCTTACAAAGATGTGGACTCATCTGCCATCATCTGGGGTGTGGGAAATAACAGTCTTCAACTGCCCATACCCGAGAGCTGCCCCGATGGCTTCAAGATCCTCCTCAGACAGTGCTGGTGAGCAAACGTCTGGAATGAAATAGACAGTTGGACTGAAAGAAAAAGGGAAAATAATGAGCACAGCTCATCTGTGGTTATTGATCTTGGATCATGTTTTTTTTTTCGCAGGAACTGTAAGCCAAGGAATCGGCCGTCTTTCCGACAGATCCTTCTCCATCTGGATATAGCGTCAGCTGACGTCCTGTCCACTCCACAGGAGACGTACTTCAAGTCTCAGGTATGCTTAGTTCCATCTTAATATGTGACAATGCACCAGATTAGAAAAAAACAACAACAAATATACAGTCATACGCAAATTCACACACACACACACACCCATGCATGATTGTACAATAAACAGACATAATTAACCCTTAGAAAACAAAGCATTTTGGCTGCTTTTTCCCTTTACTATGTGAAAACATACAGTATATACAGAGGTTGTGCAATATAGAGTGTCTTATATTCTTTTTTCAGCACAGCCTAGGCTATCTGATTAAAATAAATTTCACCAACTATATAAATGTTTAAAATGGGAGTGGCTTTGTGAAATTTGGAAATACGTCACAGTTCAAATTTCACTCAGAACATTTTGTGACTTCTGCACAATTATTGCTACTTTAAATCACTACTAAAAATGCGATATAAAACGATATAATCATAACTCAATAACACAAGACAAAACCCCCCACATTTTTTTAAAGCCTGAATATGTGACCTATAAACACACACCCCCAGGATGTCCATATAAGGAGTTGTGCATTATTCCCACTGCAAATGACCATGGGTGCACCTGTGGCGCAGATCCCTGCCGCTTGGGCACGAAGGGTTAATAGAAGAGTCAGTTTGAAGGTCAGCTCTGCAGACAGACAGACTGCACTGTAAAAAATATGACTGTACATTCACTTTTCCAGCAAATTATTATGTGTATTACAGTAAAGTCTTAGGCCACTATTAAATGAGTTGTTTCAGCAATGCTACAATGACAATGTCAGTATAATTATGTCTCAATCACTTCATTGGAACACATGCAGGCATGTCATTAGCTTCACTTTAGCGTTATGTTTCCTGTATAAATACTATATTTTACTGTATAAATCCCACCGGAGGGGGTTTCCTGTAGTAGACACACCTGCATATTTACATTCCACAATAAAACAGGAAAAATATGCCATGGTGTTGTAAATGATCCCAGTTAAAGCCTGTGAAGTCCTGGAAAACATTTACTGTGGTTCATATATAAATGTGCTGTCATCAGGCTGAATGGAGAGAGGAGGTGAAGCAGCACTTTGAGAAGATCAAATCTGAGGGAACTTGTCTCCACCGACTCGATGAGGAACTGATCAACCGACGCAGGGAGGAGCTCAGGTGTGCACTTTTTATCCATAGAACCTCCGTTTCATGTTAGTTCTGGGTACAAATTGAGGCCTTTCCCTCTGTCATGTTTCTCAATGTCACTTTTTTTGTCCGTCGTCATGGATTAATCAAGTGTACTGTGTGCACGTCTGCTGTGGAGGATTTTTGATTATCCCACAGTGACATTAGAGGCCTCTTTTGTCGCAGGCACGCACTGGACATCCGTGAGCACTATGAGAGGAAACTGGAGAGGGCCAACAACCTTTACATGGAGCTGAGCGCTGTCATGCTGCAGCTGGAGCTCAAAGAGAAAGAGCTGCAGAGGTATAAATAAATCCATGAACGCAGGGTTTGGGTAAAATGTTGACACTCTTACACAAAAAATGAATAAGTCACGCTCGCATTCACACTTTGCGGTGTTTAGGAGGGAGCAGTCTTTGGATAAGAAGTATCCGGGCTTGTTCAAGCACCACAGTTCCAGACAGAGCAGCTCCTCCAACTCCATGGACAAACTCATCAAGAAGAGAAACGTCCCACAGAAACTGCCTTCAGGAAAGAGGTGTGACAGCTTATTCCACTGTTTGTTTGTTTGTTTTTGTTTGTTTCTAAAATAGATAAATGAATATACATATATAGGCTTTTTGGTGACGACGTTACAGTACGAACAATATGGTAGAACTAGAGGGAAGTAACATTATGCTAATACTATTTTTATTTTATTCACAATTGCAGGATGATAACTTGTTAATGACACGGACAAAGGGGTTGGGACCTAATGGATGATAAAAATGAATGTTATCCACAAACATTTTCACTTGATAGTAATTCTTATTCCATTCTATCACCCAGATTTTATTTTGGAAATAACGTGGTATCACTCTAACATTATCTCCTTATTGCCAAGCAGGAAATTGCATTAGATATGAAGGCATTACCATAAAATGTTTACCGTGCTGTTACCATGGTGTCACTGCACTGTGATGTGAACTGGCTTGTGGATTATAGATGTGGACTAACCCCCTCCTGCTCTTTCAGGCCAGACATCCTCAAGTCTGAGGTAATCATTCCAAAAATGGACTCCTCTGTAATGCAAGTCACCATCCCAGCCTGCCCCAACAGAAGCTCCACTTCTCCCAACCGGTCTCGGAGGGTAAAGACCCGTCATCGCAAGCCTGGGAAGGGCAGCAGTGGGGATCTGGCCGGACTTAAGGCGAATCAGTCCTCCCCTAACAGGGACTCAACTGCCCAGGCTAACTACTCCACCACTAACACCTCTAAGCAGCTCCTGGAGCCGTCTGCTGCTCTGCGGAGCCTCAGCCACGAGCAGCAGCAGAGGCAGCTCTCCTCCTCCAGCCCTGACCTCATCTGTACCACACTGGAGGCAGAGGCCCAGGGGAAAGGAGAGTCCACGGTCGGTGGGCTGGAGAGAGGGGGGAGCCTGAGTGCCTCTGCGGGGTTAGGCGGGTCAGAGGCCGGTGCGGCCGGCATCGATGACTTCACAGAAACTCCTCCACGCAGCGACACTCCCAGCGAGGACGCTGCGTCGTTCCCCTTCTCAAGCAGCCCAGACTCGCCATGTGGGAGGGGGGCGGCGGCAGGACGCGGATCTCTGGGATCCCCACGCCTCGGTGATGGAGAGGACAAAGATGAAGGAGCTGGTGCTGTGAGGTTGCCCCGGGGGGCATCAGGGGGAGTTGGAACTCAGCACCTTACACCTTCAGCCATTCTGTACAGGGCAGCTATCACACGCAAACAGGTACAGTGCTGTATTTCTAAATAGAGGTGGAAGGCCTGACCTATTATTAATTTTTGCATTTTTAAGTTTATTTAAGTTAATTTAAGTCAACTGTAACTGTATTTCTTTTATACAAAATTTTAATGGACAAAGTTTAAGAATATGCAGACTGGAGAAATGTGTGTGTATTATTTGTTATTATTCAACTGTTAAATTTAATGAGATGGAGAGAGGGAAAAAGAAAAAAGAATACTGCATCATTTCAAGATCAGCATTGGTTTAACAAAAACTGGTCAGTGTCCAATCTTCAAAATGTAGGACGTAACATTTAAATATAAACAAATGTCTGTTACATTCAAACCACTGAACCAATGAGTTCACACAGCGCTGATACAGCCTTTCAGAACCCTCTCTGTTTGTTAGTACAGCAGTGTTTAGATCGCGTGTTGCCCGGCAACACTGCACACAGGAAGTGACGTGTTTTAAGTCAAGACAGACTGCAGCAACAGCGACACCGTGCTGGTAAAGCGAGACGCCTGCAAACAGGTTGGAGTTTGACTGAAAGCACGAAAAAGTTTCCCAAGTGAATTCTGCTGTTCAGCAGGTTAACAGGATAAATGCCTCTTGTCCCCACCCGCCCCTGCACTGCTGCTGTATACACACAAATGCTCCCTCAGTCAGGTCTGATAGTTTTGCTTGACAGCGCCCATTTTCAGATGAAGGATGTTAGCAAACAAATGACCTCATGTCTGCGCATGGAGACCAAACAGAGGTAGAATAATCGCATCAGTTATGCACCGCAGCTTCCTTGTTTTTCTCTGATTACAGAGGCGTGGAGTATCGTCAGAAGAAGAGGAGGGTGAAGTTGACAGTGAGGTTGAGTTACCAAGGAGACGGTGAGTAACCTCACGTCCGTCACCAAAGGAAAACTTACTCACAGATCTAAAATTATTTCCAACTTGCATCGCTCGCCCATGTCTCCAGTTCTGTGCATTTAAAGGAAAACGTGCGATCATTCGATTTTTAATCTCTCCAGGCGTCCGACCAGCATCACCAAGTGCCAGTCTGTGTCAACGTTCAGCTCAGAGAACCTGTCAGTGTCAGACGGCGAGGAGGGCCACACGACAGACCACTCTCACAGTGGCACTCCTGACGTGGTCAGCACCAACACTGACGACAGGCTGGACGATCGCAGCGACGACCTCCTCTCTCAGGGGTCGGAGATCCCGGCGGACAACACGGATCCCACGCAGGCCTCCGACGGCCTGTCGGAGAGAGATGGAGCCATGGGCCCGACCAAAGCTCAGCAGGGCGAAGGACAGAATCCTAATGAGGTAAATCAGTCAGTCATCTTCCTACACTGGTGTCTGACAACACCAGGACACCAGGTATTTAAAAAAAAAACTTGTACTTGGAAGAAATACTGTTCTACTGCAGATACCAGGGTATGTGATGGGAGTGGAGCTGAGGAATTATGACTGGAGTGCATAGAATAATAAACTAATAACAAAGGAATAATTATAATTAGTCACCTTATTCATCTCATTTCACTATGGAAAGGATGATGAGAGAGCAAATGATCTTATTGGGAATAAATCTGCCTTTTAGGCCTCTTAGTCCATCATTGGTCATCTCACCTGATCATCCTGCTCTCTGTGTTTAGAGCCGGGCCCTGTGCGACGACTCTGACTGCGACAGCGCTGAGCTTGACCAGTCAGGTAGTGGAGAGCCCAGTCGTCCCCCCAGTGCTGGAGCCTGGGCACCGCCATCACAGTCCTATCAGGGGTCTCCACAGGTGCCACATACAGGACCACCATAGCTCGATCGATCACTGGCCACGAGCAAAGACCTCAAGCTAAACCCTACAGCGAACAATCACCACAGACGTAACACAGAGCTGTCAGTGCAGTACATTACTGTTGTTATGAGGGAATCACACCCACCACACCACTCAGACTATGACAAGTGGACTTATGGTGTCTCATAAGGCTGACAAACCTGCACCAGACGACATAGGACATTTGTCATAACCTGGCATTCAATATTTTTGGCAGCTTTAACATCAGATAAATACCATTTAAGTTCAATAGGCAGAAATAGTTACCCAGGTGTAACCTTAGCCACTGCTCCAGTTCAGCAAAAACTCTTTCACAGACGCACGCACAAGAAGATACCAACACTCGTTGTCCTTTAAACACTCTAACCCTCACTCTCGGAGCGTCCCGCACGACACTCCACTCCACTAATGCATCAAATACTAATGAATAATAATGTAAATATTCATTACATACCACATGAGAAATATCTAACTTTATTTTATTTGTAAGATAAAAACAAAACAAATGTAAGACTAAACGATATGCAGCCCTGTGAACAAATGCATGACTACATGTTTATAATTTATGGTTTGAATGTGTCGGTTTTATATTTTGTGAAAGTTTACACTTTTTTAAAATCCTGAAAGTATTACTTGAGTTATTTTTGAGTTATTGTTAATAATAAATGTCAGCACTTAAGTAAGAAAAAAAAAAAGATGAAAAAATAGAAAGAAATAAAGAAAAAAAAAGTCAAAATGGAATGAAAACCTCACCAGGACATGAATCATGATGCGTAATTAGGGTTCTTGATAGGTGATATGATATTTTTTTTACCCTCCGACAACTGAGTTCCACATATACATGAGACACGATGAGGTTTTTATTAAGCCTATCCATTTTAAGAACACGACGGGAGACCTAAAATGTACCGCTACCATTTTATACACACTCAGGTGCCAGTTTTGTTAACCACGGGTGTCTGATACAACAGTAGTGCAATAAAGTATTCATTCACAATGGCTATAATCTTTTAATTTTTACTAAAATTGCTACTGGTTCAACTGCATGGTCATTTTAGAAAACCTATGCTGTTAAGCTGTGTTGCATTGCAAATTATTCACTCTACTGTTGAAAATAAACGTTTCAGAGATGCAGACATGGATGATTCTGCATCGATCGTAGCCACGTAACAATGTCTGCCGATTTTCCAGGTGCTACATGCCTGGGGTGGAACATTTTCATTTAATTTATAAAGACATGTTTAATTCATCGTTAAGTGGAAGTGAATCGAGAGCTGTCAGAATAAAGCAACACAACAGCAGCCTCTAAAATGGCCACGCGGTCACAGACATGCCTCCAGAATAAGTTTAAAACCGGGCACTACACCGTCTATTCACATACGATTTATCGCAGCACTGTTGTAATGGACCGTTTGCGTTAGATGGGTGTACCTAATAAACTGGCAACTGTGTGAAATAGTCGGATTCTTGTTCGTCTTGTACTTGTGGGACAGTGAATGTGTTTATAGAGAAGGCCTTTGTCATTCCACATATACGCCGTCTTGGTTCAAACCTGGCACCTGCATCAGTCACAGAGTTCTCCCCAAAAATCAGTGGCGATGGGTCAAATAGGCGGGATTCTACAAAAATGAGTTGTGTGTCTCACGACGCTGACAGGCTTCATAAAAACCTCACCTGCACCTTTTACCCTTTAATGTAACTGCAGAAGTAGCCGGGTAAAGAATAGAGCACTTCTCCGTGGTGGTTACTAGTACAACAGTAAGTATCCTTTGGGTTTGAATAGAGATGTTTTGTTTTTATACAGCATTGCACATTGTACCTGTAACATAGGAGTTATATCGAAAAGAAAAAAATAATATGAGCAACAATAAATAATGTATTGGTTTAAAAAAAAAAAAAAAACAACAAAATGTGTGTTTGTTTCAGGAGACTTGTGGCCATGTTATAGCTACAGTTTGTGCTGTTTGCTGCCGTCACACACACACACACACACACACACGCACACACACACACACACACGACAGCTGAATGAGAAATAAATGACTATTTTCAATGACTTTAAGCATGTCCAAACTCATCTGGTGTCATTTCTTGACTTATTATTAATGTGTCCTGAAATTATTGACAAAACTATTTCCCAATTAGTTAAATAAATATGTTGACAAATAGTTCTTTAGTCCATGTTGCCAGGTTGTTTAAACTTTGGGAATGACTTAACCTCTTCCATGTGAGGCCTATTTATTGCGAGTATATCTTCGTAATTACAGAATTATTATTATTACTATTATTTATCTCTGGAGCAGCGGTATATGTGAATGTATACTTTCTTTAGTAAATTATTTTTTACCGGCAAAAACATTTCTTTAAAACAAAAAGTGCATAAAATTCACACAGACAAGTTTAACCAAGAGCACGGTTAGAACTATAAAAGCATGAATGAATGAAAGCATATGTAGTAGTATTACTCGATGTATTGATTACTAAATTAATCGTCAACTATTTTGATAATCGATTAATCCATTTGGAGCCTTTATTTCATGATTAAATCCAGATTTCCGATTGTTTCAGCTTCTTAAATGTGAATATTTTCTTTAAACAAAGAAATCATTGAAAGTGAACCATTTTGGTTTGTGGACACAAAACAAGACATTTGAGAACATCATCATTTTCCAAGTTTGACAACAACTGATCAACATGTTTTAACGTTTTCTGACATTTTATGGACCAAACAATTACAAATAATCGTCAGATATTAATTATTTAATATTAATATTTATGAAAATAATCGTTGGTTGCAGCTCTAATTTGTAGAGAATCCACAATCTCTTAACTCACATCCATAACAGAAATTCTCTTTATTTTATCATTTTAAACCCACAAAAACCTTTTGAATAAGTGAGATGTTTATTTCCTAGCTTCAGACACCGAGTCACCAAATCATGTGACTGCTGGAGGCGAGGGGGGTAAAAGTGAAATATTGCGATATTTTGCGCGGTAAAATTATATCGTTTTCAGACACCAAGTAATGATTTTTTTTTTTTGTGATGTTACGAATGAACATTTAACTCTTTTGGTGGATTAGCATTAAAAAAAATCTATAGATGTTTCTGTCCACTAGATGGTGCCAAGTGCTCATTCCCACGAGAGCTGTTGTGCGAGTATATTTATGGAATTAGATAAATGTTGACACAAATCTAATCCCATATATACATCACAATATGATTTTTTTTAAATACTCCAAAATTTGCAACATCGTTAAATAATACTGTGACTTAAATATCGTGATATTGTTTTGTTCACACCACAAACCGCAGTCAGAGGTCAGCAGAATAAAGTTATTGTGGTCCCAAAAAAGAACCCCATACACGAGGTGCTCCTCTGAAGCAGTAGCACCTTTTTTTTTTTTTTAAATCAGGCTTTAAGTTTGACTAGGGTTCTTATTGTTTTATTCTTTTTTAGATATTGTTGTATTCTTTTTGTTTTTACGTCAGTATTTTACTTTGTGATTCCATATCTGTGAAAGGTGCTATATAAATAAAATGTAATTATTTAATATTGCATATTTTAAAAATGCTTTGTACACACACAGCTATTTTTGCCAGACTTTTCCAAGGTCTGGAAAACCTTGAAAAAGGCAGTTTCAAATGCCCACACTTTCAAAGACGTTCAAGACCAAGCACCCTAATATCCAGGTAGTCCATCCTTTAAATAAGATACCAACACGTGAATAAAGCCGTATTTCCTTTCGCTGCCATAATAACAACCAACAATTCGTTAAGCATTTCACAACTTTTTTTTTTTTTTATTTCTGCATTTCATTTCAACAATTTAATTGCACCCCGATCTACAATTGTTTGAAAACGTGCACAAAAAACGTGAGTTTCTTCATCCTGCAAAGAATAATAAAAAATAAAATCTGACCCAGGCAAAAAGGATAGCAGGAAACTAGTGTTAATTCTATAATTTGTTTTCCTTCTAGTTAGTCATAATTTAATACCTCAGCATAATATACTTATAAAGACCAATATGTCTTGTAGTTTTTTGTTTTTTTTTTACCCCTTGCAGCATTCCCCAGCCCTGCAGTTAAAAAAAATATTTTCTCTATTTAAAACAAACATTTCAATGTTATTATCATCTTCATCATCATCACTATGGTCTTCGTAATTTCAGGGAAATGAAAATATTTTCCTCTCACTCACAGGCCCGCTTCTAGTCACCGAAGCCCACCCGCAATTATCAGAATCCAATATACAATAATGCTCAAAAAGGTCCTGATCAGGAAAATAAAAACCGATGGAAACACAGGAATGACACAAAAAAAAAACAATTCATCTACAAAAAATTAGAGGTGAGACATAGTGTAGCTTAAAATTCTCCTTTGCACCCACACGACAACGGATTGCGTTTTCCTTCCGACACAAAAGGCGGTTTCCGTCCACATCATCAACCCGGGATCATTTACACCCACTGAAACCTGTTTATTTATCACACAGAGCTTACAGTTTCAAACTGAAGGTGGCAAATATCAACAAATTCTACTCTTACAAGGAGCCGTGTGTATTAAATAAAAATAAATAGATATTTAAAAAGGAAGGGGAAAGAACAGTCCATCTATAATGTTATTGTCTTTTTTTTTCTTCATTTTTACATTTTCTAAGAAAAATCTGACATAAGAAAAAACATTTATGCCTTTTCAGATTTTTCTAAAACTTTTTTTTTTTACCTATATCAAGAAAAATCATACAGATATACAACAAAATAAAGGAGGAAGAGAAAAAATACAACGGAAGGAAGTCCTTTAAAAAACTATATGCAAAGGGAATTTTAAAAACAATAAATAAATAAAATACCAATACCATGATGATGGTGTAATTACAACTCATTAGGTGTCTAACCAAAGCAGAGGAGAAAACTGAGTTTATAGTACTTGGTTTTTGCATTAAGTTCAATAAGGGACCTCTTGGTAAAAAGTAGGGGAAGGGGTTACGTTAGGTGCTGATGATGATGATCCTCCGTGTCAGTTGGCTGCGAGTCCAGTAGCTTCAGAAGAAAGCCTGACGAGCACAAACAGAAAGAGAGACTTATACTTCAATATTTTTGTTTAAAAAAAATACTGCAAATGTAAAGCTTGGACAGTGACAGGATGATTTAAGTTTCAGTTAAAATGATACGACATGGTAAAGTGTTTAGATTATTTCCTCGATTAATTGAGTACTCGTTTGGTCCATAAAACGTCAGGAAACATTGATCAGAGTTTACCAAACCTCGACATGATGATGTTCTCAAATGTGTTGTTTTATACACAAACCAGAATTTATCAGTTTTAATGATTTCGTGCCAGTGTAAACACACCATTAGTAATCCAGCCCTGAACTACATCACCTCTATATAAATTTAATTTTGGAAAATACTTTTCAGGCCAGCAAATATTATGTAAAGAACTTTTGTAATGAAAATGATTTCGATGGAAAAAATAAAATGTCACAATTAAAAAAAAAACGAAAATAACATGTAAACTGCACATTTTAAACAAACACAGGCTAAAAAAAATGTAATGAAGTAAAGCTTTGGTCGGCCATATCAATTTGAGGAAATACAACTTCCTGGTTTTTTTTAAATCTTCTATTACCAAACCATTAAAGACACTACTTGGCTTATAAATTCCAACATTTTAGTATGTACAGGTGTCGGGTTGTGTTAAATAATCTCCTTTTCTGTTTCATGCCAATAAATGATGGCCAATGTGGTTTTAAGAGGATCTTATATTGATTTAAAAACGTCATGACTTGATTATTGGTTATGAGGAACGGACATGACTTTGACATCAGTGATATTTGCTTTAAATATTAACAAATGGACTCATAAGAATGTGGACAGACAGAACTTTTTCTATCATCACACTGAGGCTAAAGAAATTCCATCCTTGACAAAGTGAAGAAAATCTGAAACACAGCTGGACTGTCTTATTCCCATCAGCCTGCGTTGGGATGATGTGTCTCAGTAGTCTACAGACTTTCTTACCGAGCATTGATCAGGTACTCAGCCAGGCTGATACTGGCATGGGAGCCAGTGATGGTAACCTGTCTGTCAGTTGAGCCCTCAACAGGGTTGGCGATCTTGATCTGAGCGCCTGACATCTGACGGATCTCGTTGATCTTCGCGCCCTGGCGGCCGATAATGCAACCGATGAGCTGAAACGAGGAGAAAGCACGCGAACGCATCAGCACCGTCAATCCCAGAAGGGGACAAAACACGCAGACACATTTGGCCTGCGTCTATGAGACTTACATCGTTTGGAATGGTCAGCTCATGAGAGTCCGTTTGTGCAGAGGCATCCATCCCAGCTGCAGAAATGCAAAAAACCACATTATAGTTGACTAAGCTGAATAATGCCAGAGGTTGACCAACAGAATAACATGCTTTGATATTTTTAAACAGTTTTTCTTCCTCATAAAGACCACAGAAGTTATTTTGAAGACTGATGCTCAATCTCCAAGAGCCATGGTGCAATGTGTCTAATTTAAACGTCAAGTTGGGCAGGAGGAACCAGGGTAATGTATCAAAGCAGATTCATTGGCTAAAACTACAACATTTGAACGATACAAATCTACAGCAATCAAAAGCCATATTTCAACCTGTCCACCTACCCTGGAAGCCCTGGTTGCTATGTGCAATGGGGAAGGGGCTCTGCTGCATGGCCAGCTGGTGAAGTTTGGTGAGCTGTGGAAACAATGAACGAGAGGAAGAAAAGAAAATGACGGAAACACAGGTGAGGAAAGTCACTTTAAGACACATCAAAGGAGAAAATAGTAATATATCCCTTTTGTAAGTAGTTATCATGATGATGAGAGGAAAATGTGAAATGAAACATGGGGGCCATGATTTAGCCTACAGTGTATTTGGGGGAAACATTTTATTTATAAAATGGATGCTTCTATCAAGCAGAGGTGGTTGAAAAAGAAAAAAGGAATCGGAGAGATGACAAGAGGGTGGCATGGCTTCCCAGGACCGAAGTTACAAATATATTGAATCACTTACAGAGGGCCCTTCACTTACATCAGGCTGTGGAATGGCGTGCTGTCCTTGGACAGCGTATGCCTGCAAGGAGAGAACAGCACTTAAGAGGGTGTGGCACTGTCACACACACTGAACTCTAATATCCATCAGTTCACCGTCCTCAGTGGGCTACAAAAACACAACCAGACATGCTAGAGACAGCACAGCAGCTACCAGAACAATGCACATTTATAATTGAATTCCTTTGACCAGAACAGCTTCAGGACAAAGTGGAAATATCACATCATTGCCAAAAAAAGAGAAAAAAAGAACCCAACAGTGAACACGGTGTGGCCAGACATTACCAGTGACACTTCTAGACAAAGAAACAACAGATTTTATCATTTACCTGACCACCTGCAAAGATGACAGGAGAGCCTGAGGGTTTGGGTCTGTACGGGATGGTTACTCCCTTTGGTGGGGACTAAAAAAAAAAGAAAACATGACATTCACCACTGACTATCAAAGCAATATCAACCCTAAAACAATAAATTAATCAAGACTATCCATGAGTGTCATCATAAATTAATAACGGCACAATATAGGGTGACTGTACCTCGAGCATGACAACACAGATCTGCTTGACACACTCGATAATGGACTGGGGGGTCCCTGCAACGGTAATGGCACGCTCTGTTGAGTTGGGCAACATGTCCCCTGCTACTTGTACCTGAGCTCCCGCTGACTGTAGAAACAAAACCCAACAAGAGTTATGACAGATCAAGGGTGAATGTGTCAAACTTTTACAAAAAGAGAAATTTGTGACAACAAACCTCTCGGATTTCCTTGATCTTGCAGCCACCCTTGCCAATGAGTGAGCCACACTGGCTGGCAGGCACGACGAGGCGCATGGTAACTGGCGGTTTGCTGGTGGCTGTACTGTTAGTCATTGAGTTGCTGATGTCCTACAAGAAAAATGAACATGAGAACATTTCAAGTCTAACTGATCCAACACATGTCACTGTACTGCAGCAAGTCATTTCTCCCGCTAGGGATCTCACAATGAAAACAATGACAGAAGAACTAGTGTGGAATCATGGGAGTGGTTGGCGTTTCGTCGAAAGAACGCAGTGCAAAAGACAAAGAGCAGCAGTGAACCACAATATACACACACAATAAAATTAAGTAAAAACTAATGAAAACAAAAATCTCCTTCCTTACTGTTTCTCTCTGGAAGTTTTAGCAGTCATATACAGAAGCACACCAGTGTGGTTGCACATTTGCTGTTAGCGTTTTACAAAAAATAAATAGGTAGGTAATCAGAAGTCATGCAGCTTGTGATGTTTAATACACAAGAGAGTATGTAGGAAAGTGCAGTGTGTGAATGCTGTACATGCCAGCTGCCTGTTCTGACACTCATTAAATGTATTTGAAGTTCTGTAAAGCCACCATAATCTTTTTCTAAGGATTTAAGTAGATCTAACCTCTTCCAGTTTCTCAATGATCATTGAGAAGGCTTTGAAAATGGAGGTGGTGGGTCCTGCAAGGGTTATAATCCTCTCCGGACAGTTCCCCTCTGAGATGTTGATGCGAGCACCACTCTGCACAGACAATAAAACCATAGATGAAGCAACAAATCACTCAGTGTCATCATGTGACCCCTGAGTCAGTCCAACTAAATTTATGCACATCTCTATTCTAGCATGGTCACATGTCAAAAACGACCTTACCTCTTCTCTCATCTTCTTCACCGATTCTCCTTTCTGTAAGTTAAGCACATGCACACAATATTTACAAAATACGCCAAGGGACAAGAAGTGGATAGCATCATTCTACTAATAAACAAAAACTAACCTTTCCAATGATGCTTCCAACCTCCTACAGGGAAGAACAAACACACATGTTAAAGCAATATATGGAGTGATAAAGTCAGTGTTTTTATTTAGGCTACATCCACACAGCACTATTTACATTTGAAGGCACACAGTGCTCCACACACCTGCCGTCTGTCCTACCACAACATTTTTAAGCCCAGAAAACAAAGAAGTTTGAAACAGTCACACACAACGGGAGACCCTTGGAAACAATGCACTGTGTTCTGGTGCCAAAAGGGAAGAGCTAGACACAATGTAGTCCATTGACTGGTCAACAGAGAATATATACCTCTGGATTATTTTTAAATATACTGTGCACTATGAGACAGGGTTAGGGTTATAACAAATATGTTGGTGCATGGAAGTGTTTATTGTCATGTATTTTTCATTGCTGCATGTATTGTTGGACTACATTGTGTCGTGCTGGTATGACGATATACTAGTTTCATAGCTGGCACAGCTACTACGGCCTAGCCTACACAACCAAGGTGGAAATGCAAGCCTGATCAAAACCATAAACCTCATAAGAGAATTTCTTGGTCTTCCTTTTCATGCCTGGTTTTAATTGACTGTGCTTTCTAAAACAGCTACAAAAGGGAGAGACTCTGCTTCCTGCATATAGCAGCAAATGTATGCCCGTGTATGTGCATTGCAACATGCAATTGCACGTATACAAGTGTAGACATAGATATGAATTTATTCTAAAACTCATTCTAACGAACCAAGGAGTATGAATGTAGCCAAAGCTGATGACAGTGATTATGAATGTTTATAGGAGAACATTGTGTGCAGTCACACTCACCTTCCCATGCATCAGTAGCCTGATGGTGAGGGTGACATTAAGTCCTCCTTCAACAAGAGTTGTGTCCATTGCTGCAGCTATATCCAGACACTAAACTGGCCAACGAAGTGATTCTTTAGTCACTTGCTGAAAGTCTGAAACAGTGGAAGACGTGAGCATTAGAGACAAATGTAGAAACTGGAACCTACTACTTGGTACAGAGCTACAGCTAACGCAGATCAGTTAAATAATCAAGGCAGTAAACATCATGTAGACTTGAGGTGTAGTTATATAATAATAATAATAAAAGCGAACCACTTTGAAAGAATAAGACACTTCAGCTCAGTAATTCACATTAGACTGGCTCGTGTCCACTAATTCACGTTAGCACAATGACCCACTGTCTCCATGTTACCATGCCTATTTCCTGGCACTAAATAGCTGTGGCGACACAACAATTTAGGGTTTTAATTTAAGATACAGAGGGTGCAAGTATCCAACAGTAACTTTGTGTCGAGTGTGAGTCGACAGAGACAACTGAAGTCTGTGAACCACGTTAACATCACAAACACTGTTCTGTTTTGGAAAGAGCAACACAGTCAGTCACGCAAGTTAGCGATAACGGCTAAGCTCGCTAGCACTCTAACGTTCCCAAATAACTTATCGGCTGTACTATTACGTAAACGCGTTAATAAAACACACATGAAACACAGCGGAGAGCCGCTAAACCTCGGTTGACCATGAAGCTAAATACAGTGGAGTAATTTTCTATCCAGCCCGCTAGCATTAGCATCGTGTACTCCAGTGAATAGCCGGGCCCCGCGGCCTACGAAGCGCGCTGAGGTACACAGAGTTACCGCTGTCCTTCATCCTGGGAGAGAGGGGGAAAAGACAAAGGTGTATCTGTGGAGTCTTACCCGAACCGTCCCTTGAAGAGTGTTCAGGGGGTGGGTAGGGTGGCAAGGGTGGAAGGGGAGAGGTTCGGGAGGGAGTTTTAAAAGGATCCGGGGAAGAGGGAAGCGACGCCGCGGTTCGATCGGACTCCACTCTTCTGCTTAGCACAAAAGACAAAATGCATTCAACTTTGACCTCCTCAAAACCCCGCCCCCCTACATAGATATTCCCGCCCATATATAGCCCCGCCTCCCTCCAAATAGTCAACACATGTAGGGTCAAATACAGGAATATTCAATCGAATCATCAATTGTTAAAGTTTTTAGTGTTTTTTTTTTATTTTATTTTAAACAAGCTCTCGTTTTATCCAGCTTTTCCCCGTTTGACAGCAAACTGAATATCATTGGTTTGTGGACATAACAAGACATTACATTATTATTGAGGATTTAAAGACCCACCTCTTCTCCTTGGCCTTCACTTCAGGATAAGGATAAAACATATATAATTATTATCTTAAAATTTTACTGTTTTACTTTGTGTTTTCACTGATTTTATGTTTTATACCTTTAATGCTGCTGTGCCTTTAACTCTGCACTTTGGTCAACCTTGGTTGTTTTTAAACGCACTCTAGAAATAAAGTTGACTTGACGTGATTAGATTAGATTAGATTAAATTATTATTTATCATTAATGTATATACCGAATGAAAAAGTGGTTCAATGATAGTACAGTAGTGCAAGTAGTATGTGATGAAAATAATTGTTAGCTGCAGGTCTAAACTAAAGCATCATATTGAAATTTTTAATGAAAAGGACACAGCTTTTTGTTTAACCTGTGTTTACAGCTATTTATATTAAACATACTTATGTACTGTATTAAAGGATACAGTGCAGGTGCTCTAAATATGTATTTTATCAAAAATTATTCCATTTGTTCAGCCAACTGATTTAAACACTGAAAACTTCATAGAAACATAGCAATGGTTCCATCGCAGGAGTGAAGTAGGGCAGTGACAGACATAGAGATATTTCAGAGATAGATCGATGGATGAACTTTATTGATCCAAAACTGGGAAATGGTTATGTTACAGCAGGAATAGACATCAGGCAGAGAACATAAGACTATACTGTGCGAACGAAAGAGAAGAATAAAAGATAAGACATTTTTAAATGTGCTTTACAATATGTATTAGTTCATAGTGAACGTTCAATCAGCACACTATCTTTAGAGCACATATTGGTAAGATAAGATACATCTTTATTTGTCCCACAATAAGGAAATTTACAGGCCTGCTTAATGACCTACAGTATAAATAAATATCTTGAACATTTCTCTGTAAATCAGTTGCTTTGTTGGTTGTTGGCTGATTAATTTGTGAAAAACCAGCTTTTAATTTGTTTTGGGGGTTTTTTTTAGCATGAAAAGGTGCTAAAAAGATCAATTGGACAATTGAAATGTAGAAGAAAACAATTCCAGCAATATTTTTTTTGTTGAATGTCAGAAGGTGACGACATCCCGCTGCAGTTCCCTATAAATCCAACAGATAGCACAAAAGCACTGTGAGTAAAGTCAACACATGCTTTTTGCAGTCACCTTTAAAATATATCTTTTTAACCTTCCTTAAAAATAAAAATCAGGCTGAATGTGTTGACTGGGGATTTCACCTAGTTATAGGTATAAAATTAAATGGTGTCAGTCAAGGTGATAATGTATATGTATATATAAATATATATATATATATATATATAAAAATCCTCATAGAGCAATGTGGGTTCTTGATTTCAGTTACTAAGCAGTGGGTTTAAATATGAGCGAATAAGTCTATTTATTGTATTACAGTGTTAAAACTGTGAGCACTGACTCACACAAAGGCAGAAGTGTGATCCAATTCCAGTGACTAAGAAGAGGCAATTGGTCCCTAACTAAGCCATATCAATATGGCTGTAATGGCTATAAAATTGGTTGGTTTTACTAACATATTTAATAATCTAGAGAAGTGTCAGTTTGACGTTTGTGCCTGCAGGATTTGTTTCATGATGATATTTGAAAAGCTGACAAAATGATTTGTGCTGATACAGTATCCACATTCCCACAGGGAAGACTTCACAAATTGACCCCTTGCCCTGAAAATAATGAACTTCAGCCTCATTATTTTTTTAAATACAATACCTTAAGTATGATTCATGACTCTCCCCATTGTGATGAATTGCCTTGTTTTCTTGCGAGGCTGTTATTTTGTCACATGATTGATGGAATGAACGTGGATCTAAATTGCCTGCTACTGCTTATTCTGAATTAGGGAGGACGCTGTCAAAGCGGTGGGTTATACAGTTCCATTTTTCAGACTTCTAACATTATTATATTACAATACTAAAATGGATAAACCTTCAGGATTCAGAGGAGATGGACAAACAGAACAGTACAGCCCTTTAACCATATGTCCATGGTCTGGATGATGGAGTTTTCTGCTTGAACTCACTCAGCACATGTTCATTAATCTGCCGCACATCAGAGCAGACAATGCAATAAGTCAATGGGTACTATTGCTTGCTATTTGTTACCAGTCACCGAGTCCCTTTGCATTGTTCATCTTTCATAAAAGCAATTCTCCCGCAGCACTGGTGTCCTACACGCCACGATTTACTCGTTTACATACACAATTCATGAATCACGTCTGGCTCAGTTTCATGGACTCAAAATCAGTGTTTTCGATTGATCGCCTCTGAACTGCTGGAAATGGAACTCAGCTATTCTGAAAGCAGTTTGTCTCAGGGCTTCCCCTATTTTTTCTGTCCCAATATGAATCCAGGCAGTAGATGCCGGAGCTTGCTTTCACAAAACCATCTGCAGTCCTGCCTGAATGGTGCCAGGCTTGGGAGGCTAATGTTTTTTTTTTGTTTGTTTGTTTTTTATTTAACCCTTAGAATACAGAGCATTTTGGCTGCTTTTTTCCATTACTATGTTAAGAAGTGCAATATAGCGTGTCTTATATCCTTTATTCAGCACAACCTAGACAATCTTTTTTTATATTCACTAACCATATGTGAATATGTGGCGTATAAACACAGGCCCCCAGGATGTCCATATAAGAAGTTGTGTATTATTCCCACGGCAAATGTCCATTGGATGCACCTGCGGCACAGACCTGTGCCGCATGAGCACTGAGGGTTAAATAGAACCACAGTTGACCAGATTTGCCCCCAACAAGACACCGTCACGCTCTAGTAACAGGTAAAACATTTACCCAAAGTGCTCCCCCAAGTGATGACAATGTCAAATGAAAAACACATAAAGCTGACGATGAAGTGCTTTAGTTATCACGCAAGATGATTAATTAGGTTAAAAATGCCTGTTGTTTTAATCGGAAGAGATTGTACAGAAAAGAGGACGTGCTTTTCCAAACTACAATGGCCTTTTGTGTGTCTTCTCCACCAAGCAGTAGCTTACATAACCACGTGCTTACTTAAATCTCACTATATTCTGACAACATTTGCACTCTTGTGCACATCCTCTACCCCACCCCTCTCCACCACCACCATCAAATTCACTGTATCCTCTCCTTGCTGTTTTTCTCCTCCACTGCTTTTATCTGACATGCCCACTGGCATTCTCTGTCTCTCTCTGTCTGTCTGCCTGTCTGTCTCTCTCCTGTCCCTCATCCCTCCATTGATTACTGTACATGGATTGCATGATGAAATGCCACTCGCCCACATGACATCCTCTTGTCAGTTCTGCAGGATGTCTTTTTTTTTTTTTTTGACGCCTGTGTAATGATAGCGGTGTGATATTCCAACGCTGTGATCTGGATTCACTGTTTCTGTCTTCAGCTGTTTTTAGCTGTTATACTGTATGTTTGAAGACAAGGCAACTATAAAATCAAATGTATTCTTTTGTTCTTTTTTTAAGAAAAAAACAAAAAACATTTATATGCTGTGTATATATACATATACTGTTTCACCTTTTTTAAAACAATTTGTATGCTTGTTATGCACCAATGACACCAGAACAAATTCCTTGTATGTGCAAATCATACTTGGCAATAAAGCTCTTCTGATTCTGATTCTGATTCTGATTGTGCTGTAAATTGTACACCTTAAAGGTACAATAAGTGAGAAATGTAATGTAATAGGTGATACAATGACCGTAATGACAATGGTGCAACCAATATACCCTACTGTGGCCAGCAAACTCTGTTTATGTTTTGATTTGGTGTTTTTCTCTGTTGTGCCACCTACTACCAAGGAGAAAAACCTTATTGTCATTCCTCTCCTGTCATGTAACCACATTCATGCATTTATAAGAATAAAAGAAATGAACATAAGGAACAGTTATGTATAATGTCGTAAATATTTTACATACAGTGTATATATATTATATTATGTAAAAAAAAACACATTTTCTTCCTCCAAGGTCACTGTTGGTGCCATATGAATTTTACTCTATAAGCTTGACTCCAATACTGTGCCGATTCTTTGGCACATGTTCATTAACTGCTGCACATCAGAGCACAGACAATACAATTATCCAATAGATACAATGGCTTGGAATTCATTAGTCTCTGAGTCCCTTGCTTTGCTCTTTTATAAAACCAATGTTCTAACAGTTAATTACTGGGTATATATGCATCCCGAGTTTTGGAATCTTTCTCTGGCCAATCAACACTTTCCAGTGTTTTTAATTGGGTTGGCGAAACCTGGTTTAAAAGGCTACTAAACCACTGTTGTAAATATTTTACATACAGTGAATATATATTATGTAAAACCCACGTGTTTCATGTAAAAAAAACACATTTCCATCCTCCAAGGTCAACGTTGGTGACATATGAAACTTACTCTATGAGCTTGATTCCAATATGCAGTTTCCTAAACACACAGAGTCCAGAGAGCATGCCTAGTGGCTTGCATAACTGGTTCTTCCTGTGGAGGACAGGCATTAAAATGCAGACTGTTCCTCATGCTTGTGCCCCCAAGACATCACACCAATTATTTGTCACTGTTGGGAGCAACCTATTTGTGGAAGATCCTGTTAAAATAAGAGTCGGGAGTCACAGACACACTGTACCATTCCTGGTTCCTGACTGGACAGTTTATGAGGGCATGTGTGACCTCTCGCTGTGACCCTGTAGGTCTGTCTAACTATAGCCGCGGATATCGTGATGTTGCACTCACCACAACGCACAGGAGTTTGGCTCTGTTCTCACGTCTGCTGGGGGAAATTTAGTCCCACTCTACATATCTCAGCATCTCCACTTTAATGAGCGAGATACATAGATGCTTTATTGTCATTGTAAGAATATACAATGGAATTAAGGTGCAAATCAGAAAAACCAGGGGGGGGGCACATGGTTGGTGGGGTGGTTAACACTCTTGCCTCTGCAACAAGAAGACCTGGGTTTGCTGTATTGAGTCATGTTGGGAGATTTTTGAGCTAACAGAGCTGTTGAACGTGTCCAAAACATGTAAAGTCAAACACTGATTCCACGTCCTTAGTTACACATAGATTTGGATGACACACAAAACACAAACAAATAATACTACTGTGCTTTTGTTTTCTGTCTCAGTTCGACTGTGTCCATGCCCAGCTTCACACAGACTGTGTGTCTGTGTCCAAAACATGAGCCATGGACGGAGACCATGAACACATACAGTACTTGTCAAGGGCAGAAAAGCAGCAGAAATACATGAAGTCATTGATGAAGGGGGCTGAATCCTCACAGGCAGAACAGACCACTCTGATTAAGCTAACAACAGAGCTTGGCAGCTGATGGTAGAACAGCTTTCTCCCTCCTCCAAAACACTCTCTATATCATTCACAACTCACTGAGAGGCCGGAGACAAAGCCGAAATGATCCCACTATTTTTATTCTGCCGGCCCAAAATGGGACGATTTTGCATGACTTGTTTTTTCTTACTTGTATAATTTCACAGTAAAAATGTGCGCTTTATTTTGATTTAAAATGTCTGTGTGTGGACTAAATGGACCACTCAAATTAAAAGGACCGTGAAAGAAAACAACGCATATTTTTGGCTCCGACTGGATAAACATAAAATCCCACTAAAGAAGAAGAAAATAAGACGTTGTATGGTCATAATTAGCCATAATATATCATCAACTATTCTATTTAGAAAAAAATTAAAATGACAGGAATTGGTTTGTTTTTGTATTTACCCAACAACATCCATCTTGACTTTTAGAGGCTGTTGGTGCTAAACTAATTAGACATGGTCTGCTTGTGTTGTAAGCATCTCAGGGAAAGCTTTATTGAAGAAGAAACTGATGTTCCTGGCAAGACATATTCAACTAATCTGCTTTTTGTTTTGGTATTTCTGAATGCAAAAAGGAAACTCTGGTTTGTTATAATGCTCTCCTGCTCCTGTTGTCTTTCAGTTCTCTCCCATATGTTCTTTGCTGGATTCAGGAAGTTCTTAAATTCATAAATGATGCTGTTTTTCTTTTATTTCTGATGTGCCTTGCAAAAGAAAAAGCAGCGTGAACACACACTGTTGTTGATAGCCACTAAAAAGTGGGCTAGTGAAAGGATTACAGTTGACCAAACCTGTGGATGTTCAGTGACAGAGCAGGAGGACTTTCAAACAGAGGGTTTGGGTTTGATCCCAGGTTCAGCAGATCTGGTTTCCACGGTTGAAGTCAATCAGGAAAGGAAAATATATTGACTAGCCACCAGGGGGCAACTCCAATAGTTGCAAAACACACTGGGTTTGAATCTCACTTGATTAATAACATCAGTAAACATTTTCCTGAAGAGTCACTGTGTCATCCTAAATAAGCACATTATTGTGTGAATTATTGAATACTTGGGAATTAAAAATGTCAACCCTATTACAGTCTGAACTTCCTTTTGATACATTTTTAAATACAGTTTATTTTCATGTGGAAAAGTTCATGAAGTTCATGAAGGTCCCATATATGGTTTCTTGCCCGTCTGTGGTAAAAAAAAAGGAAAAAAAGCCATAAAGAGCATATATAAGAATATACAATAAAGACACAAATAAATTAGGAACATTATAGAACATTTTAAAACAGTGTTTTTACAATCCTGGTCAATCATGTTTTCGACGTTTTCCTGCTCCAACACACCTGATTGATTTCATCAACTAGTTTTTGAGATATTACCGTAGATGCAGGAGCAGACCTTTCTGTGACCGAGCTGGGTGTCTGATAATTGGCTGGGTGAAATCCATGTATTTCCACGATCTCGCAGTAACGCATGGTTATGCGGTTTCACGTGTTTGTGGAAGTTACCAAATAAAGTTATTTGTCTGACAAGGTAAAGCACTGTACATATAAGTGGACACCAGTGTGATTGACAGCTGGTATTGCTCAATAGAGTCCTGGTTCTTAACTAGCAAAATGTCAGCATGGGACTGGTTGACTTTCGTGTGATGTACAAAGCACTGTAGTGCTGTGCTGTAGTTACAGTCCACTGTAGCTGAAACTAGAGGCTGAACCGTCTGTCGACAATGAGTGAGATCAGCTCCCAGATAGCTTAGCTCAGTCCTGTGGAAAAGTACAAGTGGAACCAACAAAAAAAAAATTTGGCTCATACGACACAACCTTTGGCTGCTCCTGTGGCTCGTTTGATATCCACACTTGGATCAAGTGCATCATTAGTCATGTTCTTATCCAATCAGCAACCATTAATGTTGTAGCCACCAGGCATTCTGTTGGAGAGGACAGACTGTTTTTCATTGTCAGTTTGATTTCAAACTGGATATTAGTCATATTTATACAGTTTCTGGGCGCACGGACCTCCCAGTATGTGTGTGTGTGCGTGTAATATCTGCATTTGTGTGCCCAAACACCTGTGTTGCCATTATTTACCCTGACCCTGGAGTTGTAGTTATATTATATGATTTTACTGTAAGTTATCATATATATGTACATTATATGTTGAATGAATGACTATTTTTAACTACATTAATTATTTAAACAACATTTGAGGATGCTTCACAAAATGTGAGAGATTCACTTTCACATTCACACCTATGGTTAATTCACTCACTGAAGAACTATTCACTCACACACTCATATCTATGGTTCATTTAGAGTGTCCAATTAAACCCAAAGTCTTTATGTTGTTAGACTGTGGGAGGATTAAAAAAAGCTGTTTTGATACAAAACTTTTGCAGATTCTCCTAAACTCGTTGGTACATTTGTGTGTATGGGCGCTCAGTCAGGTCTAATGGTATTGCTTGCCAGAGCCCATTTTTGGATGAAGGATGGTGGAAAGTGGAAAGCTTCGGTTTGGTGTGGTACGTATATTTTTGTGTTTCCATTAGGAATAGTGCCAAAATAACCAGCCCCAACCACTCCATTATTCTGGTACTCTTCCCTTGGGTTCCACACTGTACCGTACTGCACCATGATGGAAACACAGCTAATGTTACATTGCTTCTGTTTCTGGCAGAAAAACATCATATCATACAAACACGCATGTCGACAAAAGTTAGGTATTATGTATTAAAAAAAAAAACACATTTTTTTAATAAATATTTTTTTGTGTTAACAGCCCTGACACATTGTGACTCATGGTGAAATTTAATTAAAGATCCATTGTTATAGAAGAATTCCTCTCTTCTCTCATCATCATCATCAGCATCATAAAACTCATGGATGTGAATCACAGACACTGCTGCTGCTGCTCATCTTCGCCCGTCTTCGCTTCGTGAGTTCATTTTCGCTGCTGCCTGTTTTGTCGTGGGCCATCGGATGCCCCCACCCGCACCCACACCAGCCCCCCCACCTCTCTCATCCCGCGTCTCCACGGACCAAACGCCGCCGCCGCCGCTGATGCTGCATCACCACCGGCAGCAGCAGCAGCAGCAGGAGCAGCAGGAGCCTCCACACTGCGTTTTCCTGCCGTCATGGAGCCTCCTGTAAACCGGTGAGCTGCTGTCAGTGGACCGCTGTTCTGTGAGGGGGGGGGGATAAGAACCGAGCGATGACCGCGTCTGGAGGCTGCCATCAAGAGTAAAGGATCATAAATATATACATTTCTTAAGCAATCTTCTTCTTTTTTTTTTTTTTTAATTAAAGGAGCGTCTTGTTTACCTCCCAGACACATAAAGAGCCGGTGACAGTGATTTTATTATTACTCGGCCGACATGTAAGAGCTGGATAACTATTCCTGTGTCACCGACACCCGTCATCATCAACATCATCATCATCTGCTCCTCCTGCTGCTCACAAGATCAGGAGAAAATAAGGTAAGATTGTTTTCCCACACGTTCACATGGATTTATATCAGGCGTTGCGGGTTAAAACAAACAAACAAAAAAACAAAAAAACAAAAAACCCTGACGTCTCGACTGATCGAGGCTCATCATCAGTCTGCATTGTTGCATCGTCAGTGTCAGTGTTGGTGTTGGATTCTCTCCGTTCTTCACCTTCACCTTCCTATGATGTGAAAGTGCAAAGATCCCATAATATGTGACTCAGTGACTGTCACGTCCTTGTCAACAGCAGCCAAAATGACTGTGATGAGCATGATTTTTTTTTGTGTGTGTGTGACTGTAGTGCAGGATTCCTCTGCACTACAGCTGGCTCCAGACTGGCAAAGTCACATTCTACTCAGGCAGATACATAAACTTCATTGAGAAGATGCACTGAAACGTTATGTGATAACTCTCAGAGAAAAAGAAAGAAATACATACACATGTACATCTACAGGTCCATATCTGTATGTATACTGTGAGACTTGGTTAGTGCAAACAGTGCAAAGTAAATATATTCACAGTATAAACAATTTTCTTCAATAACGTTTCACCTTATATGTGTGAAATGTCTCTATGTTTAACACGTTTATATTGTTTTCAACTTTCACTCTGTCAAAATCCCAAATCTCTATTTGTTGTGATAATTTTTGATATTCAGTGACCTGGAAAATGTTAGGTCATGTATCGTGATAAAACTTTTTGCCATAATTCTACTCGGTGAGTCCCTTGGCATTGCACATCTAATAATAATAATAACAGTAATAATATTAATAATTGCATTCACAGTCATATGTATGTGCAGACCATGGCTGTCCTGTGCAGACCAGTCTTGGGGAAAAGATCTTTGCTAGATTTAGGAAGTCCTGGAAGTAAAAACCATGTATTCTGAGAGCAATTAGGTGAATCTGTGTTAGGTTTTAACTCGTCGCAGAATCAGATTCTGAATTAATCAGCACCAAATTACCATTTATTTGCTGGTTGAATGGCTTGTTGTTGTTTTTCTTTCTTCCACTGTGAATGAACATCCACAGACTACAGCAAAACCACGGCTGCACACTGCTATGTCTTCACTTATGTCTCTTTTTTTTGGTGTTAAAAAACCCCCAACAACAACTAATGGCTCCACTGCAGCTTGCTGGCTCCCTGTAAGGATTCACACTCTGATGCCGGGGGTTGATCGATACTCGGCTTGTATCGAGGCCCATGATTCAGTTATTGTTGTCAAACAGGAGTCTGTACAATTAAAAGCCCATTTTGTTAGTGGTCGGGCTCATTATTAATTCATGCTCAACTCAGTGGGACCACAAATCTGTGGATGGCACACTGAGGGATGTTAGCATAGCAGCCTGTGTGTGTGTGTGTGTGTGTGAGCCTCTGCTCTGCCTCTGACACACTGAGGGAGCTCGGACAGCTTGACAGGTACAATGTGGGCTGAATGGCATGGAATGATTGCTCTTATTATAACCAGCTCTAGAATAAAATGATATAAAGTGAGTGGTAAGCAGTCAGGGTTGGATTAGATCATTAGCACCATATTTTCGCCTGACTCTTTTATTATTATTATCATTATTATTACTACTATTATTACTATTATTATTATTGTTATTATTATATTACTGTAACTCTGTGTGTACATTTTGTTACACGCATTTAGAGTCTCTCAACCTAAAACTAATTCTCAACCTAATTTCCCGTTACGATTATGCTGACCAAAAATAATTGCCATTCACGATAGCCTTCTGTCTGCACTTGAAACGGTGAAATATCACAGAGAGGACACGTGTCGTGAGGCACCCTGTGATACCCACCCGGAGGGTATACCCAGGATTTTTGAACCTGTTAAATAAAAGGCAATCAACACCATTCCCACTGCCAGTGGTTGTTTTGCCCCTGTGGTGGTTTTTTTTCATCCATGCATGAAGTGCGACATCACAAATGTGCCCGAAACAAAACACGTCGGAGGAAGAAGACCAAGAAGACCAAGAACAACACCATGGAGCTCATTGACAAGGTTATGGTGGCTATGTTCACTCATTTATTTTGGCTCCTCCTCTGATTTTGGTGATCTTTCAAGTGAAAATTCTTATAGCTTATAAATGTGCATCATAGCGTTGTGCCAGAAATTAGTTTTATATTGCATGCTGCAAAAAATGAAGACAAAGAAGGAATGATGGCTTTCACCCAGGTCTCGCATTCCACCAATGGTGCGCAGAGTCAAAGCTGATATAAAGTCATATGTTTTGCGCCATTTGACCGAGGAATGCTGATTTAACCCATTCCCACTGATTAAAAACCTGTTCGACGTGGGTTTAAATTGTTTTTTTGACCAGTGGGAACGGGCTATTGCTGAAGAAGGAACAATGGGATACTGGTGGACAGCGGTGATAAGAATGTGACTCCGCTCTTTACCTTTTTGAGGACATTTTGTACTCTTCAGTGTGACAGGTGTGTTGTGGTAGTGCAATTATGGAAGGATCACTGTATTATGATATTATTGCTTTTTTTCAAGGGGCCATGCGTGGTGCATTGTACAGTAGCGTGATAGAAACAGTGCAGGAGCAGTTAAGTATCTGTTGGTGATGGACTGACTGCAGGATCCCACTTAGGTGTCAGTGTCATATCAGCTGCCAGGGAGCCAACAACCACGATTCTACTCCAACAAGTAGTCTGAAAGAAACCCGACTGGCTCTGATCCAGGATGGTGGGTGTCTTTAAAACTGGCTTAGTCAGACTGCTGCAGAGATACTGTACAGCAGCACACACTCACACACATCATCATCATCATCATCGTCGCTATGACGTGGAAGGACACAGAGCATTGGAAGTCTTTTCACACCAGGAGCCTGTGGGATTCGGCTGCAGCTGAACCGCTGTTGCACAGTCACACTGAATACATTAAGGTGAAAATTAAGATTGATGTCATGCATATTATTGTCTCCATTAGCATTTTTGTCCTTGTCCATAAAGGCTGCAGCAGTTCTCCTTGTAGTTGTACCAGAAAAGAATGAACCCTAAGTACAACTTTAAGCCACCGTCTGCTTTATTCATTTTATGGAATTATGTAATAGGCTACATTGGTTATTTTTTTAAATTTTTTGCACACCATGGGAATCATTAGTACATGTGTTCATTCTGTACAGATTAAAATGTTTGGATGTTACATTTGGGCAAATGGTTTCATGTTTTTGTCATAATGGAGGCGTCGTGTTGTGACGTTATGAGAACGCTCCAGTGTGTTTTTATGGAGGTGATGGTGCAACATTTTGAGGGGAAAATTCCCGGGGCCCAATGGTCCCTTTTAAAGTGGATCTTTCTTTGAACAGTTAAAGTTACATACAAATGCACTGTTTTATAACAATTGTATTTTCATTGTCACGATTGTCATTTTTAAATGGCAATGCGACCAAACCTAAGCCACGCAGGAGTGAACAAATGAAAAAATGCTGCCTTTCTTTTACATCAGATGAGGCGCCTGTTTTCTCCGGGGATGACAGGGGACTGGGGTTGAATTTCTGTCCCACTTTGTCCCAATAGCCATAAATAAGACATTATAAAACCGAAGCTGCGGGCCATACAAAATCTGCCCGAGGGCCGGACTTTGGACCTGCCTGCCCTAACCCAACCACACTTATCTCATCCATAACCAGAAAAATGCCTGTGCATTTGTGCACGATCTCAACATGCAATCCTGGTAACTGGGTTTGAAGCAAAACTGCGTCCCAATAGTTAAGAGAATCAATGTTGGTAGTGTCACTTTTTGATAATCTTCTGTTTAAATTGTAAATATCCACTGTGTAAGAATTAGGGACATCATAACGGTGAGATTACGCTCAGCCCTCCCTTTCCCCAAGAGCACCAGGGAACTATGGTGGCCCTCACATACCAAAAAAAGACACTATTTCACGACAACTGTCCACTCTCCCACTCATTCTGCCGTGTCCTCCTCCTTCTTTATGCGCTGGGTTTGTGTGGGTGTAGCAGGCTTCCACTTGAACACGTTCAAGATGGTTTGTCCATTCGGGCTTCTGTAGAAACATGGTGGCACAAGAGAAAGCAAGGCCCGTGCCTAAAGAAGATATTAAAGGTTTCATTTAAGGCAGTAAAAGTCAGACAACACAATTCTGGATAATAAATGTTACACACTGGACCTTTAAGCCTTTAAACAATGACCAATCATCATTTTTTTTTCAACTGTGTATTTACACATCCAGCAGCTACAGAGCAACATCACTGTTCATTTGCAGTCGTGTCTTAAGGGCTCTCACAGATGTTTTATTTTTGAGACCAATGAGAGTGAATCACAACAGTAAAGCTTCCAGGCGTCGTGATGAGCTGCAGGTCACTGCAGCGCTACACAAAACCCACAGGAGCAGCACATTCACGATCTCAGAGGCTAATTGCGAATGCAAGACTGCGTAATTGTGAGTGCATTTTTACACTGCTGTACCACTAATTTCACTCAATTAGACAATAAACCCTGAATGCTTCTATTACCTCTGAAAACATTAAATATACTAGAAATGAGAGCGAGAAGAGTACAAGTGGGCTCTGTTTCAGGCTTCCTGAAGTAGTACTGCACATACTGGGCCGCATCATGGGATGGGGAAGTACACAAATGTCACATGGTATTGGCCTAATTGGCTTTTTCAGCGAGCATGGACGACACTAAACCCCAGAGTCTGGGCTTTTCTCTCTCCGTCCGTCTGTTTCATTAACTTGCTGCAGTGTCTCTACTCGACTGTATCAGTCCAACATAGTGGGTGTTAAGGTCAGTTGACAAACACACACAAGGTAATTACAATATCCGTAGCCGACTCACCAGCCTCTCGCGTCAATCATCACGCTGTGTTGTATTGAATGATTTGTAGTGCCGTAACGGAGCCTGTATGGTGTTATGTCTGCTGTGGTGTAAAGCTATGCTCCTGCTAATCCGTCATTAATGTAGATACACACTGTGATTTACAGTTTGAAAGAAAATAGATGATAAGTTTATGAAAGAATCCCAAACATACAAGACCATTCTCACATGGCACGTACATACTGTAGATGAATATTCTCTGCCGCAGGTGCACCCATGGTAAATTACTGGGGGAAAAATGCACAACTCCTTATATGGACATCCTGGGCGTGTGTGTTTCAAAGTGGAGCCAAAGTTCTGATTCATTTTATGTCACATTTTTAGAAGTGATATAACAGATTTGATAATTGTGCAGAAGTCACGAAATAGAGCGTTTTTCTCAAGAGTCAAGTGAACATTGAACTGTGACGTTTCCAAATTTCACAGATTCAATCAGATTTGATTTGAGTATTTTTCACTCAGGTGTGTTTATATCCAGATTTCCTAGGTTGTGCTATAAAAAACTATAGACACTCTGTATTGCACATTCTTATAGTCTCTGTATATACTCTGTAAATGCTCTGTGTTCTAAGGCTTAATTATGATGACAAAAGTCATTATTTTATCTTCAATTTTGTCTCAGTAAATAAATACTTTGAATAATATGATGTCAGGTTATTGTTTCTCTAAAGATTATCTGCCATAGCAACGTGCTGTCAGTACAACTTGAGTTCAGAGAGAAAAAAGCGTGGCGCCCTGAAAGTGTGTACACGTCTTCCTTAGCCTCGGCGAAGTGTCTTAGTGCTCCATCTGCTCAGCTATTGTTTCGCCCGTCCTCCTCTCACATTTTGAGTAGACGAGCACTGAGAGGCAGAGCCACAATGGTGGAGAGCGTCTCATCTCGTGCTACAGTATATGTCTTCAGCAGAGAGAGAGAGAGAGAGAGAGAGAGAGGCTTTTATGACCTTGGTGACGCTGCTCTCTCTGTCTGTCTCACGCATGAACTGATGAAGTGGTTGGAGGTGATTAAACTCTGCCTTCACAGATGCTGCTCTGTGCTGCTGAGTCAGTGACCTTTCCTGCCACCCTGCCCACTACCCCGTCTCCTCTCCTTCCCATTACATTCAGTGTGCTCTCCTCACTTCTTCTCCCCTTTCATCTCCTCTTCCCCACAATTATGTCCATCCACTTCGTCTCCTAACGTCTTGTATATGTTTCCGATTCTTCTCTTTTCAAGTGGTCTGCTCTGCTTTCATTTGCTCACTTGCCTCTCTCTTTGTCCACTCGTCTCCTCTCCTCACTTGTTTCTGTTTCCTCTCTTTTCATCCGAGCCCCCTTGACAATCACTCTTGTCACCCAGTTTTGGTCACTATGGCAGCGCATTAATGCCACTAAATAGATCAGTATCACATTATAAAGCGATTCATTTCATGTTTTAACGTGATAGCTTTATGACACTAAAAATGTGTTGCACAAGTGTGATATGTTTGTCATTATAACGTGAAAAGGTTATTTCATAAAGGTGATTTCTTTAGTGTCCGAGTAAAATCCTCACAGTTTCATCCACTGAAGAATCTCATCATGTGTTAACTGAACCCTTCTGTTACCGCCCAGGCTTTGGCATGTGTACTTCTCATTACCGTAACTCCCACACTGTTTGTAGTCCTCAGGACTTCCGCGGAGCGACCGTCCAATCACAGACAAGATTCACCGATCTTGGAAAAAGCCTAAAGTAGACAAATCAGATCGTGAAAATGAGTCGTGATACTGACCTATTTTTATTTATGTTGGAGTGGTAGTCATGTGCTGCCATAATCTTCCTTTTGTCCCCCCCGTCTTTTTCTTTCTGTGTCCTCTCCTTTCACCCGATGTCCTCTCCTGTCCCGTCCTCCTGCCTCGCTCCCCTCATCGTGATTATCTTTCTATTCATCTCTTCTCCTTCGCACTAATTTGCCTTGTCTTGTGTCATTTCTTTACTTGTCCCTATTCTCCTCTCCTCCTTTCATTCGTATTATTAGCTTTCACCTGCTTTATCCCCTTTCTTTAACCTTCTCTTCTCCTAACAGTTTGTCAGCGGAAAAAAAAGGACAAATCAAGAAATGCATCTCTTACCTCCTTACGTTTCATCGTACATTTTGCACGTCCAGTACAGGAGCTCAAAATAGAAACAACTGTTTTACAGTATAGGCTCCTGACAAGCGTCTTGTTATCTCCCTGCATGTGTCATTTTACAATAAGTCCCTGCCTGGGCTCTGTCGCTAAATGGATCCCGTGACACAAATTTGCATGTTAAGTTGAACATTTCTCACCAGAGACCATTTATCAGCACACAGCAATTAATGACTCGGTGTCCCCTGGTGATTAATTATGTCTCATGTGTCCAAAGCTCGGGAAGATCCCAGCAACAGCTGTTTGTTCATGTCAGTGCTTTTATTTTTCCATATTTTTCAAGCCAGCGTGCGAGGAATTACAGTTGTCATCGCGATGTTACGCATTAAATTTGGCTTTACATGGATAAATAAACAATTGATGAAGACTTTTCTCTGCATGTAGTTTACAGTCAAGCACACATGTATATTTTATCACTCTATACGGAGAAGCTGCTTAGCGTTCGTGACGAAGCAGTGCTGAGGATGCTGCAGAAATAATGCAGGATGATCTTCAAAGCTCAAGGATATTTTGTTTCGCGACTAAATTTCTATAACCTTCCCTTGGGTTTCTGGGGCAGTTTGCAGTGACTGTGCCTGTCGGTGCTTGTGTGCACAGGGACATACTGTAGCAAAGTAGCTTTTTTGTAAAAGTTGTTACCCTTGAGCCATACTTTGGCTTTAATTACTTCTGTGTGAATATAAGAAAGATGGTGAGTTTGGCCCTTTGGAAATGCGCTTCTGGTCGGTCCAAAACAAATGCCTGTATTTCCCACATATATTCCTGAAAAGAGCAATAACTATGTTCCTATACTGACTGTAAGGTACATTGTGGTCAACAATAAAGACAAGAGAAATTAATACTTTGTTGGGAATTATCAGGTTCTTGTTGCTTTGGGGTAAAGATCAGTATTTACCTTTGACTGTCTGCAGCAAGATTCTCTCTCATTCCGTTTCCCTGCACAGTTAAGGCTATAGTTGTAGATCAACTACGTCATTTAATTTGACAATTGGCCTTGTGTCAGTATGCAGGCAATAGCAGGAAATCCATCCATCCATCTTCTACTGCTTTAACCTCCACATGAGGGTCACGGGAGGCTAACGTAGGGCGAAAGGCGGGGTACACCTTGGACAGTTGGCCAGTCCACCTAATCGCCATATTGCATGTTTTTTGGCTGTGAAACTGGAGAACTCGGAGAAATCCCACACACACACACACACACACAGGGAGAACATGCAAACGCCATGCAGAACGTGAACCCGGGCCTTCTTGCTGCAAAGGCAATCGAATTTAATGAAGTGCGTCTGCCTCCATTGCTCTAGGTGAAAATATGCCCCCTTTCTGTGTTTCCTGGGCCTCAATTCAGGTCCTGTGCACCCACTGCCCTGCATAGTTTAGATGTTTCCCTGCTCCAACACACCTGATTCAAATGGTCAGCTCGTCATCAAGTTCTGCAGAAGCCTGATAACGATCCATTTATTTGAATCAGGTCTAAAACGTGCAGAACCAGGGTTTGAGAATCACTGACCTACAGTCACTTTTTAAGTTAGAAATTAAAGTTTGACAGTTTGATTTTTAAAGATGACGGCATAAATTCTGCCTCCTCGTCAGCCCAAAAAAATGCACCGCTCTGGATTTCTCACTCCACGCCGATATTCTGTTCACTGGTGATTGGTTTATTCCCAGCTCCCTGTAAGCGTGCACAGACAGGCAGTTTGATTAGGAGTCAGAGAGCAGATCTGAGCTCATGGAAGATTAACGCCATCCCTCTGACCTCTGACACCAATTACATTCACCCAAACCAAGACCTGACTGCAGGTGTGCCTGTGTCACTGCCCAGGCTCTGGGCATCATGTGGGCACAACATCCACTGCTCCACCGCTCACCCATCATCAGGAGTTGGCTGTCAGCTTTTAACAAACATGATAACAACACAGTAAAACATTTGGCTGCACATTCGCAGTAAATTACTGGCTACTAGGTGCATTCATTTCACAGCAAATTAACAATACATTACTGTTTACTACTACTACTGTCTTGTAGTAAATTATTGCTAATTGACAACACCTCTCTTATGCCACGCATTACTGTGATTCAGCAATGTGAGTTATATTGTTATAATAAATACTGTTTATTACTGGACCATTCAGTATATTACTTATTAGTTTAGCAGTATTTTTCTGTCAAAGTAACTCTAAATTTCTATTTAGATAATGTTTTTTAACACAATAAAATATAATCATACAGTATTATAATATGCATTATCACAGCCTGTGAAATGATGATGATATAATATATTGTGTCATTTAAAGTTTAAGTTTGTGAAATCCTGGAAAAATGTGCAGTTAAGGCCTGTAGTTACATATTTCTAAAGTTATTAGCTCACTGGCCTTATATTGCCAGTCAGTAGTCTTTCTGCTGTGGGGATATGGAAGTCAACACAGATTTTGTATGTCAACACAACAAAACAAGGCTAGAGGACTTTAATGAAGGTGGTGATCAATAATAAGTGGAACCTGATTTCATGAAGCAACAGGATAATGTTCTTGCTGTGGAATCAGTGGTGAGCCTGTAGATTTTTAAGTAACAGCTCACGATATTGGATGGTCCATTATTTCTTTGCAAATGACAAATAGCTGTCGCCCTTGTTAAATGATTGTAGTCAGTCTGTTCTTTTTCTTCCAAATGAGTTCCTTTAATTTAAAGTAGAGGCTGTGTTCGCTCCATTGTCTGACATAGTATATAGTTTAAAAGGGAGTGAATGCATCCAAGTAGAAAACAAAATGTTTTAGAATATAAGAATCTGTTGTGCTTAAGGGGGAAATCTGTTTCCAATGGGGTGATATGGGACTCTCGGATACAAAAACTGCAAAATGAAAATTAATTTTGGCACTTAAGCTGCATATGATCTGTGCATGGTCAACATATTCTATATATTATGATTAGGGTTTGCTGACTGGGCTAAATTTAGTCAATTTAACAATCCACACAGTGTGTTAATGTCTAACATAAGCACATTATAGGAAGTAAATGCAGAGATTAGAGTGCAGTTTATGTTGGATTTTGATGATGTTAAATTTGAGTATGACCCTTTCTTCCCTACAGTGGAAACACAGTAATACAATATCATTAATGTGAGAGCTCCTTATGCCTTTGTGATGATCTCTTTCAAATTAACAATGAGGGAAGAATCTGGATCTTAGCCAAGCTCCACTCTCATTATGAGGCCTTTAATTTTAAACAATCCCCTATTTCTTAAATAGGACACTCACTTTATATACTGTATCTGTATGTTTGACCGCAGGAGCAGTAACATGACAGTCTGCATTGAAGTTTCTTTCAATTATTTATCCAAAACATCCGCACACAGCAACGTATGTGGAATTCACAGACACACAGTGTAACTGTCATGCCATGAGTACACCAGTATCCCTACGCTCAACAACTGAACAACAAAAACTACTTTTTCTATGTTCCTATTCACTGATAGAATTTGCAGTGGGCTGATGTACTCTTTCACTGACATGTCCACACACACATATACAAATTCTTTCAGTCAGAGGATTTCACAACAGATATTGTATCCTTTTGAGAAGTGCAGATTAAACTAAGCTTGAGCTGGAGACTGGGAAATCACACCATGGCTATGCTTTGACATAATCTCACCAATGCGCAGTGTCACAATCTTGCATAATAATGCAAAGCCACTGTCGTAGTTGAAGATAACAAAAAAGTTTGAAAACTCCAGGGATAACTTGCAAAAGTTTTGTGTTTTATGTGCAAAAACCATCAGTTCCTAACTCAGTCTCAATGAAGCCAACTACCAATTCCAAATCACCTTTAACGTAATATTATATTTGTCTGGGTTTTATAATGTTTTTTTTTTTTTTTTAATAAAACAATTGTATATTTTTATAATATGCAACGTCAAAGACATGATACCAGAAACTGTTAGCATACGTTTAATTTAAGTCGTTTTAGTAATATTTGATGGGGGATTATAGTTAATAATTATACACTACAGTAAATACTATACGTCTTATGATAATAAGTTAACATTTTAAAAGCATCATTAGCTTTTTCTAATATCTACATTTTCTTCTGCTAGCCAACATTAGCATAGCTGCTCACTTATCAAGCCCAAATGCTACAGGTTCCTCATGAAACTTAATTACTTAAGTTCTTTTTAGTGTCGTAAACCAATATAAATAAATAAACAACAACAACATTGGCGGTAAAAATGTACCTCGCTTAACGGCTAACTGCTAACATGTGCTATCACACTGAGCGACAAACAGCCTTAAAAACAGCACGTTGATTGACTGACACACATAAAGACAAATGTCCACCAGTGATAATGCAACTTTTACTTTGATTGTACTGAAAACTGGGACAGTTTAGTTGTTAAAGTTGAAAACTAGGACATGTTAGTGTTTCATTGTTTGACCTGGGAACACTTGAAATTGGGACAGTCCCCAGAAACTGGAACGTCTGTTCACTACAGTCAAGAAACCATTTTTGTCAGCAGAGAAAACTCTCGTTTAGCATTTTTTTACCGGGGTTCATCTGAAACATGATGGAATGAGAGCGATGGAAGGGAACCAGAAGTGTAATGTTTGCTCTGAAAACTGAGTTAGAGGATGATTAAGATTCGTGTGGGGTAATAATTTGAAGATTTGTTTCCTCATGCTTACAGGAGTCAAAAGCCAGTGCTCTTCACTAAATGTGTTTTTTAATTGCAGTCGTCTTCATGTTTAGCCATTTGGTCACGAGAGACACTCGGACACAAATGTCCTTCACAGTCAGAGAGTCAAGAGTCAAGAGCAACAGTCAACCCTGTGACTGAACGTACACCAGCATCCCTTCATCCCACACATACACAGACACACACAAACGTTGACTGTAGCTGGAAGGAGTGATAGTGCTCTGTGTCACCCTCAGCTGCGAGGCAATTTGAAGCCTGTCTCCCACTTCACAGATAGATGCAACATGTCCCCCAGGACCGCTGAACACAAACATTCTCATGATCATTCACCCTCACTATAACCTTGAAGCTGAATAGAATAGTTCACCGCATGACGCAAGGTGTGCCTTTTTATGTCACTGAAATTATTGATCACTGGTTTGAATCACTCATTATAAACCGATATAGACTATATAAAAATATGTACGTAGTTTTCCAGGTTCCTGGAATTTTGAACTTGAAATCAAAATATGCAGTGAAGTGAACAATTCCATTTTGCTCAGAAAATAATGCTCAACAATATTTTGGGAACATTTTGGCGCTTCAATTTGTTCTGCAGGATTATTTGATATGTGACATATTAATATAGACTAAATGGAAGCCCTTCATTGGCTGCTTGTCTGCACATACTGTGTAAACAATTAAATCTATCACAAAACTTTAGGGGTTTGGACCTAAGTGCACCTGGCCTGTCAGTATCTACAATCAACATGCATTACATTCTAGTTTTTATTGACAACTGACTTGAGAATCTTCCCAAAACAAGGTTAATGCATAATCTAGTGCTCTCTGTTTTATTTTAGAGATTAGCATTAAAAAATCATTTGCATGACAATGTGCTCACATCTCCACACTTAAAGAATAAATGGTGGCATTAACGCAAACAGTGCACATGCTGCCTTCATTTCTACGCTGCAGTTTGCCACCTATATATTATTCATTATGCATTCATGTGCATTCCCACTCACTGCACAAAGTGGAGCTTGTTGTGTTTAAGGAGCACTCAGAGTAACATGAATAATTGCTAATAGACAGTTCCACGAGATCCCGTCACATTAAAACTACATATTCATTATGTCACGACCGTGTCTTCATATAGTCACTTTTATCAAAACAAATTGGCTATAACAGATAAAACCAGAGAAGGATTCAGTAACTGACTGCAGCAATAAATTACGCTGTGCCCTGTTATGTGGACTAATGGGCATCAGAGCTGTGTGTTTTTTGTATTGGATTTAATCTGCAGCAGGTTTTGTAACAGTACTACCCCATTCCCCCTTGTCAAAAACCCATTTAATCCCATGTTTAAATGGGGTTTTCACCAGTAGGAATGGGTTTAAGCATTTACACTCAGGTCAAATCAATGCAATCCACAGAGTTTTTATTAGCTATGGCTCCAATTGGCATATTTTGAATGTTACACATTCATTTCTTTGTTGTCTGCTGTATTGTATCTGGCGCAGCGCTATGACATGCATTCATCTCCAACCATTGGCAGGGTCATTAGCATTAATGTTTGAGACAGCATTCAATATAATTTTTCTTTCTTTTGGCTTCTCCCTCATAGGGGTCGCCACAGCATATTTGATTTGAGATTTTTACCCCAACCCTTTTTACCCCTATTATGAAAGAGATTTAACTTCTGCAAAGGTTGTCAAGCAAAAACCTTTTTGACCCAACTTGACCTCCAGTCTGATTGTTATGAGTCTGTCCCTTATTTGCCGACTGTAAAACAGCAGGAACAGTCTGTCAGGCAGCTACAATCCCCGCCGTCCTGAGGTTGCACATTCTTGTTTGTATTTCCACAGGCAGTGCAGCTTTACTGTAAACACCACTGTTGCATAATTCACAGCAGGGGGGGAGTGAGGCAGCTGTTCCTGAAGAGTGTCAGGTAATGGGCATCGAGATGCTCCTGAGTCTCAGATTTTCCACCTGCTTGGTGAGCATCTGTCTGTCATCAGAAAGCAATCTCACTCTTTATTAATCTGTTGGGTTTGCTAATGAATTTCATCTGGAGAATTTCATAGGGCTCCCAAAGGTCATTGCTTCCTGCTTGTTTCTTTTTCATCTAATCCTTCCCTCTTCTATTTTAATTTGTGTGCTACAAAGAGGTGTACAGTACTTAATGTTGGACTGGGCAGTTATTTAATAAGTGCTGCAATGCAATTTTCTGTATTTCTTTATTTTCTTTGCATCCATATAATAGATGGTTACCCTTTGTTGAAATCAACATATACACACAGTTATCTGAGAAGAATAACAATGAAGTCAATCAGTAAGAAAAAAATTAACCAAAACAAAAGCAACAGAAACACATTGCAAGATTGCAAGACTTTGTGTATGTGTGATGAAAACGATCTTTGGGAGCATCATTTCACTCTGCAAGTTTATTTGACATTTGGCTTGCTTGGGACCTCACCAGAGCAGGTACTAAAAAGTACCAGTTGTACTACAACTAATGGGAAAACAAAAACAAGTAGAGTGGAGCCATGCCCAGCCAAGCCTTGCTGGAAATGTGTAGTGGAAAAGCGGCATTAGAGGTGGTTCCTATTGGATGATACTGGCTGTCAATCACACTGGTGTTCATTCATGTGCCATATTTTATTGTTGAATTTCCTCTAAATGGCAACATAAGTGATGAAATTGGCATTATGTGCTATTGAAGATGACTGGGAAAACCATAAGAATCCATCTATTGTTTCATCACCTGTATGTCTATGGTAGCAGCTACTGAATGAAATCTGCTGGGGATTCTGTGGTGTCTACACATGCACTATACATGTTTATTATAAAAATGAACACTTATCGTCATGCCATTGTATCAGAGTAGCATCTTGAGAATAAATAATAATCATGATTAATTATTTCGAGCAATAACATGACTGCAAACGTGTCAGTGTGCAGCACATTCTTCAGCTAATTGTTGTTGTTCTCATGTGGTGACAAGATTGATGTGTGGTCTTTGTTGCTCTTGTGTTGTTGCTGTGAATGCTTGGGCTGCAGCACATTTGTCAAAATGTTGCAAAGGTTGAGATGGAAAGAGAGGAGAGCAAATAACTTTCTGCTGAGGTTTTTTTTCTGAATGGTGGAGGGAGGGAGGGTGTAGCTGTGTGATCACTCCTGCCTGATCCTCCTGCATACGCCCGGTCACTGCGCTGCGTATACGGTCTCATTAGTATGGGTGTCGGTGCCTCTCCTTCAGCCGGACCTGCCATGCCTCTACAGTCGTATAGAGCTGCTTGCCTGCCTGTCTGCCGCATTGTCCCTGGTTGGCCAGTGTGAGGCTGCCAGCTTCATCTCACCCCAGGGATGACAAAAATGTGCAAGTATCAAACCCATAATGTCATGATTGAAGTAAAAGACACATGCATATTTGAATTTACAACACAGAAAAACATGGTATATGTATAGGAAAACAAATGCAGGCCATCACTGCATTTATAAAACCCATATTACAATAAATTGTGACAATAAACTATACTATAATCTTGAATATTTAAGGAATGTATTACACGATCAGAGTGATTGTGAGTTAAAGTGGACTCTCGTGTGTATTTTTAATATTTTGCAGCTTTTTTTTGGAGCAGATTTTCTTTTTCTGAATCCAATGTTGGATGCATGCACTTGACAGCCAAGCACATTTTGTTTGTTTATTCTGACAGTTCTGGCAGTAGCTGTGCCGTCTCCTTCAGAGGCCTCACAGGTGGTGATGTATACGGTACAGTCCAAGGTCAAAACTGGCACAGAGAGCGAAAAAAAGAAAACGAAAAAAACATGCTGGCACTTGTATGAATCAACACCTAACATGAAAAAACAAAACAGATGTTTAGACAAGCTAAGCTTGTGAGACAGGGAAAGGAACACATGGCAAGGAGTGTGAGATATCTTGTACACAGATGACATGAATTTTAATACTAGAGTACATAGACAATTACATTTAATGACACCGGCTTGCCTCTGATGAAAATGAGTGGTGGAGCCAGAGCTGTCCACATGACTTCACGTAACTTACTTTAACTTAAAGAAACAGTGACATTTTGGGAAATACTCATCACTTTCAGGCATAAGCGAGTTGTAAGGATAAAGGCGGAGAGTGTTGCTAACATCCTACAAAAAAAACTGTATTTCAGCTGTTTAGAACTTTTCTTTTAACCATCAGGAATTGTAATATTGTACTGTATAAATAAACCTGAGACTAAGCATTCTGGCCGCTTAAGCCTGTCAAGCAAAAAAAAGAGCTGAAAAGCAAATGATTTTTTGTTTCATTCCAGCAAACCATTTACTGAGCAACTGTGTTGTGATTTACTGTCAAAAACAGTAAATCACAACACGGTCGTTCTGTCGAGCCGAGCAGGCTTCAATCAACCACCTCGTTGCAACCTCAGCCTCCGCCTAACAGGCTATTCAGGGTGACGACAATGTCCAAAGTGTTAAAGCAAAGTGAGCTGTGCAATGACAAAGAATGAGAAGGAAGGGAGGATGGTGCGAGTATGAAAAAGAGATAAGAGGGGAGGCGTTTAAGTATCTTTCTCTGTGCAATCAGAGCTTTTTGTCCTTTGTTCCTCCTGGGTGCTAATGGACTTAACCCTCCTCTCACTCTCTGGTGCCAACTCCAGCTGACATGGGGCGAAAGGTAGGGTACACCCTGGACAGGTCACCAGTCCATCACAGGGCCACATAGAGACAAACAAACACCCACTCTGACACCTACAGTCACTTTAGTGTTCCCAATTTGCCTAATCCACAGACTACACCAACTGTGTGGCCCTTTCTACCATCCAGTAACTTAAAAATATTCAATTCTATCAGCTGACAAAGTACAAAATATGTCTCCTCATCACTCCAACAAATGCACCGGCCATATTTTGTTGCGTATGGCTTCTATTATTTCAGGGTATTAATGAAGTTTGGGAATTTTGATGCATGTGCAAAGCACCAAGGCCAGCTAGAGTCCAGATTCTGGTCCAACTGAAGGTCTGTACACGCAGTAGTTATTTGACTTTCACTTGCATTATCTGTCCAACCTTGAAAAATTCAATTTAGTACAATTTCAGATGGATTCGCAGGTTTGTAAGTCCTCTATTAATCAAACTCGCATAATAATTAGGTTTTTTTTGGTCATGAAAACATACTCAGTGAGACCATGAGATGAAACTGTTCCTGCCATTGCAAAGTCACCTGATTATGTAATATTCTGTTTTTAGCCTCCTCGGCATCAGCTCAATCAATACAATCTAAAATGAAGCACCCCAGCTCTCACAGATACAGATAGGAGTTAAAATTAGAGCTGTTATTTTTCATTTCCTTGATGTCATATTACGTAAACGGGTTGACAATGCCTGGTTTGTGCTGTGATTACACCTGGGGCCTCGCTGCGAGGTTTGCCATTTCCCCGCTAACTTTGAGGCATCACATTTCAGTCGTCATGGTTCCGTGGACTCCCCTCCCACCTGCCCCATCTGATGTGCGCTGCAGGAGTGAGAGTTTTTACAGGCATGACTCGGAGACAGTGACACCTACCAGTTTTGTTCCTCGCGTGCTCACAGCGAGACATATTGACATGTTGTCCCAGTGTTTTTGATAATGCGCCGGGCGCCGCTAGAGAAGACGCCCATACATCAACATGTGACAGGTCTGTCAAGCAGCAGCCTTCTACTCCATCACTTACATTCTCTCATTCATCCCGTATGGTCGCTTTCCGTCTGTGCTGCGACTGCGGCGACTGCCATTTTTTGTACCTAAATGTTGTCTTCATTTGTTTGTTCTCTCAACTTTCTTTTCCTCTCAAGTATTTCTCCTTGTCTCTGCCCTTGTTACTGCCTGTTCCTTCTTTTTAATGTTCTTGGCATCCTGACACCAAGTCTGTCGCACTGAGAGTCTCAAATTTCACTTTGACTCATACTGTCTCTTCCCCGTCCCTTTCATTGGTAGAGGCTTTCTAAATTGTCAGTTTTGATTAAAAACAACTAAATGGAAGTGGGCCTGGCATCACGAGGGCAGTGACGTGCGTTTTTTGAGTATAAAAATGATTAAAAATGAAAATGAATTTATTGTACAGACAAGTGGATGACAGACGAGACTCACCTGCCTCCTCTGACCTCACTTCCCTGCACGAGGTGGCTCCTGTAATGGAAATCACATGACAGTATGTCATTACTGTTTCTCTGCTGTCTTTGCATTTCTCCTAGATGCTTATAGAACCTTTACTTTCGTTTCACTTTCGTTTCTATGCCCCCGACTTAACCCCAGAAAACCCAGAAGTTGACTGCACATGCTTTTTTCCCTAGAAAAAGCTGTGTCACATACACAGACGGGATAAAACAAACCATGAGTACTTTCTCATGGTTTGACACACTGGCTTGTTTGTCAGTGAAGACATTTCAAGTTTTTATTTCATCTCTCACCAACTCAACAAATTATCATTGAAATCTTTTTTTCCCCATAACTCCCTTTCATTGCATTGTCTGCCCCCGCTGTCTTAGCTTTATGTAATTATAGGAAACTAATTAAGAACCACAAAATATGGGTCGCCCATACTCCAATTACTGTGAATTTAACTTTGCAACAGAAGTCCAGCGTAATTTAACTCTTCTGAAACTTTTATATAGTTAAATCAATAAATGGTATCGGATGAAAACAGTCTTGCTGGCATCAGTTGTGTGTTAGAGAGAGAGAGAGAGAGAGATGGGAAAAGTAAAAACCTACAAGAGAAAATGGTTTTAAAAATGAGAGAGGCCTTGGTTTGAAATTAGTGGTGTTAGCAGCTCCTGGGGGTAAAGCAGGGCAGGACAGGCTCATTTGTCACCAGCTGAAACCTTTAAGGCTGAGTGGGCGGCCGAACAGGTGAGCGTGGTTTACCACGGAGCTGAATTAATGGTGCTTGTGCTCTGGTGAGGAGACGGTGTCACGTGTTTGTGATTAATTTCTGTTTATATCACTGATTTGAAGGATGCGGCTGATGTTGGTGCTAATGAAACTGGACACAGTGTTGAAAGGCACCTATCAATCTCTATGTGTAATAAACCCAAACAGTGATTGTCAAACAGTAGCTTAGCAACATGTTTATTGACGAGTACATCAGCTGTGTAGTATTCTCTCGACGTACGCAGTCAGGCTAAACATCTGAGCAGGGTTGTGTTTGAATGTAATGGTCTTTGTGCACCTGACACTGGTTTGTGAACTGCCATTTTGAGGACTAAAGCACTTTTCTAGTCTTGAAAAATGTTCTATCACTATCCGTCCATCCGTCTATCTATCTATCTATCTATCTATCTATCTATCTAAATATCTATCTATCTATCTATCTATCCTTTCACACGCTGCCGGCACAGTCATCAGGAGCAACGGGGGTGCCTAGTGTCTTGCCTAGTGGAGCCGGGAATCGAACCCACAACCTCCTTGAAGGTTGAGCTACTGTCGCCCCAATGGTGGTGAGCGCCATCTTGGTTAAAAGCACAAATTATGTGTAAATATAAACAATATAAACCAAATGAAGTGAACATATTAACAGTAACAAGAGTTTAAAATCAATTTCAAAAGAAAAATACTAATAATAATCATGACAAATGAAAAAAAAGAAATCATACACAAATAAAACGATAAATAATAAGGTGCACATTCTTGGCAAATAACAATATTAAATCACATTTCCTTGAACCTACTTAGATAAAGAAGTAAGTGGCCATCCCCTTCCATTCATTTCCTTTATTATTAATCTGATAAATACATTGTTCTAAACAAGCTGTCTTGGTTAGTTCATCACTCCATCCTGTTGTGAGAAGTATATTTGTGTGGATAGGCTGGACTTCCTTGGCAAAATACCCAGAATAGATAAAGCTGGTCCCTCCATAAATTCTACCTTCATTGCTTTATTGATACATTGGATAACAGCCACCCAAAGGTCTCACACACAAAAAATATTATGTACCATCTCCAACACTTGTTATTCTCCCAGAGTCCCAAGCTAGACGTTTTTGCTGGAGTCCTGTAGTTCCCATTCCATATTCTGTGGACCAGAACCTAACTGTAACGTGGCACCATCAGAAGAAAAAACACAGGGATGAGAGGGTGGAGCTGGGAAAGAAGTGGGGAAATTAGCATTCCCAGGAGTTTAAAAAAGGTAATAAACGACTCTACCTGTTTTCTCAAATTAGTAAAAATCTGATGTCACAATGAATACCAGTTCTTACTGTTTTACTTTGGTCCCTCGTTCAAACTCACCAGTGAGTGAACAATTTATGCTCAAATACAATCGAGTAAGATTGCTGTCCCGAGTTGTAAAAAGTATGTTTTGCTGAAAACATTCATGACTAACATCGATGCTAATGGCCTGAATATGAACGCACCGTAAATGACACCAGAATTTGCATCGCTGCTAAAATAAAGCAGACAAAGTCGTAATTATCGTCTCGCGTTCTCCCTGATGCTGATCGCAGCCAAAGCAGATAAAAACCTACATGCACTGCAGAGTCATCTTCTCCAGGTGTGAATGCCACTTAAACACATTCCCACTGGTCAAAAAAAAACCTGGTTAATCCCAGGATTAAATGGGCTTTTAAAAGCATAGAAAGAGGGTATTACAGCATAAGGACAGGCAGGTCACCATGCATGACAGCTGCAGTCGATCACACCATCGCCACACCCTAAATCATGCCCTGCCTTATTGTTTGTTTACTCTGAATACGACCATAATTTTTAAATGTTTACTGATGTAACTCAAAAGAATACAGGTGTCAGACATGTTGGCTTCACTCTCTAAACCTATAGATTATGTTCATTGTTAAGCAGTTAATAGGCACATTCTGGTTTACTGAGTGACTGGGACTTGATGTCTTGATTTTATGCTTTTGCACAAAAAAAGAAAACAAAAATCAATTCCCTTTAAGTCATTAGCATTGGTTCTGGCCAGGTTTGATTCATGGGACCCCTTGTCTATTGATTGAGGCCATTTTGTTCTGGGATCACGGCCTCCTCCTCCTCCTCCTCCTCTGACTCAACATGTGGTCAGGATTTCCATTCAGCATTTCTTTATCAAAGAAACTCTGGCATCCACAAATGCTGACACCTGGTTCTGAGTGAAGTATCCTTGATAGAAAGTAACTATTGCATTATTTATGGGCTTGTTGTTCGGTACTGTAATTGTGAACCTTATATGTTTTTCTCCACACACTCATGTGTGTGATAAGATCCCAGCTTTTCTTTTGATCCCTGTTAGTGATCTCAAATCTAAAATGTCACCTTGTAAAGATAATATCATCTAAATAGTGCAGGGTATTTGGTGAAGGTTTTTTTCGTTCCTTGCTTAATTACTTTGTCATCAAAACAGCATAACTTTATAATTCCTTTAGCTTATCAACGCAACAGATAAAATCCATTTTTACAATCCACTTATCGTTGAATGTATCATCCTGTCGTCTCGGTGAATCTGCTCATCAGCACCGCTGCAGGATAGACAGCACACGCGTTTTTGAGTTTGCTTCAGAAGTATATCTGAATCATCGCCCTCTAACTATGCATGCAGCGAGCTGACTCACAGCGTGGTGGTGTCTTTTTTTTTTAAAGCAATCAACTGGTGTAGTGCTGATGTCAGGGATTATTCCTTCCAGCCAGACTCTGCAGTCACGGAATCACAACATACTTTTTGCTTTCCCCCACTGTCTAAAGCTTAAAATGTTCCAAAGTGTGAGTTAGAGGTCAAATTAAACACACGAAACATAGGCTTCTAAATACAGACATATATTACAGAGTTACATAAGCACAAGGAACAAAGACACATACTGACAGCCGAGGGTGCACATACTACATATTAAATAGTTAAACTCAATATTCTGTAGTTATACTGTACTATAAACACATAGCTAAACCCAAGTATTGATGTCCTGCTATTTCAGGCTTCTGGTGTGAACCATTTTTATATTTCAGCTACTCAACTATAGATTTTGATGGTACGATTATTGCCTGATGAAAAACCCCGGTTTCACAGTTTTATGCTATTTTTCCAATACGACACAAGCGCATGAACATCTTTAATTATAGGTCTTAGAGACCCTTTCATGAGCTACGTCATAGAAATGTGCGTGCGCAGTGTGGGGTCAGAAAACACCCCCGTACCATTTACTTGTACAACAGTCCAACACATAAGATGCCTACTTGCAGCGTAGTTAGCTGTGAAGAACCAGCAAGTTTGCGTTTGTAGTGCTCACTTCTTTTTATATAAGTTATCATTTATCAGCTCTTTCTGTTAGATTACAATGAAAAGCCTGTGTGTCAATGCACATATGTATATGAAAATATGAAACCTTTGCTGTCTAAAGTTATGTTGTGGTCGTTGTGGACGTAGCTAGCTTGTAGTTAGCTGCTGGCCGGCTAGCGACTAGCGCTAGCGCAGATAAGTCAACGTGGTGTGCTAATAAAGTTTATCTATAAGGTAAGAGTGAATATCTGGCCACTTGCTAATATCATCTACCCAATCTTTTATGGAAGCTGGGTCAGGCAGACTGTTGCTGTCGGCTAGTACTAACTTATTTAGCTATTGTTTGCGGTCTTTAATAACCTGGATTTGAATGCGATCACTAATCGTGCTCAAATCATCGCCCAGTCTTAGGAGAGATAGAAGTCATAAAATGCTATTATTAACAGTTATTATGATTAAACATCTGCCAAAAACCAAACTACATATCAGCCATTGGCCCTAGAAAATCCCATATGTGTTGACCTGTAGATCTTTAAGTTACAACATTTGTAATAATGGTCAGAATGCACAGATGATGACTTGTAGTCACCGTTCAGTCAGTGTTTACTATTCCCACTCTTCAGCAAGCGTGTGTGTGTGTGTGTGTCATTTCAGTGATTAAGATTTCTCTCATGACGCATGTGAGAGCTTCACTGATGCAACTCATCGCAGTACTGACAGTGGCTCACTGCATGAACGACTTAGTGATAAGCTGTTTTACCAAATGCCACGTGTGTGTGTGTGTGTGTGTGTGTGTGTGTGTGTTCGTGTGTGTGTTTGCTACAGCTGGCTCGACAGCAGCATAGTGGTGATGGAGTGCTCACAGCAGGCTGACCAGAGTAATGAAAAGTGCCTGGTTGCAGCTGATACACAGCTCACCTGAAATGGATATCCAGTCATGCACACACACACACACACACAGTCACGATCTCACCCTGCTACAATAAGCTTAAAACATTTTAGAGGACACTGCCATCACTTCATTTATCAAGCACATTCTTCTGACCACCTTACCACCTTGAGTAAGATTTATGTGTGACGCGATCTAACTCTAAATGGCAAAAGACATCCTCCACCGTGTCAGTGATATTGACTGAGGTTTCATAGATGTTGTTGTGGAAAATTGACCAGTTTAAGTGGGCTCCACCCCAAGGAAACAAATCCCCCCTCTTTTATCATGTCTGTGGCCGTGAGGACACTTGCGTGTTGTTCCTGTGGACATAGACGCGGTGGTTCTCTCGCTTGATCTCACTGTCGGATCGATAAGATGTTTGGAGCCGTCTCATGGGTGTCGTCCCCCAGAATCCCCTTTGGCAGATGCTTATTCTGAGGGGCTTTGTCTTTAGCACAAGGACAGACAGTGGCAGGGGTCACTCGCTGTGGCAGACTGGTCAAGTGGAGTCTCATAATGGAGCCAGTTACCTGGAGACTGCCTTCTCCCCGAGGCAAATGACAGCATTGCTTTGTTTGTACAAATCCCCCAGAAGCAACACATTTAAAGTCAAGTGACAGAGCGGTGTAAAATTCAGGAGGAAGATTACTCTTTATCACTGGAACAAAGGGAAAAAAAAGGGACACAGATGTTTGGGTCAGAGAAGTTGCACGTCAAAGCCAACCTGTGGTTATTACGGTAATTGCACTCACTCTGTTGCAGGAAGCCGGAGAATCAGTATCTTTGTCGCCAGAGAGGAGAAATTTGGAAAAACACATGTACATAGTTTCCATTTTTTTGGCCCATTTTTGGACATTGAGACAAAGACTGAAACAAATATTATTTTAAATGTGTTTTGTACTGTTCAAATTTATCACATAAAATCTGGTGTTTGTGTACAACTACAGTGTTTTTTTCTAAATAAATTTTAATGTTAATACACCATTTTAGCATGCAGTAAATTGTAAATAACTGCCAGATATTCAAAGTTATTATGGAAAATGGGCAAAAGCACTTGGTTACAGGACATTTTCTGACCCTTTTATGGTTAAAATAAGCACAAAAAAAGTCTAGACGGACATTTTGAGGCTTAGGTGTTAAAGGTTAAGATACAATGATTTCCCTGCTTCCCATTCATTGTCTGTGGAAAAAGCCACATAGTGCATTTTGTGATACAGGTTATCATGTTGGCCACTGCTCATTTGCACCATTTCTACAGATTTTAGCTTTTTAAAACTTGATTTATAGAAAAGTGACTCATCCATTTCATTTCCTCACTCCGCTATGCAGCACATTCAGCCTGTCACTTAGTCAGCTGCCCTCGACAAATCCCATCTCACCTGCAGACAATAACAGCCAAGATAGATTCATAGTCCAAACACTGACGTTAAACATAATGTGAACCGTTCAATGTGCAAAGATATTTTAATCCTGACGGACCAAACAGAGTCTGGGCTCACAGTGACTTTCTGACATACAGTATGTCATACACAAGCAAAACATGATACATAACAAAGACCAGATACAGATTATAGCTGCCTGATGGAGTCAAAGTTTCAATTATTGTTTTATCTCCACAGGTTTGATATTACTATTATATTATATTAGTATGTTGTTCTTGATCAGATCTTATATGCACATTAATAACACATACTATAAGATGGGGTAACATGTTACAGTGATGTAATGTAATATAACTCCTTTCAAATCATCATTAGATTAGATTAAATAGAACTTTATTAATCCCTGTATTGTGATATCTGTTTAAAAAGGTCCATATGCGTCATATTAATAAATAAAGGCATGAAGTAAATGTCTGTCCTTGCTCTAAAAAGTCAGTCTTCCCTGTCTACACATATTTACCCTGGTGGAGGTTTTCCAAAATGACATTTTTAGAAACCTAACCCTAGAATGTGTGTGTGTGTGTTTCAAACATACCTGCTTATATGTGAACGGGGCCTAAAAAGGCTTAAGAGCTTGGCTTGGTATAGACAGTCTGGCAAGTGTAAGGTGAATGTGGATCAATACTACTGTGAGCTCTGGTGAGAAGCTGAGCTGGCAAACACCAGGTGAAGGGCAGGATGTGAAAACCAAAAAGGTTTAGTGTGAGCGTGTTGATGTACACTTCTGCTCCTCTATTGTGGCCACTGGGAGGCTTTGTCACATCAGTGTTAGCATGTTATTTTAGGGTCACTGAAGCGACTGATGCCGTTAGGCAGTGCCTCAAAATAACGTGTTTATGTGAAAGTGACAAAGCCTTCGAGTGGCCACAGTTTCATTTGAACATCAGTGAAATGTCAGCGTGACAGTGCTGCCATTCTTCCAAATAGGACGCCGTCGCTAAAAGGAGATTATTCCCTGTGATTCATTCCTTACACACAAAACACACACTCAATGAAAACGACTTGTATACTGTATGTACAGTGTCCGAGGTTTATTTAAACACTGTTGGGCTGCTGCTTCCCGTTTCCGTGACAACATCTGAGGCAATCGACTGTGCTCGGTTTCCGTAAAGTGTGAGGATCGTACTCGGTTCAGTCATCAATGCACCTGCTCTACAGTAGTTAAGAGTGACCGACAGCAGTACCAACAGCATGCCTGCAGGAAATCATTAGCGCTTGTTTTGTGGTCTGTAAATGCATCACACACACACACACACTGTTGGTGAGCCTGGCAAACTTGCTGCATCATTTTGAGAGTGCTGCCATTTTAGCATCACTGCATGAGGAGTTCATGCTGTTACACTATTTATGTTGTATTCCTTTATATTTGTTTGTTTTTTTAAACAAACCTAATCAAAGAACATGTTGAGTTGTGTTCTTCCATTTCCCATGCCTGTGACCTCCCACAGCGTCTGGCTCATTGGCTCATGCTTCCTGCTTTTTGTCCTCGTTGAAACACAGAAGCTGGTGCCATATATTTCTGTTTGTGATGTAACCACTCAGCGTGACGCCTGTGCGGTGCCTTGATGCTGCTAAGCTGTTTACAGTCATTTAATGTGCTGTCATTTCCTCCGGTGTCATGTGCCTTGTCATTGCCGTCTCGGGCCTAAGATGGTGGCTCACGAGTCTGCCGTCACTGGCACAGGAGAACGTAAGAAAGCACAGTCTGGAGCTCAGCAGAGCAGTGTCTGTCATGACCAACTTCACAGAAAGGCCCAGTCCCATTTCTCTTCCCCGACCTCTGCCCTGAGTAACAAGGGGTTAGCAATTAAAATCCACACCCACAAAATGGGACATCCCTTCGAGGGATGGGAATCGGTATCGGTCAGTATCCGTTACTGGTCCTAATCACTGGAATTGGACATTGGACGGATAAAAATGTACATACAGTATATCGCATGCTTCACTATGCACTGACTGTAAAAATGTAACTCAAAACCAGCAAAAGCATTTTAGCTGAGTCATGTTTGGGCTGTCTATTTGTTATTTTTGGGAGAACAATATTTGTGACACAGTCGAAGAATTACGTCTTTGATGGTCTAAATGGTCTAAAATGACTGTCGGACTAATATCGGTACTGGTAGATACTCGACTTTGTGATATCGCTATAGGACACACAGATTCCTAATCCCTTGAAGTACGTGATACATCATCACATAAGCAGAGGCGACATTATTTGCCAAAGAAACATCATTTCTTTTTTAAATTTTTGAAGCTGCTGTTAGTGGTTGAGATACTCCGATTATGGATTATGGGCATTATTAAGCATTTGTCTGCAGCAAAGCAGAGACATGTCGAATAGTAATACTGATCACTACTTGGTAATACCAGCATATGGTATGTCCAAGAGACGGCAAACAAGTGTTGTTGTGGTTGGGTAAGCAACTCATTAACCAACATTACCGTTACAGTTTCCTTGGAGTCGGTTAATCTGGAAAAATCTCATCCAAGCAAGCGCTGACTCCTCACCTGACCTAACTATGTTAGGGGACATCCTACTTCTTCATGTGAATGTGCAACATGGAGGGGTAGGGCTAAATGGTAAGGGCTAATAAACCCTAATCTAGGTGTGAAATGGGATTGAGCAGCATTAAGAAAGGTTGATGCGATGTCCACCATGTCCGCCAATTTTAGGTGAGCTCTTTTCAATTCAACAAAAACACCAGCTATGAAGTGAAAGGTCCCAGATCTCAGTTTAGGCTTTGTGGAGTTTGAGCTGAACGCATAAAAGGGATTTGATTGGCAGACGCTTGCGCCGTCACTTGGAAGGTAAACTTCTGCACAACGTGAGCAAAGCAAAACAACGGCTCACCAGTGCACTTCGGCAACACTTGACACCACCCACCAATTACAGGTGAATGTGAAGCATTTCCTTCACTGCGCTCGCACTTCTGAATGAAGAGTTTTTCATGGATCGACAGTGACTTATTGCTCCGAGGACTGTTACGATACAGCGTAGTGGGAAAAACCAACAAGAACGTGGAGACTTCCTCTTTCCAACGCCCAAGGAACCACCAGCAACACACTGAACAAACACTTTTAAAGGTTTATTAAAAACAAGCACATGTCTGCTGACTGTGAGGGGTTCAAGGGTTGTCCACTGAAGCTGGGACGATCGGGCCTCTTATACTGGATCCTCCTGTGCAGGACCAATCAGCTCCCAGGATCCACCTGGACACTCACACACACACATCATTCAATCAAACATGCACACCTGCAACACATCACACACTCCCATGCAGACACACCCACACACACACACAAGGAAAAAGCAGCCATGACCCTGGTGTGGTACCAGGACACAGTACGTGTAGTAGTATCTTATACTTTTACTGTATTTCCACCCATGTCCCTTTTTTTATATCCATAACCTTTACGTTCCAATAATTTGGTACAAAAAGTTTCACAGTATTCTCCGAGTATTCCTCAGAGGGTTTTCAAACTTGGTCGTGCACAGCTCATGGAAGCAATTAAGGTGACCTGGTTTTAAAACTCTCAGCAACCAGATTGCTGCAGTTCATGCCAAAAATGATTGTCCATCAAAAATAAATAAAGGTCTGGAAACTGGCGGAGAATTTTGGAAAAGGATGCTAACTTGCTGTGAGAGTTTTTCTCTCACAGCAAACCAAGTAATTGATAGCTAACAGTAAATTCATCGGCAAAGATAATTTGACATGTAGTGTGTTGAAGTTCACAGCTATGCCTTGCTTAGTAATGTGTCATAGATGTTGACAGCACACCTGGAAATCCCAGCTCTCAATCGTGACACGACTGCTTTACAGTAGTTCCATTGTCATTGTAGTTTATACTTTTCCCCTCTCAACATCGGAGGATAATTCAACTTTCATTTAGCCTGACAGTGTGGAAAAGTTTGTATTCTCTATTAAAAACAGAAGATAATGATCTTAGGTACATTTGTTTTCTCACTTAGACTTATTTATTTTATTTTACTAATACTGACCTTTAAATCTTGCATATATCGCACAGGCAGTTTTTTTTTCTGTTGTTCTTGAAGCACATTTCTTTTTTTTTCTCTGCACAACAAGTAAAAGGTGTTAGAAATGATGCCTAGGGTGTTTTATTACTCTTATTCTTATTCTTATTATAAGACTGTAGCTTTAACAGAGCTGAGATGAGTGGATTTTTCCGAAGTTATCAGAGTTAGAAAAAAGCGCTAAATGCAGCAACAGAGACGCATGAGCTCACATCTGCAAAAAACAAACTCTGTGGACTATTTTACATTCAGTACCTATTTTTCCACACAGACCGAGTCTCTGGAGGACAGTGCCTATTAGTGCATGATTGACATTGGTGGAATTTCTTATGTAATCCATGGAGGGACAAGGACATTGTTATTGTTCGCTTTCTCTTGTCATCTGAGTTTAGCAACAGCTGCAAGGTTGTTGGGTTTTTTTTTTCTCTTCCCCCCTTCTGGTTTAGCTCCCAGGGCCAAATGATTCAGAAACGCTGTCACATGACACAAGATAATGAGCTGACAGCACTACTGCAGCATGACAGCAAAGAGGCCTGCTCCAATACGATGCAGCAACGTGAGCCTGAGTGTTCAAGGACAATGCTTTGTCACTTAAAAGGGCTGTATGCATTGTGTGACGCTGTGTGCGTGTGTGTATGTTTAGAATAATATTATACAGGGTGTGTATGAGCACCTTCACGGACGTTTATAATAAAGCATATTCTGGCCTTGGTGTACATATATATATAGTGCACTTTAATGTATTGCCAAGACGAGCTGTCAGTTTGGTTCCAGCCTTGAGAGTAAGTGTCCTAAATCCATATGAAATCCACACTGGATGCAAGTTTCTACATTGTTTGATCCACACGACGTAGACATTGCTACTGGTAGAGAATGTAATTGCATTAAAGGCCAATTATCTGCCTAACTGAGTCCAGACTGAGACCACAGCTGCCAGATGTACAACACACACACACACATGCTCTTTAAAACGTCTCATTTTTGTCTTAAAACTGTAGTGTGTAACCATTTAAACATAAACAGGACTCAGGACCACTGTCAGATGAGTTCAGACGTGGTAAATTAAGTCTATCAGCTCCGCACGACTGTCTCAGTGTTTCTCAGTGCGGCTGCGTTTGTTCTCTTCCCCCCGCTGCACGCATGAAGGGATTTGTTTGATGTCAAGACAACGAAGGCACTGGCATCATTGTGCTAGTAAAGCGAGCCGGGCGCTCATAGGTTGGAGTTTGACTGAAAAGTTGGTTTAAAGCACCGCTTACGAAAAAAACGAGAGCACATTTTCTCTTTGACCTTTATCTCAGTTTGAGATATTGTTTTATTTGTCGTGTGTGTGTACAGCACTTTGACTGTATAGACGATGTTCAGCTGTTTACACACAGTAACAGTTCACAATACTTAGTTTTCTTCCGATTATTTTTAGGCCTCACCTTTCAGATCCTGCCCTCCTCTGCAATCAGCTCATTCCCCTCACCTGTTGTTCCACTCTCACACCTGCAGCTCATTCGTTCCCCAGTATATATACCAGCTCACTATCACCTTACCTGTGTTTGTCCTAAGAGCTGCAAGATTCATGCCTGATGTTAATTGGATTTGTTTGCCTTGTTGCACTGAACACTGCTTTGAGTTGACTTGACACTGACACACAGACACTGCCTCAGTCAGTTCTGATAATATTTCTTGACAGAGCTCCTTTTTCAGATGAAGGATCATTTTACATCATTTTGTTTCTTAGAGATTTAACCTAATCAGGTGTCTAGGTTAAGACAATCGTCGTCTTGCTTTTACAGAAAGTTTCATCCAAGAGTTTGGCTGTTTCTCTTCTTGTAAAATACTGAGGCTTTTGATGGATTTAATAATTTACGCTCAACAGCAGGCATTTGCCTCTTATTAGGTTTTTTGAGGGGGTTGTGGGTTATTTTTTTGTACAAAAAGTGCAGTGTCAGCAGAACCAAATATATATATATTGATTTGATTTTATTTATTTTACTACCTTGTTAAATCATGAGCTCACTCTACAATCAATGCAACTCAAGCTGAAATGTTGGTCTGCAATTCACTTCTCTAATGTTACAAGAAACAAAGCCTTGAGTCGCAGTAGCCTGAAGCAGAGATGAGGAGCAAGTTACAGGGGTCCACTCACCACCGTCTAAACTCCAGTTTTTTTTAATTTATTTTTTTTATTGTTTTCCATTTTCAAACCTGAGGTTTAGCAGATTTCACACATGAATCTGTGCAGTCGGAAAATATTTTACACAAGTTATAGCATTGATTTTCCCTTAAAACGTGAACTTTTGATTTCCAGCTGTATGCTTTTCTACAACAGAGAGATTTGTTGGTCATTTGAACAGACATGCAGTGATCTTAGCATCACACTACCACAAATCCTCACTGACAAGTGACAAAATCGAAATAGTGAGCTCAGAGTCAACGCAGTCAGAGTTCAAACTGTCCTGACATTTTGTCCCCAAAGCACTGAATACACTGCACTACCCATGATGCAACTATTCGATGTCTATTACTTTATATATATATATATATATATATATATATATATATATATACATATGCTTTATGACAAATTATCTTTTTGTTTTGTTATTTAAGAGATATAATTGTTGAATATTACTTTGTATATATCTTTCATTATAAATCCAGAGGGCTTTATTTCTTTCCCAAATACAGTATATAATGTTTTTGTGGTTATACAATGCTTTTCAATTAAAAACGGCTAAATTAAGGAATATATCCTTTAAATCTCTTAAATTGTGATTATCTCAATGAAAGAAATTGTCAATATTTAAAATGCCAGACATTTTTCTGATGCCAAAATAACACAGATAAGCAGTGGGGGACAACTGTCCCATGTTGTCATAAATGTACTAAACACACACACGGAGTACACACACACACACACACACACATTACATAAGTCCCCATCATGAATATTGATAGTAACGAGCTTTTCCACTGTATCAAGGTTCAAGCTTATGAGAAGGGATTGTCCCTCATGGCGGCGGTGGCACTGTCATCAAATGCAGATATGCAGTTCATCTAATATTGAATATCACCCGGGGTGGGATCCATAATTCATCATCTAAGTGAAGACGTGACTCTCATGAAGTGGATGAAATTTACAGGCTCAGTGGAAGGGGTTGATAGAACAATGACCCACACCAGGTGCCCTCATTCAGACATGACTGAGATCACTCCGCCTCCCTGTGCCGTATCCCTTTTGAGAGGTGAAGTTCAAGGCTTGTCATTCATGGAGGTTATCTCTGTCTTCCACAGAACCTGCCGTTCGGTGCTCATGCTAATAAGCACGGGGAAGCACTTAAAAGCTTTTAATTTTGCTCTGTTTGACACCATGCCACAGGTGACTTGTCTAATTCATGGAGCAGCAGAGTAATAAGCAAGAGAAACACGCCGAGTCATAGTCCTGCTCTTATTTGCATTCATGGAAAGAAGTGAATGAAAGAAAATGTGGCTTTTCAATGGTTTTCATGATTGTTATGAATTACGGTGACACCTTTCAGACCTGGTATTAACATCAGTCGCGAGTGATCCGATCGCGGGCCCATCATACAGATCTGAACACTCCCAATCTGTCCTGAATGTGTCCTCAGATCTGATTCAGAAGTGGTTTGAGGACACATGTGGCCACATCCCTGACAATACGTCCACAGGTTAGATCAGGGCCTGCTTCTTTAGCTGATGTTATCTGACCCACAACAGTTTCAGGATTATTTTTACACAAATCAGTGGTGTTTTAACCCTTTGTTTACCATCCTGTCGTCACTGACGCGATTTTGGCACGAATACTTTTCATTACCGTAACTCCTAGACCATTTGCGATGAATTCAAAAACTATAAACGACTCTCATGTGGAGGATAAAGCAGTAGAAGATGGATGGATGAATACCGAAAAGCAAAGAAATAGAGCTTTGCACCCATTTACTTATCATTGCGGTAGAACCTCAGGACTTCCGCGGAACGATCGTCCAGCCACAGACGAGATTGTGTCATATGTTTGTGACGAGAGCTTTTCAGTATCACAATTCCTAAACAGTTGAATAACTGCCAGATATTGAAAGTGAAAGTTATTTTGGAAAAAGGGGCAGAAGAACTCACTCACTGAACATTTTTAGACAATTCTACTCCAATAAAATGTCATGATGGTTATAAGAGGGTTAAGCTAAATGCTAACGTCAGCATGAGTAATTTTCATCTGCACCAACGTGGTTTTACATCTACTCTCACACTCACACTTACGGTACAGTCGATTCAGATTGCCCAATTTGCCTAATCCCCAAATCTGCATGTTGTTCAACCCTCATGTGGAGGATAAAGCGGTAGAAGATGGATGGATGGTTTTACATGCATGTTAGTCTGCTGATGTTTTGGGCTTAACATTTAACACAGTGTAAATAATGGAAGTATCAGTAGCTTTGCAGGAATTGATCATAAACAAATATACTGGACACATTAAAAAAGGTTTTGATTCATTCTGATTTTCAAAAAGTCACAAATAAATCCACGATGGCCTAAACGACATAGGGAGGGTTCATAAAGACCGCACCCTTTTGGTAATTACTCAGAAGTCCATAGAGGGCGATAGAGGTTCTGCACTAGAGCTTTAACCCATGAGTGGGGGACCTTTGTTCTATTAAGGGACATTTAGATTTTTTTAACATCTGCCACGGTCAATGTTATTTAACACATTCATTTAACTTCTCTACCCTGATGAATGGGACTTGGGCAAAATTTGAAACGTCTATTGTTTTAAGATGTTTTTTTTTTCTTCAGTCTTTAAATTTCAACTTGGAGGATTTTCTGAACACACACCCTACTTTCCACCGCCTGAACACCTGGTGCATCAGAACTCCACAAACTAGATCCACACATGTATCACAATACTGTCTGGTTACGTGAATGGCTGGTTTTCAATCAGATGTTGGCGTGCCTTTGCACAAGTCACTGTTATTTACTCTACAAACCCCATCACTGTGCGTGTGCAGATTTGCATGCATGTATCTAAAGGCTTGTACTGGGCTATAACTGATAATGTAACCTGTTGCTAAGCTAAATGGTGCAATCCATCATCGGAACGTAACTGCACCTCAGATTTCCTTTGCCGCTGTAGTTGCTGTATCCAGTTTACCAGGATGAATAATTCAAATGATGCACAAGGCCACTTTTAATTTAGACATTCTGAGCAAGCATCCATGTTTACTGCACCATTCCTTTGACTGTCAGCACTTTTTGTCTTTCCTTTCCTTTGTCGTGTTGTGCTCTCGGTGAGAGTACGGGGTGAGATGAAGACAATGAGATGAAAGGAAGGGGGAGAACACGAGGAAGCATTTATGCAGCAGCAGCAAAGATGAAGAGTGTGCGTGCGACGGAGAACGCACACTTGCCGCCGCTCTCAGGTTGGTTGGTCGTTGTGAGATGTGTTGCATGGCGGTGCAGCGGCGACAGACTCTGATGCGGATGCCATCGCGATCAAATGAAACAAGCAGGGAGACAGTCTCAGCGTTCACTCTGCTCGTGCTACAGCGGCGTTATCAGAATGGTTTCACTGTCGGACTCCATAATTGACAGTCCTGCCTCCATTGACTATATTAATTACACCTGCTGTTTTGTTGTCGCTGTTGAACTCCAGGAGGGTTTACAGGTTGTGTTTTGTCTATACGGCTCACGCCACAAATGAGCAAATTGACAGTATTTAACTTTTTTTTACATACTCTGAACAATGGCATAAACACACGTTATTTTTGGTCGACAATATGAAATATTATCTGTAATTATGTGACAGTGTTTTGTCAAGTAAGAGAGAGCTGTCTACTGTTCCGGATTATAACAGGCAAAGATGGATACAAGCGGACCTCTGCCTCTGTGAGCTGGATCATCTCCCCTGTCACTGCAGGACATGTCAGCCTGCACTTACGGCTTTAATTATCCAGAAAGATGGCTTTGCTGCCCAGCTGACAGACGTGCAGTTTAGACGCATGCAGGTGATCTGGAATAGACACAGACTCCAACCCACCAATCATCTCCCATCATGGAGTCAGAACGCTGTGGCACTTCCCTTCCTCTCTGCAGTGCCGAAGGCCGATCGCATGCAGCGTCTTTTTGCGTGTACAAGATGAACCTTTTTGGAACAGCAAGCACTTTAAGCACGTCGTTTTATTCTAATAAGCTTTTAAATGTCCATCATCCAGATGAGACTCCTACATATTTTTCTCGCACGTTTCAAACAGCAAAGCTGGGTGAAGTGAAAATGGCACTGATAATTCATTGTTTTAGTTGTGTCACGACAGAAGCACAACCCCCCCACACAAGCATTCAGGAATTTTTAGAATGTCCAATGCAATCCAGACTTTAAAACAACCACGGTGAACCAAAGTGCTGTACAGAAGAATAAATAAAAGACAGAGGCTTTTATTAGAGGCTCACAAAAGGCGATGAGATACACCTAAAACAACTCAAATAAAAGAATGTGGCATGTGAACTTTTTCTTTTGAACTCAAACATGCAATTTTAGACAACAGAACTAAAGCTTGACTTATAAAAACCTTACTACAAATCAAATCACAATGTCTGTTAGAAAAATTGCATTTGGATATTTTCCCTAACTGTTCAGTTGTAGTTCAAACTGTAGTTCAAACTGACTCATGTGGCAACTGTTAGCACTAGTGAAAAGTGAAAACATGATGGTTTGAAGCCATGCACCGTGCCGTGATGGTCTCTCCCTATTTGGACGCAGCCCTTTTACCGGGGAATATTGTGAACTGTCATTATTTTGGGGAACAGAAAGAAAAAGCCTGTGCTGTGAATAATTGATAAATAACCAGAGATGACGCCTTAAAAGATGATGTGCAACAAAGTAAACTTGCAAAAAAGTCAACAGATGAGTCTAATACACACGTCATTACAATTCTTTAATTCTTTTATATAGAAAAGATGATTGGGGGTTGTTAAAGGGGGGCATTGTTGCCAAATGGTGATAAAGACTTGGCATTATGTTTTCAAGTCCCACTATCAGTTTTATTTTTACAAACATTGAACCTGTTTAGTTCATTTTCACATGTCGGCAACAGGCAACAATTGAAAGTGAAAGTGCAACAAATACACAGCAGTAAAGAATTATCTCATGATGAGTGGAGATGACAATGCGACTATAATGAGCTCTGAAAACAGACCTTTATTTTTCTTCCCCTCTGGTCCAGACGTTTTTAAGAGGTGTAGTGAGACTTTTTAGGTTTGGTAATGTTCAGCATTTCTGTCTCATAGCTGCAGTTGGCTGTGTTTGAGTAACTCTGCATGCATCGCTGGTGCGGATGGGAGGCGGTGGGTAGCACAACAGACCAAAACACCAAGAACAAACATATTGTGACTATACATTGCTACCAGTGAAGCCAGTATTTTAACTTTTTTCCTTCACTCTCACATTCGGTCAATTTAGAGCGTTCAGTTTGCCTTATTCCATAAATCTGCATGTTTTTGGACTGTTGGAGGAAACCAGAGAACCCAGAGAGAACATGCAAACTTCATGCAGAAAGGCCCATAGAGGCGAACCTGCTAACTACTACACCAAGTGTGTGGCCGATCATGCATTTCCAATTGAAACAAAACAAATAGTGTTGGCAACGCTTTATGACCTCACAATCAACACCAGTGCAATGAGACGCTTTCTCTCAGACCTGTGTCCATGCTGACCTCACACATCAGGGACAGTGTGTCCGAGCTGATATTCATTCACAACCATATTGGCATTATGACCTTTCCAGAGAGGCAGAGAGGTGAATTTCACCTGGCACACACACACCTGTAAACTGATCCACACGGAAAACCACCTGGTTGTTGTTCAATCTTCCACAGCCTGCAGCTCTGCGCTGCCTTTTGTAGCGTCAAGCCTCTTTAGTATGGAGGTGACGGCGGACAAAAGGAGACTCGGGAACCGAGGGCTCCGAGAGATTTGTCACATTTTGACAGTCGCTTTGCTCCAGTAACCCATGTCACTCTGGGTCAACGTAATCCACCTCGTTTCTGCACAGAGAAATTTCCCAGGGCAGACAGGATGATGAAGGGCCGATGTGCTGCCGACGTCTTCATGCATGAACCAAAGCAGAGCAGGTAGCGAGATTAGGCTTTTATTGTATTTGAAGGCGCACCTTGTGAGACAAGGATACTTAAATATGTTATGAAAAGGGCAACATGAGTGGCTCTGATTCATGCATCAGTGGCTGGATACTTCTTCTTTGTGTTTGATACGTAACCACATGATACCACATGATATTAAACGACTAAGCTGTTTTTCAGCCTTTGCACTGATGCATTTGCCACATAGCCATAACCTGCCATTTCAAAAACACTATAATAAATATTCTGCTCCCATCAAGAGGAAATAAAAAGCCCACAACATGACTGCCTCTGTGCTTGGTTAAGTGATTTTGGATTTTCTTTTTCCAGTGATTTTGACCCATATCAGACTAAAACTTATGTTGTTATCAGCTCATCCTAAGTAATGTTATGGATTACATAACAACAAGTAGCAAGAGAATGCTGACTGGTTACCTGATGAGAAGAAGTAAAGTATACAGACATACAAGGCTGTGGAGAGCGGGTCAGGGGTTCAATCCCTGGCTCCTCTGGCGCCATCTAAAAAAAGAAATATATATATATGTATATAAATATAAAAATCCGCCCATGGGTGCCTTGCAATGAACATACAATAAAATATAATAATAGTTAATACAGAAAAAGAAAAAGAGAGAGTGAGTGGAACGTCAAATGTAATGATCTGTAACGTAACCATTTCCTGTATTTATTGCTTTTTATTTATTTTTTACCATTTACTATTAGCTATTACTATGCAGAGTAAGCAAATGTTGCTTGACTACCGTACTATATAGTGTTTTATGACTTGTTTTTAAATGTTTTAAAGCAGGACTGTCTGGCATTCTTACTATATTTTAAAGCAAAAGACCTAAAGCAATAAATAATGCTGTATTGATGGTATATACAAATGTATATAAATATGTAAATATGTAAATATAATTGTACTCTTAAAGAAAGCCTTTTTGAGTACTTGTGGTTATTGGTATAGTATTCATTTTATTTTCTCTTGTTTAACGGTCTATGATATTAAGACAGAAGCTGTTCCACCTGTCTTTCTTCCTTAAATATATAGCTATCCCATATGCACTGCTGTTATTACCTCGTTGATTACTCAGGTGAGTCACTTGACTAGTTAGTTATTCTCACAACAGTTCATCACTTTCATCATGATCCATTACTGCCAGTAAACCAACCACACGTCTTGAATTTGAATCTTAAAATAAGGAGCAGAGTGACTTTACCCTTCAGCCATCTTGAGCACACACACACACACACACAATGAGCTGCAGAGACAAAAAAAGAAAAGTTACTTTGAGGAGTCGTCTCAACCGCATCCACTGTGGCATTATCACCTCCCCTTGGGATGCTCTGATTAAGGATTCCTAACCACAGAGATTTATGTGCTGCTTCTTTTACATAAGTCCTTATCTCTGCCGCCATGAATAATTCATGTGAAACTGGAGAAGTGAGAAGACGTTGTGTCAGAGAGGGCCGGGAGACGAGCGAGGACATCTCACCTTGTCTTTGTCGTGAGTTTGTGACCCGCAGTAAATACCGGTTTTATAATTGAAAGTGTGGATCAAACCTAATGTGGAGTCGGGACGACGCGTCAGAATGAGTGACATCGAATGGTTGGACAAACAGATGACACCATGAACTACAGTGGCCTTTACAGAGGAAGCTGTGGAACATGAAGGTGACCTCGTGCCCTTGCCAGAATACATATACAAGCCTTATGGTGAGACTACTCGCCTCGACACTACTCGGTTTGGAATCGGTCACGTTGTTTTCCATGACTATATGACACGCCTCAATGTGGGCGGGGTTGTCATGTCATGCAAACTGCAGAAAAGACCTTGTTCCAACCAGAGCTCAAACAAGGGGCTTCTCGATACAAAAGCAAGAGTGCGAACCACTACACACAAACTAATAGTTCACCACAGGGAATTAGCTACGTTTAAAGCATCTTCATGTCCTTGTTCTGAGCTTGAGAGGAAAAAAAAGCTCATAATGTGGCATGAAAACGTCCAGATTGGTGAAATGGCTGCAGTCATAGTTGCCCTCCTTCTGATCTCAACACACGATGCCTGGAGCTCATCCAGGACAATCATCAGTCAGTTTTGGTTGGGTGGCCACTTCCTGGTTGTTCCAGATTCATTCCATCGAAGAATCATGGAGGCCATTGTGCTCGTGCACAGTCAGGTTTTTGCTGTGAGACTGTATGACAGCTGTGCACCTGTCCAAATCATGTCCACCTACTTAAACTGAACTCAAGATGAAGAGAAGAGAAATTGAGACTAATTTAAAGTGTCTGAATGTATTTTCCTTTATTGTGTAATGGAATAGTTAGTGGCATTAAATGGGAAAACTCAATTAAACTACAGTGCCTCAAATTAAGTCATCAACTTAAATAAATATACAATTACTTCCCACTGCTGTTCTCAATCAGAATTTGAAGACCAAAAGAAGTTTATTTTCCATTTTTTTATGTCATCACTGTTTACATCAACCAACATTTAGAAATCGAATAAACTGTGCAACCATGTTTCTACGGCAGCCCGAACAGACAAACCAGACTACTTTACGGGTTTTACCAGCATGTGCATGCTCATTGTACCTTATTTGGAGTGCAGATCAGAGAGTGGTTTTCACATGAAAACGTATGGATGTAGTCAAAGTCTTTTGTCTTTTGGTTTAGCTTTTAACATCGACTTGCTTCACACTCACAGACACGCTCCTAAACCAGACAATATTCTGACTTATTTTCTGTAATATATTCAAAGTAGTTTTGGTAAAGGTTTTTTTTTTTCTTCCTTCCATTGAAACCAATTCAAAGTCCAGACTGTCAGGAATAAATAGCCAAACAATTGGGGTTCAAAGCTAAGCCTTCTTTTGCCTTTTAAATCTTCCACACAAATGCCTTTTCTCTGTGTCAGTCTCTCTCTCTCTCTTCCTTCACTGCTCAGCTTTATTTCCCTCTTTCCATTCCCCTCCTGCTCTGAAAGTCATTGATTCAGCCATTTACCAGAAAAATGCCGTGGCACGAAAAAAGAGAAAAGACGCGAGGGGTTGGTGGAAACCTTGTGGACGTATTCACATAACACACAATGACAGGAGGTTTGCTGAGGTCTCTTGAGTTTAATGTGTTTGTATTTAATCCCGTCCAATTGACACAGACATGAAAAGCGTTCAAAGTGACCTGTTTCTTGTGTTGATTAAAGATGTAAAAATGCTTCCCTTACGCTCCTGAAAAAAAACTGGACTTTTCTTGACGCTCATCACTTTGGAACGAGGTCAGATTGATGGCGCGCTTGCCAGCGATGTCAAAGCCGACAGATTCAAAAAGGACGTCAAAGCTGTGTCGTTTGGTATTTTAGAATTCACAGAGAGCAACAACTCTTTAACAACAGAAATCTAATGTCAGGGGAGCTTTGTTCTTTGTAGCATGATCCTGCACAAGGAGTGAAATATCTCCTCATGTTTGATTATCAACCTTGAATGTACATTTGAGAATTCAGAGCCTCTCCCACGTGTATCTGTTGTACATGGAGCTCTTTGACGGCTCAAAAGAGCTTAACTCAATTGGTTTTCTTTTCATTTCTATTCATATTATTTTGGGGGCAAAAACTTCTGCTCGTTTACGGTCTTTTCTTTAGCTTTGTGTAATTGTGTAACATCCTGTACACAATTCAAATGACGTAAAAATAATCAAGTATAGGGTCAATATGAAGCTAAATGTCTGTCTCTCATTATAGTGATATTTTTTTACTTTTAATAACCCTACCTGAATGGTTTGTTTAAATTATTATTAGGGCCCGAGCATGAATGTGCCAGTGGCTCCTATTGTTATCCTTCAGATCATTATTATATCTGTGGTTTTCCGGTCATTTTTGAGGCGGTTAACTTGCATAAAAAGTCTCGAAATTTGGCACGGAGGTCGTGCGATAGTGGCATAGGGCCCTTTAGTAGCCCCAGAGCTCTATAGCGCCCCCCAGAAATTTTGTCATGCTCAGAAATTTGGTGAGTTTGTGGCGCATAGTTGTTGAGATTTTAACCAAACTTCCATTTCCATTTCCAATGGACTTCCACTAGCTCCGCCCACCCAGAAAGTTTGGAAAAACAAAAATGTTCCATACGTTAAAAGGCGTGGCCTGAGGCGTGGGGTGAGGGCCCCATCATGACCGCGTGCGGTCCTCATTATTTTGTATCAGGATCTCCAGACACAAAAGTGCTGCTGCTGCTGGTTCCTTCTTATTCAGTAAATAGAGTGATGTTAACATTTTCATCTATCTCTCTTTTAAAGAGCAAAAACATCAAACCTCTCCTGATTATTCCCTCAGTGTTTATAACTGAACAAGCTAATGTGAAGTACCATTGTCTTTTATGCTGTGCTTATTTAAAGACTTTTTTTAATTAAATGAGGAAAATAATTGGACTTGTTTAATGAGCGAATGACAAAAAAAAACTGCACTCAGCGGTTTTTTTTTCACGCTCATTAAAAAAACAAACTTTTTTTCTCTCAGGATTAAAATGAAAACCTCTTTAACTCAGAGAGAAAGTACAGTAGATGATAGGCAGGTCTAGTCTCGAGGAAAGAGTACAGTTTGTTCACAATCTCAACTTAAACAAAGAGAACAGATCACGTTTATTCCACGCTGCTCAAGACGTTGTCTTTTCCTTTTTTTGGAAATGATCTTTTGTTCTTTTACTTCAGCTCATTTTTAAGGCTTTTAAATGACCTCATTCCTCCCAATATCATATATCTTGTTTCCTTTTATGTTCCCGCCACTAAAGTCTTCCCCAGCTTACCTTTTTAAATGTTCCATATGTGTCTCGTAAAAGTGTTGGGGAGGCTGCCGTCTGGTTTCATGTCCTTTTTAAAATGTGTAACGTGCAGCCTCTGGAAGTTAAAATGAGAAACTTTTTTATAAAGGAATAGTAACAACCAACCTTTTCGGTCTGGCTGCTGTATAGCCTTAATATTTTAGTTTTAACCTTCGATTCCTGGATAAATTCCTCTTGTTAATGTTTTTATTGCTATTTGAAATGATTCTGCACATTCATGAGATGAGGTTTTGTTGATGCAGAATATGTACGCACATATGTACGTCTATTTGAATATTGCACTGTTTATTAACAAACTTGCTGGCTGGCCTTTTGACTTCAGTTAACACTGAGTAAGAAAAAAAAAGAAAAAAAAGTAATGATGTAAGTGCAGGCTGTAATTTAGATGCAATTCATCCCCCAGGAGATTAAATTGAAGAAGCGTCCCTGGGTCTATAGTATCATCCCAAGTGTGATGAAGAGACAAAGCCGGATGAACTTCGACCTATAGGCATCCCATAGGCACAAATGTGATACAGCGAGAGAAAGGATGTATATAAGCTGAGGGTTAGATTCCAAGGAGGGTGAGAGATCAGCACTTACTGATGAACTCCAAAGCTGCCGGCTGTCGCACTGACAGACGTTTTCTTTTTTCTTGCGCTGATTGGCAAAGAGTTGACAGAGCTGGAGCTGACGCTGTCCGTGGTGCTGACCTGTGCTTCTGGTGATGAGGAGAGGGTTTCTTTTATAAGCGGAGCAGCACAGCGCACTCAGCTTTGTGAGTTCACACTGATTAAGACTCCACACGACTCTTTCTGTCTCTCAGTGTGTTTCAAGATTTGAGATCCTCTATTTGTCATTTCACATGGTATTTGTAAAAAAAAATACTCACGTTAAAGCGAAACTATGTTTCTCAGCAGCTTCTGAGACAGCGTAATAATAAAAAATAACTAAAACAAAAGAAAGCTAAGACTAAAACTTAAATCCTAATATACATGAACTTGGATTTTGGCTGCTTTCAAAAATAAATCAGCTTCACATGGAACCTGCGCTCCTCTGCTGCCACTGTCGGCCTCATTTATATCCACTGAGAATGTTTATGCGCTGATATAAAGGCTTGACTTATCTTCAGTGGTAGCTTCACGTCGGATCACCATCATTGTCATCGTTTTCTTGTAGTCTCCCTCCTCGCAGCAGAGTGAGTGTACTACGTACTAGCGTTAGAATGTTTGCATTTCAAAATGCGATGTACTTGTAATCAATGAAAAAAATTATAAATCAGTACTTTGTTTCTAAGCAGAATAATGTGCAGTTTTTCATTCATTTCAGAAAATAATGGTATATACTATGAAATAAATTGGCACCTCCTGTGGTGCATTGCAATTATTGGTCTGCCAGAGTGTTTTAATTAAACAGGTTAATGGCGCTTTAACGCAGTAAAATTGTGCGTTGACGGGGTTTTAATGATCAACGTTGACTGATAATTGAGCTATAACAGCATAAGAACATAAGAGCTACACCAGTAAAGTGAGATGGCAGCGAACTGTGGGTTAAGGAATGACCCTGGTTCTGTGAAACATGAGTGACGTGAACTATGGCTTGAAGTTTTTAAACACATGACTGTGTCCTAGCTGCTGCAAGTTAAGGATGCTGATCATGTTTTTACGTGTACTTGTAAATGTGTAAATGTTTACCAGTAAGTTGTACTATATGTACAGTGTTTGTTATTTTCAGTCCGGGGGACGTATAAAGGTGTAGCACAGAGCAGAGCCACAGAGTCACCAATCTTTTTTTTTTTTGCAAAATGGCCTCTGTGTTGCTGCCTCATTGGTACATTGTTCCTATTAATCAGAAATCCATTTGTGATGCCGCATTAAACCCTCGGATGTCTAAAATGTGACAAACGATGATTACCTGTGGAGAAATCGATGATGATCACCACACTATTAATGGTCCCTCTGCAGGAATAGCATTCATCGATGTACAAATCTGGATCCGCCGGCAGAGAAGGGGGCTTTAAATTAGAACTGGTTTGGGTGTGCGGTGACTCACTTCATCACCACAAGGTTTGACAAAAAAAAACCCAACTGTTTGATGATCCTGCTACCTCGCGTCTCATTTTTACATCAAACAGAGAAAACCAGAAAGAAACACAAACCCTGCATTGTCTTATCTCACCACTGTGGATACAATGGCTGTGTTCAGTGAGAGCAGCTGGTGAGTCAGACTGTAAAGTACTGCAGATAGAAAGAGAGAGAAGGGGGGAGGGGGGGTGGGGGGCGTACAACACTTGCTTGTGCAGGGTTGTTGTGTTATAGTGAGTTTCCTAAGGGTCGTAAATATACTCATTCATCACTTATTGCCCTTGGCCTCTCTCAGGTCAACAAGGGGCAATGAGCTCAGTGCTGTGGCTTTGTCTCACCGTCGCTTTTCCGTGGGGGAATAGAAATCCATATGTCACCTGCAATTTATGGTCTGCTTCTTGCATGTTCCCTCGTATGAATTAGTTATCGTATGTGTGTGATAACACAGGGACACGGGCTTTAATGTTTGTGTAACGCGCGTGTGTGAGATCACATGTGTAGCGGGCACTCAGGGCCGTGGAGGGCGGCCTTTACTTATACATGAGGCAGTGTTTTTTTTTCAAGTGTGTTTTGACTGTGTGTGTGTGGCTGGAAGAGGATTAAGAGAAACATCTTTGCTGTGAAGACATCAGGATATAAACGCAATCGGAATGTGTTTCAACTTGCAGCTGCAGTGACTTTGGGTGATTTTTGTTGTTGACGATGTTGTTATTCTGCCTCTGTTTGGTCTCTGAACTGAAACTGTATATGCATGGGCTCCCTGTGTTTTCATTCCAACTCCAACCTGTCGTGCTGTAGTAGCACGATGTTGCTGCGTGCAGCCAAGTGGAGCTCATAGTCCGAATCAGCGTTTTTGTGAATGCGATGGACATATGTTCATATTTAATAATAGTTACACATGTTTGGTTTTTGACCATTTATTTATTGAGTATTTTGTTCATTATACACATAGAGAACAAGGAACACTCAAGGAACAATGGAACTCCAGGGCACATACAAATAAAAAAAAACAACATTCCATCAAGATAAATAAATAAATACTCCAAGTTTAGTTGTGTAACTTGTTTTTTTCAGTGCAAAATAACAAGTTTGTTTTAGGTTAAAGGGCACCTCCTCAACAATTATTCGACTAGTTATATCTAACACTTTCTTCCAAAAGGACAGTCTGTGTGGACATTCCTACATGCAGTGATATAAAGACCCTTTTTTGGCCCTAGTTATGCATATTTGTTTGTTAGATCACTGAGCGGTTCATATTTTGTTTATTTGGTTTGATTGTCTTTGCTAATGTCAACTGCCCCAAACCTCATGGACCTCTTTTGCTCCTCAGGGTACGCCTGACATCTATAATACCCCTTCATTTTAGAACCCCAAAAATTCAAAGTATAAGTAAAGTAGATTCCGTACCCTTAAGAATATGCTGTTGAGTGCATGATGTACGTGATTTATCAGAGCTTTTTTGTGACCTTAATGACACCAAAAACTAGGAGCTAAATATAAAACTATTGATTACTGATACTGCTTTGATTTAACCATGTGTCAAAATAGTTTTCAAGCTTTTCAGAAATGAATTTTTCACTGCGTATTGAAATTTTCCTGCTTTGAGCTTGCTGGATAAAACTGGCATGCAGATGTCCCCTTAGTGTCCACTTATCCTGTGACAGTGGACACTGAACCAGAGTCAGGCTGCACCCTGGACAGGTCGCTGCGGATTTGTCACTATTTTGTCATTGGTGTCAGATCATTAAAGGGGTCATAAAACTTGATTTTTTTTCAACCTCACCTTTTAGCCAAAGTGAAGCCCTTTCTTTTTTTAATCCACACTTTTACAAGTTTTTAAAAGTAAACCCAAAACAGATTCATTTAGAATGGCTTTAAAAAACTTAATAATCTTAATTTTCTAATTACATTGATTGCTATTTTATTGGTTTCCCTCACTGTTCGGTTGTGTACTTTACTCCTGCCGACTTGTTGAGTGTTCTTTATATGTTATTTCAATGTGAAGCACTTTGAGTACCTTGCAGATATTGTAAAGTGCTCTTTAAATAACCATTGATTGATTCATTGATGAAGAGTGTTTTTGTGAATAAATGTCTTAGTTGCACAATGTGAATCCACGAGAGGCGACACTCAAGAATGGAGTCACCTGTTATTCTGACGTTGCTGATGAGAACTCATTTGTTGACGTTGTGAATTGTAGACCTCACTGATGCGATAGCAGGCTCCTTCTCCTCCGTCCCATTTCTGATGCCTTATTGTGATCTGAAGGATGTGAAAAGTGCCGCGTGAGTCACTCATGTCGTGACACAGGAGAGGGTCGCACTTGTAAAAAATAAATACAAATACAAATCTTTGTTTGTTACGACACATAAGACCTTCGGGGTATAACAAAAACAAACTACTACCAGAGACACTGTGGCAGATTCAGATGAGATCAGCTTTACTGGTTCAAAATGTTAAACTCGAGGTTAATATCTTTTGCTGGCACCATCTTGTTTGTTTGTCGAAACCAGAAGTAACGGTATTATGCAAAAGAAGGGGCGGAGCCTGACTGAAACCCCATCCACTGCACGTGCAGCTACACCTGCAACCATGCACCTATAGCTGTCAATCACACAGTGTCCACGCCCTATTTATTTAAATGGGACCATCATTTACAAAATAGAAATCATACTGTATCGGGTGGAAAAACAGCATAAGACAACAAACAACAAACTCCTCTGGAAAAGGTGTGTTGATGTCATAAATCAGGGGACAAAGTAGGCAAATTGTTTCTATAAACCTACTTATAAATTGCATTTTGCAACCAGTTGAGTGGCATTGATCTTTAGACTTGGGGTCTCAAAATCAAATGACCTGGGGGCCACTGAGCATGTAGTCAAAAAAACAAAAACAAAGATAACTGTTCAGCCAAGTGCAGTGAGTGATATGGGCTTAAAAATACAGTATATCAAGATATTCCATCATCACATCATATGTCGTTTGTCTTGATATGGAATGATACAGTGTTGACGATAAGATCATATTTACAATGCAAAAATTGATCGAAGTTTTTCACGCCTCTGATCTATGGACTTGGTAACAATGTAAACATTTTTAAACACGGAGGTAACAGGCACGGCACCAAGGACCAAGAACAAAAGTCAGTATTTCAAAATAAAACAGGAAATGGACATGATTTACTCTATTGTAACAGGGCATGTGTGTGTGTGCGTGTTCTCTGTGGGTTGTTCTGTTGATGAACAAAAGTGAACACCTGTGTCATGGTGGTGAAGGTGTTAAAGAGGTTAGCAGAGTCTCATTGTCCTTCTGAAAAGCAATCACAAGGCTGGAAGATTGTGTGTGTGTGTGTGCGTGTGTGCGTGTGCGGAGCGAGCACAGCAGAGAAAGTGGGCTATGTGAGTGAATATACAGTATATGTGTGTGCGTGTGTGTGTGTGTGACAAAGGGAAACAGGAGGAGGAGATAAAGAGAGAAGCAGCTATAAGAAGGAGGGAGGAGATGAGGGGACGGTGAGAGCGAGGGAAGGGAGGTGGCAGGCAATAAAGCACCCCATCAATCTGGTAAATGAGTGTCCTTCCAGCAGAGGGTACTCTGCGGCACGCGGCCTGCTCCGCGTTCATCAGTCACAGGTTGGACGCTCGTCCTGCGCTCTCAACACTTCCTTATTGAAGGAAAGGAGCAGTTGAACAAACGCCGGGTCTGCGGGTCACTTTGCCAATTAGACGCCATTTACTTTCACTGGTGACGGTGTTTCTCACCTTGAAGGATTGCGCCAGTGCTACTGACGCCGTCGGTACATTTGTACGTCTTAATCACAACGCGTGGCATCGGCCTCCGACTTCACATTCACAATATATGAATTGACTTGAAAGATAATTGGTGTAGTTTCTCTCAAGTTACATCCAGGTTTTTTATTTGAAAATGGCTCAAATAAACTGCGAGACGAGCGTAGTAATCTGCTTTGCGGCCACAGCTGATAGTAAAGTTGTGGCTGATGTGAAACAATAACCGCGTCGTCCATATTCACTTTCCAAAGGTTTCCGTTTTTCCCATCCAGAATTAAAAATGCAGCCCTGTAGTTTTCAAACAAAAACAGAGAATTTATGCAGCAAGGATTAGCCTCTGCACTAAGAGGAGTGAGCGGCACAGTAGTTTTGATTGAATTTGTCAGGTGGTAACAAGCAAGAGTCCAGATGAATGTTGGCATCGATCGTCAAATAATGAATTTAACCAGGTAGAGTTTAATAGTTGTGCGTGTGTGTCGTAAATTGTATAAAACGTACTTTAAAGGAATTTGGGGGGGTTAAGAGCTGGTTTTGAGGTTAGGGTTAGGCACATTGTATTTAAGAGTGTGTGTGTGTGTGAGAGTGTGTGTGTGTGTGTCAACTAAAGTCAAGAACAGCCGGCACCTGAAATGAAGCCACAGATGGATAAACGTCATAAAGAACAAAATCTCAGAGGAGCTTTAGCTTCACATTTGGGGATTTTTTTTTTTACTAAATAAACCATTCTGCATATTTGGAACATTCTGCAATGGATTTTTTTTATTCAGAGAGAGAGAGACTCTGGCCTTTGTTAGTAGAATTGTTTTGTTATGATATGATTCTTGGAGCACGGAGCAAGCCAAGCATTTGTCCTTGTTGTCACGAGCATTGTGACTCGACCACACAATCCCACGGCTGTTTGCCGTGGTGACAATGTGAGAATCAGTAATGCACTTCTCAAATGACTGTTAAGACTCCATTCTGTGCTCAAACAATGACGGGGACGCTTGCTGTCAGTGTCAGTTACACAGTTATAAAGAAAGAATAGTATACACACAGATTCAAGTTAAATGAATACGTCTTTGTGTGTAACCTAAAGTGTAATATAGCTTAGGTGGAAATGTTAATTGTATTCAGCCTTCAAGGTGTACATTTCGAAATATAATCTCTGACACTGGGTCAGGCTGCTGAAATTGTTTATTCTATAAATATATGGTCATCTTTATAAAGGGGCCCCATATAAAATGTTTAGGAAAGACTGATTTAATGTGATTATCATTACACCATAACTAAATAAATGTTTAAAAAATGTTGGGGGGGGTTTGCACTATTATATAAAAGATTAGTTGAAGAATCTCAATTATTCTAATCATATTACAGTACATAGGAATAGGTCTAATATCATTAGATGTCACTTCTGTACTGTTTTGATGCCTATATTTTCTAAATGGGAACATAACTTACAAAATAATGTATATCATTTGCTGTCAAACAAGACACAAAAGTAGTGATTGAGACCATTAACATCTCAGGAAAATGTTTTACTGACACTATAAATCAAGTTGGACGTAGGCTCAGTTTCCCATAGACTTCCATCCAAAAGGGAGTTCTTTTTGCTACTAGCAGTTGCCCCGTTGGGGCTCTTCAATATTTTTTCAATTTCTATTTGGCTTCAGGAGAAACCCAGAAGACTGCATGCATGTTATATGTATGACCTATGCTTCTAATGCAAGCTGGCATCTCGATCAGTTGTTTTATGTGTCGTCTTGTTGTTGAATTGTTATTGTCTTCTCTATAGTTCTTTAGTGTAAATAATGTAATGTAAAAATCCTAAACATCAAAATCCTAAATCAGGAAACCAGAATACTAACTAAACCCTCTGTACTGGAGTGAGATCAGTTTGAACCGCGGATAAACATGAAACTGCAACAGATAAAAGCAGCTGGCTGACCTTCAGATGACCTATAAAGGTCACACTGGCAGACAGTTCAGACGCGTCCCAACGAGGATCAAAGCAAGCGTCTTCAGTCACTCGGCGGTGTCAGCTCATCCCTGATGCCTCAACTGCCTCCAAATGTTCCACTGATAACAGTAATTTACCGGATGCTGTGATCGCCTTTTAATAATTGCTGTGATCCCGTGGCCTCGCACAGCTCACACCTCTTCACAGCTCACTGCTGCTCTGCGTCTGTGGCCAGCAGCAGGCTCGCGGAGACAGGAATACCCGGGAGACGGGCCGAGCTCGACACTCTGTCCGACAGTGTTAAACAGTCCCACAGGGACAGAGTCTCACTTTCATCTCAGCTTTTCTTTGAAGAGCTGCCACACTGGGCAGTCGAGGCGCTCTGCCTGTGGTCACCTCGGCTTCCTCAGAGTCCAAATGAACTTAAGAACCTGCCGTGTACTTGTACTGTATACTGTATGTCAACTTTGTTAAACAGGAACTGAAAGCAAGAAGTTCAGCTTTTTATATTTTGTTTTTTTTTTGTTGACATTGATGTTTCCATACAGCCAATTCTGCACCTATGGCTCATTATCTAACCATAAAAAGGAAAAGATCTACACACTTAGAGCTCCCATTCAAATTATTCTATTGCGTGTGACAGCCTCTTCCTCGGACGACTGACAAATAACAAGTTGCCATCTTAAATATCCGCAATGCATCACAGCAGTTATCAATATTGAGCATATGTGTGCATCTGCTTTAGTCAATACAGTCAATAATTACAGAAATGCAATCGTCAATAGTCTGAGGAAGAATCTGTTGTGTTTGGAACATCACCAGAAATAGAAAACCTATGGATGGCAGCTCTCAGGTGTGCACATCCTTTCTTTTGTTTTACTTTGATGGAAATTCACTGAGGATATGAACACTAGTAACTTCCCTAACCAAGCATCTCGGACATTTCCCTCTTTCTGCCTTTTAGGAGTGCAGACATCTTATACAATAATGCTGCTGATATGCTGATATAGAGAATTCTATGCAACAACAATTTAACGTGAAACCCAAAACTAATAAAATCCTGAAGCCACATTAAGTAGGTAACAGCAGTTGGGTTTGGTACAGTACGTACTAGGTCTAGGTGGAGGTAGACCGGCTCCACCCAAGATTGGGAGACAGAAAGTCATAACTCCCTTGCAACTGGTGTTTCTTGATGTCTTGTTGAGACAAACAGCCGCAAAAAGAGCTGCTGGACGTCCTCCTTTTGTGTTGTTGTCTGCTGTGTTGCACACCCCGCCTACTAAGCAAAGGCCTTACCCGGGGCTTTACTGTCCCAAACCGAAACATACCATAATGGAAAAACAAGGCATATGATGCCTAAAGTATTCCATAGAAAAATCCATTAAAAAGTCCTGACCTCATTTCTGTCTGTCCCCTTCGTTTTCAGCAGCTGTATATGTGACAGTAACTGTGCTGCAGTGGCCACTGTGCAGCTGCTCACGTTGCTGACCATATCTGACACCTTGTAAATGAATAGTGAACTCTTCTTTATTATTTTGTGCCTTTATTCCATTGGTAAAGGTTCACTGTGTAATAGTGAGATGGTCAGATTATAACAAAAAGAAGGCCTCCTCTGCTCACTCCTGCCTTACCCTAGCATGTCAGGGAACTACGGTGGCCTTTGCATATCAGACACAAAATGTCCGTTCATTGGGGCTACTGTAGAAACACAGAGGTGCCTAAAGTAAGGCTTATTCTAAGCAAACAATATTGATCTTAAGGGTTTATTTATGCAAACATAAATAAACCCTCCTAAATTAAATGTTACACACTGGTCCTTCAAAGTGTTAATTATGAAAGACTTTCTCTTTCCAGCTGAAACAGGGATGTTAAATATGCAGATGCTCATCTGTCTAATCCAAGCATGTTGGTTAAGAACACCATGAGCTGTGAATATAGATGGAGCTTAAAGTTTAGCATCTAAACCCACGAGCAGATGTTCTAGTTTCACTTTGCCTGCTACATACACAGGCTTAACCCCTCGCCTTAGCTCCAAGATGGCAGCAGACGTGGAGGATAAATTAGTCTGACACTCAGCTGGCCTCACGCTGCCCATCGTGCCCACTTCTCAGCTGCCGCTGTTGATACACATTAACTCTGTTTCGTGTCCCTCACTGTCAAAGCTCGCACCAGAGAGCGAGCTGACTGATGGGCTTTGTCAGCAGAGAGATGGCAGCAGTGGAGTGGCTCCCAGCTCTGTGCCAAGATGGAGCTACAGCGGCCCGGACCCAAATCACCCCATCCCTGTTCACTCATTACTCTGAGTTACTGACTTTAATCTCACTAATCATGAGCACTTAATGTCAAACAATGATGTCTATGAATCAGTCTTTTATAAAGTACCTTAAAGGGAAAGTATCTTACCAGATAATTACTTTGGTAGAAGTGGAAGTCACTTTTTTATCATATTACTTAAGTAAAAGTAAAAAGTATATGACATTTACTGTAATTTTCTGATATAAAATGCGCTTAAGTTATAGAAGTAAAAGTACTTAACAAAGTGAGGAGTCAGGATTGAGCAATGGTAGTTCAGTGGTCTTTCAACTGGAAGGTTGTGGGTTCACTTCCTGGCTCTGCTTGAGCAAGACACTTGTAGCAGTGTGTGAATGGGTATGAAAGATGGGTGAATGTGTGAACGGGTCAACTATAGTGTAAAGACTAGACAGGCTCTATATAAATACAGACCATAATACCAACTCTTCTTCTTCTGATTTTATTTGGTAGTAACGAGTAACAAAGATAATTAGAGGAAATGTAGTGGTATGTGTCCTTTTCTACTTTAGTATTTATTTCAAGTTTTTATTTAACTCTTTTAAATTTATATTTGTGTGTTGGCCAAGCAAAGCGTCTGTTGATTGCCATGGTAACCCTTGCTTCTTGGTGTGACAAGGGCATCCCGTAGTTTGGCTTCTGAAGAGTGTAACTTCATATGGAGTGACACTGGGTGGTGAAGTGGTTGTGGGGAGTGACCTGGGTGTGTTATCTCTGAGATGTGTAACCGCCCATACTGGCACAGTCTTCAGTGTCCACGTCCAGTCCCATCATCACCTCCTTGTGTGGATCTTTGGCTTCCATCGTCACTTTTTTAATTGCAGACGACAGTTTGTGCCAAAACACTCCTGTGATTAGATGATGTTGCCCACTTTTCATGTGTGTGTGTGTGTGTGTGTGTGTGTGGATATGCTCTGGGAGTAGGACGCTCACCTCACCTCACTGCCGGCCGATAACAAGAGTCTGTAAAATACATGATGTTTTCTGACACTGTGGCTAACAAGATGGAGCTCTCTAGTATCTCTGTCAGCCACGAAGCTCTATTGTTTGTCCCGTGCGTAGCACAAATAAATGAACTAGCCCAGGATGTTGCAGTTGCCATTACGCTGCGTTTCATCGCGGGCATCTTAAATAAAAGAGCTGAAGTGTCTGTTTGGCTCATGTTTTTACAGGAACCCAAAGCAGACAAGGACACAGACGGGTGAAGGTGAAAACACTGGTATAAAAGATGCAGATGAATTAACAAGTCCTGCGTGCTGTGATGAAAAAGTGCTGCTTTGAAATGAGGGACAACACAGGGACAACACAGCAGGGACAGATTTGATGTTACTTTGACAAGTGCAAGGCAAAGTGTCTGTGGCCAAAAGGACAGACAAGTGTTGAGCTTGAAGCCGTGGTCATCTCTCGAGACTCCAACCTGTCCTGTTATCTGCTGGTGTCCTGCCACCATTCTGCTGTCACTGCTGGTGAAAGAGACACGTTCTCTCCTCCTACTGTGGTAATAATTCTGTTCAGATATTTGTGTCTGATGCTCAAAGCTCTTTTTTAGTTTTACAGTATCTTTTAATGAATGAATATGTATCGACCACAAGGCACCAACAGGCTTGGGGAGTAAAGGAATGCATGGAATGGTGTCGTGTAGTTAGGATACAAAAAAAGGTAGCTGTATTCTGTTATTGTTACAGGGGAAAAAAGACTGACTCAGATTACAGTAATATTTAGTAAGAATTGGGATTATTAGTTGGATTACAATTAATACATAACAATAAGTATATATTTGTTCTGTTGTACACCAAAGTTAAAGTAATTTTATTGATATTTATTGTCTTTTGTCTTACTTTACATTTGTATTGAGATAATTCAAAAGTAATGTTAAGTAATCAAGTTACATTACTTAAATACTGTGGTACGTTACTAACTAACTTCATGGGATTAACGGTGTGTTACAGTTAGTCAGAAGTGGGAGTGACGTCGCCTCAGAATTGACCACATTTCACTTGAGAAGTTGGGAAAAGACAAGGGCCCACACGTATCTCTACATGTTTTTTTACTTAATGTGAAACAGATAAGACAGTGGTGCAAATAACAGTAGAAGGAGCAAAGTGCTTCCGCCATTGACGCGAGTGGCAGAGGATGCTCCGACTTTCCGACCCATGAAACCTGCACCAACACAACCTATACTGATGCCCAGATCATTTATTGTTATGTAGCTTTAAAAATGTAAAGTGATACGTTGGCCGGTTGTTGTGATACAGTCTCTCTCTCCTGCTGTGAGGAAGGATGTGGAGCAATCACGCCAAAGCCATATTTTTGTGCTGTAGTCAGAGTTATGGAAAGATTTTTAGTACTATTTCATGATTTGATGTAGCCTTTTTTATTTCATATTTGCTCTTGACTTTTAAGCTGACAGACTTACAGCACTAACACGTTGAGTATGATCATGTGGCTTCTTCTGATCCTTGTTACTGCAGTTGCTGCACCTTTGATGTTCACTCTAATTAGACAACTTTTCAGCTCTTTTTAGAAACTAAAATATCTCGGCATACTTAATATGACCTTGGTGTAATCCTCACAACAGCGTCTACTCCTGTTTAAGTGGCTCTTGATGTACATATGTGCTCCTCCTCCTCCACCTCTGTATCCTCTCTGACCGCAGATGCTGCAGTTCAGCTGCTCTGCATGGTTGTGTGCAGCGGTACACGCTGAATCCTAAATCCTGACACTGTTGGATGCTCTAATCCCTTCACACTACAGAGAGCAAAACAGCATATTAATTTTATCTTGTTTCTAGTGTCGGGGCCAATTTGAGCAGCTAGAGAGGGAGCGTTGTTGCGTGCACCCAGCCTGATCTTGCAATCCATCGGATTTACGTTGGACTATCTCTGATAAACCCATTTAATTTGACACCCCAGGCTGGTATTTGATGTATCTGAAGCTGCCGTGGTATATGGTAACATAACTGCAAAGGCCCAGAGCAATATTCTATGTGTTTTATAGAGACAGAGTGTATGTCTTTAAGGTGTGGACTGATTCTGTGACAGAAAAGGGAGAGGATGTGCCATAATGAAGCTCTTATCACAAAAGTGGTCTGACCTTTAGGTTTAAGTTGGGTGTCGGGAATGGTGACGAGGTCTAAGGTTGAGGATCTAAGTGGTCTGGAGGTGGAGTTTGCTTGAAGGAGCTCTGACGTGTACTTTGGAGAAAGTACATGACTACATTCCTTTTCTTGGCTGTCGTGTAACTTTATTTACCTTTACTGTTTCACAACTGTAAATATTCCTCAGAAGTGTCACATGATGTTGCTCTGACCTCCGGTGTTATATCCAGGTTGAAGTGACGGTAAACAAACTTACACTGGCCATGAAAAGGAATGTATAATGTTTTAAGGTTGTAGGTCACTGTTGTGATGCATACTGGAGGAAGTCCTCCTTTGGAGGTTAGATGGCTTTAAAAGAGATAAACCCTACACAGCTTACAATGAGAGACATATGTTAAATCCAGCCAGCAAAGAATGGATTAGAAATTCAAAGGACCATCTGATACACCGCTTAAAACTATAAAACAATGCACAAACGCAATTGTGCAACTGTATTCTGTGTGATACAATAGCACTGTCTGTTGTGCCTTTACTGTTTGCAGAGTAGACTGAAGCGTTTCCTTTCTAAGCCCAAGCCCACGGGACTATTAAAGCTTTGACAGCATTTTAAACGAGCGCTGGTAGAGGATTCACCCTGCCAGCTACTAACCAATAGCATGCAATAATTCCCTGGGGCCTTGGGGCTGTGCTGAACGTATGAGCACTATGGTTGAACAGTGTCGACGCTTAGCATGCATGGCACACCGGCGCATGACTGCAGAGGTTGATGTGTGCAGCTTATTGGGTGCTTTATGTCTTGTTTCGCCTGAGACCAATATGGTGTCAAAGTCATTTAGTCGGGGAGGGGAGTTCACAGCCCTCAACACACATCCTGCAGCTTTTCAGCTGATAGAAATATTCAAAATTAGTTTTAGTTTTAGTAGAATGTACCTTTCTCTCAGGTCTATTATCGTATTAATCGTCTAGTCTTTCTGGCAAATGATGGCTATGATTTACACCTCTCCTGTATTCATACATCAGTGCGCGGCCGTCCAGTAGGCCAATATTAGGATTGCAGCTCCTTTTTTCTCCGTTTTAGATTAAGCCCATAAATATTCACCCTCTATCCTGAGCCATGCCATGCGTTCAGTCTTGCAGAGTCACTGAACTGGATCGTTGTGGTCAGGCGGCGCTGAAGTGCCGACACAAGATGTTACCAAACGAATACGCTCAGAGAGGGACCGGCGGCGATACAGCGAGGGTGGTAAATGGCCCAAGGGACGTGTGCAGCCTCTCTCTCTAATTACACTCCAGTGCGTGCAGTGGTGAACGAGGACGAGCGGCGCGTTGGGAACACTCTAATGGACAAAGCACTGATGAGAAACCTATAAACACTCGCAGCTTCTGGATCTGAATATTTCAGCAGATGTGTTCAGAATTTGGGAAGTTAGATGACTGAATGAGAGAAGCATGTGTTATGGTGTATGCAGTAATCTTGGTAAAATATCCAGTGTGTAAGATTAAGATACATGGTATGTTGGGAGAAATTGAATATACGACCCATAGGTATGTTTGTGTTGGTGCACAACCACTTTAAAATGAAAAATATCTTAGGGCCTTCCTTTATGGGGGGCCCCCCCATCCTGTGCCACCATGTTTCTACAGCAGCCCAAACAGACAAATGAGCTGGAGCGTGCTATTCACATTACGATGTGAACGAAGTCTAGTTCTCTCTCTCAGATTACTTGATTTGCATAATGCTGAAATGGAATTATTGCTAAATAATACTTAAAGTATTTTTGCCTAGCTCAGCTTGTGGGTGTTAGTGTAATAGATTTTTTTTTTGTTCCTCGCCATTTACCAACCTCTGCTTCTTACTTTAATGTGGCTGACCAACATTTGGCAGTTAAATCCCCCTCTGCTGAGAGAAATGTCCACACAATATGGCTTTAATGTCAAAATCCTGTGTGAAATCAATGATTTAGGAAATATGTGCAGCCACACAGTCAGAATCACTCTGTTGTATTGTTATATCTTTAGCTTCCAGCTCAGTGGACTCTTAATGGTGCTGATAATTCTTTTCTTTTTTTAAAAAAAACCCACGAAAGTATGAGTATATTTGTCTAACCCTGTTTTTGTAAAGCACTTTGGCTCAACTCCTTGTTTTGTTTCGTTCATTCACTCATCTTCTACCGCTTTATCTTCCACATGAGGGTTGCTGGTGCCAATCCTAGCTGACATAGCTCAAAAGGTGGGGTAAACCCTGGACAGGCCACATATAGAGACAAACAACCATTCACACACAGTCAATGTGTGTCCAATTTGCCTAATCTGCATGTTTTTTGACACACGGGGAGAACTCCATGCAGAAAGGCTAACCGCGTGCTAAGAGTGCTAACCGCTACACCAACCATGTGGCCCGTTTTGTTTTATAGTGTTATCCAATTAAATACGATTTCAATATATTTCCAATTCTCACACAAAAATGTGAAGTTGTCAGTGTGTGACACGTGTTTCTACGTGTAACACTTTTGTTTTTCTGCAGAATAAGACCGACGGTCTTTGTGCTAAGCTAAGCTACCCAGTCGCTTGCAGGTTCATATTGCTGTTACAAGTCAACCATTTCATTTTAACCCTTCAAGTATAGGAATAATGTTTTTTTTTGTTTTTTTTTTCATTTTTGTATCAGAGGCCATTTTGTGTGTGTGTGTGTGTGTGTGTGTGTGTGTGTGTGTGTAAAGCGAAAAAGGCCAAAGTTCATAGAGAAGACAGCTCCCATAAGCTTCTAAACAGCTTTGTCAGCAGTTTAGGTGACGCTTTTACTATCATTGAGGCCACTGACCTGGCAACCAAGCAACCCTATTGAAATGTCCCTATTTAAGGTTTCTAAAAAAACATGTGTGTATATGTACTAACAGTGTGTGTAATGGTGAGATTCCAGATTGTATCAGAAGGACTCCTCGATTTTTGCCTCAGTAACAAGAACTGGATTACAAATGAAATCTGACAATATGCAAACGGTAAAAAGCCGCATACATCAGCAGCTGCACACTTAACATTTCCAGTGAGTAATTTCACTGGACCGTAATGTAAATGTACTGGACGTGTGGCTGGAAGAGAATGGACGAAGGGGCAGTGAGAGAAAAAGGTGATTATTGAAGGTGACTGCGAAAGCCAATACCCAGCAGCTGTATATTCACACTCAGAACAAGGAGCGAGACCCAGATCAATACCTCGCTCCCTGTGCTCATCACAGGAGGCTGCAGGAGAAGTGCACAGCCAGAGGAGACATTTATTACGGGGCCTGCTCAGTAGCTCTGTGGGACACAGCCCAGCAACCCTTAGTTGTGCTTGTTAGCAGGCCTCGTGTAGCTCTAACAGGAGCTGTATGTCAGTGCTGGACGACGGTGTGACATAATCTCCCAATGGGCCAATGATGGGGCTTTTGACAAAGTAGCTGCAATTTCTCTGGCCCTTGGAGGATGATCGTTTTGTCAAAGTACATTTATGTTCAGAGTTTATTCCCATTTGCTAAACTGTAAATCATGTGCAAAAATGATATACATGTTTTTTATGTGTTTCATTTTAACAAAAGAAACTGGAAAAAACATGAGTAAAGAGAAGCTGATTAAGAATCTTCACATCCTCATGATGGTTGGACTTAATAAATCTTTGAGTCATCCTCAATCGCTGGTACGTTAATTCAGCTTTAGACAACTAATATCATAGGTTAAATGCAGTATAGTCATGTGAACATTTGTTTATTTTCCTTTTATGCAAAACAGAGTCAGACCTAGATATAAGCACCACTACTTTTTCTGTCGTCCAAAAAGAGGAAAAAAGCACATGCTCAATTTATTCATTTTTAAAAGTTATGAATTCACCTTAAGTTTTTAAAGACAAATGTAAGAGGCAGTTGCATGCTGGATTATCACGATGAAGGAAGATACAACTGACTGACTTTTGTGATTCACGGCTCATGTTCAGTATAATTGATTCCATCCTTTATGTTTAACAGAATCATTTTCGATGCAGTCAACTGGCAAAAAAAAACTGATAGCACTGTATATTTCAATTGTAAAGGTTTAACTTTAGTGGATTATTAGTTTAATGTTTAATATTTAATTTCAGATTCTACTGAAGAATGTATTTATTTGCTGTTGTGACAAATAGATAAGAAAATAAAACTTTACTCTGTGTCATTTGAAGATTTTACACACAGAGACTTTGAGATCAGGAAAATATCACTTTGCACCACAAACATAGCGCCTATTATTCTTGACGTTCGTTTAAACACACCATGCTTATACTGTACATCCCCTCGTGTTCTCACTGTATCTGCTTCCCCCTGGGCACTATCTTTCGTTAAAACATGGCATGTCGTTCTGTGTATATATATATATATATACACATATAAATGTATATCCCCCCTGAAGCAAAATGATGCATGCAGTGGCAAATAGCCAAGGTCAAATTGATGACCTTGAAAAATTCATACGTACCTTCATAATTCCTCGACTGGATTACTGTAACACTCGTTATGTTGCAAATTGGACACTCTAAATGACTCTGACTGTAGGTGTGAGTGTGAGTGTGGACGTTTGTCTGTCTCTATATACGGCCCTGTGATGGACTGGCAACCTGTCCAGGTGTTCCCCGCCTTTTGGCCTACGTCAGCTGGGATTGGCACCAGCGCCCCCTGCTACCCTCATGTGGAGGATAAAGCAGTAGAAGATGGCTGGATGGATGGATTTTGGAAGTTATGGTCTGTATGCTATGTTCATACTGTAGAGATACTGCACTACTCGTGTTCCAAGAGAAAGACCTTGAACACTCATAGTGTCTCAATGTTTGTGTAGAATATAATTAGCAAGGAGTCACTGTTGTCAAATCTAATTTTCCAGAATGTTTTACGGTAGTTGTGAGTTCCTTGTCAACCTTCACACATACCGATCAGCCAAATGCTTGGATGAGTTTATACTCTCCAAATGGCCCTTAACTGGACTGGAATGCACAAACAGGTGTGAAGATCACTGTGTGCAGTCCATAAGTGCATGACAATTGCCACTTACATACTGTATGCATTAAGTAATTTGAGGTTATGCTTGTGATGCATGTGCAACACACGCACACAGGTTTGTGAAGCGTCCATTTTAAGGACACTGCACTGACCTCCATTCATCTGGACAGACCGACCAAAGCATTATCTCTAAGTGGAATAAAACCAGTTATAAGCGGACAATAACCTTAACGCAACCACAGTTCAAATCTTAGCCCTGAACTTAACCAGTTGCTCAGAAATGACAGGAAGCGGAAAAGTCTCCATGAGGACTACTGGTCCTGACAAGTTCAGTGTTCATGCCAGATTAGGGGGTAAAAACACAGACATGACACTTCTGCCACTTAGTGCTTATGCAAGAGTGTGCGAGAGAGCTGTTATTCGTGTGTGTGTGTGCGTGCGTGCGGGCGTGTATGACGCAGAGACACACACCTGCTAGCATCACACCAAGGATTTATTCACCTTGGATTTGTGCAGGAGCCCGCTGGCTACCATCTCAAACACACACACACACACACACACACAAGTTTGCACAGCTATTCTTCACTGCATTGACAGTCCTCCCTCATGAAGACCAGGTTTTGGTCTTCATGAGGACTACTGGTCCTGACAAAGTCAGTGATTATACCAGAAAATGTCTCCGGGGGGTAATGAATACAAGAACACACACACACACTGAGCCTGTGACAGAATTACATGAACTGTGAACATTATTTCTCTCTCATATCGCCCCGCGATGCTCACCACTTGACAGGGTTTCACTGGTGCTGTGTTTCGGTGGGTGGGCGTTTAGCACGTTCATGTGTGTCAGCGTGTGTTGGTGTGTCAGTGTGTGTAGGTGTGTGTCAGCTCATCAGCAGTGGCGCCCACAGGACATGAACACGTGGGGCTGCAGTCAGCCCGGGTGGATGAATTAGAGCAGGCTGCGCTGTTGTGAAATGCTGGTGTGTTTGCCAGCATGCTGCCAGTGCCCGTCCAGGAACACTGACTCAGTGAGCTACTCTCACACTGGAGCGAGTGTGACGGAGGTCAGAGAGAAGTAAGAAAATGGCAAACCAACGCAGTGGAATGAAAATGTGTGTGGTTAACATGCCTCATTCAGCTCCCAGGCAAGATTTCATGCTTGCTGTGAAAGAGGGCTCTTACCATTGACTGATCAGTGAGTCACTCCACTGTGATGGAGACAGCATCTGTTAGAATGAATCCAGTGCATCATGGATTTCTGCTGTGTGAATGATGCCTTTTTTTTTTGCAAACGTTAAAGTGATATTATTGCCTGTTTGTACTGTGTCTGAAACACCTTTACATGTTATTTGCTGAAATCCTCCTCAAGTACAGACAATCATCACAAAATAAAGTAGTCCAGGAACAAAGGTGGTGATTCCAGCTCTCACAGTATTGTAATATACGCAAAAATGTTGCTGTATGGAATGATTGTAATCGGCATGTGCTCTTGTAGCATAGGACTGGAGAGTTAAGGTCCCTCCATACTGTGCATTCCCTGTCCACAGAGACTCACCACACTGTATATGAAAATGGACATAGTGCAGAAGTAACTCCCATTTTGAAGCCTCAAGATTTGTGATGTTACTGGTGACAGTTTTTGTGACCTGAAGTCAACAGATGTCCCCTGCAACCAGGCACCTAGTGGATAACACAAGCTGTCAATGACACCGGTGTCCACTCATGCTGTGATTTTATGTTCCTTTAAATCGGAACATCATTTTACGAAATTGAAATCATGTGCTTTTGGTTAAGATCTGAATCTAGTGATTGAGAACACTGATTTCTCAATCAAGGAAAAAGTTTCTTGACATTATAGATCAAGTGAGAAACTTTTTTAATTTTCTTATAAACGTCCATTCAAACGGAGTTCTGTTGGCAACTAGTGGAGTCGCCCCCTGGTGGCTAACTGCTACTTTCTGCGTTTAATTTTTCATCAAGCGAACATCCACGTCTTCTACATTGTTTTTTGTGGATGTGCACAGCATGGACGGTCACAAACCTCAGGGGTTCTCTCGTATGTCCACATATGGTCACCACGCTGTGGACACGGGCGGCTGAAGACGTCACATCGGGGCAAAGTTGACCTCTGCAGATGCAGAAAGTGTAAATCTGGCCCTAAGTGAGTAAGTGATGGAAAAATGGGCTGCCAATATTCCCAGTGTCCCAGTATTTATGATGCCAGTGCTTTGATGAGAGCGATGGCAGAAGCGAGTGACATATATCTGTTACACTTTCATCAAAGCGTAGCCAGCTACTGCTTCTCCACACTCACAAACCCGAGCTTTAATGGTGAGCAGGGATTAAGGGACAGAAGTCAGTTGCCCTAAAAACCATTTCTGTTTCCCTTATTCAATACACTGCTGAGTGGATGAGGCACTCAGCCAAGCCTCCACATTTGCCTTGATGGCCGATATACTGTACATGGCAGATAACAAACGTAAATGAAGGGGTACATTAGAAGGCTATTTACCCTCATCCCAGAGATGCTGAGGAAAAATGACCATTGGCTCCTGTATTCATCAGCGCTGTCATCCACTGTCAGTTCAATATGTTGTTTTGAACAAAGAACTCTTGACAAGACAAAGACAAAATGAAACCATACACGCAGACAACAAATAATAATATTACAGCTGACTAAAGGTTTATCAGATTGAATTGAACATTTATTTCTGCTTGAATCTAATTTAGACACAAGACGCCACTGAAATGCAGCTATTAGATATTTGTCATTGTCTCTGAATTTCTAGAAGAGAAGAGCGATTGCCCCCCGTGTTTAGAGAGAAAGGGAATCATAGTTTATCCCAGAGTAAGTGTAGTTTCAATAGGGAGTAAAAATGATTTGTGGAAATGAGGGTTCATTTCCTGCTCTGGAGCGAAGTGCTCTCCTTAAATATAAAGCTCATTTTCCCGTATGAGTCACAGAAGTGAACAACGATGCATTGTCAGCAGAGAAGCTCCAGGCTGTACATCACAGTCACGTCTTTGATTGGGCCTGTAGATATCTGCTTTATTGCTGTGGTGGAACAGTTTATGCACTAAACTGAAAAGACTTTCCAATACTGTGAGACTAATAAGTGATTTAGTCTGGGTGGTATTTTTCCCTCTGTTTCGCCCTCTCTCTCTGCTTCATTGTCTTCAAGCTTTTAGCGAACGAGAGATTTTGAAATGAAAAAAACAATGTAATCATATTTATTGTTCATCTGTCTGTCTTTAACAACTAAACGTGCATTTTATATGATACAGTGGCTTTGCTTTAAGGCTAAAAGTCACATGATTTATTCAACATTTGACAAATGTGTGTGGATTTTTCACCCAAACCCTGACTGTAACCTCTGTACACTTGCTGCTGCTGCTCCACCTAGTGGTTTGTGGTATCAAGCAACTCATGACCTGACAATAAAGGACAAGGACAAGATTTTATGCTGCCTCTGTGAAATGCACGACACCGCGTAGAGACTGTAATATCTGCATTTAGCTCAGATCCTGATTCAAGGAAGAGAAAAACACACTTGTGAATGTGCGCGTTCATTAACTTAAAGTACAGGCGAGATGTGTAGTGCTCGCTCTCTGAGGGCTTGGATTGTACACAGATGGGTTTTTTTTTTACTGTTATGCACAGTTAGTTTTGGTCTCTGTAGAGGGACAAACACTGGCACAGTTTACTGAAACAAGTGCAGCTACTAAATTGGAAAAACATCTTCCTAATAGGAGAAAATAGCTAACAATGTGACAAGAAATTAAGAAATGTGTGGTTACACTTTTACAGGTTTCGTTCAGAATGCATGAACTATCAATGTCATAAACGTGTGTTTGAATGGAGAAAAGGCAAAAATTAATTCCTCTTCCATCAACTTCAAGCGCTGCCTTGTTTTTCTTCGTCTTTTGGCTTCTCCCTGCAGGGGTCGCCACAGCGAATCATCTGCGTCCATCTGACCCAATCCCTGTGTCCTCCTCTGTTACACCCACTGACCTCATGTCCTCCTTCACATATGAACTTTCTCTGTGGTCTTCCTCTTTTCCTCCGGCCTCATCCATTTAAAAAATTTATGTTGGACCCATTGGTCCAACTTATCCTCGATGTAAATCAGAATCGCTTTCTCTCTCTGGTCTTGCTTTGGGCTTCACAGATATTTTTAGTACTGATGTTTATCCCAGTCCCCTGATAGCTCTTTGTGGTGTACTTGACAAATTATCTTACTGAATTAGAATTTGGACTCTCTAACCTCTACTGTCAAGGGATGTGGAATGGTTAACGATTTAGTTTTATCCTTGTATACTTGTTTCTTTTTTTTCTCTGTTTTTGTTGTGTGTATTTTGCGTTGTTTATTTTTTCTTGTTTAAATCAGTTTTATTTATTTTCTGCTCTGTTATATGACTTGGCAAGTGATCATTACCATAAGAATCTCAATTCCAATTTTGAAGCCTGGAAGCAATTGTGGCATTATGTTCACAGACGTCACCTGCAACTAGTTACCTCTCAGACGTTACCAGCTGTGAGTGGTGTCCATTCATATGTGCCATGCATGAACTAAATTTCAGTATCGATCACAGCTTGTGTATTGCTAATTTCTGTGCATCTCTGTGTTACAGGATGAACCCTTCAGGTGTATAAACCCACACTGGAGACATGTTCTAAGAACGACACCTCAGCCACCATGAAAGGGTTAGGAGCCAACCGCAGTCGTCACCTGTCTGACACGTGTGAGCCAGCAGGATGCTCGCAGAAGCCTCTATGCCCTTTAACCTCAGACCCTCATGGCACCTTCATGTTGAGCCCCACCATAAACCACTATGGCACTTTAGACCCACATCTCCACCAGTGTTCTCCCACCAGCCCCACCTCCCTGACTCCTGACTGCCTGCTGCCTTTCAGCCAGATGTCCAACAGCAGCACCTTTCCTCGTCTGCACTTCACCTCGCAGACAGACCAGGTCGACTGCTCACAGGCCTGTCTGGCTGGTGGTGGAGTCGGGCAAGGCAGCAGGCCCGGTGCGCTCTCCACCTCGTTGTCCATGGGCATGGGCTTAGGTCTGGGGCTCACTGGTGCTCCGATGATCACCAGTGGATCAGCCACTATATCCTCAGCAGCAGCAGCCAAGATGAATCGGTTACCCTCCAACCTTTTGGATCAGCTGGAGAGGCACCTGCCTCTGCAGCGCGATGGCTTCAGTACTCTGCAGTTTCACAGAGGACGCATGTCGAAGCAGCGCAGCGAGAGTCCCGGACGCATACGCCACCTGATGCATTCTGTTCAGAAGCTTTTTGCAAAGTCCCAGTCTCTGGAAAACTCTGCAATGAAAGACAGCTTAAATGGGCGCTCCGCTGGAGGAATGACTTGTGGCACAGCGACTTGTGAGGATAGTGGTAGACCAACACGTAGAAGCAAAAGTAAAGACAGGGCTAAAACTGAGGGGCCAAAGCCGAGGCCTAGGCCCAATGCACTCGACCTCTGGAGCTCAGATGATGCTCTGGATTCTGACTCTACCAAAGCTGGCACTATTGTTGTAGGCTACCGCAACCCGCTGACCATGATGACTCTTGGCAGAGCGGTGTCAGACAGTCAGGCTCATCCCAGACACATCCCACAGGGCTACAATACCATCTCTGCACATTCTCTCAAGACCTCTAAAAGCAGCAGTGACCTCAAGTTCTTGGCGTGCCAGGCGACACAGGTAGGATCCAAGGATGCAGAAGGAAGAATGAGGGGAAGCAAGGACGACACACTGGTGAAGAGGGGCTCGTGGTCCACTCTCACCCTCAGCCAGGCCAGGCAAGTGTTGCAGAAGGGCTCTGCTACAGTCAACAAGACCCTGCTCAAATCAAAGTCATGTCACCAAGACCTGACACAACAGTTCCTTCAGGTAGGAGGGCCAGTGAGTATTCATCTTCATCTTCATCTTTTCTGTAAGTTTGCATGGATCTATCTCTAATTTCTTTGAGGTTTTGCTTGATTTTTTTTTATTTTATTCTCTGTAGGACAGTTGTGGCTCAGCCTGATTATTTGAGTAGATTGATCCATATTCTATTTATCATGCACACTTTTGGCTCGTGATCATACTCGGCCTTTGGTAGATTTGTCCCATGACATTCATAACAATCAAGTTTTCTTTTGCTGCACATGCTGAGAATTGTTTGCCTTTAATAAATAATCATTATTATTATTTTTTTAATATCGTCAAAACCAACCATAAACTACAAAATACACACTTCATACAAGGCAGTATTGCAGGTTTTACAAGTTTCCCTGCTCCAACACACCTGATTCAAATAAATGGGTCGTTATCAGGCTTCTGCGGTGCTTGCTGATGAGATGAACATTTGAATCAGGTGTGTGTTGGAGCAGGGTCCTCAGGACCAGGAGTGATTAATGATTAATTAATAAAGTTTTGATGACATCTATATTTTTGTTTTTGTTAAGATACTACCAGGAAATAGCAAAAAAAAAATCTGAACAAAATGGTTTCTAGAGGCAAAAGACAGTATTTAGTGTGACCATCCTTGGCACTCAGCATATCTGCTTCCGAGAGGTTATTTCTTGACTTCTTCTGGTATCTCAAAGAAGAATCTCCTTAATCTACAAACAGCTTGACCTGGTGTATAGTCATTTTTCGCGGCTGCCTTTTTTTGCCACATGAAATAGCAGAAATGATGTTGTATGTAACAATTGCATACATCTGGTTGTATCATAATAAAGACATTGAGAAATAATTATATAGGGTTATCATAACATTGCTAAAACAACAAAACTACTTATGGCCTTGCACAATACAGTACATTACAAGGTCTCACTACTGAATATTTGTGTTTAAATCCAGGTCCCACTGGGTGAGTGGACAGGAACTCTTGGACGCGGCCGGCCCAGGGGAACAGAGATCCCCTGTCGGAGGATGCGCAGTGGCAGCTACGTGAAGGCCATGGGAGACTTAGAAGACAGCGAGGACTCAGAGGGAAGCCCCAAACCGTCCCCTAAATCCGCAGCTCGTCGGCAGAGCTACCTGAAGGCCACCCAGCGCTCCCTGAGTGAGCAACAGCCTCCACCACCTCCACGCAAGTGAGTCCCACAGCACACACAGCCTAATCATACAGGAATTGTCACCTTGGTTGTCTCTTTTTTTTTTATGCCTCAGTTGAGTTAATTTTACATTCATCCAAAGAGAAACAGCCACAGAAGGAACAGATATATAGTATGTTGTTAAAATAGCAGCAAGACATTAGGGAATTCTCAACACGTCAGGGCTTTCTTCTGAAGGTGCAAGGCTGGCAGAATACAAAGTGTAAGAAGGACTTATTCCATGCCACAAAAACTTTATTCTTTATTTTATTTTCGATCCAGTGTGGATCCTCCTCTGAGATGTTTTTGATCTATTGTCTGATGATTTTGTATATCACTTTGATACACCTGCCAATTTGCTCTGTAATCAGGTAAGGGCCCTTTATGAAAGTTATTTTTTACTGATTCCTTTATTCCCTTTTCTAATTGTATATTTCATGTGGCCTATAGCATCAATTCCCAATTAAAAGTGTGCAATAATACCCAAATCTTCCCTGAGAGGTAATTTTTGTGACACCAAAAACAGAAAGATTCCCTGAGGGCAAAATACACCCTTTGATAGTGTTAAATTAAACTATAATAAATAATATCAGCTGAAATATTTCATTAATCATAGTCATTTCTATGTGTACTTGTATTAACAATATGTGTGGACATATCTGCAAAGTAATTTTGACCTAAATAATATCCACACCTCTTCAAAACGTTGTGTCCTCAATCAAGATGTTGTGGTGTGGAGTAAATGTTTAATTACAAGTGGGAGGAAACATGTTTCTCATGTGCCCAAACTTGGTCAGCAGGTGGCAGCATCCTGTCATAAATGTCTGAAGATGCAGCAGCACTTCCTGTGAAAATACTGATGTATTTTTCATCGTCATGGCACTGAAGATGATTAAGTTTAATGAAAAAAAGAACAGGATATGACACACACACACAGTATCATCCTCATTTATTACAAAAGCAAAAGGAGGTGAATTCTTTGCCGTGTCTTTTACCCCCTCCCCCCCCCACATCCACATGGACAGGCCTCGTTACTACGCTCTCATTCGGGAGGATTATCTGTGGTCTCCTCTGCAAAGTGCATGCTCTATGCAGCATCTGAGGTCAGTGTCACCCGTAGGCAGACAGCGTGGCCCCCACCCCTCCAACCTCATCCCTGTCCCATCACCACCATGAGCCACCACCACCACTTTTCTTGTCTAACCCTCACAGTGCTTTTCCTCTCTGCCCTCACCTTACCCAACAGGTACTGTGAGTCATGTGTTACTCTAGCTCTTCCTCGAGCCCTAATCTCATAACATGCAAATTCTCCATGGAAATCACTCAAACACACCCTGCTGCTTAGTGTGCACACATTTTCACTCACACCAGGTGCCACACGGGCAAACCAGAACAGAGGAAACAGGACTCAAACTGTCTTGGATCAATCCAAAGGTGTATCAGTAGAATCATATTAAAGGTGCTATATGTATGACATGTATTATATTCAGATATAGAATGACCCTGATGTGTTATCATAGATTAAAGAATGATGGTCTATTACACCAATCACCCAATAACACAGCTCGTAGCGTCATAAATATTCAATGTTACCAAACCTAAAAAGGCCTCGCGACCCTTCTCAAAAACATCTTGACCAGAGGAGGTGAAAAACGAGGGTCTGCAGTTGAGATGCATCAAAATATAGCGTGAAGTGAAGAAGAAGTTGACAACACACATGCCTGTGTGGATACTTTTCTCCCATACGGGTAAGCAAAACAGGAAGCTGCAGGCCAGGTCCTCTCATGCACTTTGTTGGTGGCTATTTAACCTCTATAATGTTTATACAGCCTCCTCTCATCATATGATAGTTCTCCACTGCTGCTCTCAAGCAAACACACTTTGATTTTCAATCTCCAAAGACAGTGTTTCTAAAGAATAAAGCAGATGCTGTGTATGTCTTTGTACATGAATATACAGGGTATAAATGCAGCTTGTTATTTTGTATGTTCGGGGGAAAAAAAGGCCCTGCACTGTTTTCAAATAGGGATTGCAGTCACCATTTTAAATACTAAAGCTCGCTGCTATTGTACATATTTTACATTCACCTTTAAGCAGATTTATCCAGAATCCACTGTTTCCTCTGTGCTGCTATTTTAAAACCTTTACACACAACACTACCCACACATCCTGGTTGTATTTAATTTTGATACACCCAGGGGGCACGTTTTTGGTGAAAATGAAATGCTACCTTTAATCACAGCCCGCACTTATTCCAGTCTCTCTCTCTCTTCTTCTAAGAGACTGACTGTAACATTCACTTCCACAGCTCTCTGCCGTCCCTGCCGTCCCTGAAAGAGCTGTCGACTAATCGAAGCCTTGATAACTTGGACTGTCTGGTGAGTCCACTGGAGGCCCCTCCACGCCACAGGAACGATGACTTCAGCCAATGCTCTGGCACTTTGGGCAGAAGCTTGGGTACTCAGGTATGTCCATGATCTTATGGTCGTCACAGTGTTAGTATTTGACTGACAATATTGTAGATTAAAGTCATTATCAACCAGCGTTTCCATAACATTAAACATTTTATGGTTATGACACAAACACAAGAAACAGCTTTTTAGATTATTTTGGATTGACTCCCAGTGACACACACACCCACACACAAACCACATACAAAAGAAGAGCGAGTAGGATTAATGGTAAAGTCTCGAGACATTTGAGAAGCGGCGTATGACTCAGTCTTGAAAACTCACTGGGTTGGGGAACTTCTGTGACTCACGTTAGTTTAGTAAGATCGAAAACCAAGTCAAAGAAAAACTCCCAAGTCATTCTATTTTCAACTATTAAAATGCCTTTTTTTAAATGTATGTACTGTATTTACACCCTTACGCCTACATCGGGGTGTTAATGAGTGAATATGAGTAAGTCTGTTGGGATTAAGCCAGTGGAATAGAAAATATGCCAGAGCATGTTTGCAGATTGTCAAACTGGGACATTTGCATCAAAGTAAACTTGCGGGAGCTTGTTGTATAACTTCATCGCCCCGGTGCAGAATCACACAGCAGACTAAAGAAACAACCTGTCATAGAAAACCAATGGAACCAGTCTGTATTTGTCCACTGTGTCCACATCAATTTAATAATGTCATATGGCCAGAGACATCATTTAATTGAAGTGTGAGGCAGTCAATTTTACTTACAGTTAAATCCAATGAAAACACTTTCATATTTGCAATTAAAATGTCAAACATAAACATGACCCCTATTTGTTGCTAATACTACTCCTTTTAATTTTATACATCAACCATCACATGATGACAATAAAAGCCTTGCAACAAAGAAATACTGATACAAAGCTATTTAAAGTACAATTTTAACAAAACACCATTTTGAAACAGCCATAACATTCAAAACATTTGAACTAATACCTCTAATACTGTCTTTGTCTTAACTGCTCAATATAGAGAGTACAGAGAAAGTACATTTAACACAGTAAAGAAAAGGTACTTCAAAATTGTACCAAGATACAAGATATACACAAGATAGAAGGATAATGTATACATTATCTGACAGTACTCTGTATCTTGTAGCTGCCCAGATTTGTACCATTGTCATATTTTTGCTATTCCATTACCTGTAGTAAGGGAATATGAGCAGCTAATCGAGGGCACTTAGAGCTACAGCTGGGATATGTTTGCCTTTCTGGTGAGTGTCCCGTGGAAATCTGCCAAACCATTATGACTTTATAAATGGACGGAAGGTTTTACAGGATATGTATCAACCTCGGAAAACTTTCTTTTTTGTTTTTGTTGGGGCATTTTGCTTCGTGCAAAAAAAAGCATACTACACATCACCATAGTTCAGAGTGACCCTGAAAATCTGTTCTAGGTGATTTTTCAGAGGACATTTTACATTAAAAACACATGTAATGTACATACAAGTTGCATTGAATTAGTAAAGTTCCACCAATTGGAGTTAGTTGCAAGAGTTCAAATTATTTACTATTTCTAATAAAGTAAAAAAAATGATTCCAATTAATCATAGAACTTTTTTTGTCCTTTTATTACCGCCTATATTCTTTCTTTAGTAGTCCAAATGTCATGTCATATTATAATCGTCTGTCAAATTGTTATTTATTTAATATTTACATGATGGAATTGTCACTTCATCTATTTGCATGTACCCCTTCAAACCACTAGTTAGGATGGACTTACTGTAGTGACTGCATGTTTCTCAGTCTGCCCTCTGCCCTTAGCGTGTGAGTCTGCACACGATCTTTCAGGTATGTGGTCAAGGCTGCGGGCACGCCGTCTCGTACTGTGAGGGGGAATCGCAGGCGGTGGAGGCTCTGGATCTGCCCGCGCCGACGTGCTTCCGGTCACGCAGCCACAGCTACCTGCGGGCCATCCAGGCGGGCTGTTCCCAGGACGAAGATACAGCCTCTGTGGACTCAGACTCACCACCGCCCACCACTGCGGGCTACACCTACAACACCAGTGAGTACCCGTGACAGGAAAGGTGGGACACGGCTCCTGGAGAGAGAGAGAGAGAGAGATTACAAAAATATTAGTTGAAAGGTAGGAAGTACTTGCCAAATATCGTTAATGTCATTTTGTAGAAATGTAACCACATCCACAAAACCAGAATGAAAAGTACATTTCTTTATAAAGCATGTGTAGAGAAGATAAAACATTTACATGAAAAAATATACTGATCTATACAGTCAGTAATTAAAACTACATATTCACCCTGTTGTGTCTTCAATTAACAGCTTTGTTTCTGTGTGAATTAGTTTGTTGTATTGTGAGCCAACTCTGCTGAAAGAACTTTATAAAAAAAAAAGGAAGAACATATTCTACACTACGTCGTTAGTGACAGAATAGTGAATTTTTGGTTACACCATATTTCAGCTCGAGAGAATATTTCTCTTGTGAGTGAATGAACAAACGAATGAATGAATCGTTCAAAAGCTCCGCACCAGAAACATCCACCTCAGTGACTATGCTGAGAAATATTTAACCATTATTTCCAGAACTATTGTGTAAGTGTAACATCTGTCTGCTGCACCTCCATGAACACGTGGACACATCTCCATTGTACAGGACAATTGTGTGGAAGGAAACAGTTATAATAAGGACGGGGTGTCCACTTCACCAACCAAAAACCTGTGTAATGTCTCCACCACCAAGCATGCTTTAGATTGCATATGCTGTGTAAGTATTTGTGTGAACAGAAAGGCAAATGCTGCAACTACATAAGTTCATCGTCATAAATTCACAGTTCAGTTGCAATAAAATATGACAGAAAAAGACGTAAAAGTCAAGTCCGTGTTTGTTTCTTCCTCTGGCAGATATTGCAGCTTCCACGGACTTTTCTTTCAGTTCTTGATTTAGGACTCTTTTATTTAGTGGGGGTATTTTTAGGCTGACTGACACGCTGCATATTTATGAGCGACTGCACCCACACATTTTCAGTGATGTTCTAGCCAGGGCACTGTGGGAGCTTTTGTCAAAGCACCACCTTGTGACTGTTAAATTAGTCCATGGTGGATATTGTGGTGCGATTTGGATCATGCTATTTTTATAAAAAAAAACAAAAAACCTGCTGCTGCTTTTCATTTACACCTACTTATGTGACATGTTGAATCTAGACTTTAGTGTTTATTCCCTCCTGTCTTTTACTTTTTCTCTCTTAACACTAAGTTAACACTGTTGTGTACATTGTGTACATTAAAATTTCTCACATAGAAATACTGTATTTATGTTGGACTTTAGTCTCATACACTGTTCATTTGCTGTTATCGTAATGGTTTTATTTTTAGCTTTTGCCATATACAATAAACTACTGATTCCTTGTTAGTCTTTTAATTAAAATTATTGAAAAATTGACGTACTGTACATCTCATGGGCTCCATGTTAGACGCCATTAAACATCTCTTTATTTTCCTCACGCATTCCAGAAACCAACCAGTACTTTACAGCTACAATTATACATTAGCTGCTCAATTAAGTTAATCCGAGTTAATTGGAAAACAATTCATTTGTAACAATTTTGATGAAGGAATTACTGTCAGTCACTAATAGACACTGTATTTTATAATGGTTTGAAAAGGACTGCCCCAGTTAGGGTTTTAACAAGCTGGTTTGAGGAGGTTGGTCTCTATATAAAGTTAAGACTCATCTTTAATCTAGAGGCGAAAGAATAAACCATAAAACATCTTGTTTGATGTTGTGAGCTACCATCGCTCAACTCATCACTCTTTCAATTGTTTTAAAATCCCCTTTGCTCCCCGGGTACAAATTACACATATATATCAGAAACTTTCTTTTGATACTTAAGTACAGTAAATGTCATAAACTTTAAGACTTTTACTCAAGTAATATTGTAAAAAGTAACTTCAACTTCTACTAAAGAAATGTTCTGGTATGATACATGTACTTCTACTCAGTTATTACTTATAGGTACTTAAATATACTTAAAATTACTTAAAATATACTGTTAAAATCTCTATAAAATACAACATATTTTATTAGACATATGTTAATATGTTATCGTATGGAGTTTTACTTAACAGAATAATGATCTGTCTGAAGTGGGCCGCGCACCACACTTTGTGAAACACTGGTCTAGACTCGCGTCTGTTCCCGCGGCGTTCAGAGACAAAATGAAGCGCACCTTCCGTGGGCGAGTTCTCAGGAAGCGTTACCCTGAGACTCAACCAATCACCTTCTTCACCGATTAAACGGCGACACGAGTCGTCCAATCGTGTGCGTCGAGCGGTAAACTGGAGAAACGTGGACTCCAATCCTCGTCGTCAAGGGCGTGTACAACAAATCTTTTCTTCACAGCGTCGCTGTGTATTTTACGGCAGGACTCCTTAGTCCGTCTGAATCTCGTCTGCTATTAACGACCGGGCTGAAAATACGGATTTCCGAGTCTTCCATGATACAGTAAGGTTTTATATCGCTTCCTATGTACTGAACTCAGGGCTTTGAACGTGTGTGTCGTTGTCGGCTCGCTATGAATAGGAAGCCAACACGAGCTCATAGTCTGCCAGGTTAGCTCAGTAAGCTAACGTGGATGAAGAAAGGGAATGGAACCTTCATGGCAGTTGGTAGCAGGCAGGCGGGCGAGGTTGTCACACAGTAATGCGGCTGCTGTTGTTAGACAGGTGGTAACCCGGTAGCGGTGTCTTTTTTTGTTGGCTCACCTCCACATCTGCCTCACAATGCCTCCGGCTACTGTTACTCACCGTGAAATGCCCAAGTGTGGTAGCACACTGCATTGAGAGTTGACTGGCTACTAGCACGAGCTAACAGTAGCCGAAGCGTACACCGTGTGAACCGGCTAGTTCCAGACTCTTTGACACAGTGAATGATTTTTGGATGCAATGTCTAATATAAGATATTTTTATACCACCAAACTGTTTTTATAGTATGTGTGTGAGAGAGCGATACTGTGCTGCAGTAAAACACCATTTCCCAGTGTTGGGATCAGTTATAGTAATACTAATATAATGTATTCCTCTGCCTATGTATTAATCAAAGCTGCTATGACGATTATTAAAAACCACAACGCCTCTGTGAATCCATAACCTGGTCTGATGGCACATTTATTTAATTGGTCATGTCAAGTGGTTAAATGACATCCTAGTAATTATTCTCTTTTATTTAATGCTAATTAAAAACAATCCCAGTCCTAACATGTAACAATGGTGCAAGCTCAGTGGCATGGAGGAAACTATGAATCACAAACCTGTCCATTTATAAACTTGTATTACTCCCATTGCTTTCTTTTAAGCAGGACAGAGTTTCCTTTTTAACATCACCACTGTTGTCCTTTCTGATGGAGGTTAATATACCACTTACTTTTGTAATATTCCTGTTCACATGGGTCATGAGTAGTTGCAAATAACATATCATCTGAAGAGATTGCAATGGCTACTTGATATAGTTGCATATGCAGTTTTTATTCAGTAGCCACCTAACACTTGTTAAGACCTGTCAATAATTAATCAGCTTCCTGCTGTATGTAGTGCTTTTTCAGTTCAACAGTTAGTACACTTCACTCAAGGACCACCAGATCCCCCTTTATATGCCCACAATGTGATCATTGATATTAATATTGACTTGTTTTAGTTCATTTTAACAAATATAAATTTAACAAAGCTTGTTCTGTGAGAGCATTATAATCACCCACCAGACTACTTAACAGGCTACTGGGTGGGAATCTTTAAATTATTATTGGAGCCACAAGGCATGCTCACTGTATCCAGCAACATGTTATAAGTCACTGTGTGTCTGTGTATTACCATAGATAGAGTGAGAGTCATCAGCCATAGCATTACGCACTCTTCCTTGCGCTCTCATTGATGAGGTAATCTCTTGACTGAATGGCTGAAGCATCTGTAGTTTCACAGTAAGGTTAACAGCACACAGGACGTGTGTGTGGAGCTTTTAGCTAACATGGTTACACAGGGCAGCAAAAGCCTCTCCATTTCCTGCACTAATGACACACTGAAAACCGCTTCCTGGTTTGCCAATTATTTTTGTCATTTAAAATGTATGTTTCATGAAAACATTCCTCCACAAATTTGCGGATTCTGACTTCAGCCTTATGCTGTAGCTTGCAACAGCGTAGTGAACCTGTTTGTTCAGTTTGTTAATGCTTTAATTTATTAATCTGTCACTGTGTGGTTGCAATGTGTGTGATGATACCCTTTGTACAGCAGTGTTGTATCTAAATTGTAGATTAGTTATGCAGTGTTGAGAAGTAACACAGTTTTGACCTTAGAAGCACTTGTCTCATCAGCTGATTTGGCCTTAACCCAGAGTGTTGATCCAGTCAAGCAGGTCAGAGTAGACTAAGCACCACAGGAGGTCTTAAGGATATCAGATCAGCATATACAGCAGACAGGAATGCAGGAACAAACACTCCAGAGGTCTAAAATAGTGGACTGAAATGTTTGGATTTTGTTTCAGTTTGAATGGCTGTTGTCAATGTAAGCTCTTTTGGAACTCATAACTGTAACATGGATGTAGAAACATGCTGCTACCTTTTTTTTATCATTTGTGAAAATCCACTCCCAATTGCGTAATCAAGGTCTATTACCATTTCAGTCTAACTCAAATGTTGTATTATCAAAGTTCAGCTGTAGTCGGACTAATACAATAATTATGTTTTCCTCATGTCATGTAAAAGTACTACTGACTTTCTCAATGTTTGTCTTCTCTCTCATAGACAGCTATATCAGTATAAATCCTTAAACCAGTCACTAATGAGCCAGTAAGTTTAATTTATATGAAGACTCAATTGTAAGTAAGCTTAAAGTAATTATAATTTCAGTTTTTTTTCCACAAATAATATAGTTGTATGTGTGTATACATACACACATATAGTTGTGTTTTGGGCTTTAACATTGGTCAGTGTTCTGCTCAAATGTAAACGTACAGCATATGAATAAACTTCCTATTGTTTGGTAAATCTGTTTTGTTAAAAGTCATGTTCAGCCATGTGTCGTAGCCTAGTAATCTTACAGTCTGTCAATCCACTACACCACCTTACAATAAGAATGCTAATCTTAGACGAGGCTAATTGCCACTTCTTTTTATGATACTTGGCTCATGTCCAGAGTTTCACAAAGGATCTCATATACTGTAGTTAAACTTTCCTTTTGGGCTTCAGGGGAAACTAACCACAGAGTCTCTCCTTGCACAAAAAGTTTACCCTGTGGACTCTTTAATTTTACATCAAATTACTCGGGAATGAGGTCAACAGTAGTAAAGTCATTGGAAATCCCAACCCCCAAAGCAGAACACCAAAAGCTGTCTCCAGAAATGAAGTTAGGTTTTATTGTTTGTTGTTTTCATGGCTAATGCATTTAAAATAGTCAATCGTGTTCACTCAAGTTTTATTTTGTTGTGAAGAGCCATTAGAGGTCATCTGATAGCTCACAGACAGACCTGCTGATGGACTTGGGAAATGTTCTTGTTCAGAGACTGCATAGCTTTCATAACTGAAGCAATTTGTAAACATGTGATCATCATAGTGGTGTTGACAGCATGGTAATTGATCTTAATTGTTTTCAGAGTTAAAAGGAAGCATTTGGGGCCCCTCAAATAAGTGCCTCATAGACAGCTGCTGTCAGTTTGTGTTAGCGTTACCGCATGCCTCATTAGGACGAGGAGGCCGTGTTGTGACCAGTGTCAGCTCAACTTTCAAAAAGGCAGCCCTTTCATTCATAGTGGGGTGTTAATATAGAGGACCAACGGCTGTAGGGACATGAAAAATAAAATATGTACCTGGAGACTTTTGCTGGCATTGCTGCAGAGTTCCAGGGCCTGGGCAGCTTGTCCAATTCTTTACTGAAAATGTTTCCATACACAGTAAAGTCAAGCTTGACCACACACTATACTTGAGAAACAGGATTGTCCCGGGTACAACACACCCAGGACCATTTTCCAATATACAGTTGATTTAATGATGGGAAACAGGAAAATATCCTATTTTATTTCATTTCATTGATGAAATGAATGTAGGTTGACATAAAACATGCAGCCATGTGTGCTGTCTGCCAGTAAAATGAAAAGCATGCTCCTCAGTTGTACATTATTATGGGCTGTTTTCTTTCATCTAAATGAATTACTTTTATGTTATTGAGCAAGAGAAATTTTGCCTGCCCTGGCGGAATAAAGAAATGTTATCAAGTGGTCATGGCGCTTGCAGCCTGCAGGCTCACACAATCTCAACAGCAGCCATAGATTAGACTTAGTTGAACAGATTGGGTTAGAAATCATCAAATGACTTACTTTAGCAAATTTCGGGAAGTTGGGTGTGATGGTCTTTAAAGTCAGGTGTGGTTGGACACATTGTTGGCACATTGCTATATCGAGGCAACAAAATCCACCACGCAATGACTTGACTACCGTCCATTTTCAGTCTTTTCAGGTTAAGCTATTACCAAAATAACTTCAGCTGGCTAGTTGGTACCATGCCATACACCATTTTATGTCTTTACACCATTTAATAACTTCAGAATATTTAATAATTTTTGCCTGACTGTACAAAAATGGACTGCTTTGATTTTGCCATGTTTATCTCACGGTTTTCTTCTCCTTCTGTCTTCCAACTTCTACAATTATTTCTTGCTCAAAGCCTGGGGTTTGTGTACCTAGGCCAGTTTGGGTCCAGTTGATTCAGCTTCTATTTGTGTTTTCAGTGTGTGTTAGTCTGACTTTGAGAAATACAATTTAGTACATTAAAATGTTTACATCTGTTTAGAAAATACAATTTCAGTTGGACTAAGGCATGTAATATGTTTTTTCTAATATTATGTAAACGTTCTGTTTTGCGCAATCTCTACCTGTCGATCTGAATCCAGTCGTCACGTTACATATTGCAGTGAGGCAGTGAAATTGATTAGGCTTTTTACGTAAGGTGTGAATTATCTGTAATTAGCCTCACTTTACTATGAACAGTTTGCTACATCAAAGGACAAAGGATAAATGCTTGCGCTTGGTCAACTGTTAATGGCTGTTTTATGGTCTATTTTAAGGTAAATGGACTTTATAGCTCTGTGTGAGTAAGAGATTCAATGCAGCTGCGTAGACACAACAAATAATAGGCGTGCACTCAGACTCGGCCTTTTATGAGACACACGTCATTGTTGGGTATGTCATGCATCTGTGCTATGAGCGCCACAGGATGTTTCTCATTCTTTCAAAATAAATGTTCTGTTGTTGGGTGGATATGTTTTCCTGGGTGAGGTCAAGGCCATATGACTAACTTATGAATGTGGATTCTGCTGTCTTGTTTGTGTATGATGGTGGGATTTAATGACAGACTTTCTGATGCTGTGAGTGACTTTCTGGCTGATAACTAAAGTGCACTGCCCTCACAGTTATAGGGTGTTAAGTTGCTCTTTTCATTGAAACCACTACTTATAATAATAATTTTCTTTGGTCAGCTTTTCTAAAAGACATATTTTACCCAGCATGTGTGAGGGACACTGTAATGAGTATTTGCTCTGTGTTGTGCAGTTCATTCAATCATCTGTCGCCAGTCTGCCAGCTGTTTAAATACCATTTACCCACCCACCCACGACCACCACACATTCTAGAAGAAATCTTGTGGTTTTTCTTGCTTTCCTAAGTTGTTCTGTACCTAACCCTGTATCTTCCAACGCAACCATGCAGTCAGACTGATGACAGGAAAAAAGGCACCAGTCCCATTCCTCATCCCTGAGTCAGTACGTTCTTACTCACTAGTAATCCACTTTGAGGCCCCATTTTAGTTTCTGTTGAAAGAGATTGTGAATCCTGGGATCATATATCCTTGTCACAATGTGAGACCTTTTGTGTGGTGTTTGGTTTACAGTCATAAGAGCTTTTTCAGCTTTTTGTCTTTGGAATAGCCACTGAAAATAATGCAATGAGAGCTGCCTGAGACATAAAGTCAGAAGAAAAGAAAGAGCCGGAGTTCTTGAAGAGACCAGGGACAGTGTTTCCCCTAGAGTTTATTTCAGTAGTAGATGTGCAGTTAGTGTCACTCATATGTAATTTTTTCTGTTACTCCTTAAACCCAAAGTGAATGATATATTTCTTGAGATTTTGCTCTCCTTCTGTCTCTGCATTTCTCCCATCTCATTCATTTGTTACATTTATTGAGGCATGTCGTGTCACGTTGAATCTAAAAGATTATTCTGCTGCTTATCTTCACTGTGTTATTGCTTGGCTAATATTTGTGGTTCTTCAGATGTAGGACGAACGCAAACAGAGAAGCACAACAAAGACATTTTAGGTCCTTGAACTGTTTGGTTAAAAATATCTTTGAGCATTGAGCATAGCTTTCTTGTCATACATTCCCGAGAGCAAAATGACAGTGAAGGTGTGGCATGTTAAGGATGATCCCCAGAGACAGGCTGACGTCAATGGAACTCAACAACCAGCAGGTTTGCAGGAGACATAGTGGTAGCGTTAAGCATATCATAACAGAGTCAGCAATAAGGGTGAAGAGCATGTTTTCTTTTCTAATGTCAATGGTTTTTATGTTTCAGCACTTCAGCAAAGAGCAGGTTTCTAAATTTTAAGTCTGTTTTTTTCCTGCTTCTTTTGCCATCAGTCAGCCACGGGAAGGCTCCTCCTCCAGTCCCACCCCGCTCCACCTCCAAGCCACTCATCTCAGTGACACTGCAGAGCAGCACAGAGTCGGCCCAGGACACATACCTTGACCAGCACGGCAGTGAGGCCAACAGCCAGTCGGGACGCAGCAATTCCTCCGACAGTCTCTGCAGCATCCGCACAAGCAGTCTGGCTAAGGGGAATCAGCCTCCACCAGCTGCTGTCCCTGCTGCAACACCTGCGCCTGCTGCAGGCTCTGTACCTCCTGTTCCGGCTCCTCGTGACCTCCCTCCCACTATCACTGTCACCACCGCCACTACTTCCACTTCTACCCAACCCCAAAATGACACCGTGAGCATTGGTATCACCCTAGACCCGCCACCTTCTGCACCCAAGAGGAAGCTGTCCTCAATCGGAATTCAGGTCAGATTTGTCTTTATATGTAGATGGATCCAGTGTGAATGTAAATGCCTCTGTCCAAGTTGTATTAAGCAGCTTTTTTGTTAATGATTATTCAGGTGGATTGTATTCTTCCAACTCCAAGAGAGGAACCACTATCCCTGGCTACACCCCTTAAGTTTCAGTCAATCGGAGTTCAAGTGGAGAACGGCAGGCCGTGAGTATACGCTCACATTTCACATTTACAGTGCCTGGGAAGACATAATTGATCACATGGTTTTACAATGTTTACTTAAGTATTCATAAAGTGATGAATAGAAGGATGTACTTGACAAGAATCAGGAGATATTACAGTATGCGCACTAGGATTTGACGTAAATATGTTCTCTGCACCACAGCTAGTATGTTGCCCCTGTGTACACATCTGGCCTGCTTGCTCAGGTTGTAAAATATGTGAAAGGCAGACAGATATAAAGCTTGTCTGTCCCTCTGTCTTTGAAATGGACAAAAAAAAGGCTTAAAATGCGTTAAAAGAAAAAAGACATTTAAAAAAAAAAAGTGTATTAAAAGGTGCAGTGTGTTTATGCACTGTTTATTTCCAGGTCTTCAGGATGGTTGTTGTCGACTGTGATACAAAATCACAGTTGAAAATGATCTGGTGTGACTGTTGGTGTTAACAAACATTTTCTGGAAAAAGAGACCTGCCCGTCAGTCGTACCTTCCTTGTTTTGAACACATCACAATACCCATACATTGACACTGACACCACAAGTATTAATACCACATATAGAGTTTCGCCCTACTGCCGTGTGAATGTGGTTGTTTCCTTTGTGATTCCCTCCATAACTGCACACACACAGTGTTGTGAATTTGCAGTCTCTGTAACAGCAAGTGGTTAAGGTCATTCAGCAGTAATCTGGCATCAGCCCAGCTCCCTGACTGATGTCCTCTTACTCTTCCTTTGACAGTAGTGAACTGAATGTAGTGAGAAACTGACTAGTTATTCTTTTCCAATGCACTGTAATTTTCCCTTATCACATTTCTTGAACAGCGTGCTTTACTTTTTCCTGCTCACCATCTCTTTAATGTCCTCTATTGTGACTTTTCTCTGCATCACTTTAGTTCATTAACTGTCTGTCAGTAGCTGATGTTTATTCATGTCTCTGCAGTCTTAGCCGGAACAGCAGCATGGCCTCCAGACAAAACACAGAGACTGAACCTCAGGAGCCGCGGGATGCAGCACCCACAGAAAACAACACAACCAACTGCACCAACAGTCAAACAGTGAATTCCACTGCGCCCAACGGACAGGACAAAGCCATGGAACAGCAGCCCCTTAAACACACCTCAACCCCATCCAGGATATCCACCTCACCCCCAGTGTCTTTGGACCCAGCTTTAGATCCCTCCTCATTGCCACCACCAGACCCAAGCCTGGAGACTGGAAACTGCAGCACCCACGGAGATGGCGTTCAAACTGGAACACCTGCTTGCCTCCGGGATGGTAACTGGTTTCTAAAGCTGCTGCAAGCAGAAACAGGCCGCATGGAAGGCTGGTGTCAACAGATGGAGCAGGAGACCAAAGACAACAAGCTCTCAGAGGAGGGTGAGTGACATAATTGCATGAATTGGCCGTCAAAATATTTTAAATATGAAGTTCAAATATGACCAGACAATTCCCTTTTGTGTATTTCCCTGTGAGTACAGACTAGGTGTCCCAACTTTAATAAAGGTTCAGCCAAGTTTAGAATATCCTGAGACCTGATAGTGTAAGTACTTCATAATGAGACAGTTTTGGTAGTGGAGACTTTAGCTTATTTAAATAAGAGGTGATGGTCAGTGAGGAATGGGTCTGTGATACGGATGCAAAAAGCTTTAAAGTGGAGATACAGGTCTGCATGTACACAGTAATGCCAAAATCAAGAGTGGACATAATATTATAATTGTCTTTTTAACAAGCAAAAGGAAAACACAGTTTCTTTACGCAACGTCTTTTTTATAACGAGTATCTGAGTCGCGACCCAATATTTGTAATAATAGCAGCACAGTCACTGTCAATAAATAGAATAATACAATTGTCGGACGTTTAGAGGAAGAAGAGCAGCATCCTCTGTCATCTGTCTATGCTGGGTTCACACTGGATGTGACAGCAGATCAGCTGCAGTGCTATGTGTGGAACGGCACATGTTTGCTGCAGAGCTGCTCTGGTGTTATGTTTATGTCTGCTATGTTTTACATAACGTTTTTGCCTTTGAAAATCATTAAATGTACATTTGTGTTGTATACTTCAAATCTCTTGACTTAACTTAATATCAAGGTTCTTCAATTTGAAGTCTCTTATCTGTCGGTCCTTCAACTATTGCACAATAAAAGCTTTGTTGAATTTATGAACTCGGGGAACTGAAAAGCCAGTGTGGAGAAGCATATTGCATTCTCTTGAAAAAAACACGGCAAAAACAAATCAGAAAAAAAATCATCTCATTACTTCAGAGAAACGGAGGCGAATGTGAATACAGTACGTTTACATACTGCAGAGCTTGAACTCTGAAACAGGAAGAGGACATGTTGCGTTTTTGACATGTGAGACGGATGGACGGTGAAACTGTTGTGAAAGATAATTTTCCCTGTCTAATTTGCTGACGAATGCATGTGGCTTGTGGTTAAATAAGTGATTTCCAAGAAGAGCCTCCCAGCTGTAATGCTGCAGGTACCACAGGCAGACTAACTCTGGAAATCTTATTGTAAGCTCAGCAACATTCACCCACTATGTCCCCCCACAAGTGTGTGTGTGTGTGTGTGAGAGAAATGAAGCAGATCAAATCAAGGCATCATATTAAATTATGAACAATTCTTTTAAATTCAGGTAATATAATACTTGGATCGGCTAAAAAGAAAATGCCCAGATATTGCATCTTTCCAAATCACAAAGATCTCTAAAATTCAGACAATGGACAATGGACAATGAGGCCAAGCATGACAGACGTATTACTGCTATTGACTCACCGTAATGTTGCTCATTAGAGTGGGAGTATGCTTTTGTTTTAGCTGTAATACAGCCACAGCAGAGTCATTTCACTTCCTTCTCTCCCAGAATCCCACTTAAGGCTGTTGTATCTCTGCAGCGTCTTAAATATGAATGAGCACGGAGCCGACTGGCAGAAGAAGCGTCATCAGATTATCATTCAATTTCTCTCTCTGTGAATTTGGAATTATAAATTTCCCATTTACAAGCAAAAAGCCCAAATAAAGAGAGAGTTGTTGTTCTCCCCCAGATTGAGGTAATGCATTACATTATAATACATTATTATTACATTACATATTACATTAGGAAATAATTTACTGCCACAGAATGTAACATGGTAAATGTCTGCAGAAATATTTCAGTAGTAACAGGAATAAATTCTCCATTGTCAGTCGCCCCTCCACTGTTTTGAAGTAGCTCCTTAATCCTTCACTAAGTGCATCACTCAAGTGCAAGAGGACTGTGTCTTTTCATTCAGCCTTTGGTGTCCTTGTTGTAGTGTCATGTCTATTTTCTGTTCATGCTTCAAGTATGTCTTTTATTCTTCTGCTCATACATACTCGCCAACATGTTGATGACTCGTCGTACTCTGCTTTTGCAGTGTTGGGGACGATCCGCAGTGCGGTAGGCAGCGCTCAGCTCCTCATATCACAGAAGTTTGAGCAGTTCAGAGGGCTCTGTAATGAGAACTTGGTGAGTGGCTCCATTATTTCCAAATTCATTTAATCTTTGACGTGTTATCCTAAGACATGTTTTTGTTGCATTCTGAAATTCTCCTTGACCTCATTTGCTTCCGTCTTTGTACTGCCAACATCATTTCCCCCTCACGCAGCGTCACATAGACGTCGTCTTATTGTATTTACATTTACAGAGAAGTCGGGAACATGAAATCCTCTGATTTATTCAGTCCAATTTACTGCGGGAGATAATCACTCCCTGATTCAATTGTCTACTGTTCCATTTGTCCGATCTCTATCACAAGTTCAGTATTGCTAAAATTGAATATTCTCCAAAAGTTGATTAGTATCAAATGTGTTTGTTCTTCATCCATTTGCTTCAGGACAAGTGAACATGTGTGTATATATCTGTGTGTGTGGAGGGATGGGATTCATTGTCCTTGATTTAGTCAAAGTCATTTATCTGCCACTCATTTTCCTGTGACTAGGACGTGCATGCCAACCCACAGCCAACAGCACAGGACCTTGCAGGATTCTGGGATCTGCTTCAACTCTCAATAGAAGACATCAGCATGAAGTTTGATGAGCTCTACCAACTGAAAGCCAACAACTGGCAAATTCTGGAGACAAAGAAGAAGGTGATGCTTGTTGCCAAATGTTTATTTTTGTTTATTTACTCAAAAAAAGAGATTAGAGTTTAGATCCTGTGCCCAAATAGGAACCAGTGGACTATGATGTAACATAAAACACCAGCAGCCAGCCATCAGCTACACTGGTGTACACTGTATGTGTGGGATGGAACAAGTGTGAATACCCTCATGATTTAATCAGTATCACTCACCAGAGTGTGAATCCACAAAATACTGAGATAATTGAAACCATTTCAGCTTCTTACTTGCAAAAGTGCCAAGACTTTTGCGTCAGCGTTGTATTAATATATACGAAACATCCCTGGGGCTATAGTTCCAATAAAACAAGTCATTTGAAGATGCTGGCTTGTTTACAGGGAAATTATGAGCAATTATCACTATTTTCCAACATTTTCTAAACAAAATTGCGACTCGAGTGAAACTGTGGAGGAGGCATCACAGATGGGCAGCACAATGAGTGATCAACATTACTTTGACTAATAGTAATAAGTATTTTAGTCAAGTTTGTGCGGGTGGAATGTCACAATATCCTCTAAGAAATAGTGTGTCAATCGAATGTTTATTCAGACTTGATTTAGGGAGAAGGAAACGGCTTTAATAGCAACACCCCTGACGGTTGTGTTTTTGGCTCGTGCCACTCGTACCTTATTCCACTTCTTTTGTGATGTGGTTTTCCCCAGGAGGAAAACAAGCAGCCTCCATCATCTGTGCCAAAGAAGCAGTCTAAGCCCAAACTGTCAACGGGGAAGGACAGGAGCATGGACTCGGCTGTGGACAAGCAGCGACAAGAAGCCCGGAAACGGCTTATGGCGGCAAAGCGAGCGGCGTCAGTACGACAGAACTCCGCCACAGAAAGCGCTGACAGCATCGAAATCTACGTCCCGGAGGCCCAGACCCGCCTCTGAGAGTGAACCAGCACCAGTAATCGAAAAAAAAAAAAAACCTGCCTCCCTTCAAACATTCACTGACAAAAACACAAAAACAAAACTGAGACAACCACACAGGCATACATGCGGATGCACAGGTGCCGATTCCTCAAAAGCAGTGCAGCTGAAGACAGGAGAAATATTGGGATCACAGGGCACGGATACAATCCATCCACAATAATGCAGATTATCACCCTGCTGCCATGGGACAGAATTACTATTGACAGATGTTTAATACTATTGTTATTATTGTTATTATGGACATTATAATGATAATTATTATCTCCTAAAGTATATCAAGACTGTCTTAAATGTGCGAGTATCTTGGATAAGGACACCTTGTACCTAATGAGCTGAAGATTCGTGGTATCCCAGAAGTTTACTCTCCTTAAATTCCCGTCACTGCTGAGTCTACCGGCAAGTTTTGGCTGCCCGGTATACGAGCAGAGCTACCATCCACACACACTCAGGACACACATGCAGGTGTACTCACTGTCCACAGAGTCTTCCTGTTCTCTGTTTGTATTAGGCTGCCACTCGTTGGGTGTGGTGTGTACGCTTTACTGTGTAAGAAAAGATAAGGCGGCGTTGATGCACTCAAGAGGTTTAAAACGCAGAGGAAGGCAGTAGCATATATATTATAAATATCACACTAATACAATGTTCATTTTGTAAATGTTGTATACCAGATTATTTGTTAGAAAGAGGTCAGTGTTCAGTACCAAGGTAGTTTTTTATAGATCGAGTACATGTACTGTCATGATATATTAGCACTTGATGCAATCATTCACTCCACCTCTCTCTCTCTCTCCCCTTCTCTTCCTCTCCTTTTCACAAACACACTCTCCACAGTTTGTGTATGTGGATACTCGCTCGTCAAAGTCTTAACTTGAGTCCTTTTTTTTTTTGTGAAGCAAAAGTGAGGACCGACTCCAGCCAGTGAGTTACGGAGGAATGTATGAAATGTATGCATTTAACAGCTCGCGTCGACTTGATCACTGCACTTTTCCATTCACCTCCGATCAAGTTCGCACACCTTTTTTTTTTCTTTTCTTCTCCTTCTTTTTTGTCTTTTGCCCGATCATTCTGACTTTCACTTCATCCTCACGTGATGTAGGGGACCAAGACTCACCACTTGATTTAGCATTCCCATTCAACCTGAGACAACATGTGATGATTGGGTGGGGTTTTACCTGCTACTGGAAAAGAAATGGAACAACATAGCAATAATATTTGAACAAGCAATGCTCTAGGTACCGGTTTTAAATTATTTAATTAAACATTTACAATAAGACTTTCTTATCATGAAGAATAATTGTGTGTCTTTTCCAAACCTACTGTCCTTGGCAGGGGGGGGAAAAACTCAGGTTGAACTCATCAGTGAAAACCACTATGGATTGAATATTTATTGTATTAACCTCAAATGAACTGGGCACATGCTTAATATTACAATTCCAGGCCTACTCAGTGTTCTGTAAGACGAAAAAGTGAGTTCAATTTAGGTTTTCTTCCGTGAAGCACAGGCTACGTTTGACTCGCCCTCTTCACTCCCCCCTTTCTAGCAGCTCAAAATCCCACCCGTGTTTTTGAGAATGAAGAACTGTGGTACATTTCTTATTTAAATTTTAATATTGTGACTTTCATTGGAAATAGGTGATCCTAAACCTGTCTTTTGACTTCTGTAATTATGAAAATTAACGGTGCTGCGAGGGATTTTCTATCGTGCCAAAGTGGCGATGATCATCAACATTTCAGTGTCATTTTGGTTTTGTTTTGTTTTTTTTAAGTTTTATTTAAAAGTTATTATTTAATATGCTCATGAGTTTCGGCTGTCTGTGTGTGCATTCTCAGCGAAGTTTGTTTGTGTTTGCATCGGCTCACTCCGGATACATGCCATTGTGACACTTGGAATGCTGGACTGGAATACTTTTCCAAGTTTCAGTTTTCTTGGGATTGAAACACAATTGCCATGTGTACACAGTGGAGCAATGCTCATGCACAATTCTGGGTTCACTCACATCCTTTTTTTTTTTCTGAGTAAGAGCTGGCTCTCCCCCTACTGGTCAGTCCTTGCGCGACACTCCAGACATCTCTATTCTGCTCCATTTTGAATTTTTAGTCAACATCAAACAAATGAAGTTGCGCTGGGAGTGCTGACACAGTACCGAGTTGTTGATTTTCTTTTTTTTCTCCTCTTCTTTGTATTACATCAACAATGGACATGTGCATTTCATTGTCCAAAGAAATCATTAAACATCCCTTTGCTACATGTCCTGGTCATCATTATTGCTGTCTTTTTTAATTGCACTCATCCATAATGCGATCGTACTATTAACTTCTAAGTTAATTTGTGTAATATTCGCTTCTATGTGAATATTACACAAACTCCCCAGCATTAGACGGTAGACTTTTTTTATTATTACTGTGTAATCTCTAAAAGCATGGCCTTCTTATGTATACAATACACTTGAGATCTTGCCAGTGAATTTTCAGTACTCCTTTAAATGGGTCTTGCAAATGATATAAAACTATTCAGTCTGTGTAAGACATTCAGGTTGTGTACTGTACATAAGAGTTTATAACTGTCACTAACGGTGGAAAGACCTCTCACTTTTTTTTCCTTATCATTTTGAGAGCTGGATCCCTTTATTTGTCCACATACTGAAACTTTTAAGAGAGCGTGACCTGATCAGGGAACTTCAGACAGTTTGTTTACCAGTACTTCCTGAGTTTCAAAGGGCTATGAAATGGAAAGAAAGTAGAGGCAGAGTATGTGGATGTGCTGTTCTACCACCACATGAACATGGCAGTGTTCTCTGGTCAGGTAATTTTGTTTTTTAGAATTAACAGAACTGTCTAAGAGAAACATCATTAAATATCCTTCAGCAGAAACACAGATGATTGTCTTCGGTGATGGACAGAAATGCACTAGGAATGACGAGCCCATTCTGATTTCAGTACCCACTCTATAATGGCCATTTCTCCCTGGCCACACATCCACTCTTGGCATCTGTACTCTCAGTGATCCAGCTTGGGAAATGAGCAAAAACTCTGTAGTTCCAGAATATCTTGTATTGACAGACATTATTTTACAAAATAAGCACATATCTTGCAAAGGATTTGTTTTATGTATGGTGTACTAGGTAGACACTGTGAGGCTAGTTTCTTTGAAGAGAATAAAGAATCGTGATTGCAATTAATTATGTGGCATATTTTTCTGTTTGAAAAATAAACTGTAGAATTAAAGGGGAATGCCACTTAGTTTTGGAATGCATGTTTCTTTCCTTGGATATATGTGTAAACAAATTACCTCAACCTCTATTAATTGTTATTTGGTCTGGAGCAGAAAGTTAGTGTACAGCAAACATCTCTTTGTGATCCCAAAGCCATTTCTGTTTCTCCTTTCTTGTGCACAGTTGTTTTTATTGTTTTATAACTTAAAATAAAAAGGGTCAGCAAAACACTTTCCAATTGGTCCACTGTTAGTCTTATGTAGTCTAGCAAGCAAAGCTCACCCAGTGGTGAGAGCAGTATAGTTCATGATGTATGTGCTCAGCACACACAGATTGTTATAGGACCACACTTACTACACTCGCAGTGGTGCAATGTGTGTTAATACATTTATCAGCACTATAAACATTTTAAAAGTATACATTTAAAATAGAATACAATCCACACGAACATCCAAAACAGTTTAGCAGTGGCTTTGAAATGAAGCATGGTGTATTTAAAGGATAATGTGTCCTCCCACTGTTTTTCCCAGATTCAGGTGCTGCCATCTTGCACCAGAATTAGAATTTGATTGTGACAGTGAATTTGTTGAATCTACATTTAACTCATCCTTAACACAGTAGTGAGCAGTGGGCAGCACTTTTCTGTGCTCGGGGAGCAATAGAGAATATTGGATGCCTTGCTCAGGGGCACCCCAGCCCTTGGCCCATCCCAGGATTGAGCAAGCGACCTTCAGGTTACAAGCCAAAGCCTTTCCTCTTGGCCATGGGCTGCCCCCACCTGTGACTTTAATTGGAGCCAAAGTCTGCACAGTCATTACAGGGAAATGCACTTATATACATAATGAGAAGTGCCCTGTTTAATACAAATAAAATGTGTACAATTTTAAACTGGGAAACGGGGAAACAAAATGACAAGGACCTGACAAAATAAAGCATGGCCATCACTCCGAAGTAAACAAAAAGTGTGATTTATGTTAGGACTGAACAAGAAACAACGTCATAGCTGTTCACGTTGCTGCAATTACAGCAGAAACTCCTTTTTTTTTACGTTGTGACGTCAGAATATGTCGACGTAGGGACGACGTAAAAGCGTAGGATGTAGCACAGTTCGTGGCTAGCGAGCTGCTAGTAACGGTAGGACGTCCGAAAATATATAGGCGCCGCGATTAAGATTTGTTTCGCTACATGACCAAGTAAGTATGCGACTCATTGGTGATGTTTTTTTCTCACATGGCTAATTTCAAACTGACACGTCTGCGTTTAATTGACCCAGACTGAGCTATGTCTGGTTAGCTCGGTGGCTAACATCCAGAGGAAACCAACGGCACCTTGGACGCTAACAGGGCTACCTAGTTAGCAAGAGTTAGCCACAATTAATTAATAATGAGCAAGCTGTGTTGACTCAAGCGCTGGGTTATTTATTGTGAGTCAACAGGCGCCAGTTTATTACAAACCCAACGCCACATCGGTGATGCGTCAATAGCAAAATAAGATCATAAGCATAGCAACAGCTATGTAGGGTTAGCTTGTGTGTAAGGCACGCTGAGTATGATGTGGGGCATCTGTAAATCGCCCTCAGACCAGTATGTGCTGCTTCTTCTGGAATTAGGTCAGTCTCCAGTCAGCTGGAACAACAGACTCTTCTATTCGCATGTCGATATTAGCTGCTTTACCGTCTCGTGTCAAGAATAACGTGTTAAAACCTCAAAATGTATGGCGCCAAGGACATCGGTCTTGGGAAGTATGGACATCTGCCTGGATTTGTGAGCCGACATCATCGTGTCATGACATCGATTGTTAAAATATTTATGTCATAAAGATGACACACACGCACTTGTCTTTTATAAAGTGTATAGTTTGATAATGAAGTTTAAAATCACAGAAAGCCACAGTCCATTCAAACGTGTCTTGAGATAAACTGCATGCATCCATGTTGTGTTTATTCAAAATCACATAGTATGAGAATGGAACAATAATAATAATAATCAATGTGTTTTGCAGGGAGTGCCTCTTTACCAGACAGGTTGTTTTTCACCAGATGTGATGCATCTGCAATACATCACAAGCTGAATGGAAGCATTCAAAGCCTTTCATGAGTGAGGTAGGTTTAAAAGAGTGTGTGGGTGGGTGTGTGTGTGTGCGCGTGCATGTGTACAACATGAATGAGTGAACAGGTATTACATCCAATACAGGTCTGAAATGTGTCCTCAGAGCTGATCATACAAACCATATTCTGAGGTTGAGGACACATTTGGTCACATTCTTTGCCCTCTGGGAACGCAGTCCTCCTACAGGACACATTGGACACAGCCTCCACAGCTGACATCCCATGACTTGCTCTAGGGTTCCAGTACTTTTTCACTTTCCCATATATTATGCCTATACATTTGTTTTGGTTTTGTAGCCGCCATCAAAGAATGAACTCTGGTCATTGTTTTTTTTTCTGGAATGGCTGAAACCTTATTTTCTTACAGTAGTGTAAGTAGAGTTTTGATTCCCCAAGCTCCTTTTTCCTCTAGACAGACTGGTCAATTATATATATTTTTTTATTGTTGCAAGTAGAAATCACATCACAAGTCACACATCCATGTCTGTTTTATACAGCCTGGGATTGTGAGATTTTAATGCCAGATGTCAACAGCCGTACTTAACACCGTCCACTTGTGATTAGATGGATGTTAGTAACAGGCCTGGGTTAGACGATGGGTAAATTAAGCTTTTGTGAACCATTGAACCACTTGAGCCAATTGTTTCAAAATGGGTTCATTACACGAAGCTTCAGATGGAGTGACCTCTCTTGGCAAAGTGCAAGCCTGCAGTCACATTAGGCAGGCTCATTGGTGAACAGGAGGCTTTTAATTACACACGCATACACATTTCAATGAGCAGTGTTGGAGAAGCTATTTTACTTTTGTTGAAAAGACTGTTTGTTCTGAAGCATTTGCTTTGATTTATCATGTATATCACATTATGTTCTATTTACAAATAAAGATTGATGTATGCATGTATTGTTATTGAGGAAAGAGTGTTGGGGAAATATGGCATAGGTTGGGTGTGCTTGTGTAACTATGGCAGAGGGTGATTGGGTGGGACGGGGAACAGAGAAGATTTTTATGGAGGTACATTATTTTTTTTCAACAGTTTTTGGATTGAGCTGGTTTCTTTTTTGCTCACAACTTCTCTTCATTTTGAAAACACTTGCTCACAAGGAACGGTCTCAGTGAATCACCCGAATGGACTGCGAACCAGTCAGGTGATTCATTCAGGCAATGAAGCAGTTTCTGCTTGAGATATCATATATCATGAGATTTTTTTCCCACCAACATAAGCTTTGAAGCAGTGGTTCTATGGAATTATAGTTAACAGTTTGAAGCGCGTACCTTCAAGCGTCACACTTTTATGAAATCCCATTATGCTTGGCTGTATTTCTATCAGGAGGTTGTGCGTCCGAGTGATGTACTATGGGGTATGACGTTACGAGGTTTCAAGGGGAGGTGGATGAGGACTTGCTGTGCCCCATTTGTAGTGGAGTGTTGGAAGAGCCAGTGCAGGTAAGAAAGATGACTCATTCTTGAAGTATGGCAGATTTTCAGCTAGTTTGTTTGTTTTTCACTTTTCTGTTCTCTTTTTATTCCAGGCTCCACACTGCGAGCATGCCTTCTGCAACGCCTGTATAACACAGTGGTTTGCCCAGCAGCAGATTTGTCCTGTTGACCGCACAGTGGTGACGTTAGCGCACCTCCGGCCTGTGCCTCGCATCATGCGCAACATGCTGTCCAAACTCCAAATCAGCTGTGACAATGCAAGCTTTGGCTGTACGGCCACGCTGAGACTGGACCAGCTGCAGTCACACCTCAAAGACTGTGAGCACAACCCCAAAAGGCCTGTCAACTGTGAGGAGGGATGCGGGTGAGTGGCTTCCATTTGGCAGGACACATAACTTCAGAGTCATCGATTATGTATTCCTCATCACCCTTTTGAGCATCAATAAAAAATGTAGCAAACACGGTGTGGCCTGTTCTCTGTTAAGTCCTCCACTCCCTCTCACTTTACAACTCTTGCAGGCTTGAGATGCCCAAAGATGAACAACCCAACCATAACTGCATCAAACATCTGCGGAGCGTTGTTCAACAGCAACAAACCAAGATTTCAGAGCTGGAGAAAACGGTGGCAGAGCATAAACACCAGTTAGGGGAACAGGTAAGAACACTTCCTCCCTTATTGATGTGGAGCACTTTTTTAAGCACCATCTGTTGGCCAAATAGCCCACTACTCACTGTTGTTCAGCCAGCTACTTCATCATCATTTAGTGGTCTAAATAGCAACCAGGGCAATTATTTTTATCAACTGCTGAAGTTAACTGGCCTTTTTATTTTTAGCCACTATGTGTCAATCATTTCCTGTGTTTGGAATTCTCATAATTGAATGTGGAGCTGACCTTTGAACTGCACTCCCATCTGTTCCATGCTCTGTCCTCGATGGGTGGGACACACATTCTAGGACACTCATAGCCACAATGCATTCCCTTCACTCTTCCTTCTCCTCAAAGATGTATGTACACACACACAGTTTTTCCCCCCAAGAAATGGTGCTTTTTCGTTACACAGCGTCTAAATCAAGAAATGAAATGATTGTAGCATTTGTTTAAAATCCAATAAAACAATAACACACTGATAAATACCTTATTTCAAGGTTGGTGCTCAGGAATATATTCCTGTTTAACTTCAGTCGCTGAAGATGCTCCTTTTTCTTCTCCAGAAACGAGACATTCAGCTGCTGAAAGCCTACATGAGAGCCATCCGCAGTGCTAACCCTAATCTGCAGAACCTTGAGGAGAGCATCGAGTACAATGAGATTTTAGAGTAAGTGATACCTTGTTTGTGTCCTCTCACTTGTTATTCCAAGATCAAATTTGTAGGGACAGCTGCAGCTCAGCCCCTAATTTTCACTTGGTTTTCACTTTTGTTAACGTTACCGTCAGGTGGGTGAACTCCATGCAGCCCGCCCGTGTGACGCGCTGGGGTGGCATGATCTCCACTCCTGATGCTGTGCTCCAGGCGGTCATCAAGCGCTCCCTCATTGACAGCGGCTGTCCTCTGTCCGTTGTGAACGACCTGATAGAGAACACCCACGAGCGCAACTGGCCACAGGGACTGGCGACCCTGGAGGTGCGGCAGATGAACAGGCGTTACTATGAGAACTACGTCGCCAAGCGTATTCCAGGCAAGCAGGCAGTGGTGGTGATGGCCTGCGAGAATCAGCATATGGGGGAGGACATGATCCTGGAGCCCGGTCTGGTCATGATCTTTGCTCACGGCGTGGAGGAGATCTTATAACTGTACGGCGAGCTGAGCTGATCCAGAGACACGTGGGATTGATTTTGCTTGGCGGGGCTCTGTTGTGACGAGTAAGTTTCCCCTCGTTAAGGTGAAACTGTCTGAATACATCTGGCTTATTTAAAAGAAAAAAGAGCTCCTAAGCTTCATACCTATGCCTTAAAGTAAGGACAAATATGTTATAAACCTGGCAAGATAGAAACTTAATCTGACTGATATCTAAGATAGAAGGTAAGATGTGATGTTTACAAGGTTTATATTTAGTGCATTATATGATCTGATTGTTCTTCTCCATGTCCTAATGTAATAAGTTGAGCCCCCAATGAAATCAGTTGTATAAATGCTTGTAAATACAAATACTATATTGAAATATAAATGTCATTCTCTTATTCCCTTTACTGTAATTAGGTTGTGATTTTTGTTAATCTCTGTTCTGTTTAGTCAGCCTCTGTTACTGTTTGCTTGGACGTCGACTCTGAAATTTTCTTGTTGCGCTTTTTTGTTTTTTTAAGTATTTAGGTTCCTGTGAATATTTTCTAAGACGTTGTGCTTCTCAGTTTAGATTGTCCAAAACCTTCTGTGCCATTCATTTTTATTTATTGTGTTGCCTTTTACACAGACGTGCTTGAAGGTGTTACCATTTGATGTACGGAAATTTGCCTTTTTTGGTGCATTTGAAGTTCACTGCAAGAAGAAGAAGAATTGATTTTGTGTTTTCATTGTTGCCTCAGTTGTGTATGTGTGTGTAAACATATATATATATATATATATATATGTATATATATATGTATATATATATATGTGTATATATATGTTCTCTGTATGTTGGGTCCAGTTAAATTGAAGGTTGAACATTTAGGGTTTTATCTATGTATAATGACTTTTACCTGACAAATCGTAATCAGGTGATCCTGAATCGTAGACACTGATGTCATCACTCTTCACAGTTAGCATTCATGCATTTATTCACTGAGAACCACAGCTTGGAGATTGTAAAAAAACAAAAAAAAAACATCTGTGAAGTCACTCTGAAGGTTTTTGAGAGATTCACTATTAGTCACTTAGACAAGACTCCAGACGTGCGGTAGAAAAGCTCATTAAAGTGCAGTAAACAGATCCGTCGAATTGTGCTCTTCATTCTGATCCCTATTAATGTTTTCTTTTGTTTTGTGTCTGTTATGTACTGTGTTGTACAGACGAGAAATTAATAAAATGTCACATTTCATCCTGAAAGGTGCAGTTCCTTTCATTGCCACATCATGTCCTCGGCGATCTGTCTGGAGCTTCATTTCTCTAAAGTGACAGCAGCAGATGAGCTTATCATACTAAAAAGACTAATAATTTAATAATTGGTACTTTATTAAGAATGCGGGGTGGTGAGCAGGAGATGTGGGCTGTGAAATGCCGTTGTTGAATCATAGGAACTCTGACTGATCTGACCCCACTCTCTCTCGGTCTAACCCTGACACCCACGTGATTTCCATGTCTGCTATCCTCTGTTGCCAGCTTCGTCCTCATTGTGGGGACTAAACCCTCACCATTGTGGTGAGTGGAATGTGAAATCATGTGCTCTACCAAATGCTGTGGCTCTGCTTTTGTTGACACGCAGTCATTATGTGATGTGCTTGGTTGGTATGAGGCGCAACAACAGTCTCCGTGTTTAGGAGCGTATTTGAACATAGTAATGCAGGATATGTTGCATAGATTGTTGAAAATGTGATTAATACAGAAGATGTATTTAAAATATGAAAGTAAAAACTAGTTAATCTGAATTAATGGTCCCTGCAAGACTTATGTATGTGCAATATTTTTTATATTTCATACTCTATATATGTATTCATGTTCTCATGTTGAAGCTCTTAGTGTTACGTTATTGTATTTTCTATTTATTATGAATACATTAGTTTGTGTGCATGCATGGTGCTTTTCTTGTACAGCAATTGTGTTGTACTATTTGGTTCAATGACAATACAGTTTGCAAATTACACACATTTCAATTAGTAAAATAACAAGATGGTTAAGCAAGGGAATTGGTTTAGAAAGTGAAACACTCTGGCCACAGCACTGCGATGGCTCTGTCTCTGTTTTTGCTAAAATGATGGCGGCGATCGTGAGCAAATGCTTTTGTGGCACTTATTTATTTATTGACATGGATGCCGAATGAAAGTGGGCAGCACTTCTGCAGCTCTTTATCCAGTGTGGCAACAATGTCTCTCTGAAGGTAAAGTATAAAGAGGTTTGGCAAAACAGGCCATTGTTGTGAGGGGGGCCCCCTTGACAACAGTTGATTGTGTTAGTATACAGGAATGGCACATTTGCAAGAGTCCCCTCAAATTTTGTAATCACTGCATGGGAACAATGCCATTGCTTGCTTTAGTTTGGTTTTGTGTAGCAGGACCCGGGCCCCTAAAATCCTCTGTAATCATTTATACAGTAACAGTGCTTTAAATGAGCTTTTCCACTGCATGCCACTGTGTACAGTGGTTGTTTCAATGATAATCAAGTTTAATGCTTTGTTATAGATTTATCCACCCACCTGCAAATAGAGTAGCTACAGTAAGATCCACCTCTACGACATTAAAAGCTAATTACACACGAATAAGGTGCTAATAATTTAAAAGGCTTGATCAATAATTCCACAACAGCCTTTTAGCAGAGAGAAAACTAATGTTTGCATCTCCTCTTTGCCTTTGTGTGGGTGATCCTGCTTACTGCCGCTTTAATTACTCAGTTAGTGATATTACTTTAGTAAATCTTGTGTATGATACACATTTCTGCTTAAGTAACTCTTTTTATACAGGTGATTCACACGTGTGTTGTTATGGATGTCAAAAGTGAAAGATGTGGCTGCCTTCAGGCTTCCGAACAATTATAAATGACACTATATTTGTTTAAAGCACTGCTCTTGGCCCGAGGCCCAACATTGTACTTTGTGTTTTCTCACTCGCTGAGACACAAGAGCGCGCCATGGTTCATATGTATGGAGAAGCACAGCAGTCACTCTAACAGCAATAAAGCCTCTTAATGAACACATATTATATACACCTCATATTATGCAGTGAGGATGTCAGCTGAGGCGGTTGTCTCTAATCCGTCCAGAGGACAGACGATGTTCTCTCAGGACAACCCACCTCCAAAAGTCCTAAATAATGTATAATAATTTCTTGTGTGTCCTCTAACATTATTATCATGGCATTGCTCGCCTGTTTTACGCACAGTTATTGTGAGCAGTTGCAGTTTCCCGCTTACTAATGGTGTATGTTGTTGTCAGTCAAAGGCAGACCAGTCGTCGCCTGTGCTCAAACACGTTCATCGCTCACGCCCTCTGTTCTTCGTACACTATAATGTATGTATGTATGACACAGTTGTTGTTGCTGTGTCTCTCTAACAGTGTGTCTCTACCCGGTCAGCCAAAGAATGAGTTCACGTCTCGCTTGCATGTTCCATTGTGTGTCCAGTGTGTGTCCAGTGTGTGTCCGCCTGACCACTGTATAAAGTGAGTTTTTTTTGCGCTGAGAGTTCTTTTATCGTTTGTGTCAGTGTTTAGTTAGGGTGTGTGTGTGGAGGTGCATAATAATGGCTGGTGTGGTGGCGGCGGCGTCACAGACTGTAAACACAAATTGACATAGTCTTCTGATATGAAATGCAAAGCCCAGGAAGGACAACAGAGGTAGTGATCAGCCACCAGGGGGCACCTCTATGAGTTGCAAAAAAAACAACAATAAACATTATCTTGAGCAACGAATGGTCTCCGTCCCTAGTTCCAGGTCGTCCTCGATAAAACACAATCCTTATTTTCTTAAATCATGTTCCAATAAAGAGGAAAATAGACAATAACAAATACTGTGATTGACAGTGTGGTTGCTGGTTAACGTGTGTTCATTTCCACTTCTTGAGGCCCCAAAATATACAGTGTATGTATGTGTGATAGTCTTGTTCATAGTTTAGCCATCACAGTGATGGAATCTAAAGGAAACAGTCCCTGCCGCTGTGTTTCACTTCAGTGACTGTGCCAGACCGAGTCTGTGCTCCAGTCATGCAGGAAGTACTGAACACATCTTTTTAATTAACTGGTTCTAATGATTCAGTAAACTGAAAAGAACTGTTTTTACAAGTCACTAGTCACTAGTTTGTGCGTGGCAGTTTCATGCAGCTGTGATGACCCCGCCCACGTTGAGGAGGTACTGTATTGTAATGGAAAACCAACCAAACCTTGTACAGTCGAGCCGTGCCGTGCTGAGGCGAGATGAGGCGTGCCGGGACCATGTAGTGGAAAAGGGTCTATAAATGACAGCAGAGAGTCTTAGTCCCAAGTGGATGTTGCGAGCGTTTGTACGTAATCGCTGTGAATAAAAACGGTATTGGAGCATTTCAGTTTGACATAATTATTGTGTTCCCTTGTTCTAGTTGTTCGTTTGCAGAGTTTACATAAGAATGTCTGTATAAATAACGGCCTGAAATGAGCTTTCCTCGGTTTCAAAGGCACTGTCTTAAACAGGCTTTACGTAGATTAGAAAGAAAATGGTGTTCCACTCATCGAGAGGAATGTCATGTAGCCTGGAAAGATGGTTTTGTAACACAAACAGAAGCCCAACATAAAGCTGCAGCTGCCCATTACTCTTCTTTAATTGAAGAAAACAAGACACGAGAGTCACTGCTCTACTGAGCCTTGAGATAATGTCAAAAACTAGAACCCGACACAACTCTTCTGCCTCTACCTCACATCCCTCTCACTTTCTCTCCCCCCCTTTCTGTCCCCCACCTCTCCTCTCCGGCCGAGGCAGATGGCCCGCACATTTTTGGGTGTGGTTTCCGAAAATCACATATCGCGAACCCCGGCATGCGCGTGCGTCGGGGTCCTGTAGTATCCCACTTCACCATCAGGTGGCGGTACAAGTCTGGACGCAGGGAACAGGACGCATTTCTAACAAAGAAGAAGAGAACGATGTCTGGTTCGAGCGGCTAGGTTCGAGGTGGTTCGGGGTGTCAGCCGGGTCGCGGGTCACCAGGTCGAGGCTCGGATGACTATGCTTGGCGACTACCTCTTCTGTTGTTGAAATAGTTTTTCTTCTTGGTGAGCGGGGATTATACTCCGCCTACTGGTGGGGTTGCATTGGGTGCGTCGGGTCCGCTTCGGTGTTGTGCACGGAAGTGTACCAGGGCCTCTACTCTGTACACTGCCTTCAGATAATGTATGATAATGATGTGATTTGGTGCTATACAAATAAAACTGAATTGAATCTAAAGGGTGAGGAATCTCTCCATACCCCCAAAAAAAACAAAAAAAAAACAAACATAGCCCACACACACACACACACACACACACAAAGGTAGAAACGGCCCTGAACAGGTCACACAGTTGTGTGTACTTTCGAGAGCAAACGGTTCACAACTCTGCAGATGGATGCACGCTGGTGTGTGTGTGTGTCTGTGTGTGTGTGTTTTACAGAGAGAGAGAGAGAAGATCCTCCTGTGAAGCACCGCCTCAGCTCTCTCTCCCTCTCTCTCTCTCCTCTGCGCGGACCTCCTGCCTCCATTTAAAGTTAACGGCCACTTCGCTTCGCGTCTGAACGCAGGATTTCTTCCTCTTCCCCGCGTTTTGTTGACGAGTCACGTGAAGAAGTGTCGACTCAAAGGTAAACATAAACAGTGAGTGGTGGGAGAAGCGGCGGGAGAGGCACGAGGCGGAGAATAATAGCTGCGGGCTTTGACGCATTGATTGAAGTTTGCAGCTCTTGTTCAGCTGCAGAGTCGAGAGGTGGAATCATCACATCGTCGCTGCTGCTGCTGCTGCTGCTGCCGCTGCCAACAACTGCATTAACGCGTAAGGAGCTGCATGTGTGTTGGTGACAGTGTTAAGAGGAGCTGCGGTCCACGGGGCAGAGGGTGTGCGTGCGTGCGTGCGTGTGGCGTGGAATCGTAATGCACGGAGCTCTCTGCCTTCTTCCTTTTTAATCCTCCTAACGTGTGATGGCTGTGAATGTCAGACTGCTGCTGATTGTGCTGCGTCTGCTGCTGCTGCTGATTGTGCTGCTGCTGCTGCTGATTGTGCTGCTGCTGCTGCTGCTTCACTTCACAGCTTCTTCTCTCTGTGTCCATCTGTCACAGCAGAACTATGTAGGGAGCTCCTAAAATAGTTTGGCGTAAAGGTCTTGGACTATATGTTTTACTGAAAGTGGCCAACAGATGGTACAACTGTGTAAGTGTCATGTATATTCAGCACACACAGTTGGTTTGTTTGTTTTCGATCATCATGACCTGGGATTAGAGGTGATGTATGTGGCCCAAAAAAATCAGTCGATATTGGTAATAATTGGGATAAAATGTCAGATAATTCATTTTATAACATGCACTATGTGGGTGTTTTCATGGGGCATACATATGACATCAATACTTATCAAACCTATGTTATATTGATAACATAGAATCATCAATAGAACATAGGAAATTAAAGAACATTATATTATATGTCCAGCTCTGTTGTGTGTGTGACGTAGATCATTGTGAATTGGAAAAAGTCTTAATATTTGTTGTTCACGATTTGCCAGTATACAGTCCTAGTGCCACACAGGAAAGTCTAGGTCCTCACAGTTTACCGTACTCTCTTATACAAGAATCTTGTGTTTCACTCTATATTTGTATGTTTCTGTAACATAAGAACATTCTTTGGTACCAAAAGTAACAGTAACATTAGAGCACCCTCATTTCCTTCATGTATTGTCTAATGTGTAAACGTCATGAAGAAAATGATGTTTATGAATTAAAGAGAGTATGTACAGAAGTCCCACCCCCACATATCTTAATCTACAATACATTGTAGTATTACTTTATACATTGTACATTGTGTACTTGTATTGTTCACCTGGGGAGATTTGTGTTGGACTCGATTTGTGCATAATAATAACAATGCCTTCACAAAAACAACACATGACAGACTAGAACACTCATAATAAACAGCATATACACATATACACACCCGATACACGCTCACTGTGTCATTTGATGAAAATGATGAGAGTGTGTGTGAGCTGGAAAAACAAGTCTTGGTATTTATTTTTGCTCTATTTGTTGCCGGAACTTGCAGTTTCTGCACCGCTTCATTTCCAGTGTTGACGTGTGTGTTTGTCTCTGATCGGCAGGAGATTGTGTCAATCTGCAAGGGTCGAATAATCAATCCTGAGCTCGGGACGATTGTCCCATGGGTAATGTTTACACCACAGAGTGGAGCTTTTTTTGATGATCTGTGTTTTGGCCTGTGGACGTTGGGTCTGGTCTGTGTGTTGTAACTCGTGTGATCTGATCGGAGAATTGTGATCAGAGTCCGCACACTATATAGCATTTCACTTCTCTAAATACAACAGTGTCATCTTTTATTTTACTGTCACTTCCTTTTGTCGTATCGCCACTTAACTTTGCCGTCGTCATACTGGGCGATTATAGTTTGAAAGATGTGACATTCAACGGCTCATTTTTCCCAGCTGTGGACATATCGAGGAGAGACTCTCTCATATGAGACGTGCAAACGCACCATAAATGCGGCGTGTACGACTGCATGCATTACAAGTCTGGGCAGGTTTGAGGTTGTTCTTTTTTTTCTTCTTCTTCTTCTTTTTTTTGAACGCAGCACGGTGTGCTACAACACTGCCTACACACTAAAACAACCTATTATATAAGTCACATTCAAGTCTGGACTCAGGGTGAAAGGCAGTCCTCAGTATGACGCCGTGGAGCCACCGCTACACATTTCAAAGAAATCTCTGATTCATACACTGGGGAATGTCTTTGTCTCACTTTTGTGTTATTTACAGTTCACTTGTATAGCGTGTGGACCTTCCTACTGTAACTGGGGCCTACTCTACTTTGCATGCCACCCAAATCATCAACCATTACTATACAGTGACGCAGAGGACTTTAAAAGTAGCCTCAAATGTGACTGTGTCTTTACTTGAGTCGTTACATGTGTCTGTGTTATCTCCCCACAAAATAATGTGGACAATGACGCGAAGATAAAACTTTGACTGAACTAAAGTGATGATAAACGTTACATCTCCACGGATACAAACGTGGAAAAAGATGAACATTTGCTTTCACACAAAGTGGGCGAGTTTTCTTCTGCTTTCTTCTGCTGCAAAGTGACCTCTTGAGCAAACAGTTCATTTATAGTAAGGGAGTGTTCCCCTGTTCAGGCGGTGAGTCACAGTAGCATCTGCATGTAGAATGCAATTTAGAGTTTGGCCTCTGGTTTTGAAGGCCAGTGCTCACGGCGTGGGAGGAGGAGGAGGAGGAGGCGGAGCTGCAGGGGAAGACTCGCCGGTGACTGACTGGGCTCCCCCTTCTCGGAGCTGGCTGGCTGCCCTGTCCGCCTGTGCCTCCTCCTACCTTGTTAGTCACCCATGGCAGCGTTCTGACGGAGAGAGCAGCCGATGGAGGGAAACACTTTCCACAGCAACTAAGCATGTCCGCTCTCCACCCTGCTGTTAACCTGCTGCAGTCTACGTCAACTCTCTTCAGTCAAGACAGTTCATGTCGTTTCTGTGGGGGGGGAACAGATGCCTGACGACACACGTAGAAGTCGGCTTGTGTTAAAAGAAGCTACGCGGTGTTTTCCAACCACAAAATGACAGAGTCGAAGGCTTTGCACCCTGCAAGTGTTGCAAAACAGCAGATTTCCTTGACACAAGGCGTGGGTGTTATGACAGCTTGCACAAACATTAGCCCTCATGGAAAAAGGTCATCCCCAAGTATACCCTCAAATGATTCTTGTAAAGCGACTGTTTTATGGCTGTTGACATTTGTACATTGAGGCATTGAGGGCTTCTTAATTAAAAACATGGCTTGTGTAAATGCCAACCGAACTAATCCACTTATTTCACAGTGTGTGGTTTTTTTCTTTCTTTCTGTAAAGCAGGTGATTTCTTGGCTTTCGCTTGAGTGGTCGGGAGTAAAAGCGACCGTCAGGGCTGCAGACAGATGGTTTGTCAGTTGTTTGTGGGGGAGTAGATGTTGCTCTCGCAGTTTGTTGCTACTTAAATAAACCACTTTCACATTCAAATTGTCTTTTTCTGAAGAATCGGCAGTGGCAGTGAGTCAGGAGGCTTCAGCTTTTGTTCTTTTCCCCTCAAACGTGGTATTTTTGTGCCGATTACTCGGAGCAAGTCAGTACATCACACTGAATGATTGGGCGGTGACTCACACTTAAAGCTGCAGTGCGTAACGTTTGGTGATTTTTGTTGTTGTGGACGTTATAGGACAAATCCAGACGTTATAGACGTCCCCGGTCTATAATGTAATGTTCTAGTGTACAGTGTTAAGGAAGCCAGTACTTTACCCAAAGTACTGTGACGCCATATTCAAAGACTGCGGCACCAAACACTCTCTCAGTGGACGCCAGTGGAGGAGAATATTTCCATATTCCAGTATAGGCTGAAGTCAAAATGAAAAGGGAGCCACATAGAACAGCGTAGTCTGTGTGGAGATAGCTGTCGCAGTAGCGTAATGAAATGTCACGCGGTGCATTCTTCGATAGACTGTTACGGACTTCGAAAGATGTCGTCACAGAGCGACAACGTCGGGAAAAGTACCGGCTTCATAAACAGTCTTCTACAGAATTCGTCTGTACACTTGCAAAGTTATGGACACTTTGGAATGTTGTTTTGAGCCTTACGGTGGTTTGAAAAATATCAAATGCTCGACGCGATGCTATGCCGCCGTGCGCTGCCGCTTTAGCTCCAGCTAAACATGAAATTTCGCGAAAATCGTCCAATTGACGCGATTGTGACAAAACGTGAGCTCGTTATTATCCAAGAATAGACCTGTAATGTCTGTAACACTGGCTTTTTCATTTGATATTCTGCAGTGTGCGACTAAAAACCACTGTCGAATCAGTTTACACGATCGCTAATTAAGCCTTTCAGCTTTCTCTGTTACGCTGCACACAGGAAGTCACTTCATTTTCTGTCAAGACTGATGGAGGCGGAAGCAACAACAGCAATGTTGTGCGAGCGAACGCACAAGACAGCTGCGACACATTTGGAGTATGTCTGAAAATGTCATAAGTGGCTTCTACTGCTAAAAAAAGAACCCAGACGTTCAGCAACAGCCATGAAACATCTTTCATTTAACCTACAGGCCCTGCACGAGGCCACAGGCAGTTAGTCACACGGGCTGTATTAAGTCTTAAGCCTCAGACATTCCTGAAACCTGCTGAAATATTCATTCAGTAAGCTCATTTAGATGGTGCCGTCGTCGTTGTTTTTCCTCAGAAACTCCGTCCATTACACCATTCCTCTCTTTTCCACTAAGTGCAGGGAATACCTCGCCCTGTGCTCCCATGTTCTTCGCATGCAAATCGTTATCTAATCAGGAAGCAAAGAATCCGTTCCAGATCTTGTTGAAACTAGACAATACGACGACGGTTCTCTCTCAGTCAGAGCCCAAAATAAAGGACTGCGTAAAAAGAACTGAAGTGAAAACACCAATCGGACGTAAAAATGTGTGTGTGTTTTATGTGTAAATATAATTACGGAGTTTATATGTGTTGTGTTTGAAGATGGGAGTCGTGGGCATATTTTTAGAACACACACTTTTAGGCTGTGGTCAGGTGATTAGTGACAGATGGCTGCTCATGAGCGCTGGTTCGTCACTTTGCTGTCGATACAGACGTGGCCCACCTGAACAGCAGCAGAAACACAACTGCTAGGCAACGCTGCTGACCTTTTAAGGGAATTAAGTGAGGACAGCGTGAACCTTTCAGACTCTAAAGAGAGTAAATGGATCATAATCACATGTAAGGAGTGGGTGTATTTCTTTTTTTTTTGCTTTTTTTCCAGATCATTTCATTTCTGTGGGTTTTTTTTTTTCTTTGTCCTTTGATATTTCTTTTTGTCTGATACCATCGCTGGCTGCACTTAAATGTGTGACAAGACCTGCGGACAACAGTGTGAGCAACACATTTACACCGAGGTTCTTTTCATCGAACGGGGTCTTCAGTCCACTTTAGATTTGTGTTTGTGTTGTTGGTGATGGAAAAAGGATTGATATAGGATTCACAGCAGCGTGTAACATTTGGTGAAGGCCTTTCCCATGTCGTAAAACTCACAGATTTTTCCAACTGCATTAATCCTAGTGGAAATTTGCATGTGAAAGTCGTTCGGGAATACGGGTTGAAAATTGGAAGTGGGAGAAAATGAAAAAAACTGTTTCACGTACATGAACGAAAGTTGGTACACATGTTTATCATGTCAGGACGGTCCAAAAAGTAAATGATGACTTTACCATAAGTCCTACAGGAATGCCCCCATCTTGGATGAACGGCCATTTTTTGGCTATTTTGGCGCTTTCTTGTCCTAGACCAGGGGTGTCAAAGTCATTTCGGTTCAGGGGCCACATACAGCACAATTTGATCTCAAGTGGGCCGTACCAGTAAAAATAGTAAAATAATAGCATAATAATCTATGAACAACAAGAACTCCTTTGTTTTACATTTAATGCATGATATTTTTACAAAACATGACATTTCTTGAGAAATATAAGTGCAATTTCAACAATATCATGCGTAAACTTACTATTTACACAGGATCTAAAAAGGCACAAACATATAGTTACAGATATCTGGAAGTGAAAAATATTGTATTTGACATTACGTTTAGATTGTAATCGTAGTGTGACATTTTAACAAATTCATCCTGTGGGCCGGATTGGACCCTCTGGCGGGCCCCGGGCCGTATGTTTGAAACCCCTGTCCTAGACCTTTGGTCAATTTTTATAGTTATTCTGCTTTTTGTTTGAACAGAAACGATGTCACATTATTTGTATATACTGCACCCATCATCTCAAAATTGGCTTTGTGAAGCAATACTATCAGGCCTGAACGAGGGAGCGTTTGTGTGTATACAGAGGCAGTGTAGGGGCGGGCGGGGACAAGAAGCGTTTATCTCGTCAAACAGCAGATTTTGTGAGCGCGTCTTTGTGTTTTCAGTCATGCTCCAACCCGTTCGTCGTCCGCCTTATTAGCATAATGTTGCTGTTGCCTCCGTGTGTCTTGACATAAAACAAATTGCTTCCTGTGTGCAGCGTGGGAATCTTAGTGACACGGGGTCTAAACACTCGACAGTGATTTGATTCTAATGGACTTTCTGCTGCTCAGACAGGTTTTAATATATTCAATATTTTCCATTTTACCCAATCTCCCCTTTTTAAATCTTTAATGACGATCACATTGTTTTCTGAGGAATCTCCACAACCACACGAAACCTGATTGTGAGTCAGCGGGTGTTCCTTAAAGAGCTCGACACGTGTTTGTGCCCACAGGCTTCTGGTGACAGTGAGTGGCCTGTGGCATTTAGACTGTCTGCCATCTACTCTGTCTCATTCTTTTCAACTTGATCGCTCAATAATGCCTTGAGGGATTATGGTCAAGTTTGGTAGAAGTATTCAGCTCAACTCAAGGACACACTGATTGTATTTTGGTGGCTGAAGGTCAAAAGTCATGGTTATGGTGACGTCACATCCGGCGATTTCACAGATTATGTGAAATCGCCGGAACCCCAGCAGAGAATTCTGTCAAATTTGGCACAGATGTTCGCTTGCACTCGTAGATTACAGGATGGCTGAAGTTCAAGGTCATGGTTGTGTCATAAAAACCATTTTTGGCCTCAGGAGCATTAAATATTTTCAAACTTCTGAAACTTTCCACCTTTCCGTACCTGCCTTCTTTTTGCCATTCATATCCATAGAGTGATGAATAATTTAGCATGCAGGCTGTTTTGTTGACTTGCAGAACAGAGAAGTGCAAACGCGTATTTATTATATTCAGGGGTCCATCAGTGCTCCATGGTAATGTGGGTAAAGTGCAGATTGATGGAGAAAGTCTCCACGGCATCGCCTCTTAATGATTATGTCATTTAGACAAAAGCTAATAAGTCTATTGTGATTGATTACACATATCGACAAGCTGTTTGTTTTTTTGTGGGGGCTTTTGAAGGTTTTGAACTGATGTCACTTGCACAATAATATCTCAAGAATCAGCAAGTATATATTATATTATATTATATTATATTATATTATATTATATTATATTATATCATATCATATCATATTATATTATATTATATTATATTATATTATATTATATTATATCATATTATATTATGTTATGTTATGTTATGTTATGTTATATTATATTATATTATATTATATTATATTATATTATGTTATATTATATTATATTATGTTATGTTATATTATATTATATTATATTATAAAAAATGTATTTTTGGCTTCACAGAAGAAGCCCAGTGAGCCGGCTCACATTTGCATAGTAGAAGGTGAATTCAGTTTCTTATTTGCCTATATAAATAACAGTAACACTTTTAGTTTTTCACAGATTTCTAAAATATTGATGTTGTCTCGGACTAATAAATTTGTTAAGCACTGTACATACTGTGGAATCATACAAAGCGCAAGTCGTGACACAAGACTGAGTAAGACAGAAGCATCAAAACCCGTCCGTATTGATTAGAGCTTATCCCAGTGTATTAACCACACTAACAGTATCTGGTAAATGCTTTGCTGACCGTGAAAGGAATGCATTAGCAGAGTGGGGGGAAAAAGCACGTGTGCTGTTTTTCGGCGCTTCTGTTATGAGATCAAATTTCTGACATAATTGCAAAATGTATCGATTCTAATCTTCCACAGACCACCTATAAATTCTGTATGTGCGTATGCACGCGTTCCTTATCACACCATTTTATTGGCCCGCACATTAAACAGGATGCCAGGATAAGACTTTCTCCCCTCCATTATCTGGTCCCACCTATTTCTTTAATGATTAATGAGCTTTGCATTCATCTCAGTTTTCCCATCATTAGTGGATATATCCTGTAGCACTTAGCACTTAAATGTTTCTTTTCCTTTCAAACTTAGTATGTTTCTTTGTGTCAGAACATCAGGCAAAATGCTTCCTATCGTCCCTGTGATGCTTTTATGTGCAGCACACATTTCTCCACGGTGACAAATGTACCTTTCCTTACCCTCCATCATGTTTTTGTTTTTTTGCTTTTGAAGAACCTTCTTTCATAAGGAATTCATGCTGAACAAAAAAAACCAAAACAGCATGCCAGCAGCTCTCATTGCACCAATAATTTGCCTTTCTGTGCCACGTTTAACTTTCATGTTCACGTTTAGCCTCATATGACATCTATGTCTCTTCCTTTTGTTTGAAGGGGACGTCCCTTGAGAGGCCACGCTGGTATTTAGGTCTCTCCGCAAAATATTTGGCATCTTTATAATTAAAGTGTTCTCTCATGCTCTAAACTGAACAGATGTAAACTGTCTCATGTGGGCCACTGGAAATAGAGATTTTGGGTGCAGAGTCCCCTGAGTTGACGTATCGCGGGTTACTTTTAGCCTGACATCTATTCCACCAGAAATGTCCCAGTTTTAAGCAGCAAGTCTCGTGTTCTGGTGATAAGTGAGTGAGGTGTAAAACGAGCACAGTTCATCAGTGTGAAGCCGTGTTTCAGAGCCTCGCACAAGCGAGATCTGGTTTCTAGATTCACGCTGAGAAAAGACTGTGGATTAACGAGCGTGGCCTAAGATTTAAAATGATTCACTCGTGCGTCTGCCAAAGTTTACATGTCGATTGTGAGCTCTGGATTTGTGCAGTAGGGGAATGTAAAGATGCTATCGTATTTGCTTGCAGCCACGCTTTCATGTCTTACAAAGAAGCAAGGCTCCTGTGCACCCACCTTCTCTTTTCTCCACATCTATGTCTCACTGCTTCTCTTTGCCTGTGCACAGGCAGGCAGTTTGTGCAGAAGCAGGCACCATGTCCACCCCCACAAACCCAGAGGTGAAGGAACTGAGCCCTGTCGACTTCATCCAGCTGCAGCAGTACATCGAATGTGAGTACAGACAAGCAGGCGGGCAGCTTTCTCAGCACTTAACTCCCCACCACCTTCACCACCACCACCACCACCACCACCCACACACACTCTCATTTACACTTGCTTATGTTTTATATATGTATGTATGTATATCTATATATATATACATGTATATGTATATGTATACATATATACATATATATATGTATATATATGTAAGAGGCAGCAGTCTGTCACATTCTGTTGTTTTGGAAATTAATCATGCACATGTTTATTCTCCATATGAATCTACAGTATATCTATTGAAACGGTTACATACAGTTAAGGAGTCTGTCCCAAATGTGCATCCCTGTGTGACTCGTGCGTGTCTTTGCCTCCAGACTGCAGCTTGAAGGTGAAAGATGTGCTGAGGGAATTTGATGCAGATGGTCGTCTGGCCCGGCACAGACATGGAGAGGTGAGTGTGTGTGTGTGTGTGTACGTCCACTCCTGCAAAAACTCAGTCACTGTTTTTTTTTTTGTCCTCTGCCACCAGTTTCTGACAGTTAAAGAAGAAAGAAGTTTTTTTTTATACTAATTTCCAGAGCTAAATGTGTTATTGGATCATCAGACAGTACATCTGAGATACATGTCTCATTTCCACAACAATAAATAAATAAAATCAACACCAAAGTCACTTCCTTCAAAGAACATAAAAGCCCTACATCTGTGTCGGTCAAGTTTTATGAGTAAAAGATCTGAAAATATCAAATCAATAAAAAAAAAGGTATGTACAAACACAGAATGGAAGCATCTAGGGCAACAACTAATCATTATTTTCATAATCGATTCATCTTTCGATTATTTTCTCGATTAATCGAGTACTTTTGGTCCATAAAATGTTGAAAAATGTTGATCTGTGTTTCCCAAACCTGGAAATGATGATATTCTTGAATGTCTTCTTTTGTCCACAATCCAAAATGATTCAATTTAAATGATTTCTTTGAAAATATTCACATTTAAGAAGCTGAAAAATTAGAACGCTTTTTTTATTTATTGAAAAAACACTCAAACCGATTCATCGATTATCAAAATAGTTGATGATTATTCGATTCATCGATTCGTAATTGAATAATCCCTAGAACCCTAGAAGCATTATCATGATTTCAAGATTATTCTTCATTTGTCCATTTGCCCTTTACTTGAGAAATGAGCATGGGGTCTATGTTTGTTGCTTGGTTATTAATTATCCTGCGCTGATTAATTGGATTCAAACGCATTGATCATGTTGATTAACCTGTCGAGAAATATCTTGTGCTGCAAATGTAAATTACCCTCCTCGGGTTTAGCCCACGCAGTAAAGCCCCGCTGAACAGTGGAACGCAGAGTGTGAGCTCAGACGTGATAGAATAGGTAGAATATTCTGTCCCGTACGTCAGTGTCTGACATGGGCTAACTCATTTGTGCAGGAAGCAGACGCAGCAATATCTGACGGATCATTTGGCTGCATACAGTTTAATTGGATAATTGCGAGGAAACATTGGTTTTTATAGTGGATAAAAATGCAAATGCTTTCCTGAAGCACCAGTTAATATCTCGCACGGAATGATGAGTCTTCATTGTTCATCTTACTGCGTGCAGATTAACGACGCCGTGTCACTGGTTGCTTTTCCCTCATTCTTTTCTTTCCTGCCTCACAGTGAGATTATTTATTACTGGGGCAGCCCTGCAGGGTTATATCAACCACGGAAATAGATTATGTCAACACGAAATGGGTTTGTGTTTCACTATTATCGAGCCCCGCGGCATGTGGTCATGTGAGAAACGGGCCGGACAGATGGCCCACAAAGTTTGCATCATGTAATATGTAATTATCAGGGGAGAGTCCTGCCGCCAACTCGGATTTTGTAGGACGCCATCGTCCTTCACTTATTTTCTCAAGAGATACGAGACACACACACACACACACACACGTCACTTTCCAACTCTCACAAACAAAATGTCTCCCCCATTCATTCTTCCATTCACCAGTGCATCAATGAAGAAGGCTTCCGTCTCTTCCTGAAGACTTATTTAGAAGTGGAGGACTTCCCCGTGGATCTCTGCCAGCGACTCTTCCGCTCCTTCCAAAACTCTGAAGCTGCCCAAGAAGACACCACCAGTGAGATTATGCACCATCAACACGACACGCTGTCTTCACACGCCGCGTTGCAGCACATCCTTATCAATTCACACCATGGCCCATTTGGCATACATTCATCCATTCATCACTGGTTATGCAGATTTGGTGACAGGAGTGTTCACAGCTCTGTGTCTGTTCTCTGCGTCTCCTGTAGAGGAGGTTTTCCTGAAGGATGTTTCGTGTTACTTCTCTCTGCTGGAGGACGGCCAACCCCGGGACAAGCTGGAGTGTGAGTGGCTTGTTTCTCTTCTGTCCACAGTGTAATGTGAGCGATGACTGCAGGTCCACAACTTCCACTTTCATTTCCCCCCGTCTCTCTCTCTCTCTGTCTCCCTCTTTCTCTTTAGTTGCTTTCAAGCTCTATGACAGAGATGGCAATGGAGTCCTTGACAGCTCTGTAAGTTGTATTTTCTCTCATTCTCTCGTTTGGAAAATAATCTTTTACGTCCCATAGAAGTGAATGTGATTTTTATGGTTGTTATCGCTTTTCTGTCAGGAAGTGGACCGGATTATAGCTCAGATGATGCACGCCGCGGACTACCTGGGCTGGGATGTGTCAGAGTTGAGGCCAGTAAGTCCCACAATGCATCACTCCCAGAAACACATGAATACACTTTACTCTCAGCAGTCACATTAAATGTATTATTTGCATGAAATATCCGTAATGACGTTGTGTGTATATGGCACCACTTGTTACTCATTTGATGGGGTCAGTAAAATGAAGTTTTAATGTCCCTAATCATTCCCACACATGTGAATTGTTATAAAACATAATGAGTCACTATGTTTATATGACAATAAAATGTATGTAAACATGTTCACCCAACTGAGATGGATTTTGATAGATGTTCTCAAGGTAGTGTGATCAGGAGTTGAGCTACTACTGCATGGATACGTTCAGCTGGAGCACAGTCAGACTCCAGCAGGCCCATGTGCCACGGTTCATAATCCCATGACTTAAACCTGGGAACTAATGGAAGAAGCTGGTGCACAGAAGTAGAAGACAACAGCGTCAAAAAAAAATTTCTAAGTGATAGGTTGGTAGGAAGACTTTAAATGGCAGAGGCGAAAACACACTTAGTTCAAAAAGAATCCATCAGCTTCTGGAGCTCTGATGTGAGACTGCAGGTTGTAACAAACAGAGGACTCCTTCACTCTCCCCTCCCATTGTACCAATCGTACCAGGGAACGATTGTGGCTTTTAGAAATTTCATTCTTTTCCTTTCTTTCTTCAAAATGCATTCTCTGGCTGACACTTCAAGATAGAGTTCTCCATAAAGCGAGGCCCTTGCTAAAGTCCAGATAAAAGCCTTATTCCACAGCTATAAAATGTGTATTTCTTAAAAGGATTATACGCTTATACAAACATACTTATGCACATTCTATTCAATTCCTCTAATTGTGACAGTAACAAGCAAATATCATTTTATCAGGTGTTGAAGGACATGATGAGAGCAATCGATGCTGACAGCAGCGACACGGTGTCTCTGGACGAGTGGGTGGAGGGAGGCATGAACAACGTCCCCCTGCTGGTCTTGCTGGGTCTAAAGGTGCTTCGTCTTTTTTTTTGTTAAGTGTTGACTGCTTAAGCCCCGGCCAGGATGTGCCACATTTCATTTTAAAAGCAGGTATCTGTGGCCACGTAGTAAAAGTCACATTTACTGCTCTTGTGAAATCCGTCAGGCGTGTCTCCACTCTGTCCTCTGCCACCTCAGCTCCTGTGCTTTTTGCCGACTCAGTGTTACAGGGCGTGGTGATTGTCCTCTCTCATTCGCATGAGACCTCTGCTCCATAGTGTTGACTCTTCTCAGGCCAACAGTGTTTGGCTGAAGGAATGAATCATTAAACTATAATACGAACATAGTTTATGTGATACAAATCAAAAGTGCTCAGTTTTGTGTCATAGCTGCTGTAGTATGTACAAAGCCACTTTCTGTTTGGCTGCAGCTCACTGGGGTGTTTTTTTAAAACCATGAGCTGGACTCTGTCACTGGGTTTGGCCTCCACAACAATGCCGGGGACTTCCCCTCAACCTATTTCTAGCCACCAATAGACATTTGAAGGCCACAGCGCATAGATGCAGCCCCTTCACAGTTGCCGAAACCTATGCCTCATACAGAAAAATTAGGCTGATTCACCACGTCGGGATAGAAAAAAAAGAAAGACAATGCAGTTTGTGATCTGGTTCAGCGCGCCGGTTGCTGTGCAAACAGATTGATCTTGTGTTGAGAACCTAGAGATTACAGTGTTGATTTTTGAATATCCATGGGGCTGTGCGGTGTGTCAGTATACGTGTAGCCTCGACACGCCGCATAATCAGCAGTCTCTTTAAGGCAAGGTTAGTCATGAGTGGGTGTGCAAAACTGTGAAATACAAGGTTTCATCGCAGCACGTCTATGGAAACATTTATGGGTTTTGCGAAGTCCAACTTTGGGGCCTTTGCGTAATGTATGTGGAGACATAGGTCTATTATTGTTTGTTTATGTAGAGAACAAGCTGCGGAAAGCACAAAGATCCTTATAATTTGAGGGGATTTAGAATGCTTCAACAGGGTCCTACGCTGACGTGAAAGAGCTTATAAAAAGCTAATAGAGCATATAGCAATTCACTTTCTCCAACAAATATGGTGAGAAATAAAGCTGTACAAATACATCCACAAAGAGCAGAGAGGCAGTCACTTACACGTTACTCAGTAGTGTATCATTGTAATAATATTACTTTAACCAGTGAGCTTGAGTCACTATGTTACAGTGCGCTGTTTGTCCTTGAGAGGCTATCTTATCATGACATGTATTCACGGCAGGTCACATCAGAAGGAATATGCAGTAAAAGTCGAGGAGACAGATTTATTGCAGTGTTGCAGTTTTTTTGTTATATAAATATATAAATAAACTGGATTTAAAGTTCCAAAAGACATCACTTGTTAAATTAAAGTAATATAGTAACATAACACGTAATCTATCTTATTACTTTCGATACTAAGGGAATAAGTAAAGCGATATTATTGCACTAATTAGCACTATTTCCAAATTAAAAGGAGGAAAAGTTTAAATTGTTATTATCCAAATTTGAACAAAAGAAGCATAATAATGTAAGACAAAAACAATGTAGTTTATTTGCACTATCACATATAATAGATCTTATTGCGTCTTCTCTAATTGCCATGTTTGATGATCAACAAGCAGATGACGCAGAAGGACGGGCAGCATCTGTGGAGGATGAAACACTTCAACAAGCCCGTTTACTGCAACGTGTGTCAGAGTTTGCTGCTGGGTCTGAGGAAGCAAGGGCTGTGCTGCACCTGTGAGTATGCGATCTCACCAGAGGAGGGCGGCACTGGTGTCAAAACTGAGGAATATTACAATATATATATACATATATATATATATATATATGTATATATTCACACCAACATCATAGCTGGATCATGTGTGTGTGTTACAGGCTGCAAATACACAGTCCACGGACGCTGTGCTAACAAGAACCCGGCCCCTTGCACTAGAACGTATGTGAAGTCAAAGAAAGAAACAGGGGTATGCCAGCGTCGCCATGACAACGTTTACACTGACACTCACAGTCTAAATTAGAACTCCCCTCTTCTCTCTTTTTTTTTTTTTGTCATACGAACGTGGTCATCTGTGGATTCTTAAAACATTCATCCCACATTTCAGGTTCCAGCACACGAATGGGTGAGTGGGAACTGTGACTCGAGGAAGTGTGAAAAATGCCAGAAGAAGATCAAGAGCTACCAAGGCTTAACGGGCAAACACTGCGTGTGGTGCCACACGATGGTGAGGACACGTCTTAACGTGTGACTGTTCTTTCAGGAGTTATATACACTTCTGTTATGTACACCGAACACCTCTTTTAATGCGGCTGCAGCCTGTTCCTTCAAGCTGTAACATGTTGTACATTCAGAGATGATCTTCTGCATACCTTAGTTGGAATGAATATCTGTTGCTTTATCTGAAGTGAGGTCTGGAAGTTGTCTCCTGTGTTAATCTTCTCTAATAGAACAATTGGGTGGCAAGAGGCACAGATCTTATTTCAGTTACATGTGCTTTTAAACCAGTCTGGTCATTCTCCTCTGACCTCTGACCTCTGACAGTCATTTTGTCACACAGAAACTGCCACTCACTTGATATTTTCTTCTTTTCTTCCCAGGCCATTCAATATAAACCCAAGAGACATTTGTGTATGAAAATCCCAGTAGCCTGCCTGATAGATATTATACATTATTATATATTCAACTAATACTAATTCATTTTTAAAGATTTTAACCCTTTAAATGGCAGGTTTTTGGCTAGTTATTTAGCTGATAGATAGATAGATGGATGGATGGATAGATAGCTAGATAGATAGATAGATAGAAACAGAATAGTTTGGAGAAAGTAGAGGAAGAATCAAATACATCTTGCCACCTCTACTACATCTACAAGTAGTAGAGGTGGCTTATATATATATGTATATATATATATATATACATATATATATATATATATATATATATATACATATATGTATATATATATACACCCATATGTATGTACAGATATATATAGATATATAATATTGACAACAGAGATATTTGTGATTTCTTTAAGTCATGTATAATAATGTATATTTTAAAGTGCATGCAATACATAGATATATATGTACACATATGTAGTATACAGTAGCTACCTCTACTACTATGATGTCGTTGATGCTTCCTCTACTTTCTCCTAACCATCCTGTTTCTTTCCACTGTAACCGACTGACATAATTGAAATGCAAATAACGTGATGCAAAAGACAAATATAGATCCGTCCACGATGTTTATGTAACTCGCCACTGTTTGTGTTTCCCAGCGTCATGATGAATGTGCCGACCAGGAGCCATCGGAGTGTTTCTGTGGGCCGCTCAGAGACCATATCCTGCCTCCGTGGGCCATATATCCTATTATAAAGGTACAGAATCATCCTCAGGCGTAACTCAAGAACATGCACGCTACAAACAATGCACGTTGCACCGACGCTGCGCAGAAACATAACATAACATCAGCCCACGGCTGTTTCTCGCTGTTTGTAAACTGGTCTCACCTGCTTGGCACTTTGACAGTTACACTGTGTTGAGTTTTCTTTGTTGTTGTTGTTCTTGGGAAGTAAGAAAGGCGACTACAGTCGATGTTGTGTATTTATTTACTCCATACCTTTTTGCTTTCCTTGTCTGAAGGAGAGACCAAACAATGTGAAGAACGGCTGCTCGAGTTCAACAGATGACAGTGAGCTGAATACGACTCCTGATGGACAAGTGCTCCAGGTATTATTCTATACCTCATGCAGGCTCATTGTTTATGAAGTGTGAAGATTTTATGTACACATGCCATGATTTGAAAAAAGAAATACACTAAACTCAGCATATGTGCTTATTTGTTTGATAGCTTATCCTCAGCCTGGGTGATTTCAACAAATATAAGAAAAAAAAAAAGAAAAATGCAAATAAGCCGATATAATTATCAACATGAACGTCAGACAAATATCTAAACAAAAAATAAGTTGGGGGAAAAAAACAGCAACACTAAATTTTAGGGATTTTGTTTGTTGCGTGTTTGTGAGTATGGTGTGCATTTTGGTAAGATTATGTATTTTTATTTTATTTTGTTATTACCAGCTCAGCTTCTACAGTAAGGCCAAAATACACTGTGTACTGTCACACATGAGTCTCACATTAAGTTCGAACTGTAATCTATCTCTCCAGATAGCTAGCTAAATAGCTAGCTAGCTAGCTAGCTAACATGGTGGCATCATGACAAAGGGTTTTTAAAGGGTTAAAATCTTTAAAAATTAATTGGTATTAGTAGAATATATAAAAATGTATAATACTTTTGTAAAAATGCACGTTTTATTGTGTGACTAATATTAGAACCGGCACGACATGAGCAGAAAACAACAATCATTTGTTTAACAGAGAAACATTTCACTCATTTGAGGTAATACATTCAAAGTGTCAATATTGTATTGACGTTATTGTTTTATCATTATATTATAACATGTTATATCATGTTTCATGTGTCATTCAACAGATCAGCGCTGTGCCAAACACACATCCTCTTCTAGTGTTTGTGAATCCAAAAAGTGGCGGCAAGCAGGGAGAAAGGTGAGTCCAGGAAAAGGACGTTTGTGTAAAAGTACCCGTCTAATACACACACGTGACTTCTTTTACTCTGTTTCTTTCTGCATTTCAGAGTCCTGCGTAAATTTCAGTATCTACTGAATCCACGGCAGGTGTACAACCTGTCAAACGGTGGACCTGGACCTGGGTGAGTAATCCATGCAGATTATACAGTATATACACTGATACAGGTTATTTTCAGGGTAAAATGATGTGCTGTCACCACCAGTAAAGAGATTTATGTCATAAGGTGTTTCCTAGTTAAATAAAGTTTATATAAATAAGATGAATTTGTATATATTTAATTCAAAATACAAATTATATTTAATTTCAGAACCGCTTTAACCTAAATATTTCAGCCTTGTATCATGTGCTGTTCTTCTATTTGTCCTTTCAGGCTGAGTTTCTTCAGAAATCTGCAGGATTTCAGGATCTTGGTGTGCGGGGGAGACGGCACAGTTGGCTGGATTCTGGACGCAATAGGTGAGATTTCTGGGTCACGCTCAATTAAACGCATCCTTGTGCAAACCTTTACTGATGCATTTTTATTGCTTTTCTCAACAACAAAAAAACAAACAGACAAAGCCAATCTGCTGATCCGTCCGCCTGTCGCTGTGCTTCCTCTGGGCACAGGAAATGACCTTGCACGGTGTCTGCGATGGGGAGGAGGTGGGAAAGTGTTTTTCCCCTTGCGGTTCATTTAAAATCATGATGCATATGCTGACGTGTGAGTGTTTTTCACACGTTGTTTTTGGACCGGCAGGTTACGACGGCGAGGATTTGACCCGTATTCTTCGGGACATCGAGGGCAGCACTCAGGTGCTGATGGACCGCTGGAGTGTGCAGGTCATCACGGATGAGAATGAGGAGAAAGGCGACCCGGTGCCATATGAAATCATCAACAACTACTTCTCTATTGGAGTTGTGAGTTTCTCAGAACTACATCATACAAAAAAGGGGAAGTGGGTTTTTTTTTTTGTTTGTTTTTTTAGTTCTGTGTTTTGAAAATTGCCTTGTTGTGCTATGTTGTGTTGTGTTGACAGGATGCTTCCATCGCTCATCGCTTTCACACAATGAGGGAGAGACATCCACAGAAATTCAACAGCAGGTATGCATTTCAGTCCAGTGGAAATACTTTGAGTTTCTAGGGCATGGATTTGTTCTGCCTCCCTTTGTATCACCTGTTTCCTTTATTCTCACTGCATTTCCCTTACAAAACTCCACATAATGCTATAATTTGCTATTTCTTTCATGTTTTTATTGTTACTGGTGTTGTTGTTACGTCTCCTAAACCAACTCCTGCCATTATTTTAAACTTTTAACAACCCAAGATGCAATATTTGAGCATCCATAGAACCTTTCAAGCATTGTACTTATTCACTTTCACTTTAGTCTCTTTTTTTTCCCCCGCTGCTCACAGTGACTGTTATTTAAAAGCAAACGAAGGATGAATGCACGCAGGCAGCAGGTGTTTGTGGCAGCAGATGTTGTTTCCTGACTCCTCCTCTTAAAGAGTGGTGTTTGATGAAAATAACATTTTATACTTCTTTATGAGTGCAGGATGAAGAACAAGCTGTGGTATTTTGAATTTGCCACTTCAGAAACCATCTCCGCTTCCTGCAAGAAGCTGAATGAAAGTCTAACGATCGAGGTGAGGACACAGCAGCAGCAGCAGAGCCAGAGTTTGAACTGTTTCCACATCCACACTGTGTGTGTGTGTGTGTGCTGATGCTTCACTTGGCTGCTCCTTCCCCTCAGTGCTGCGGTACTCCACTGGACCTCAGCAGCCTTTCTCTCGAAGGGGTTGCTGTACTCAACATTCCCAGCATGCACGGCGGCTCCAACCTCTGGGGTGAAACCAAGAGAGGGGACGCGAAGGGCGCGACGAGTCAGGAAGAGCCTGAGGTGATCATCGACCCAGAAATCCTGAAAGTGACCTCACAAGGTAAAGTGCTCAGTAATGCAGATTCATCTTAACGCTGCCATCTTTCAGCTCAGTGTTTCAGTTTTCTCACTCTGCTCTCAGTGTTCTTGATTTCCAGCTGCATCAGACTGGTATTTTATTAGCAACAAGGCCAAAATAACACAAATAAATGCTGCTGTTGCTCCTTGTCACGTTCAATCAATTACTGCAGCTTTAATCCTGGACCACACTAGAGGATTTTCAAATGCTGAGAAAGCGCAGACTACTGTCGACGATCCAGTCAAGACACAGACCCACACACTTGGTGTTTAATCAAACCATTTCAGGGAGGAGATTCCGGGGATTTTGGGATCTCACAGAAACTTGTGTGATTTAACGTGACTTCAGAATATAAACAGACATGGAGGCGTCATCATTTAATAGCTGTTGTGTGCGCAAGACGGAGAAGACAGAATCAACTTGGCTTGTACAAAAAATGGTGTCTGTTAATCCCTCACACAACAGGATAATTTGGCCAGATAATATGTTCAAATCTAAAATCAGAAGACACCCACAATTAAAGGGGTCAGATCGGGACTGAAATCTGGACAATTATCCTCTAGTGTGGGGCAGACTTTATTCTAAGAAGATAATTCTGCATACCATTTAAAAGTCCAGTGTAGAATTAGTGACATCTAGTGGTGAAAGTGCAGATTGCAACAAATGGAGGATTCCTCCACTCACCCCTCTTTTTCCCAAGTAACAGGGAACTACGGTGGCCCTCGCATACCAGAAAGGATGTCGTGAAATGCAAGCTCTTGATGTTTTTTATCCATTTGGGCTGCTGTAGAATCATGGCAGCACATGACAGCTGCCTCTGTAAAGCAGGTCCCTTATCTAAAACATATAGTAAAAGGTTATACAATACAAATATTTTTTTATTGTAAAGAGATTATACACATATACAAACATACTACTAATGGGTAGTATATTGAATTTATGCTAATTAACCCACCTAAATGTTACACACTGGACCTTTAAAGAGCAGAAAAAAAACCCGAAAAAAACCTGGTGGAGCTCTGGTCTGGGTTTGGTTTGGTTTTACACAATGACACAAACTTAGTGTGACAGTGGGGTTGTGTGGGCCAAAGAGGAAACAATTAACTTAAGTAGCAGATCTGAATAACTGGTTGGAACTTCCTTTATCATTGTGAAAAAGGGCGATTTTTGACTTTTCTTCCAGAAATGATGCATGACAGCATCATAAGGAACGGGCAAATAAATCAATTATATGGAAAGTGGTTGTATTTATGAACAGGTAAATGTAGGTGCAGGTCACCATAATGATTTGGATCTTTGTGTTGAGCACTTTGTATGAAGTTTATGTGTTTTTATGAGGCATTTGAGACTGCAGTAACTGAGAGCAGCTTATTAGCAAACACCTCCCTATTTATTCATGTGGCAGACACAGAGCTCCATTATCGTTATTTTTGGGTCCATTTGATTGATATAGGGCCCATGTTTGCTCTCCTTTTAGGTCTGTTTTTAGCCTTTTAGCAAACAATCTGGTTGTGTAGGTGCTGAACGCTCCACTATGTTCACCAGTGTGTCTCTGTGTTGATGCCAGCCTCTTTAAATGATTTGTGCCACTACTGTATTTTTCACTTGACTTGATTCTATTGAATATTAATATTTAAGTCAATTTTATATAATATTACTTAAGTAAAAGTAATTTTCTAATGTAAAATGTACTTAAGTTTTAGAAGCAGTAGTTGGGCGAGTTGTCTTTCAACTGGAAGGTTATGGGTTCAATTCCTCGCTCTGCTAGTCTGCTAGTAGTAACAAGTAACAAAGATAGTTAGAGGAAATGTAGTGGATTACAAGTAGAAGTTGCTATTATAGCAATTAAGTAAAGTACAGATACGTGAATTTTGTACAGTAGCGGTTGTTACACTACAACACTGTCCTGACCTATACACACCTAACACATTCTACTCCACAGTAATCATTTAAAATGTGTTATTCAACTGAAAATGAAAACAATTATGTAAAAATGACCATTCCCCCTGATATCGAATCATATCCCAGTCAAAGCAATCACAATTAGGTATTTATTCAAAATGCTTCAGCCCTACTTGATTCCTATTGTGACACAGAATAACCTTCATGTCTCTGAACTGAAATGTGTTCTTGTCAGATCTCAGCGACCGTCGTCTAGAAGTGGTCGGCCTTGAAGGAGCCATGGAGATGGGACAGATTTACACAGGTCTCAAGAGCGCGGTGAGGCTCGCCAAGACGTCACAGATCACCATCAGGTGAGACGTGTTCAGACGTGTCAAGTCTGTCAGCAGCATACGTGATGACGACTGACCCTCGGCTCGGTCGTTACATGACAATAAATATGCATGCTGCTGCATCTTCTATTGGTATTTTAATGACATGTGTGAGTCATTGATTTTGTTTACCTCTTGTTGATCCCTCAGGACAAAGAAAGCATTACCAATGCAGATAGATGGAGAGCCGTGGATGCAGCCTCCCTGCACGGTAAATAACAACACTTGACATTATGTAAATAAATAGACTCTGACCAGTATGGATTTTTATTTCATCATATACTGATAAATATAAACATCTAAACATAAATAAGTTCATCTTTATTTATCAGGGACAATGCAGTGAGACATAGTGGACATAAAGTGCATCTGATGTCGTGCACATATAGAATATATTTATAGTTTGCAACTCCTGTCCCTGGCTGGACTTTTCATACTCATATGTGCAGTAAAAATGACAATAATATAAGACGGTATAAACACCAATAGATAACTTCATAACAGTCTGACCTTAAATTTAAAAGTGGGTATAATGTTGTTTTGTTGTCAGCCAGTTGACATACAGATATTGACACAATGTCAAACAGACATAAGTGTTTTTTTTTCTCCATTTTGTTTTTGTTTTATTCTATTAATTAAAATATAGGAACAACCGCCTTTTTCTGCATGGAGTTTGCATGTTCTCCCCGTGTGTGAAACATGCAGATTTAGGAATTAGGCAAATGGAACACTTAATGCGAGAGTGAATGGTTGTTTGTCTCTCTGTGTGGCCCTGTGATGGGCGATCTGTTCAGACTGACCCCCCTCCCTCCCAGACCCCCACCCCCAACCCTCATGTGGGGAAAATAAAAAAACAAACACTTAACCACTGACCCTGACCAGACATTAAACATTACAATAACGTTAATGACATCTGATTTGATTACTGTACAAATGACCCCACGTTGTGTTTCATATTTCCTCCTCAGATTCACATCACCCACAAGAATCAAGCCTGCATGTTAATGGCCCCTCAGGCCAAAGCCACTGGTTTTTTCAACTACAAGTAACACAAACTGACTGACTGACTACCTGCTCGTGTTCATTGTAAATAAAAAGGACCGACTCTTTTGTAAAAGTATAACAAATCAACTTGAATGTGGATGTTAAATAATAATGTAAAATAATCACAACGCAACTCCGTAACTTATAAACAAAGCATGCCACTGTGTAGGAATTACAAACCCGTGTGGTTCGACCAAATTTACCTAAGTGTTTTTATTAATAATACTCGACACTGTCGCCGCTTCCGTCTCAAGGCTTTAACAGTCTGTGGAAAAGCTGCTCTGTCAGGAACTTTAAAAGCAGGGTTCAAGTAAAGTAAAGTAAAGTAAAGTGAATGTCATGCTCAAAGCGGAGTGTTCAGCTTCATGTGCCTTTTTACAGTCTGGTTTTTTGGGGGGGGTTATGGCTTAGGTAGAAGATTCACAGAGCACTGTGAATGCATGCACTTTGGGCATGAGCCCACGTAATATTGTTGTTGTTTTTTCCTTGCTGTGGCTGTAAAGATGCTGTGATGCTGAGATACGACTGTGTACAGTACGTTCCCGTCAATTTAGCACCGAGACTGAAGGATTTAGACAAGATTATATTTCAGAATGTGGCTGAAGTAATTTGAACCTTTCTTTTTTTTGTCTGTGTCATACTTTTCACGAGATACTTGAAAGTGACTCAGGAACAGTTACAGCTCTGCTGTTCCTCTGTGTGTGTGTGTGTGTGTGTGTGTGTGTGTGGTAGTGTATACATGTGTATGTGTATGTTTATGTGTGAGCTTTTGTGAGGACCAGTTTATTTTTTTCAGATTTTATGGAGTGAGGACTTTTTGTCAGCACAATTTCAAAAGGGCTGTTTGAGGATTAAGATGTGGTTTTGGATTTTAACTGAGAAATTCTATGTGTGTGGGTGTGTGTGCGTGTGTGTGCTGATGAGCAAAGAAAGTTAACACATTCATTTCTAACTTGTAAATTGTGGTAATTTCCATTCTAACATATTAAATCCTTATTTAAATGCTTCACCAATCACATCATTTCAGTATATTGAGAGTTTCTGAATGTAATATGAAATAACACTGTATAAAGATTTTAATAAACTATTTGAGCTCCAGAGCTTCTGTTAACTCATTTACCTTCACTTATGGTAGGTGTTTTTTTTGTTCTACCACAAGAGGGCGCCATTCATCTACTTGTTATTCCTAAGTCCTAGATGTCTGCAACATGTTACTGTTGTTATTGTCTTCACTGCCTGTCTCTCAGAATTTATTTGTCACTGTGCAACTAACTCTAGATCTTGTTTTTCTGTGTAATAATTTATAATTTAAACTTTGAGTTCATGGTTGATCTGCCAGTAACAAATGCTGAGATCGATAATGCTTTCAATTGATGGCACATGTTTGGAAGGTCTGAGTTACTGTTTGTATGTGGAGTAAGCCACTGCTGTTAAGTGCTCTGGATCATTTGTGCAACATGACAGACAGCTCTGTTTCTTCAGTGAGGCCACGTCACGACGTGTTTCATGACATCTGTCACAATTTCACAAAGCACACAGCCCCATGTTGTCATGTCAAAATTATTACGTTTACAGTCACATGAAATAGAGAAAAGCAGAAAATCCTCACTTCTAAAAGATGTACTTTGATGCATATATATGTATATATGTGTATACATGTATATATATATATATATATATATATATATATATACACATATATATTATATATTATAATAATATAATGTAATAATAAGTATTATAATATGTACTTATTGACAAGGGAGGTAGGGTATAATGGAGGCCTGTTTGTGTGTGTGTATAATGTGAATATGTCAAAATAGTACAACTATTTATATAAACAGAAAAACAATTTAAATTAAGTTATAAAAATGTCCTTAAAGTCATACTTGAGTAGTATAAGTATCTTACCACTTTTTTTTTATAATATTACTTAAGTTAAAGTATATGACATTTACTGTATTTAAGTATCAAAAGTCAATATAAAATGTCATTCAGTTTTAAAGTAAACGTTTTAAATGTTGAATTGTGTGAATGGGTGAAAACTGTAGTGTAAAGCAGCTCATGAAGACTAGAAAAGCTCTATATAAATACAGACCATAATACCAACTCTTCTTCTTCTGATTTTATTTGATAGTAAGAGTAACAAAGTTATTGGACATGTAGTGGAGTAAAAGTAAAAATAAGTAACATAGAACATATACGTGAATGTTGTACGTACAGTAACAATGTATTATTTGTACTTCGTTACATTACAACACAGAGTAAAAGTCACTCTTCTTGAAACTAAATTTCCTCTTTTTTTGCATCGATGACGCACACAAATAACCCGAGGTGCACCTGAACGCAGCACGGAGGATGCGCGTCCAACGCCCCGCCCCCAGGTTTATTCACAAGAAACAGAGTCGCGTTGTTGAAGGTGTCTTCTCTTCTGACTGAACACCACGCTGCGTCTCTGAGTCTCACAGCTCCACCGCTGCTGCTCCCGCGGAGGGAAAACAGCGCAGTCTATTAACACTGTTTCACACAAAGTTCTGACATTACATTCACTCAGTGTTCGGCAACTCAGACCCGAGCTCAGCATGACTTTCAGGAGGCTGAAAAAAGTCAACTCCAGCGGTCCAGACTCTGGAGCCGCCGCATCTCAAGACAACGACATTTATTTCCCCTCGTCAAAGTCAGACAGCTGCAACACCAACAGCAACAACACCAACTCTTCCGAGGTCTACAACCACAGGACTCTGGCTTACTCTGGAGGCACGCTGCCCAGGAACTACAAAAAGGTAAATAACATGTAAATTAAACGCGCTCTTTGTGTCTTTAGTGAATTTACCTGCTGGAAAACCGCAGGTCAGTGTTTTCCCAACGTGTCCTCATTCACTGGGTCATCATGACGAGAAGACAAACAAACAAACAAACAAACAAACAAACAGTTCCCTCTCTTATCAAAACTTAGAAACTATTTTTGACCTGTTTTAATGTCAAGTTTATCCGTTTAACATGCATAGTGAGAATAACAGTGTAATTTACCTATTTGTCTTATTTACAATATTTAGGGCTGAACGATTTTAGGTAAATATCTAATTGTGATTGCGATATAATTCGCAATATCAGAGGGAATGTTATTTTTTACATCACTATTCTCATTTTCATTTCGAAAAACACATTTTAAATGATTACTGTGTAGTTAGTATTTGTGCAGAGCTGTGAGGCACAAAGATGTTCTCTTCGGTTTGAAGAGTTAAATGTGTATAAATCAAGACAATAAATAATCAAAAATGATATTTTTGATTAACAAATATTACCATTCCTGTATTACGATTTCGATACAGTTTTTCTCCCCTGATTTACGTCAAACCCTGTCCCACCCAGTCTCACATCCTCATTTATGGTTTTGAACTAAAGACTGTTAATAAATCCAGGAACCAGCTCAGCTTTTTTTTTTTCTTAAAGACCATAAATGAATATAAATTTTAAATTTTACAACAGGACCATATTGAATAATCCCAGTTTTGTGTGATGTAGTCTCCTTAGATGTGGGGTCTGCTCCGTGTATTGATGTGAAAACGTTTGGTCATCTGTTGAGAAGTGTTTCACGGTTCATGTGCAGAGTGAGAGACGTTTGTCACATGTCAGGTCACTCACCCCTGACAGTAGCGAGTGTGGACCACCCAACACTGAATCTGCTCATGTTCAGAGTCCAGTACTTCATACATGACTCCTTTCCCACAAGAACATGTTGTTAGAGTTGATTTTTACATTACAGGGACATTTATTAAAGTATTACTTTAATAAATAGGGAGGTGCTAATACAATATTCAGTATTGGTTAAAGTCACTGGATAAAATATTGGTAAAAATCCAAAATGTCACGTAAGGTACACCACAAATGTCATGTGACCAGAATGTGAGGGAGGAATACAGTGATCATCATTCGATAATTCAAGGCCGTAATGCTGATATAATAAGAAAAAGTGGCCAATGATTAAAATCAAATGCTTATGTTGTTAGAAACGTTGTAAAATGTTTTAAATTTTAATCACAAGAGACATTTTAACTGTGTTGAATCTGGATTAGTTCATAAGTCACAACTGAACAAATTGCTGCCAGGATTTACAGTCTGCTCCTCAGATGTTCAGGATTGACACCAGCTTTATTTCATGTTACATAATCCTGGCTGCTGAGAACGCATTCTTAGGGCTCATGGGTAAATTGACATCATTTCCTTCCCTTTTCTTTTTGCTGCCGTCGTCCTCATAAATCTAGGAACTTATTTTCTTGGACCTTTGTTGGTGAAAGTTTACGTCCGAGTTGGTTTTGAAGGGGAGAGACACGTGACAGTGTGTACTGTAAAGGGAAGCACAGTTAGCTACAAAATGAAGTGCAAATGAAGCTGGAATGAGGAGCTACAACAGCACATTGTCCACACACACACACACAGGGATGGAGATCCTACTGGAGCAACCCCCACTGGACTTTGTGGTTATGTGGGAATAAATGCACCCATTGAGAGTGGCACAGTGCAATTTCTGTAAGTGTTGGGGCATAAAGAAAGCAACATTTTTACTGCTCAGAGAGGCCGCGGCACAAAGCCGGCCTTTCACGGGAGCAGCATTTGAAAACGATTGGGTTTAGAACAGAGGTGTATTGATTGTAAGTGATTTAGCGAGGCCTTCTGGACAGATACCTTCCTTATTTACACAGTCAGGTAGGGCTGGGTCCTGACCTGCTGTTGACATGGGCTTTTCAGTCAATGCCGTTATTGTGGCTGAAGTGCTGCGAGGCCAGACGGCAAAAACACACAAGTTAAAGCTGCTGTAGTAGAAACAGATGGCTGTTGTGTTTTATCCCCGGGACGTTAAAATAATCATGTCTCTTCTGTCCTCACCTCGTCTATTCAGAGAATGTGGTGATCTGGAGTTATTGATCACTATACCCTACGTTTTAAAAAGAATCTATCTTTACTTTGCCAGTGTGTGAAACAGAAGGCACACACAGGCGGGCCCGAGGGCAGCTGACGTGGTTTTTGTAGTAGAGCTAAATTTAGTCGCTCCAAGGTTCTTCTTCCGATGCTGTGACTGAGTGGAGTAAACAAACGCACAGACAGACGTGTATTTCTGGTTTTCTCCGTCGGTGAAACTGACATAATGGCCCCTGTGACTTAAAAAAAAACATAAATACACACGCATGTGTGTGGCTTGAACACTTGGCATACTTTCACTGCTGTGTACAGTAGGTGTGTCCAGGAAATGTTTGGGGGTTTACCCTCGTGAGTAATCGTGCACTTACCTACCGCAGGTGTTTTTGACACGCTCCACATGATTTTTTGTTTCGTTTCTTTCATCGCAGGGAGGGGAGCTGCAGAAGTGGAAACCCCTAACACAGGCACTGGAACCACAAAGGTAAACTCTCCCTCATCACTCACTCACTCACTCACATTCATAGTGTCAGGCCCTCATTCAAACTGCGATCTTTCATGTTATGAGTTGTCATGAATTTGAATGTATTTTTTTTTCTGCCTCTGTGTAAGAGAACTTGTGCTTGCGTGTGCGACTCTTGTACCGCACGTCAGTCTGTGACGTCCAAATACAGAGGGACACAGAGGAAGTCCTGTCCAGCATGCAGAGATAGATAATCTCCTTTTGTAATTTACATGAGGGCATCCGTGCACGGGACAGAGACCCAGAGTCAGATATTTAGGGATGGTTTTCTTTCTGCGATATTCATTTTTTTCCACAAAAATACTGATTAATTGTTATCAAAGCATTTTACTTTTCAATTCCAGACATTGTTTTTAAGTTTTTCTCTCAGCAGAAATTAAGACAAATCTCATAGCTAGTATCAACTTAACTGGAAGACTGAGATTCCAGGAGGAAATTTGAGGATATAAAACAACATACCTGCAGGGTGTACAGCACAAACATTTCATAAACAAGAGAAAGACCTTTTTTTTCCTTTTTTCCAGGAAGGTTGTGGTTTTGGAGAAGAAGGAGGAGGAGACATTTGGCTTTGAGATACAGGTAAGGAGATTAGCAGTGGGAAATAGCAGGGGAAGGGGTTTGAACCTGGTGATGCAGGGGTGTTTACAGGGTCATTGCCAGAAGTTTTAGGGCCTGTGTAAGAACGTAATACTGGGCCCCCAACAAAACTGCCACCTCCTAACCCTGACAAATACACACTCTGGATAAATACAGTGACGTCTCATGGAAGGTTATATATAACCTCTATATATAGGTGATATAGGTAAAGTGCATCTTTATTAAAGGGAACTAAAACAAAACGTCTGTGACGTTAAATAAATGTCAGTCACTTTCAAACCATTGTGACATAAATTCACACGATGTTGACGAAGGCTCCCTTCACATGGGTCTGGGTGTAATGTATTGTTGTGAGTTCGCATTTTGCCTTTGAGCTTCCGTACTGTTTTACCTGTGTGTCCCTCGCTGCATACTCCGTTGCGTTGTTTTCCATTACTCCACAGTACTCTACACTTTCAATCGTTAGAATCAGTTCATTAAAAAGATGTGTTCACAGAATTGTTCACTACTTCCTGCATGAGCGGAGAACAGACTCCAAGTCTGACACAGTCACTGAACTCAAACGAGCGGTGATTGGGCTCACGGTCGCCGGCTTTCAGCAGTGCTGTCGCTAAATACACCAGACTCCTCTGTTAAATATTGAGATTTTAGACATGTCTTTGCTGAATGTTGGAGATTAACGCATGTCTTCAGGAAGTCTTTTTAACTGTTTGGAATTGTTTGATTCTCGTGTCAGAAATCACACTCGTGACTCAGCGACGACGCTCTCTGACCAGTCAGTAGCCGGTCTGTCAAACACACACATCACATACTATCACTTACGGAAAAGCAAAAACACAACACAGCCTAACCCAGTTGCGCTAGAACTGTATAATGGAGCTTTAAAGAGTGTTTTGCATAAGTGCATGACTCAACAAAATATATAAAACCTAACATTTTAATGCAGAAACGTTACATATTATCATATCTTTAACAGTAATCCCCTCCGGTGTCCATTTAACAGGATTTCACAGATCGGCCACATCGCCGTCGACACATGAAACTTACGTGACTGACGGATGCGCGTCTTTGTAAAATCTCATAATCTGAGCATTTGCATGCTTGAGGTTGAAAGGTCATGCATCAGTAATTTGTGGATGTTGGTCCCATGACTTGAGAGAGGCGGAGATGTGTATTTTTAAGCCGTGTGGTTTTCCCCCACACTCCTCACATGTAATACCTGCTTTACTCTCATCCCAGCGGGCTGAAGCTTCACACATTTGACCCCAGTATCTGTGTGATCTCGGCCCGAGGCGTCGCTTCACAGTGTCAGCTCTGTCACACGGGCCTCATTCTAGAAAAAGAATCAAACTCAAGCGATTAAACGTGGAGATGAGCTGTGGATATTGTACGGCTTCTGTGTTTACTTGAAGTTTCTGGAAGTGAAATACTGTATTGTGGGGGGGTTAGATATATTGTTCTATTTATGGTTCTCTCGGAGGCTCCCACCCTTCCTGTGCCTTCCTGTGGCCAGAAGGAAGTAAGACCAGTTCGATGGCCGACACGAAGAAAAAAAACTCAGAGATTAGTTTGGAGTTTTGTGTTGTTTCATCGTCTGTTTCCCTCCTTCTCTCTCTCTGTCTCTGTGATGTTTAAACTGATGTTGAGCCAGGAAATATAAATGTGATATTTGCGTTTCAGTGAGATTTGCATGTTTATCTTTCGGGCTGCGGAGTAGAAGCTGACAGTGACGCAGCAGCAGCAGCAGCAGCAGCAGCAGCAGCAGCAGCAGCAGGAGAAACAGGCTCACATATAGGCAGATGTGAATCACTGCAAATTTCCAAGTTCCTGTTTTTATAGGAGCACGTGTCCAGTGCCGATAGGAAGCTTAATGGTTTTTGTGTGTCTCTGGTGTGTTAGCTGAGCGTCGTGCTTCCTTCAGCAGAAGCACTGTGACTGGCGAGTGATGGTTGAGGCAAGAGGAAGTTTGTCTGTGACGTGCTGCGTGGCGACAGAAACGGAGAAGATCACACAGACCAATGTGGAAGTAACAAATGCCGTTTCTAAGACGACAGCATGTTATGGCATCACTGTGGTTGAGCAGGGAATCAGATTGTTTACTTCACTCTAAGTTAGTGAAGTGAATTGAGAATAAGAATAATTATAATGATCAGATTATAATCTCTATAAAATCTGTACATGTTTAGCATGTATATAAAATAATAATCTGTAAAGTAACAAGTCATTTTAGGATGCACTATACTGATGTCCTTGAAAACAGCACTGTATGAATCAAACCTACCTTTACATGACAAAATAATTCATTCAGAATTAAGTAATAATGAAGATAACAGTCTCAGAACCTCATACTCAACTGTGCATTCAATTCAAGAAGAATGTTCTCAGGATGAGCATCCTGGATAAACATCTTATTAGCTGCTAAGCAAGTGAAAGTCCAACAAGGTGATAATGAATATACATGTGATAAACAGCCAATAATCCAAAAATCATAGCTTTGAACATGTTTGCAGCCTTCAAATATAAAAATTATCAAAGACATTTTCTTATCACTTATCAAAGGTTTGCAGCTTCATAAAGCAGATGATTTTAGTTTTTACAACAACTTTTTAATTTATTCAGACAAGATAAACAAACCACTTTGCTTTGCATGCATGGGCTGTGTCTCGCCATCTTCCCTGATACGATCTGGTTTCCTGCGTTGCTCAGCGCGGTGGTTTTGTCAGTGTTGCAGTGGAACAACGTTTCAAAACCGCTGACATCAGTCACATTTTGTAAGATTATTCCTAATCGTCAAAGACGGAGGCAAGAAAAGGGAAGTATTTGCAACTCATTCATTGTGTTTCTCTCTCTCACCTTCTCAGACATATGGGCTCCACCATCAGGAGCAGAACTCAGTGGAGATGTGTACATTTGTGTGTAAGGTGCATGGAGACAGTGCGGCCCAGCAAGCAGGACTTAAAGTTGGTGAGTTTGTGTTTCTTCCTCTTTTTTTTTATTAGATCTAAATCTCTCTAAGTCTAAAATAACCTGGAAAACACTTGAAATAGACACGAGGGGACGTGAGCGTGACTGGGGGTTTTATTGCGGCTCTTTTTCTTTTTTTCTCCTTTCTTTTCTTTTTTTTTTTGTTTGCCAGCTGACGCTTACACACCAAAAGTCAACATTGCCCATGAGTTTCAGGTGACTTTTCTTTAGGGAAGTGCAAATATGAGCGTGCGCCTGCTCATTTTCCAGTCAACAAACAACTTAGTGAGCCACTTGTTCTCTTAACATGCACTTGCCAGCTTCTCACGCTAGTGTGCCACGTGGAGGAGAGCAAAGACAGTCACTTTTATTTTATTTGGCAATGTCTTGTGTCATTCTGTTGTCCCCCTTTAAAGGTCCAGAATGTGAAATGTGTTGTTCTTCATTTCCCCAGAATGAGCCTTTTATGTTTATATCATAAAAGCCAGGTCAGTTCTAAGGAGGCCACTTATTTGAACCATGTTTTTACTAATTGCGATTAATTTTGACTGAAAATTGTCATATGAAATCAGAGGGAATGTGTAGAGTGTAGAAAATCATGTGTATAGGTCAGTATAATATTTACCTAAAATAGTCATTTGACACACCTTTAAGAAATATTGCCGTATTGTTCAGCCCTAGTTTTAGCCCACAATGGACAAACTTAAGTTTTGCTGCTAATTAAAAACTATTATGTTCTCCCACACACTTGAGGTGAGAGATAATCAGCTTCAGAATGCGTCTTCCCCCAGTAAATCACACTTAACTCAAGCAAGTCCACTTGCCTACAGCTAAATCCTGAAGGTGACTCTGACCTGGGTGACTGAGAACCTTCACAGACCTGTTCCCAAATGAATGCTGCTAAATTCTGCACATAAAAATAAAGAGTGCTCATTATTCAACATAATTGATCATATTTATAGAAGTTAGGTGAAGAAGCTCTGCAGTTGTCCTCAGTGTTGCTCTTATAAGTTGTCTGTGTTTTTTTTTTTAAACCTGGGACTGCTCAGTCACAAGCTGGTCACTCTCAGCCACATGTGCAAGAAAGATAGAAAGAAAGAAAGAAAGAAAGAAAGATAGAAAGAAAGATAGTGGGAGAAAAACAAAACATTGATCTTCCTCCTCTGTCCAGTCCGTGTATGTCACCTCAGTTTCACTTCCTACATTCCTCACATGCTCGCTCTATTGTTGCGCGTTTTCTTGCCGCGGACACAATGACTTCATCGCATTAGGGTTTTGAAAAGAGGAAAAAAGGCTTTGTGTTCAAACCTCACAAAGGCTGCTGTCACGCATGAGAGTCTCTGCCGCGTCTGATGAAAGGGTGAACTCCACGTTCCACTCATGTGACTCTCGCTTGATGTTTTTTTTAACTCATTTTGCACATGATTGTAAATCCAACTTTCTTGTTGTTTCCTGAGCAACTTGAGCAAATAGTTGACAGATCAATGAATAATTATGAAATAATAATTGCAGCACTACTGTATTGCTTTGACATATTGAAACAATCCCATGAGATGATTGCAGCGCAGTGACGAGCCCGCGTGCCACGACTGCACACGCATGGTCGTCCACATTTGTGTTGCACATGTGTTTGTCCCACATTCATTTAGAGTCAAACGAGCCTCTGTTGGCTGCAGTTTGCAGTAAATGAAGCCACAGAATGCTGAAGTGCATCCAGACCAAAGGGCTGCTGGTTAACACATATGTTCTGGTTTTATATATATAAATGTGTGTGTGTGTGTATCTGTGTGTGTGCAGGGGACACCATCGCAAGTGTCAACGAGACCTTCGTGGAGGGATTTCGGCACAAAGAGATTGTTCAGCTCATCAGGGCCAGCGGCAACACAATCAGGTACACAGAGGAACTCACAGCAGAGATCTTTTAATTAAAACACTATGTGTGTTTGTAAAGTTTTTAATGTGGGAGATGAAACAATGCAAGTAGTGAAGAGAGCTGAAATGGCCATTAGTGCCGTTCGCTGTCTGATGAAATGAAAATTACAAGAGAGAGATGTATCAGAGTCTATTTTTCCCCAAAGTTCACTGTCAGAGAATCATGTATGTTTTTGAAATCTCTGGATATAGAAGCAGCATTTAAATTTTTTTTTTTGATATATATCCAACAAATCGAATACCGTAAGAAAGTGTGCGTTTGTTATCTAATACTCAATCACAGAGCACTATTTCTACTGTTTTCTGACATTTTATAGACAATAGCTGAGAGATAAATGGAAAATGTCAAAGAAATCATCAACACAAGTTTTTTTTAGGATTCAGTCTGTGTCACTTTGCCGAGCGGATGCTTAGTTTGAACCACACTCTCCTCCGCGCTCTCTTTGCCCCACTTGTTAAAAAGATGAAAAGGGCAGTTGGCGATGGCCCTCGTCTCCGAAGCTTTGATAGCTGCTGCAAGAGAAGTGAGGTGAACCACATCAGAGAGGCAGCGCAGGCGCAGAGTTTATAGACTGACATTGTCATATTATACTTACACAGAGTGAAAACGAGCTCAATAACTCCCTCACCTCCCTCGATTTTTTACGATTCAGCGGCTTTACGGCACAGACGTGTCTGAGTGAAAACGGTCTCCGTCCCATTTTAACATTTTAATGAAAAAAAGCCTTTCATATGGATGTGATCACTGGTGTCTCTGCTTGTAGTGTTTACAAGTACTTCCTGTTATGCTTTATATTAAACTCTGTTGCTTCTGTTTGTCACATGAAGGCTGGAGACGCTGTACAGCGACTCCATCCGGAAAGCGGAGCTAGAAGCGCGGCTGCAGTATCTGAAGGTGAGTTTGTTTTTGTTTTCTTTTAGTGTCTGAAAGCGTTTGTCAGCAGCCAGTCAGGCTGGTTGTGTGTTCTGCAACCACACACACACACACACACACACACACACACACACATTAGTTATATTAACATGCCAGATATAGACACCGCCTCCCTCCCTCTCCACACCTGTCCCCCAGCAGCAGCAGCACCTGTTGCATCAGCCGGCTCACTTGTCGCTGAAGACATTCTTGACTTGTGGCCGTTAAAAAAGCCGCGGTGGCTCGAGCTTTCCCCCCCCCGCTGTGATTACGGCAGCTGTCCCGCTCTAATCTGCTGCAACACAGCTGCTCTCCATGAGACGCTAATCCAACATTTTAAAGATTAACCTGCTGCTGCATTACAGGCGTCAAGCATTAAACGCAAAGTCTTGGAAAGTGATGTCCTCGCTTCATTCGCTGTTCCTGTGGACTCGTTGGTTTTTGGGATAGCTGCTAAACAAAACTAAAAACCGTTGTCGTGTTCGATTTCACGCCATTTCTTGGTATTTGGGAACTCGCTTGTCTCCTTCCTGTTATTTTAAGAATTAGCCGTTTTTCCAGCTCCACACATCCTGTCATTTGATACATACTGTAAATGATTTGGCTGAGTAAATGCACCTGCAGCAAAGGCCAAATCACCAAGTCACTGTTTTACATTTGCTGAAAACTGCCGACAGCTGTTTTCAGCTGAACATGAACCCTTACCTTTGTCGCTCTGTTCCTCATTACGACCATCGTTGTTCTTGTTAAACCTGTTGCACTTTGTGTCTGTGGCAATCATTTAAAAAGCGTGGGTTTTCTTTTGCAGCAAACACTTCATGAGAAATGGGACGAGTATCGGTCGCTGGTGGTGCAAGAGCAGAGGCTTGTTCACGGTGAGTAATCTGGAAAAGCAACACTTCTTCAAGTCTGTAGGTGAAAAAATACAGTACAACATAAAAACACTATGAATAATTGTTAAAATACAAACAATTATCTGATCTCAGTAGTTTCTACTTCATGGGGGAGGCATATATCCATCTATCTGTCCATATGTATCTGTCTGTAAATTAAAATGAGCTAAAATAAAATAAATTATGCCTTGAATCCAAGTCAAGGCACTTGTTTTTTTTATGCAAAAATCTCTTTCCTCCAAGAGCAACCCTCATTTAAGACAAATTAAGTTAAGTGAAATTGTTAGTAGTCAGTCAGAGTGTCTGGACTTGTTTTACTGATGGATACAAACTCTGCCCTCCTTTTCTTCAGGTATAGTAATAAGTGATGCTGCAGTGTACGAGTCCCTGGAGTCAGCAGGTGTGTACGGCAGCCTTGGAACCCCGAGCCCCGCCGCTCAGAGAGCGCTCCGCGGCACTGGCAGCACCAGCAGCAGCGCCAGCTTCCTCAGCACGGCCACCGAGGACGACCCGCTCTATCAGACCTGCCTGTATCAGGCCGACGGCAGCGTGGACTCGGACAGCGGCAGCACGGGCAAAAAGAAGGAGCAGCTGCAACTACCGCCGAGGCTGCAGCGTCTGCGGCCGACCAGCGAGTTCTTCTCGGTGGCCAAAACGCAGCTGACCCGCAGCGCCAGCACGCGCAGCTACATGAGAGGATCCGGGTCGCAGTCGTCGACGTTGCCTGCCTCGGGCGAGAAGCAGGGAGGATTCAACTCGCTGCAGAGGAAGCCCAAACAGAAAAGCTTCCGCAGGCGACTCCTCAAATTCATCCCTGGACTGAACCGACCGCTGGAGGAAGAGGAGAGCAAACTGTGACGTGAGCTTCTCACCGCAGGACGAGCACAAACTGAACCAAAGAAAAGACGGGAAGCCATCTTAAAGAGACTGAGACCAAAGTGTAAAAAAGCACTGCAGTTGCACCTCTTCCTGTTAGAATAGGTAGACAAATGAACATCTGGCTACATTCTGTAGCTTCCCTTGCTTCACGGCTGTACATAACTTTTGTTTTTCATTTCTTGTTTAAGTTATTTATTTATTTTTGTTTGGTTTTTGTACAGAATTAAGCATTTTTACTGCATGCAAGGCCCCTTTTTTGACAGCTGAATAAACGTGCTGTTGTGAACGTCCTTGTGCAAAGTGTCTGATATCTACATCGGATCGTTCAGATGGATCTTCTTCTCTCTTTTTTCCCCTGTTTGAATCTCAGGGCCTAAAATTAAAACAATGAATCATTATTTAATGGGGAACTTGCATGGGAAAATGTCGACAAGCCACAAGTGTCTGTGAGAATTGAAGCTCCTGAACTTAAATTAGCACTCAGACCTCGGGTGAACACACACACACACTTGTTTTGTTACTTCCTCAGCAGAGATTAGACGTCTTCTATGTGGTACAGTTAAATTTAGAAAAGCCTTGAAATTTTTTTCACCCATCCTGAGAATGTAATCACCCAAGTTTTTGAAGGTTGCCGTGCGGTTTCACATGGTTTGTGGGTTTCTTGGGGTGCGAGGTTGTCCAGAATGGATGCTGTTGTATGGCCTGTGACACAGTTTATTGTTGGCAGGATAGTGAGGAATGTGCAGAGAAAGGCATGACCCAGAATTCCAAACACAACCGCTTTCTTTCAGCTCCTGCGGACGAATGCTGATTCCTCCTCTTCCACGCTCCCATATTCCCATGGCGGCCTCAGTTGTCCAAGAGCTTGCTGGGTGTGTGTGTGTGTGTTGGGCGGGGGTTGCTCAGAGTCTTTTCATTCCTGGCTCCTCGCTGACCCATGAGGTCATGGTGGTCACTTTCTCCGTTGGCTCCGCGCCGTTGATCCCTTTTGTCCCCTGCCACTCTTTCACAGATGCGCCCAGAGTGTTGATGATGGTGAGTGATGGTATGTGGCCATGTGTTTGAGCCAGACCCTCGTCTTCTTCTTCTTCTTCCACATGTCATTTTTTTTTTTACTATTGTGAGAAAAGAAGCAGCAAACTAAACAGGAGCCGAAGAAGGAGGAGGAGGAGGGGATGTGGATTGGAAAGGACGCTGACTTAAGGGATTGTTATGCAAGCCTGCTAATGCCTGAAACATGGGTTTAGTTTGAAAGGGCTGAATGTGTAACGAGGGGATAATTAGTCGAGATAATGGTACACTAAGAACAATGTGTGAAGGGGCCATTTAGCGGAGACAGCGGGGCCCAAACAAGGAGCATGCAGTTAGTGCACAGTAATTAACCCTGTTGGAGGTCAGGATAGGGGGTTGACTGGTCAATAACATTGTAGTGAATGTTTGCGTCTCATCCTGCCACTAAAAATGCCACAGTGGATTCAAACACAAGTGTTGAGGAAGATTTTTTATGTTGAGATCCACCTCTGTTTCTCCAGCTGTTTGAAGGACACAATAAAACAACATAATTCTGTGTCCTTGTGTCTAAAAAGTAAAGTAAAGTAAAAAAGTAGCGTTTGAAACACTTTAAATCATTAATGCGCATATAGCTGTATTATTTTAGAGGTTTTTTTATGTGACTGTGTGGAATAAGGCAACAGCATTGTGTTCATTATTATGACTTGATGAGGAGAAAGGCTTCACACCAGCGCACGGACCATAAATCATCATCATGTCTTTGGCATTGAGGAGGGGGGAAATAATGCTGATACTTGCAGGAGAAAAAGCTCAAGTTTCTCGAACTGTCAATGATCCATTCATGCGCTCATTTGCAACAGTTCATTCAAGTTGTCTACATACGTTTGCAGTTACCTTTTGCACCGAGGACATAAGTAATGAGTGTGGGTTCAGTCTGACACCAATACTCCATTATACCTTTATGTTCACTACACTTGTGTGAATATTTAAAGGGGTATTTTGAAGTTTGGTTGAGTGAGGCGGTGACACGTTATCAGTGAAAGAGGCGACACGATAAACACAGATGATCCTCACAGAGACTGAGTTTGCAGTGTCTGGACAAAGCTGGAATAAGAAGTGACTGTTGTTACAGTTCTTTTACTGCCTGTCTGAGATGACTTATGATCACCGAAAAGAGGAAGCAGAGGGGCTTGTGGGACACAGTTGAGTCTTTGTGGTGAAACAGCTCAGACCAGAATGCTATTTCTTAAGCGTGACGTGGGTCATGACGTCTGATTGGCCATCCGTGTGTCTGGTGTCTGGCCAAACGCATGGACCAGTGCAGATGTTCTTGTAAGGATGTGCTCGTGCTCAACGCTTAATTGTTCAGTAATAAAAAAAAAAACCACACATCTTCTTATCCTCACGCAGGAAATTAACCCTGCTTGAAGCAAACACAGAGGAAACTTTGGCGTCATAAAGAAGAGTGGGTGGCTGCATGCAGAGCGGTGTCTGTCGTGTGATAAAAGGATAGGAGCTGGAGGGCTGTCGGGGGCTCAGGATGTGGATGACACATGTGCTACAAACCAACCATAAAGATAACACGATACAAATGAGTGCAGGGTTTAAAATAACCACATCATACTCGGTGTAATTGCCTCCATATTTGTCTGTCAGGGCGTGAGTTTAACGGATGCAGGGAGCAGGTGAGGTGCAGGGGAAGTGAGCACTGTTCACAAAGACAGGACAGGTACCAAATGAGGAAGAGTTCACAGTTAAAGGGCACTGATGAAATCCATCCGCAACTTCTGCCCGTGTGGCCACGAAAGAGGAAGGTGAGCTGGATGAATCAGCATCAACCGCAAAACTTCACAACAACAACAACAACACCAACAACTGCATCTGGCTGGTGAAATAAATGCAAAGCGGTGGATGATTTTCATATCAACATTTGCTTTCGTAGCAGCAGCAGCAGAGAGCTGATACCTTAAAGGAGACATTGTCTCTCTCTAGCTTTTACTGCCTCTTTTCCATAGCTGCTGCTCATAATTTCCACCTGGCAGCTTGTTAATATACAGTTACACAATCAGCCCAGTTATTTAAGAACAGGTCAGCTGTGTATTTTTATCAGTGCCCATAGAGGAGTCTATAAATTGACGTGTTGTGTTTGTGGTTTATGATAATAGAAGATTAATCCTATTGTCTGTGTCTGTGTGCACACGTGTGCATGTATTTCTGAGGAACTGCTTAAGTTTAGGACTAAGATTTGAATTGTGGTTAGGTTAAGCTCAAGGTGTGGACATTAAGTGGTTGAGATAAAGTTTAAGGTTGGCCAAATGAATGCAAGTCAATGCAATGTCCTACTGAGTGCGTGAGTGTGAGCAAATGATTGGTTATTGATTGAGGAATTATACACACGTCACCTTTTATTCTTTTGTCCTTTCAATGTTCTAAAAAAAATGTCTTGCGTCAGGGTGATTAACCACACCTGGTGACCTGATGGCCAGGTGTGGGTGGTTCCAAATCAGTCTCACCTGAGGAAGTTACATCGCTTTGAACCGCTGCGTCCTCTGATATATGAGTAAGTGTGAGGTCTCTCTCTGCCTCCCCTTTGGCTGTGAATGAATGCATGAATGCATGCAATCTTTATTGCTCTAAAGGGGAATTTGACTTGCGCCGAGAGAGAGCATGAAAATATTAAATGTTTTTTTTCTACCAGTTACTCAGAGGTGAAGAATCCTCTCGGGTGGGAGGTGAAAAGTCCACTTGTGGTTGTTAATGTAATTATGTTGCTGCGCTCTTGACCAGGTCTCCCTTGAAATAGATCGTTGACCTTAATGGGACTAACCTGGTTAAATAAAGGTTAAATAAAAGTGACAAGCACAATTAAGTGCAGAGGGACAAGTACGTGTGTATTATCAGAGTTGTTAGCAAACTTGTTAAGCAGCTAAATGCTCTGTAAGACAAATGATCTAATGCTTATTTTTGTCCAGGTTCAGGGAGTCCTGTACTTGTACCCTGAGTTTTAGGGTACACATTCAGAACAAACTGGATGCCATTGGTCTGTTGTGATCTTGTGAGCTGAATTGAATGTTTACTTCTTGCACATATACCAGTTATCTTGCTCACTCACAGAATACTGTTCAACATTCAAATTGTTTATTTTCCTTCATGAAAATGAAGACACTTCTGAAACTGTGCAAATCTTGTTGTTCTGTTGTTTTTGGCATTCTATGTCAATTTGTTATTATTAATTGAGCCCACGTACTGTCAAAAATGGTGCGTTCTGTTTACACCGGTGGCTGCAAGTCGGAACTGCAGTTGACTTTACCTCCGAGTTGACTGTGTTCCAGTTGAGAAGTCGGAAAAAAACTTTCAATTCAGTTTTATTTGTACAGTGACAAATCACAAGGCAGTGTACAAAGTAAGACAGAAACATTAACTGTTATAGAGAGAAGAGAGACAGGAAGAAATCTCTGACAGAACCAGACTCAAAGATGTGCAGCCATCTGCATTGACTGTTTGGGGACAAAGGAGAGGTGGGGGACAGATGGGTAAAGAGGGAGACGAGGTAGAGAAAGAATAGAGAGACCAGGAACAGATATAACAGTTATAGGTTTAGACAGGACAGTTCTGAATCGGTTATGACATGTTTATAGCACTATAACCATTGTACAACCCATCTTGCTACACTGCTCCACCTGTTTCCTTAACATGCTCACTGTAAAAAACACAAACAACAAACTCATTCGGATAACCAACACTGCCACAAAAATAATTGGTCTACACTCAACTCCAAACCTGTCATGGTTGTGCTGTGCTTCACCTTGTGGGTGTGGCCCAGCTCGCTCTCTCTCTTCCCCCACATCGCCCTCACATCTGCCCCCACTGCCATCCAGCCGTCTATTTAACTTGTCCCGCCCAGAAAGAGAGGCCATGGAGTCCTTGGCTGCAGGAATAATCCGGCCGTCATCCTCCCCCGTTGGGGCACGTTTCTTCTTCGTGGATAAGAAGGACAAGACCCTTCGCCCCTGCATCGATTTTCGTGAACTCAACAATATTACATTGAAGAATAAGTATCCCTTGCCATTAATCAGTTCCGCTTTTGAGCCCATCCAGGAGGCCACAATCTTCTCTAAACTGGATCTCAGGAACGCGTATCACCTGGTTAGGATCAAAGGAGACGAGTTTTAACATCCCCCTTGGCCATTTTGAGTACCTCGTCATGCCCTTTGGTCTGACCAATGCCCCTGCCGTGTTCCAAGCCCTAATCAATGGCCTTCTTCGTGACTACCGCAACGACATCTTAAACTTCTTTCGGAACCCTGAAGAACACATCCAACATGTCAGACAGGTACTCCAGTCGTTGTTGGAAAGACTCAGACTCTTCGTCAAAGCAGAAAAATGCGAGTTCCATGTAAACTCCATTACCTTCCTAGGGTACATCTTAGAGCGTGGACAGATCCTAAAAAGGTCAAGGCAGTGGCAGAGTGGCCCAAATCGACTCAACAGCTACAGCAATTCCTTGGCTTTGCCAACTTCTATCATCGGTTCGTCTGGGATTACAGTCGAGTGGCTGCACCCCTCACCCATCTCACCTCCCCTGCTGTCCCCTTCTCTTAGAACTCTGAAGCGGATGCTGCCTTTTCTGAGCTAAAGAGGCGATTCACATCTGCACCCGTCCTCCTCCATCCAGACCCCTCGTGACATTTTGTCGTGGAGGTTGATGCTTCCAACTCCGGGGTAGGGCAATTCTCTCCCAGCGCTCTGCCTCCAATCAGAGGCTGACCCCCCTGTGCCTTTTACTCTCGCCGTTTGTCTCCTGCTGAGAGCAATTATCATGTTGGAAATCGGGAGCTGCTGGCTGTCAAACACACCCTAGACGAATGGAGGCACCCGTCTGTTGTGTGAACGGACAATAATAACCTGGCCTACATTCAAACTGCCAAGTGTCTCAATTCCCTCAATGGTTTAGACGTTTTAACTGTACCCTCACCTACCGACCAGGCTCCCGAAACATCAAACTTGATGCCCTGTCTCGTCAGTTTATCCCCAAAGGAGCACTTGCCAACCCTGACACGATTCTTCCCCCGTCCTGCGTAGTGGCAGCCTGGGAGGTTGAGTCTCTTGTCCGAGGAGCTCAGTTAACAGAACCAGACTCCTGTGGGCACACACCTCCAGGTTTTCCTATCACCCTGGTATCAGCCGCACCCTGTCCCTCCTGTAACAACACTTCTGGTGGCCTTTCATGGCCACAGACACCCGTGCCTTTGTGTTGGCCTGTACTGTGTGTGCCCGCTCCAAGTCCTCTCACCAACCACCTGCTGGCCTGCTCCGCCCTCTACCAGTCCCTGGTCCCACATTGCAGTCGATTTTGTCACCGGACGTCCACCTTCTCAAGGTAACACTGTAATTCTCACTATTGTGGACAGATTTTCCAAATCGGTGCATTTTGTGGCTCTCACCAAACCTGTCTCAAAGCCTTTGAGACTGCCAACCTCAATCCACATGTTTTGCCTCCATGGAATCCCCGCTGTTCCCTGCTCAAGAGGATGAGATTGTCGTTCCTTCAGTTCAGGCCCACCTTCGCTGCTGCCACAAGATTTGGAGGGACGCTCGACCTGCCTTGCTTCGCTTAGTGGACTGTAATCGGCGTGTCGCTGACCGCCACCAGACCACAGCACCCAACTACAGACCAGAAAGTTTGCCTTTCCTCCAAAGATCTCCCTCTTCAAACAGTCTCCAGGAAACTCATGCCCTGCTATTTCTGTCATCAATCCCACCGTGGTCAAGCTGAAATTGCCCTCTCACATGAGAATTCACCCCGTTTTTCATGTCTCCCTGCTAAAGCCCATATCAGTCAGCCCATTGTCCCCCCCAGAAGTGTCCCCCCCACCCCCTTGGGTCATTGATGATCACACTGCCTACACCATCCGGCGGTTACTGGACAGCCGGGGCCGGGGCTACCAATACCTGGTGGACTGGGAGGCGTCCGTTGAGGCGGGGTTCTGTCATGGTTGTGCTGTGCTTCACCTTGTGGGCGTGGCTCTCTCATTTCCCTGTCATTAATCTAGTGTGTTTATTCGTTTTTGACTAAGAAGTGTTTTTTCATCTCCCAGGATCACAACTTGCCTGCATCCTGTCTGCCAGCCTCCGCCTGTCTCTTACTCCACCAGTGACACTTGGTCCAATTCTTGGTCGGAGGCTTGAAACTGCAACACTAAATTCGCACTTGTTTAGACCCACTCGTAGGGGGACAGGACATCATTCCCAGAGTGTACAGTGTCCGCCATCTTTGCTAACAGTTACGCTAACAGGATCAAGTGTCACTGGTGGGCACGTAACAAAGAAAAGAATGACGATATTTCTCAATTCAGGGGAAACTGAGGTTGGGAACCACAATTTTTCAAAAATACTACCCCTATTATAGTAATACAAAGTTAAATGCAAATCAGTGAAGTATTCCTTTAAACAGCCTGAAGGATGAGGACACATAGGGAGAGAGAGAGAGAGAGAGTACAGGAAGGAAAGACACATACTAGGGTTAATAACATGTAATAAAGTCATATTCATACCCAGAGTGACGCAGTGAGTGTAAGAGAGTGAGTATGAGTGCACCACAGAATTACCCCCAGCAGTCTAGTTTTATAGCAGCATAACAAAAGCAAAACGTGTCTTGGGCTAGCCGTTGTTATAGCAATACCAGTCGATAACAAAAACAATTCTATGTCATTTGCACGTGCACAAAATCAATGTTTGCACACAAAAACTGTATGTGTACGACTGATTTCATGTGAAACAAATAAGACAGAGGTGCAGTTAACAAAGTAGCAGAGTGTTTTATCTTTAATCGCAGCCACCTTAGAAACCTAAATCAACTATGTGAATTTGCTCTGACTTTCCAACTCCAGAAATTGTGACTCCTGAGTACAACTACAACGCACCATCATTGCATTATTCATAAGTACAGGAGAGTGAGGGGATTCTCCTGTAAAATCAATGAGACTTTCTTTAGTGTGAGTGTTGGTGGTTGTGCTGCAGGTGTGCTGAGTTTCTAATTACCAGGACTTGTCTGTTGACTGGGCGGCTGCTCCACACCTGCGCCTCATTTCTCTAATCAGCAGCAGTTGTTAAATCCCGGGCTTTCCTGTGCTCTTTGTCACATAGTTGACCAGCTTTCATGACAGCAAGAACTCAGGGCCATTTTGTTTGCAGTCACTATGTTGCTACAGGTCCTTTGTTTAGTTAAGGGATTTCTCTCTTTTAATTTTTCTCTTGTTTCACTTCGGGGTACTGCCTATATGGTTGTGTGAACGTGACAAAACCGCCCACAGCACTCTGTCCCCTCTGTCTTTGTATTATTCATCATTTCCGATCTGACTGTAACATCTCCACTCACTCAGGGACTCGTCACTTTATCTGAACCCCCCCCCACCACCGACCTTTATCTCATAAACATTTCGGACTTCAGAGAAACAGTGTTTATTGAAACCTGTGGTGAATAATCAGCGTTAGATTATTTTTCAAGGAAATTAAATGAGCAACATGGTTGACTGTTGGCTTTGAGTTTTGACTATTGGGGCTGAGAATCACTCAATCACTTTGACTGTTACTTTTCTACAATAATGTTCATTTTCCAGCTCCACATGTGATTCTTTCTGGATCGTTTGCTTCATATAACAAAGAAATCATTAAAACTGAATAACACAAACAAGAAATTTGAATACCTGATCATTTCAAAGTTTGGTAAACCATCGATTAATGTTTGTTTTTTGAACATATTCCATCAATTCATGGACAAAAAATAATGAACAGATCAGTTGGTTATGAACATAACTGTTATAATCGTCGCAGCCTGTATTTCTTCCAGAGTCTTTGGATGCATTTATGCAAACTGAGAACAAATATTAAATACAGATGTGTGTCAGTTCTGGGGGTAAAGTTACGGAACAAACTCAGTGGTGAAATGAAATTGTGTAAAACTATTTTGGGATTCAAAAAAGTCTGAAAAGTAAAATAATTACAGCTTACGATGTGAATTGAGATTCAAGTTCTATAATTGTAATATGTATTTCTCTTAATTTTCCATTTTACTTTCGGTTATTGTGTTAAATGATCTCGCGTTACGTTTACTTTTTATACGAATGTCACTGACATAAAGACATCCATTCGCTATTTTGCCATGGTATAAGGTTGACATGCTCCTAAAGCACTTGAGCTTGATTTTCACTCAATAACACTGTCTGAATTATTTTGGCTCCAAGGAAGTCACTTCCTGTTCAGTTATAGATCCTGCTCCTAAAAGTCAGGGTCAACAAATATGCTGTAAAATCCAGTTGCTGGATTCACCAGACAGGTTTGATAAAGATCAGTGTGTTTTTACTGGTAACGGATGGTGAAGCCGTTTGCTCAATAAATGTGCTCAGTTACCGCAGCAACACTTCCTATTCATCATGTCTTATATCTCCAGTTACAAAGACATCTGAGTAGTTCACCGCCTGACACACACACACTCACACACATTATACTATATCTACGTCTTTTTCTCTTTAAAAGGTCTGTGTAACTGAATATGCTTTTTATTTCCCTTTGTTGCTCATGTGTCAGATGACCATGACCGTTTAGCTTTAATACCAACAGTGGAAACACAACAGCTGTGTGAGGCTTATCACAAAATAAATATATATATAAATAAATGTAGTGGTAGTTCTGTGTAGTTTTACATCTGTATGGTTAAATATTAAGTAAAGCTAAGGATGTGCACAATATAATCTGGTATATGTGAGGATGTGTGTGTAGATGTTTTTATATCTTTGTGAGTTCCAACTAAACACAAACGTATCTTTGTGGGGACATTTTGTCTGGGCCGCACATCTTTAAAGGGCTGTTTCGGAGGTTAAGACTAGGTTTTAGGGTTAGAATTGGGTTAAGGTTATGGTTAAGTATAGGAAATGCATTATGTTAATGAAGTGTCCCCACTAAGATATTAAAACAAGTTGTGTGTGTGTGTGCATGGAGGACTCAGGGTGAATATTCAGTTATTAAATGAGTTCCTCTTTCTCATGATGGTTTTATGATGTTTGAGAACATAAAGTCAGATAAGGAACCACCTGCTGATAGTCTGCCACTTTCATTGTCTCACACACACACTCACACAAACTTGTCTTTATATCTCAGTGAGGACACATCATTGACATAATGTCCTAGACCAGGAATCTGCAAGTAAATGTGGTCAAGGGCCAATTTGTTTGTAAGCAATTGAATATTGGGCCAAAACATTGCATGTTATTCTTCATCAGGCAAAAGTCCTTTAAAACGTCTTCAGTCAGAAACAAAAAAACACGTTTGCTTATTTTACGGACATTTACTCCCCAAACCTGGCTGTCTCCATGAAAACAGCAGTGTTTTTATTTGTATTTTTCAAACACATCATTTAGTTTAGGTTAACTGTAAATTCTAGGACAGATTCTATGTGAACCTGTTCATATTTTTCAGAATAAAAGCCCTGAACTCGATGTGAAATTTTCTGCCGGGCTAGATACTGATGCTGGTGGGCCAGTTTTGGCCCAGGGGCCACCAATTGTTGGCCCTTACCCTAAACTTAACCATCAAAACTAAATGCCTTACCCTTATCCCTTACCCTAACCATAACCAGTTAAGGCCTAACCTACTAACCTTAACCTATACACACAATTCAGATCTTTGCCCTAAATTTAACCAGCTCCTCAGGAATGAGGTTCTGCCTCATTAGGACCAGGTTTTAGTCTCCATGAGGACTACTTGTCCTGACAGATTCTCTCACACACACACAAGCAGACCAGTAATTGTCAATATCCTATTTTAAGAAAGTGATAATAATCTACCAAAGTTAAGTGTTTAAGGTTTAAAATATGAACAAAAGGATCATTCAGGTTTTTCTTAACACACACTGCAGTGTGTGACATTTCAATCAGTTGTGAGTGTGAGAGTGTGTGAGACACAGAGACAGAGAAAGTCCTTGAACACAATGACAGGAAATGTCTTGGTGTTATCACACTGTGGCCCCAGTTTGTTATAAACCTTTCTGACGAAGTGTTACAGTTACATATTCCGGTTAATTTACCAGCGTAAGTAATAAAACTGTGTGTTTGAGTAGTGTTTGTGTTGTGTTCACATTCACATCTGCAACATAGAAACTGGCAACAGCAAACGTCTTCCTGTCTCCAAAGACAGGAAGTGGCGAGGATCGGCCTGTACTAGACGTCAGGATGCTGAACAAATAAAACAACTAAGTTTCTGAGTCAAGTGAACATTACACGCAGATAAGTGTGTGTTGCCTCATCTCCCACCATGTCAGGGCAAATGGAATCAACACGGCCTTCCTGAGAGCTCAGGCTGTGCAGCAGGAGTGACCGGCCTTCAGGAATGCTGTCAGCTCTGTCCAAGAGGAGAGAGGATGTTGACTCACCAGCATTTTTCTCTCTGATTTCTCTTTTCTTTTCTTTTTCAAACAGTCAGCTCCAGGAAAACCCAGAGGATGGAGCCCAGTGATACTGTACTGTGTTCCCAGAAAACATTATGATTACGATTATCTGCGACGCTTCATACTAAAAAGATTGCATCATGCTGCACATTGATGATGACCTTCAGAAAAGCCGTTAAGAAAATCTCCACCTGAAACTAATTAAAGGTTCTCATCTGAATTGACTAACGCTTGGTTTCAGTCTTAATAAAACGCAATCTATTTGAAAAAAAACCCCCACAACTTTGATATTGTACTAAATGATGTAACAGCCTCATGATTTATCAAAGATTTATCGATCCAAGTAAAGTGTGGTATGTCTTGGACTCATAGAACCTATTAAAGGAATATTTTAGGGTTTGTTTTATTTGTTTTTTTTTAAGTATGCTTGTATGAGGTACTGACTCATTGTCAACAATGACTTTCCCTTATATTCCCACTGTTATTAAGGCTCCCTTAACCCTTAGAACACCGAGCATTTCAGCTGCTTTTTTCCATTACTATGTTTAAACATAGAGTATATACAGAGGCTGTATGAACTGTATATAGAGTTCCTCTTATACATTCTTTCAGCACAACCTAGACAATCTGATGAAAGAGAAACTATATAAACACACCTGAGCACTAGTACTCAAAATGTTTAAAAATCGGATTGAATTTCACTACTTTTTGAATCACTACTAAAAATGTCTTTTAAAATGAATCACAACTTTGACTCAACAACACATAAGAAGACAAAGAAAGCACCATATTATTTGAAGTCTGAATATGTGACCTATAAAACCACACCCCCAGGATGTCCATATAAGGAGTTGTGTATTATTCCCACAGAAAAGTAACATGGGTGCACCTGTCACACAGATCTGTGCCATGTGAGCACTAAAATAATCTACATCTCCTATAAAATCTTAAAAATATGTTTTTACTGGCTGGAAACTTGCATGTATAAACTGTTCACTCCACCAAAATCCATAGAGAAAATCAGTGTTTTAAGTTGTGTCACTTGGGTAAATCTGAACAAAGAATTTCAAAAACCACACAAAATGATATTTGTAAACTTACTGATGGTGGCAGCAGAAGGCCAACAACCCCCCTGTGTACCATGATGTAAAATTGTTGACTTTCTCTATGGACTTTGGTGTAGGGAGAGCACGATTAACAAACTTCATTTAGCAGATTACTTATTATCAAGGTAGTGTAGACTTGAGCAGGTGTACATTTTGGGCGAGCCTTGTTTCAAGCGGCTAGAATCTTTCTGTTCCCTCTGCCGTGCGCTCGGCAAAGTCAGTGTGTGAATATGTCACCAACAAATCCTGGAACTATCCCTTTGATTAAGCCTTTAAATCTCGTTGAGGTCAACTCTAAACCGAAAGTAAACATTCATTCATTGGACGCTGTTCAGAGTATTCACCAGTCTTGTGTAAAGTACCACTTACTAGAAAATGGCTTTGGTAGAAGTTGAAGTCACTTTTTATAATATTTAAGTAGAAGTCTTAAAGTATACATTTACTGTGCTCAAGTATCAAAAGTCTATATGTGTCCTTGAGCAAGACACTAATGGCAAAACTATAGTGTAAAGCAGCGTCTTTTACTTAAGTAAAGTAATTATTTGTACTGTGTTACATTACAACACTGGTATTCACCCACACACACACACACGCACATGCACACGCACTCACCTCAAAGTCTTTCACTTTAAGAAGAAAGTAAAAATGAGTCATCTGTTGTCATTACATCCCACACACACACACACTTTCATGCTGTGTGTGTGAGGCAGCGTCACAGGAATGACGATTATGAAACGACAATAATCTGCAACGTCACTTTACAAGTAAATCCAGTCATTTGAGGGTAAGGGTAATTTTGGTGTCAATAAAAAAGTCTTTGCCAATCTTCAGCCTGACAATATTCACTGTTTGGACTTTGTGTGTGAGGAACCTCAGGGGTTGAATTTAGCTCCAAACAGACAGCAGTGAGTGAAGCTGAAAGCAGAAAGCAAACATAAGCACATTGTGGTAAAGCTATTATCTGTTTCCAGTTGAATGGCAGCTGTGGTAGTAGCAACTGACATTTCTTTTCCACTTCCTTCAATCCCTGTTTAAAACTGACAACCGTTTTTCATAAATATTACTGTGACTGAAAGAGAGAAAAAAAAGTTCTTGTTTAGGGGGATTTCACTTTCACATCAAAAGGATTCACCTCATCATAAAGTCCCCCCTGCACATGCTTTAACAACTGGCTCCTGACCTTGAACAGGTCCAGGAAACTTTGAGACAGTAACTCTGATGTTTCATCCACAAACTCTATCTGGAAAAACAAGAGGGAATTCATCGAAGAGAGAGAGGGAGAGAAAAAAGGTTTGAGCAGAAACCGGGGGGGAAAAAAAGTCAGCCAAGAGCCAATATGTGTGAGTCAGTGATGGCGACTGTCCCAGTCCTGGACAGGAATCAAAACAAAAACACTCCACCGTAGACTGTATTTAGCGGCCGCACATGCAGGCCTGAGAGGAGATGCTGGTTAAAGGGAATTCCTGGAGGTGTTCAGTGCTGATTCTTGGTTTTCTGGTTTCACCGGCTGGTGTGTTGTGTTGTGTTGTGTTGTGTTGTGTTGTGTTGTGAGGACTTGCGTCATGTTTCCTGAGTGTTTTCCTGTCGAGGACCTGGACACAAACATTCCTCACCTCTGCTCAGAGAAAGCAACGATGACCACAACAACAGCATCTCCCTTTGCCTCCTTTGACCCTGTTGTATTACGGTTGCTTTCTCTTTCTTTGTGTGGCAGAAAGTGACTGACTACATTTACTCAAGTACTGTACTTAAAGGTACAATGTGTGACTACATTTTAGTCCATGTAGTACCGTACAAAGAGTAACGTCATAATTGTCAGAAGCAGGGAGGACAGGAAACTAGTTTTTCCTACGCAGTCTCCTCATGATATGCAGGGGAATAAAATACCTTGGACATTTCCTTACTGAGGGCCACACGGTTGGTGTGGCAATCGGCACTCTTGCCTTTGCAGAATGAAGACTCAGGTTCATGACCTGGTCGGAACAAGGGCCTTTCTCCATGGAGTTTGCATGTTCTCCCCGTGTGTCCGGTTTCGTCCTCCAGTCCAAAAACAAGCAATATGGGTAAATTGGACACTCTAAATAAACTGTGAGAGTCAATATGTGCCGTTGAGATTGGCACACCCATGTGACCCTCATGTGTAGGATAAAGCAGTACAAGATGGATGGATTTCCTCAATGATGATATGAATGATGACAGAGAATTACAGACAGTGCTGTAATCCGTCATCGCTGACGAGAGATGATGGTGTTTTGTGAATGTTGTTTCTCAGTGACGCATGTAAGGCGTTCCATACCCGTGTGTACAGAATCCGTGAAAATTAATTCCTCCAAAGGGACAATAAACAAACTCACTTGCATGGTGCAGCTGAATATCCCTATAACTCTATAAGATGTTAAGTTTGTCAAACGTGGGCGCTGGTGCCAATCCCAGCTGACATAGGGTGAAAGGTGGGGTCACACCCTGGACAGGTCGCCAGTCCATCACAGGGACACATGGAGACCACACATTGGCACAATCGCTCACGTCCAAAATTCTGCCAAAAACGTTTTTTCATCAAACGTCCCTTGTGGTTTTTGTTTAACATACGTGTTTGAGGCCAAAAGAGAAATAATAATATTTTATGTAAATTTTAAGGAAAGAAATGTTGAAGCAGAATGTTTGTGTCTGTCTGTGACCCAGTGTCTGTGGTCCAACATCTGTGGCCCTGTGTCTGTGGGCCGGGGATGAGGGAGGAATGTGAGAGTGGGAAGGTTGAGTGGGAGACATTCTTGTGACTTACAAGCAGGCGACAGAAAAGAGTTTTGTCCTCCCGGGGGACGGAGACAAGTGAGGAGGACAGAGCTCATTATTTGGAAGATGCTGTGAATATGGGACGTCATTTTCCTGCGTCATTTTTCTCTTAATGTAATCTGCAGTGATGGTTGTTGTTCAACACTGACAGACACATGGTCAGTTTGTAGTTGTAGAATATTATGTCATATGTGGGATGTGAACAAACGACCTTTAATAAATGAATATATTCTGACATTCAGACGTCCACTTATAATATGTGTAAATTATTTTTCTACTTTTAAATGCCTTGAGAGTACTCATTTATTTGCATCCATTTTTGTATTATCATCATTACTATTATTTTATTTGTTTGTTTCGATTTAATTATTGATAATTATCTGTTATGTTATTCTGTATGTTGGTTGATGTGCATCCCACTAAGTGTCTTTGTTCATAGCACTGACCTTTTTACGATCATGTATATTTTGGATTGATGTTTTAGTCAAAACAAAGTTGATGAGATGAGGTATGTGTTGGGATGCTGCCCTCTAGTGGTGAATCAGCTCACAAACGTGTGTGTGATGTGTTGGGAGCTGGTTCCACAGGAGAGGGGAGCTGGGAACTGAAAGCTCTGCCTCCCATTCAGACTCTGGGAACCACAAGTAAACCTGTATTTTAGGACCTAAGTGATCTGTTAGGGTGATAATGTAAAACTAGTTCTTTCAGGTATGAAGGGGCGTGATCATTAAGTGAGGATTTTAAATTGAATTCTAGTGAGAGGGTCTCTCTTTCTAGTTCCTGTCAGAACTCGTGCTGCGGCATTTTGAGTTAACTGTTGGAACATCCTGATAATAAGGAGTTACAGTAATCTAATCTAGATGTAACTAAAGCATGAACTAGTTTTTCAGCGTCCTCTAAGCACAGAATGTTTCTAATTGTCATAATGTTTTGCAGGTGGAAGAAAGGCTGTTCCAGAAATGAGTTTTATGTGTGAATCAAATGACATGTCCTGGTCAAAAATAACTCCAAGGTTCTTCACAGTGGAACTGGATGGTAATGTCATCTAAAGTGACAATGTGGTGGGAAAGCTTTTCTCTGAGGTGTTTAGGGGCCAAGTATTATTACCTCAGTTTTAAAATAGTTTCAAAATAGAAAGTTACTGTTCATCCAGGACTTAATGTCTCTGAGAAGAGTCAAGAAGTCACTGCTGGACTTTTTGTATGAGACAAAACTAGGGCTAGGAGTCGGTATCGGTCCGATACTGGATCAGATATCGGACAGGTAAAAATGTCCCCCAAATCCGATACAATCCAAAAATCCTGTATGTGGCATGCTTCACTATATGCACTGACTGTAAAAATGCTAATGAAAATCATCAAAATCATTTTAGCTGAGTCATGTTTGTGCTGTTTGTTTCTTCTTTTTGGGGAGAGCGATATTTGTGCCACAGTTGGAGAGTTATGTATTTTCAAATGACTCGGCACAAATGTGTTGTTAACAGCTTCATAGTTCATAAATGGTCTAAAACAATATCGGTATCACTAGATCACACAATCTTTTTCTGCATGTGTACTTTAAACACTTGTCCTTGACAGGTCTCCCAAGGACTACTGGTCCACGGAGACCAAAACCTAGTCCTAATTAGTCAGAACCTTATTTGTAAGGTTAATGCTCTGCTGTCCTATATGAATGGAAGTCAATGTAATGAGCCCCCGATTTAGACCCCACACCCCCTTTAGTAGGTGCCACCCCTGTTTGGGAACCAATCTATTTACAACATTTAGCATTTTATACAGTTTTCCTTTGACATTTGAAACATTTTCATGTGGGCATTTTATATATTTCATGAGAATATTCCCCCAATTTTGTTTTAATACATATGCTTTTATTTATTTACATTGACCTAATATCAGTTTTTCTTTCCTTTTTTTTAAACCCAGTGTTCTATGAATAATAACATTATTCTTGAACTACCTATGGTATGCAGTCTACGCTGAGGAGTATGTGTGAATATCCTGCTCTCGTGTTGCACCACCAGATGGAGCATGACGAGTATGTGACACTTCCTCCCACTTGGTGCAAACTCAGCAGCAGTCGGGAGCTGTGGACTGAGCACAGACATAATGGATAAGGTGTCACAAGTTTGGTGGTCGTACAGTTTGACACAGGTACTGAGAGCGTATTGACCCTGTTGCATAAAATTGATTTATGTGACCCAAATATAAGACAAGAGACATATATGTGTGTGTGTGTGTGTGTGTGTGTGTGTGTGTGTGTGTGTGTGTGTGTGTGTGTGTGTATATATATATATATATATATATATTCATCTGTGATGTGTGATATGCTTTTCATGTGAGATAGGAAAGTGGAACCTGATAAGGACATGGGCGACTCAAGCCTGGTGAAAGAATGTGGGAGTGATGGGAAGTGTCTCACACGTCTCCCATGAAAAGGGGAAATGTCACAATATTCAGGTCATGTTTTCATGCGAGGTTTGTCTGCAGAGTCAATTCTGTTCCCTTCTGTTCCCTTTTGTTTGTTTTAACAGCAGCATGTGGTGCACCTGACATCCGAGTTTCTCCTCCTCCTTTTGTTATATCTATTTATTATAAATATATGTGTTCTATTATTTTGTTTTTGTATCTGGAAAAACAAAACGGGATTGAAAATATTATGATCAAAATAACCAGAGTTTCCAGACCTCTTGCCACAAAGAACTTGTATTTTACAATTGAATAGAATAGAATAGATGTACTATTAATCCCAGTATGGCAGCAGCAAGACACAAAATATACATAGAATAAAAAAGATATGAAAATAGAATTAAGTGTATAGATTAAACAGTAGGGTTTTTTCATTTTCAGAAAAAGTTCAAATAAAGTGTGAACACTTATGAAGAAATATGTTCCTGTGGTAGGTCCGTTCGCAGAATATAGGTTCCTATTCATTCTTGTGTTGATGAACGGCATAATCTGCCCTCAGTAGATATGATCAGTTTTGTTGTTGCCACACCAGCGACAGATTAAATGGGAAAACCCCTTCATAAATGAGAAGTCAAACAAGCATATAGAGAGATAGGGAGTATATATATGTGTGTGTGTGTGTTCATACAGTATGTTTGCATATTAAACAGGGATGGTCATGAATTGTGGTTATGAAACATTACATTAAGCTTTTGCAGTCACAGGATCTCACATCTGTCAAACATGAGATTGAACGATGCTCACTGTCACAATAATAACAATAATGAGCTGGTTTGGGGGTTTTGTTTTGTTTTTTTGAGTTACTCAGACATTTAGTGTTAGTTTGTAGTAACTGTGGTGGTCCAGACTAAATTATGAAGAATCTCAGGGAAGATTACCGGTGTTCACACAGTGGTGAGGGGACGTGCGGTCATATTCCTTTTGTTTGAAGACCTTGCTGCTACTAATAATAAATTTGTTTAACTTGTATAATTTGAGACACGTTTTACATGATACACACTCAAGTCATTTATTACTGTTATCCGAATGCAACCGAAGCAAACCTGTTTTTAAGGATGACCATTGGTGTTTGCTGACTTTATTTGTTTGTTTACCTTTTTTTCATATTTCTTTTTAGTCTAAAAGACAATGTACTGGTTTATGTTTGTTATCATACTTGGGGAAATCTCTTCCTCATCCATTCACCCAAATTCCCCAGAGGATGAATTGAGACTTGTGACAATCCCCAGACATTTCCTCATGGTTCAAAATACCAGACCATAGACCTGCTCTGTCATGTTTTCTTAAAAATTGTCATCAACATCCTTGCAACTATTGGATGTTGACAAACTGACCTTAAATGTAAAGAGTAGCACATCCCTTTTAAATCATGTTTTAATTGTTTAAATGTTATTATCCCCATGAAATGGAAAAAATGCTAAACCAAAGTCTAAACCAAAGCTGAACTTTAAAAGGACTACTGCGGTGAATTATATTATTCATAATTATCAAATACTAAATCAGGAGAATGTGATGAATGATTATGCTTGAAAATCCCTGCAGATTTGACCTCAAGGCCACACACATGACCTCAGATCATGTGGCACTTGAACAATTTCCACCTTGCGCTCCCCATAAAACCATCAAGTGACATGTCAACATAAAGAATCCAGTGGCACAAAGGCATGTTTGAACCTGATCACCTTGATCTAGATGTTCTGCACGCTGGGAGAAGCTGATATTTTGGGTGCAGCATATGAGCTACATTACGTGTGTATGTATGTGTGTGTGTGTGTGTGTGTGTGTGTGTGTGTGAGAGACACAGATGTATCTGCAGAGCCCAAAACAGACTGCTCATATGGAGTAAACGGGCCTGGGGCTGCTCGACTCCTTAGATATGGATGTGGTTAGATATGGCAGGTTTTCTTTTTGCATAAAACCTCCTCCTATCCGAATGTTAGGGCCCTGAGAGCTTGTTTCTGTCAAGTCACGAAGTGAAGCATCAGTAGATCGTTTCTGTGATGACACAATCCAAAAAAGAACCAAAGTGTTGATGAGTTGGAGTGTGTTCATAAGTTCATCTTAAAGGTGCCTTAAGCAGGATATTTTGTAAAGTAAATGAAGTGAATCGGGAGAAAGAACAACACGTCTGCACCTCCTCGTAACTCTGTTTAATGGCGTTGCAGAAGTCCCAGAGCAGTTCAGAGAGAGACTGGGCGCTGGATCATTTATCCAGTCAGAAACCACAGTAAAACAAGTTCTAATTACATGACCTAGAAACACATTAATGCTCAAACACAATTTCCTCTACTCGCCTTCTCTGAATTCAGAGATTATGCATCCGTGTGAACTCTCCCAGACTCATGATAAGAGTTCTCTGCCTCTTGCTATCAATAATCTCAGGGAAGCCCCGTGTGTCTGTGTACCTGTGTGCTTGTGGTCTCAGGCTGATGTGGAATTATTGTCTGCATGTTGTGGCAAGACGTGTGATTAATGTGCCCTTTTGTAGGCATTTGTTCTCACATGCATACATGCTCTCCCACACGTACTTGTTGTGTATAGTCACATGTACACGGCCAGAGGGCCACACACCACCTGTCGCTTCTCTGAAGAGCTATTTCCGTGTTGCTATTATACAGAAATACTCCTGTTCTTCTTGTCACCATTAATGTTAATTTTAAAATACTGGCATGGCAAGGGTGTACCACCAGTTTATTTGCAGTCTGCAAACTCTGTTTATGTTTTCGTTTGCTTATTTGGTCACTTGCGTCACCCACTGCCACCCATCCAATAAGAACCTGTGGCACTTTAACACACAGGTTGTCAGCAGAGTTACTTGTACACAGTGAGTTGTGTCCCAAACATTACCAAACTGTCGTCCTGACCCAAGGAAAAGAAAAACAAGGATCGGAAGATTGAGAAAAGATTCAAGACAGACAGATGTCACAGTCAGTGCCTTTACAAGCATGTTAAAAGTCCGATTTTAGTCAGACTAATGGGATGTTTCCACAGGCTCGCCTCACCTCGGCAGAGCCACAACGTGGTTAAGTTGCATTTCAACTAGCATAGTACTTGTTTAGTGCCTGCTCTGGCGAGGTTCAGAGTGAGCTGAGTAGATACTATGCAAACAATGCCAAACTGTAGGTCTGTGTTACTGTTACTGTGTCAGATGGAATCTGTGCTCTGGTCATGGAGGAAGCACTGAGCAAATATTTTGAATTAACTGATTCTAATGAATCAGTTAAACTGAAAACAACCACTTTACTCATCACTAGTCATTTGTTGTAAAACAAAGAAACTGCATTTTCATGCAGCCGTGCAGTGATAACTGCGCCCACGTTGAGTAGGTACTATTTTTGCAGGGGAAAACCAACCTAAAACGTGCCATGTTGTGCTGAGGCGAGACCATAACCATAACCGAAACCATGGGACCATATACAATACATAGACAATACTTTGTTTTATCTTAATGTCATGTAAACAAGTCCGATTAAAATCGAGCTAGTCTTAGTCGGACTAATATGCCTGATAATGCGATTCATAGTCTTGATTACTCCTGCATGTATGCGCTTAGTCGGACTGGAGTCAGACTTGGCCTTCTGTGCATGCACCAAAATTTCCTCCCCGGTCTTTGACCTGGAAGTAGAAGAAGTAGAAGGAGACGACGTATAAACTGCAGTACTGTTGCCGGAAATCATACGTCTTTGTTGTCTTTCTTCGGACAACACCGCAACCACAGCACAATCCGTCTCACCGCCTATCTCGCCGTGACATAAAGGTCAACAGGAAACTTATTAGAGAGATAGAGCGCCACCCATGGAGGCGGAGTCAGATGTATACAGCCAATAAATTGATTTCCCCCTCTGCATGTATACTTGTACCAGGCAAGATTTCCAATTGGCTGTCTTAGTCAGACTACGGCCTGGGCTCGATTAAACTGTGCATGTCAACGTGAGTGTGGATAAGCAAAACAGGGAGCTTTAGCCAAGTTTCCCTTATATACATTGTCAGTGTATATTGAACGTATATGATGTTTGTTTTTTTGTTTGTTTTTTTGGACTTCATTTCCTTTATTTGCAAAATATCAGGCAATTAACCTCATATAACAAAAGAGAACAGTCTTGAGATGGGGCTACAATGGTCAGATCCTATAGAAATAAGACAAAGACAGAGGGCACACATACCATTACCAAACAGGAAAGAAAGAAAGATAACTAAATAAGAAGCAAGGTGCAAGCATCCTTATTCTTGCACCTTATATATTATTTATTTATAATATTTAGCTGCATAATATATGATGTTTTTATGATATATGATGTCTCCTCCCATCATATGATTATTCTGCTGCTGGTGGGAGCAGACACACTTTCAATTTTCATAAAGTTTTTATAATTTTTCAAAAGTTTATAAATGAAGTAGATGAATAATTTGATTTAAACAAAGTGTGGGAGCCACATGTAAAATAGTTGTTTTTTCATGTTTACTGTCATCTTCTCTATGGAGCAGACCACATGCAGCAGTGCTGTGATGTGTTTCAGTAGTTCTGCACTTTTCACCTCAAAAATAAATAAATACATTCTACCAGGAACAGAATAGGCTACATCATGTTCCTGTGTGGGTTGATTTACTTGTAACAGAACAAAACTGTTTCTATCTGGTGAAAATATGAAGTTTTATTTGACTGTCTGTGCGTGCGTGTGTCCGCGGTTCTCTCTCGCGCGTCAACGGAATCCCGGAGTGCGTCATGCAGCGGCTGTTCTGTCGAAGCTGGGCCGTGATTGGCCGGAGGTTGGAAATATACGCCCACCGGCCAGCCTTGTATGGAAACCACTCTGTGACGTCATGGGTACGCTAACGGTGTCAGTATTAAAACGCAGTGCGCGCACTGAAGGCGCTGCTTCTCAGGTGGGAAACAGAAGGTGACAGGCAGTCTGTGAGGCACAGACGGTTCAGACACTTACAGGCGAAAGAGGTAAGAAATATTTGAGACACTAGACTTTGTCATACGATACGACACCTGCTCATTTAAAGGACTTCGTGTACTGACAAAGTTAAGTTGAAGTTATTTTTAAACGCGTGTCTGCCTGTCTCTGCTCATTGTGTTCAAACTTTTGTGTCACAGCAAACTTAGTTATATCACATCTATGTTATGATTTGACATGCATTCTCATTGAGGAAAACATTTTTACATTAATGTAAAGTGGGAAAAAAAAAGATATTTAAGAAGCACTTGAGTGGTTCTTCATTAAATCAGTATTCCAGGTTCATCCATTCATCTTTTACCACTTGTTCCTCTACATGAGGGTCGCAGGGGGGGCCAGGTTGATCCATTTTGGAGAAACCCCAAAACCTACACTGATATTGTATTAATACCATCAAATCACACCAGTTACTGTATATTCTGTTGCTTGGTGATGAGTGTGAAGGCTCAGGTGTCCAGCACAGAGCTGTGCAAAAGTATCACAGACCTGAAAGGGGAAATAAATGAAAACTAGTTTAACTAGATTAATTAATGAGCAAGTGCGTGACCACTTCTCCTCAGTGCACTCATGTAACTTTCCCTGGTTCTTGAGGGTTTGTGTCCAGAACTGACCCCATGACGTTGGGATCAGGGTTCTGTGTGATCCTGTCTATTCTTCTTCATCACTGTAGCTGTACATTATTGTCATGTGTAACACGTGCTTCTTGTCACAGTGTCGGCATTGTGCCTATGGCAGGAAGAGTTGCACAGACGTGCAGCTGACCAAAAATGTATAGTATGATAACACTGACGACGACTGTGACCACAGAGAGCGGAGAAAACCTCTGGTTTTCTCATGAAATGAAACCAATTCTATGAAAAGCAGTGGGTACAACTCAATCGTGGTAACCTAATTTACCTTAAAATTAAACTTTTAAAATGTGTCTTTGCCACAGTATAGTTGCTCCAACTAATGCACAGGGTCAGCTGACATTACAAGGGCTTTAAGAGGAGTCCTGCATTATCAGCTCCTGCCATCTCCAAGCTTGGACGGCCACATAAAGGCACAGTTGTTCATTTTCACTCCACAACAGGTTAATTGGCCAAGTTTTAAGGTAAAGATCAGGAAAAACAAGCTTGGTTCAAACATTGTCTCTCTGTCTTTTTTCAGTCTCGCAGTCATGACTTGCATACACACGCAGCATGGAGCTCAGGCCTATGAGAACAGCCTCGGCAGCTCGGAGCTTCAAAGCACAGACTTTATCTCTCGGTTGGCTGTGGATAAGAGCAGCCCACGGGACCACCTCTCCGCTCCGTCCCTTCCAAGCATTAGCTCTCTGGTGGACACTCAGACAGGCAATTTTGATGCATATTCGTGCCAGTTCACTGCGGCCCCTGCCCACATGCCTCCATCAGCAGGCCAGGAGACCACCTTCAAACTGGATGACCTCCAGGTTTACAGCTGCTATCCTGGAACATTCACACTGAGTTACCCGGATGAGCTTGTGTCCCCCTGTGGGTCAGATTATTTTGGCAGCCCCACATCAGCCTCTGCTCCCTCAACTCCTGGGTTCCAGAGTCACCCTGCGTCCACCTGGGACTTATACTCACCGAGTCCAGGATACTGGGCAGCAGAGGAGACCTCAGTGCCGCATGCACCCTCCTTCTTCACGTTTGGCTCAGGGTCTTTGGAGGATTTGGGTCAAACACATTTACAAGACCAGGACCCTTTCACTTTGACCCACCCTCACCCCACCGCACTGACCTTCCCTGCCTTGTCGATGGAGCGAGGACACAACCTTGAAGATAATGATGGAAGCTTATCACCAAAGTTAAAAAGTCCAAGTGGAAATGAGGGCTGCTGCGCTGTGTGTGGAGACAACGCCTCCTGTCAGCACTACGGGGTTCGCACCTGTGAGGGATGCAAAGGGTTTTTCAAGGTAATGAGATCTGATGTTTTAACCAAACAGCAGCGTTTCAATGTGGTAGGAAATTGCCTGCATGGGGCTGCGGGAGGAAACGGAGCTCCCTAGAACAACTGATAAACAAAGATTAGATCATTTCAGAGCATATGAACTAGGAAGCACATTTGTACTTGGGACAAATAAAGCAAACACAAAGGGGAAAGGAAGAGAAAATCAAGATGGGGAGACATGTTGAATACATTTTTAATGCCAAAACTTGGGGGATGTTCAGTTTTGGGGTCCTCAGGTGTAGGGTTGCTATACTAACAATTAATTGATTAGTTGTTTGATTAGAAAATTTGATTGGTGTTTCCCAAATGTCAAAATGATGATGTTTGTTTGGTCCACAAACCAAAATTATTCAGGTGTTATGATATGTGGCGCAAAGAAAACAACAATTTTTCACAATTAAGAAGCTGGGAAATCGCAGAAATCAAACTGATAAATTGATTATCAAAATAGTTTTGTGTATTTGAGTCAATTCTTCTTTATTTTACAGCGTACCGTGCAAAAGAATTCCAAGTATGTTTGCCTTGCTAATAAGGACTGTCCTGTGGACAAGAGGAGGCGGAATCGATGCCAATTCTGCCGTTTTCAGAAGTGTCTTGCAGTAGGAATGGTCAGGGAAGGTGAGTTCACGACAACGCCGGAGCAGTCAGTGTAGCGTTATTATGATGAAACTACATGAAATTGAACAATGATTTAATGATTGTTCCAGTTGTGAGAACAGACAGTCTGAAGGGACGAAGAGGTCGCCTGCCTTCTAAGCCTAAAGTCGTCCAGGATGTGACAAGTATCCCGTCTCCCGTGAGCATGATCGCTTCCCTCGTCAGAGCACACATTGACTCAAACCCGGACATTGGGAAACTTGATTATTCCAGGGTAGGAAGAAAGACAAGAGAATATGAATTTACACTCCTCACTTGGGCAGTGCTCTGAACACTTCTGCTTTCATTTTCAGTATGATGAGAAAGTTGTCACTCCGAACCAGAAAGAGGATGCGAGTGACATCAGACAGTTTTACGACCTCCTCACGTCCTCCATGGACGTCATCAGCAAGTGGGCGAAGAGCATCCCAGGATTCTCTGAGTTCTGCTCAGAAGACCAGGACCTTCTGCTGGAGTCTGCGTTTGTTGAACTCTTCAGCCTCCGTCTTGCATATCGGCAAGTGCAGCCCTTAAGTTATCAATCGCAACATGTACCCAACGTATGTGTTAGTGTGATAAATAAACAATGTTTTTTGTTTTTTAAAGGTCCAATCCTGAAACGGACAAACTCATCTTCTGCAACGGGTCTGTGCTGCACAAAAAGCAGTGTGTCCGAGGCTTTGGGGACTGGATTGACTCCATCTTGGAGTTTTCGCAAAGCCTCCATCGCATGAAGCTCGACGTTTCCTCCTTCTCCTGTCTCACAGCTCTGGTCATAATCACTGGTGAGAGCTTCATTCAAACCTGGCTTCAACCCTTATCTTCCACATTGCATGAGCAGTTCAAATCAGGAGTTAGTGTTTGTATGATCGTGAGGACACGTGTGTGTGTGTGTGTGTGTGTGTGTTATGCAGTTACACAATGCAGGACTGACAAGGCAGGTGTTTAAAAATAGAAACCATGACCGCACATACAGGGCAGAGGGGATGTCAAAGTGTATATCACAGTCAACTAAACATAACCACAGCGATGCCCTCGGAATTACTCCAGCAGTGTAACATTCCACTTAATATAGCTTTTGTTTTGTGTGAAGATGTTCCAGGTACACTGTCTGCTCATAGATGTTTTATGATGTTCAGTGCCATTAAAAACACATAGACATTTACACTGCGATAATCCAATGTAGCGCATTGTTTCCAATGCCTGTTCATAGAAAACAATTACATAAATAGGTTACACTGTTTATAATCTGTGTGTATTCCCCATAGACTGTATATAAAATGGATGTAGTTTTCTGGTTGCTTAATGAGCTCCTTTTTTGAGGTAGTTCAGGCTCTTATTGGATGATACCAGCTGTCAATCACACTGCTGTCCACGCACATGTGGCACAATTGACAGAACTTAAAACTTGCATTTAAGACCATTAACTCCTTCGGAAAGTGTGAAATTGGCTAATTTTCTATAGAATTCCATTCCTGGGCTACGTTTCAAACCTGAAGACTACGTCCCTTTTTCTATGTTTTCTATGTCTATGGCATTACCTGGATAATAAGTGCAAATGAAGCCCGTCGTCTCATACTCAACATGACTCTTGTGTTTGTCTGCAGACCGACATGGTCTCAAGGAGCCAAAACGTGTGGAGGACCTGCAGAACCAGTTCATCACCTGCCTCAAAGATCACGTATCCGGCTGCGGCTCCGATTCCTTGCGGCCCAATTATTTGTCCAGACTTCTTGGGAAGCTGCCCGAGCTCAGGACTCTGTGCACACAAGGCCTCCAGCGAATCTTTTACCTGAAATTAGAAGACCTCGTTCCCCCGCCGCCTATTGTGGACAAAATCTTCATGGATACGCTTCCATTTTGAGCTAGAGACGGTCACTCTGACCACCCCGTGATGTAAATTCTGTGCCAAAGAGAACAGACCGATCGCTCGTACGTGAAGTTGTATGAAGTGAAACTGTGAGAGGCTGAGAAGAATAATCCCGGGGGATTATGCTTCGCTGCTGGAAAAGGGCTTTGTCTGAATTATAAAGTAAATGAGGAAAGAGACAGCGTGTATGGGGGGGAGGGGGCATCTACGGTAATGCTCTCACTAGCTTGTTTTCCCAGACAAAATGAGACAGGCCACCTCATGGACCAAAAGGTGACGGTTTACATACAACACAGTGCCGTGAATAGAGACAGAATGAATGTGAATTATATCTGCACCGTCATTGTAAAGATGGAGGGGGGGTTTTCTTCCTTTTTTTTGTGATTTGCATGACTGTAAATTGCACATAAAATAATATGACAAAAGCATTACTGTGATCGATCAAAGCTGAGCACATATTTCTCAGAACCACTTTGACACTTTAAGTCCACGCACACATACATCACCATCACATCATCATCATCATCATCTGAAACATGAATCACTCCGATCTCCAGATTGGTTTATATTTGGTGATTTTAAAGTAAAGTAGGTTAAACCTACAGATTATTAAGCAGCATCATTCATGTATCATGAAGAGAAAATGAGCAGCTAATATACTGTGCGTCATCCGGTGCAGTCTTATACAGTGAACCTGTTATAAGCCGGACAAGTGTTATTTTCAACAGTGCTGTATTCTACTGTTTGCCAAAGTGTTTTTCATAATAACAAGTTATATTTACTGCAGCTTAACATTAATTAAAATGTGAAACTGCATATTTCCTTTGCTTTGGTCATCTTTGCTTTACTTTGAGGTTTTAGGGAAGTTATCATTGCACTTTTACACATTTATCTGATGTGTAAATTGTGAATATAAACAATGGCCTAGCTATTTATATATAAGGAATACTTTAGGGGTGATGATGACACCTTATTGGTACTGACGTTGTCGAGTGAGCTTCTGTCGCACACTCGCGCAGAAAGATTTTTGCCACTTAATTAAAGGTCTGCTTAAGTTTCTGTGTGGGAGAGACAGATTCTTAGACCTATGCAGGACTAGCTTTTATTAGGAGAGCCTCATATAACCATACTTCAAAAAAATGTATAACTTAAAGTACACTATGAAGAAACCTCTTAAAAAATCACTGAATCAGGTGTTTTGTCCAGTTGTCATAGTGGTATAAAAACACGATTAGCTGTGCAGGCTGCCTTTACGAAACACGTGTGAAAGAACTGGTCCTTCTGGATAGGTCAACGGATTTCAGTGTGCCTTAAAGAGTCACTTCAGAGTGGTGTAACACACACACCTGGACTCTGGAACCGACAAGTTCACTCCACTCAACAACACTTCTCTATCTCTGCCGAGTCTAACTGAATTGAATTCAATTTAATTGAATGGAATGGAATGGAAAATACCATGCTTCCAACTTTGTGGGAATCATTTAGGGAAGCCACCTTTCTTTAGAGACTTGGAAGCCAAGCCCTCTTGTCAAACATCAGTGTCTGACGTGAAAAAAAAACAACTAGGGGAATGGGTAATAATCACTCACACTAACTAATGTTGTAGAAAGTGTGGACTCTGTCATAGCAACAAAGGGGGATCAACACCATGTTAGAATAGAATCTCTTAAAAGCTCCTGTAGGTGTAATGTGCAGTTGTCCCCAATATTTTTTTTTTTTGCCTACTGTCCTCAGCTGTGTACCCATGTTACCAAGTGTCCTTCTGGTGCGAGCAGTTGGTGAGCTCGTAACCTCGTCTTCTGGCAACAGATCAGAAGATGCTTCTCAAAAATGTCCCCCCCAGTTCAACTCCCTCCCAGTTATGTGCTGGTCTTGTTTTAGAAGCCGGCAGGATTCCCAGTCTGTTCTCAAGTGACCCAGTCCACTCTATCATTGTAGAATGTCATATTCACAGATATATACATGTGTGTAAAGTCATCTCCTACTCTTTAGGTCAGTGGTATAGAAATACTACACCACAAGTGTTTACACAAGACAGAGATGATGATGATGATGATGATGATGATGTTTGCTCGTGGTGCTTTCACCCTGGATCTTATACAGAACAGGCAAACTAAGCAGTAGATAAACCATTCTAGCAAGAGCCAAACTGTACTCTCTTCATTTAAGGGGATTACCAAACACATCCATTTTCAATTGCTGGCACACTGTAATATATACTGGGGTGTAGTGGTTCTATTAATATGCCTCAATGTCACTGAGATGTTGGTGAAGGTTGACAGTGGTCCAGGTCCTGGACTTCATCACTTCAGAACCTTCAGAGGAAGCCTTTTGGACGAAAGATGAATGTTTTAAGAAACTCTAACAGGTCCAGTTGCCTTCCTGTACAGCAGTTTTGGTCCCTGAGGTGAATGACTGTAGAATAAATGACTTATATGCAGGTGAGGTGACAAATTAAAGGGAGAACAACACCAAGGTGTCCATGTTGATAAATGTGCACTTATTTGCTGAGGCAGCAGAAAAGCAGATGTCAATCTGAAGTCAATTTCACTTTTATTTTATGAGCACATTATTGTAGGGCGGGGCAATACGTCAATGTATTTAATTAACATGAATGAATGGAATCAATTTGTCTTTTACTTCCACTGCTGCTCCCTTTGGGCTTCTGTAGTTCATGGTGGTGCATCACTACAGCCCATTCTCCCTCTGCTTTTCCTCAGAGAATTGAACAAGATGACAGCATATAAAAGCATATTGCAGGTCTGTGTTTGATTTCACTTTAATCCAAAGGGGATTCATTCATGTTTGAAATGTAATAGCCGAAATAAATGCAAACGTGTGCTAAACAATCTCTTCGTCATTCGAAAAATAATCAATGTGAAATTGTAAAGAGAGTTTACAAAAAAATTACAGTTTACCTGTCGTTCGCACACTTCAAAGTGCATAAAATAAGTGCAAACTACTCGCTGTAACTATTTTAAATAAAAAAAATAAAGCTATGGGCCTACTGTCTACAATTGTTAATCCATGCTGAATATATAAGTCTTTCGTCTCAATGTGTTCTCCTGGTGAAATAATGGCTAAAGTCAAATGTGTGATAAAAGATGACTTCATCAGTGTATTTTAACCGCTGTCAGTAGGTTTGACAGCTGAATGATCAAATGTGTATTTATCTTTGTAACTTGTGGTTCATCCGCTGCAGCACATCATAACATTTCACCGTGTGACTGTCAATGGGCTGTTCGTGCTGACACACACTGACCACATCCTGCTCTTACATTCTCCGTCTCCTGAGGAAGAGCTGCTCTTCTGTGTCGTTTCCTTATTGCACCGAGACACCAGCACTGCACCCGTCACACGAGCACTGTCATTTCTGAACCCTGTTAACCGGCGTCTCTCTCCCACACGTCTAAATACAGATGTCTCTGTAGCCACTGTTTGCTATAATGAAACACTATCTTTGTGACTGGAGCCCTGCTATCCGTGCCCCAGCGGTGAACCCTCTTTCAAAAGACATTTGAATCTCAGACCTTTTGCCATCAGGATAGAAGTGGAATTATCTAGGCCTGCTCAGCAATGCAGTCAAGTATGTTTGGACGTTAATTACTTGACTGTGCAATGGTGTTTGTGAGAGGATCTGGATTCACTGATTGACATCTTTGCGTTTATTCAGATTTTCACTTAGATTTGTCGCCATCTACATCTGAGACAGAACTTTCCATGGTGTACCCTGCCCACTGCTCAGTGTCATCTGGGACTGTCTCCAGCTCTCCGTCCTGCAATATAAGTGTTACAGTTAAAAACATAGATGGATGAGTCTGAGGTAGCAACAGGCCGGTGCCGTATTTCTCTTGAGTTACAGATTCAAAGATTCTTCCCGATGTTGTAATGAAACTTAATATTTGGGTTTGGCTTGACAACCGTTCAAATATTGGACTTATGCAGCAAGAGCAGTCAGATAAAGTCACTATCACTCTGATCACAGATCTTGGGCTATGTGAGGGATCTCACACTTATAACGATAGTACAGATAAAAAGGATAGCTGCTGTTCTAAAAAATCCAGCCTCAGTGGAAACTGGAGAAATTGAAGGCAGCGTGTTTGTGTCCAGTGTAAAATGCCAGCGATTATAGAGGACCACAAGCTTCCTGCAGAGATGCAGGATTAGAGAGCAGCTAAAGAGATGTCTTTGAGAATATGAGAATGTCAAGCCTAGAATCAACAATTATAAAACAAGACGGACAGAGAGGCCCTGCTTTCGCTAGCAGGTGACAAGCCTGCAGCGCATGACTTAACCTTGTTTGCAGGGTATCTGATGTGACAAGTTACATAAGAATCACGTCTCCGTAAGACCAGCAGTGATCAGACCACAGTAAGTCTTTTCCTGTGTCATAAATGAACCAGAATGTTAAGATTGCTTTGTAAAAACATACATAATCAGCAGCAGGCAACTCAATTTAAAGTATTTCTTTTATTTTATATAAGCTTTTGAGTTCATTTAAAATACCAAAGTTCAAATGCGTCTCCAATGAAGACAGTCTATCGCATATGTTTGGATAAAAAGGTTTTTGCTAAAAAATTATGTAAATTAGAGCCAGTGAGTTAATGAAGAGGGAGAAAAGGATTAGTCCAAATATGAAGCCTTGTGGGACCCCTAAGTAAGGTTATGTGATAAGTGTTTTCCAAGAGAAAGGTTTGTCCAAAATCAAATGATGTTGACTTTGAAAACATGGTGGTGGACTGTATCAAAGGCCTTCTTTACTCCCTTTGATTAACTTTTCTCATGGCAGGGACTCTTTAAAAGTCTCAGGTGTAACATTTAGGAGGGACAAACCTGCCAGAATGTGCATTCTGCACTTTGTGTTGAGAGATTATGACACAAACTAAGATGCATAAACTAACAAAGACAAAGGAAGAGAGAGTTGAAGAGTGTCCACTGTAGTTCATGGATGCACTTTGGAGAAATCCTTGTTTGTTACAATCTGCAGTCTTATCTTCACTTATTATTAGATCTGATCCACTGGACCTTTACAACATGGGAAACGAGGTCAGTCACATTCTTCCTCATGGAAGCAGATTCACCAAACTGTAGGACTGATTCTCTGGGGACGACTATGACAGTGTTGAGAAAGCAACACTAACTAGACTTCACAGATGTCAGACTCTTTACCCAACAAAATAAAATTATATTTGTTATTATAAAACAGATAATTCATGTTGAGACAGATATGAAGCCAGATAAACCAGTGCAGACAAAATGAGAGCTGTGTTACCGATTTATTCCAGCCTACAGTTTTCAGAGGCGGGAGGGTGGAAGATGGTTTTGTTGGCAATGTCAGATTTGAGAAGTTCTCTTCATTCAGTGTTTTGAAGTGGACACAGAATGTACCAGGGCGCTTTAGTTTTATTTGATGTTGCCATTTGGAGAGGACGAGAGAAAACCGGGGAAAAGACTTTCAATCAGCAATATTACATAACTTTACAAACTGTATCTATTTATGATGCAAAGCTGGATGTAAAACTGTTCATGTACATACTCTGTCCCAAGAACTCATATCTTATCCTTACACACAATGACAGCAGTGCAGAGCCAATTATAGCCACAACTAAAATAGACAGTCATCACATGAAATCAAGAATACCACTTAGATAAGACAGAGTGCTGGCAGGATGCCCTCACACAGGGATTATCCTGGCACTCACTGCACACTTTGAAACCCCCCAACTACCTCAACTTATATTCTTATATTTCTTATATTTTATATCTGGAAACCTTTCCACATCAAGAAATGTTTGACATTTTGAATCAACTTGATTTGATCAAATAAAAAGGATTACATTATTCTATATAGACTACAGGAAGTAGCAGAGGGAACGATTAAGTCAGTGAGCTTCAGGTTGCTCCTCTCAAGTTAAAAATGGATTGTGGTGCCAACTAGTGGTCATGCAATGACATGATCTCTCTTATCACAGTGAGTTTTGCTTTTCTCTATAATTTATTCTTTATTTGCAGTATTAGATTTTGTTTCTCCAGGATATTATGTACATGATTTTGAATACCTTCAAACTGATTACAATTATTAAATGATTTTGGTTTCACAGTTTGGTACACATTAAATATTAACACATTTCTTTTGGTTTTTTTTTAGTATTAATAAATAACTCCCTGAGGCATCATGTCTTAAGATGGAAATACTAATTTAACCATATGTCAGCTTTTCTCTCTTTAATTATGTGAACAATATCAAATCCTTCACATTCTCAGTATAGCACAGAAATGACAATTTGGTTCCCCGGGACAAATCTGACATGAGTACAGCACAGTCACCTAAACCACTGACTAAAGCAACACCAACACCATTAACATATTCAATAAGGGTCAGCATTACAAGACAATTTAATGAAACATAATCAAGAACATATTTAACAACCAAATACTGCACTGTGCTATCAAGTGTTGTCACAGATGCTGGCTGTAAAAGTTTTCCCCACTGGTACGACACACACCAACTTAATCCTTGGTCACTTGACTCCACAACAGGATGTCTTACCCATGATTATCGCCCTTCGCTTAGAACCTCATAAAAGTATTTTTGGACAACTGTCCATTCCTATTTGCAGTGTTAAAGCCAAACTCCTCCCATTGTCAAGAAGTGCACATTTACAAGATGATTTATTTTATTAACCAACTAACAACCTTTAATAAAAAGAGAAATACAATTTCCAAACAGGGTCATGCAAGGTAAAGTATTTGGAAAAAATGCAAGCATCTTCAATATGTGTTAAGAACTTCTTTAAAAAAAAGAACTACTAATATTTAGAAATAAACAGGGCTAAACTACGCATCTGCATACCGTGAGCACAATCAATGAAATACATCATGACCATGGGAGAGTATTGGGGGCTCTAAAGCTTGGGCCAAGATTGTCAGTAAGCCGCGTCTCCTGTCTGCGGAGAAACCAAAACAAAGGAGAGTTAAACAGAGCATAGAAACTGCTCGAGCGAGTGTTAAAAAGCTGAAACAGGGTCATGGAATCACTTACCTTACATGCAAGGCCTTAGTTTCACCCCACACAAATGCAGAAGCATTATCATCAGCCTCTGCAGAAGAAAAATACCATTAGTTTAACAGGCACTTCACGGAATATCTGTGTTCATCGTCTGGACAAATACACAGGTTTAACACGAACAATTACTTTAAAATAGCAAAACCCTTAGATTAAAAATCTTGGGTAAAATATAAAAGTATTCCATCTTCTGCTTATGAAGTTTAAAGCCACAATTCACTGGTTTCACCTTCCAGGAACAACACACAAAACAACAAACCATTTTAAATTCTCCTGTATTTATCAAAAACACATATATTACTATGTTGTTCACTGAAATTGTCACACTCAAGCAATTATTTATACTACTATACTACTACTAAAGTTAACGATTTGGATACATGTATAAATACAGAATTCACGTTATTGCTGCAAGGTAAATAAACATAAAAGGAATTGGAAATGCCATATGTGAGAGGGCAAATGTTCAACAAAGCTGCACCAGATATTTAGTTTAGTAAAATCAGAACTAGTCAACATAAACAATCAGCTGTTAATCATACCTTTATCCCAGTCCTCAGACATGTCTGGGTTTACCCAGGTGCTGACGGGAACGTGCCATTTATTTCGTCCATTTGAGTTTCCACCTATTAAAAAAAAAATCAGTAACTGTATAAAACACACATAAACTGACTGAATAAGTGACAAATCGCACCATCCTCGGAGTCCACGACAACTCTGTCTTCGCATGTCTCAGTGTGGTGCGGTAGCTCGTGCTTGGGCACCAGGTGACGAGCGTTGAAGGGGCAAGTCTTCAGCTCTCTGGCCAGTTCTGGGTGATTCTGAAATCAAGACGATGTTGTATAGAATCTGATTTCCTCTGTGCATTAAGCAATTTAAATAAAGGTTTGTTCATATTTACATTCTCATACCTACTGCTTTCACCTGGTACTGCATCAAATCAAACACATCCGCCAATCATTTTAGGGCTGTCTTTTTAAATGTGGTGCCCTCAGCTTTGGCATCTCCCACACTGCATTTTATTCACTAATCTCTCCTGGTTGAAATTAATTACTTTAGTTTCTTTGCTCCTCTATTTACAGTAAAATAAACATCTTTGGTTAGGAGGACATTGTCATTTGATGTTTGGGAAACAAGGATTGATATTTTACACTATGTTCTTGATTGAATACAATACAATTGAATCAATATGTATTGTAATTTATACCTGGTCATAACCAGCATTATTTACAGTGAAACAGATCCTCAACTCACCTTCTTGCACTTTATAAGGTGGTACGGAAAGCGGCAAGACCTGATCTGGTGGTTCTTGTCAAAAGGACACTGAATAAGTCTCTCCGGGTCATGGTTTCCTTTGCTATCTTTTAGAAACAGAAGCACGAGCAAATTACACCCTGTTATTAATATTTTCTCAAAGAAAGCTGGTGAAAATGTGAATTGTGTGTTTAGTTTTACCATGTTCCTCAGCCAGCTGTGCTCTCTCAGAAGAAGCAACCCTGCAGGCACCAATGGAGCTTCCGTACGTGAGTGTATTCGCCATCTTTTCGCCTGAATTCACGGTTCACTAGGATGGTCCGATGAAGTTAACCTGAAGTACAAGGGGAGAGAAAGTCAACACGTGTGCTGCATTTTCTATCACAGTGCAACTGTGACAATCATTTTTTTTTACAATCAACTGGAAAAACGTGCCTCCCCCAATCGGCTTTGATGTTTCCATTGAGCCAGAACCCGTTACTCACGTTTAAATGCAGCTACATTTTATATTTTACGCTGGCTACGCTTTGTTAAAGGTGAAATATAAAATATCAAAACACACAAGCGAACGCAGAGCAGTTAAAAGAAAAAACATTTATGACTCACCCGTGGTCCGGTCAAGCGTGTCGTTAACCAAAACTTGGCAAGAAGCCAGTACAATAATTAACTTTATTCCGAAAACTAAAATGAGGTGACGTCTATTAAAGACAGAACATTTGGCACAAGTGTTAAAATTAGTTAATGTTGGAGTTTGTAGTAAAAAGATAATGTTTCTTAATCTTTGGTTCTTGACGTCGGTCGGATCAGTTACGCTGTGGCGCCGCCTCTTCGGTCGTTTATGTTTGTGCGCAAACATGTGACTTCCTGTTATCGTCACATGGGTTTGGATTAAAAACCTCGCGAATTAACTTGAACATTCACAACAAAATTAAGCAACATTCAACTGTGACTGTTTTTATTAGATGTAAATTCCGGGCCCGCATTACTAATAAGCATTATTGTTATTGTTATTGTTATTGTTATTATTATTAGTGTTATTTAGAGATAACATTATTTTCAACATTAAATTCAATCTGGCGATTATTTTCCCAATTAATTGTTTGGTCCATAAAATGAATGAAAATGTTGAAAATGTTGTTTGGTGTTCCCCAAACCTCGTCACAAACCTTATCTTTTCTTAGTAAAGTCTAGTTTTGTTTTGTAAGAAACTACAAGATAAGATGTGTTTTAAGTTGAATTTACGTTGAAAAGGGAGATAATATGTGGTGTGACCGACCGGATTAGCATGCGTTTCATCCTACTCCCATTTGAACAGTACTTTTTGTTTGTTGTATTGTTATTTGTATGTTTTTTTGTATGATGTTCGAAATAAACATACATTCATAGGTGTCTATTACGTCATTACGGTCGTTGGTATGGAGCGCTCGCTTTCTCCTTTGGTGTGTACGCCATATGAGGGCCATTACGGTAACTCGGCGGGGCTTCAGACCAACATGGCGCTGTCCTGTTCGAGCCTGTGTAGCCGCTTGTCTTTGGTCCGTCTGTTTGTCTTGAGGACAAACAGGACAACAGCAACAACTGGACTTTATTCTTCGTACGTGTCCCGTGAGTCCAGGTGATGTCTTAACTCTTTAAAGGTTCACCTTCCGCGACTTGTCACTCACTTTTATTCACATACTACCTGAAACCGCGCTAAGCTAACTGCCTGTCAAGATAGTGACGTTTTTTAGCAAGAAACATCTAGAACGTGTATGACAAACGGTTTTAACATTTAATTAGTAGACAGGATATTTACTTCCAATATCTACAACTACAATTCATACATAATGAATTTACGACTAGACAAAAGTATGTCACATATATCTGTAATGGTTATTCCAGATAGTGAAACTTGGTGATTAAATGTTCAAAACGATTTAGAAATGCTGAGCCATCTCGCCATGTGTCTGTCTGTGTTTGTTTACATTCAATTCAGTTGTGTTTTGTTTGTATAGCGTCAAATCAAGGCACTGTACATAGTAAGGCAGAATAATTCAGTCATTCGCACAATGAGTAAGCACTAGGCATCAGTGGACAGAGAAAAAACTCCCTTTTAACAGTAAGAAATCTCTTGACAGAACCAGACTCAGACATGTGCGGCCTCTTTACATTCATTACTGAGTACTCAGGCTGTAGCCACTGACCTTTGCATGTTCTTACCTTGCCTATCATAGATTTGTCCAATAACGTTGCAGAAAAACATGACCATGGGTGATTATATTTCAGAGGGTTTAACGTCAACTTTATTTAGAACTGTGGAGGGCACCATTACACCTTAAAAGTACATCTTGATGGAAATTGTTATTTTTAGCAGAATGATATTTAATTGAGGCAGTGCACTGAAAAGTCAGAGAAACCTCAACTACATACCACTCAATCCACATTTAAACAGAACTGGTCCACAGTGTACACCCCCCAATCTCACAAGGTTTACAAATGTAGGTCTTTATTAATGTAATAATGTCTTCCTTGTGCCATAATCTACATCCCTATTGAAATCCTTCACTCTTTGAGTTATGCTGCTCACTGACAGTCAAATTCGGCCAAAAATATAGCCTCCTTGACAAAGGTAGTTTTATTCTTATGATGATCTAAGCCCATAGTTCTCAAACTGTGGTACATGAGCTTCCTCTGGTGGTACTTGGAGGAAAATCACACAAATACTGTTCTATTGTACAGTATATACCAGGGTATGTGATCGGAGTGGAGCTGAAGAAGTTTGAGTGGGTAGAAAATGAAACATATTATCTTTCCATCTGAACCTAATTTCATTGTACCTGTATGTGAAGTATATGTGAGGAAGAGGAGGATGATGAGAGCAAATTATCTAATTGGGAATAAATCTGCCTTCTGTGAAAAATCCATAGCTGACTTTGCTTGAACTATTTACACCACTGTATTTTAACTTTGGCTCCCAGGTGGTACTTGATATAAAATATTGGAGAACCACTGATCTAAGCTGATCACCTTAACCTTTTTTACATGTCCAGGTTGCCTCTGTGTAGACTCTACTCCTCGACCAAAGTCAGGCGAGGAATTGGTGGATATGTCGCCTCCAGGCTCCAGTGGGCAAATAGCAAATATGAATTATTCCTCAAAAGGAGATTTCCCCGTTTTTATCAGATCTACCATACATTTGTGGAAGGTAAACTAAATTATAATTAATCTGTGAAATATTCTTCATGAGATGATATGCAATATACCACTGTTTCCCAACCCTGGTCCTCAGGGAACACTGCCCTGCATGTTTCAGATGATCAGCTTGTAATCAAGCTCTGCAGAAGCCTGATAACGACCTGTTCATTTGAATCAGGTGTGTTGTAGCAGGGCAACATCAGGGCAGTGTTCCCTGAGGACCAGGGTTGGGAAACACTGCAATATACCCAAACAAATGTCTATAATGTGCTTTTTTTAATATGACTTCATTGATTCAGTGTAATTAAACTGACTTTGTTTAATTTGGTATCTGAGTGCATTTTTTTCTGTAGGATGAAAAGTAATTTATATTGTAGATTCAGTCAATATTCTCTATATTCGTAAACATTGTTGTTACAATTGAATCATTCCAGGGTTCAGGTTATTGTTCCGAGATGCCAAAGAAGTGAACAGGATAAAAATAAAGATGTTCTCTGATGGAGTGAAGGTCCAGGATTTACCGTACAGAGAGATGGAGAAACTCAGACAGGTGGTTATCTTTACCTGACACTTGATTTGTTTTCCAAATACAAAAATGCCATACGTTTGTTTTTCAAATGTGACAGTTTTCTGTTTTACTTTAAAATTAGCATTGGTAAATGTCACTAAAGACTTCACAAAATTGTATTTTTAGACATTTGAGTACAACAATTATATTAGTTTTTTCAACATTTTTTTCAGACTTAAAATAACACAAGCTGAATATTATCTATGTATTAGCTTCAGCTGAACATCCAATAGATATTGGATGAAAGTTGATCTGCAGATTAAATTGTTTGATATTTTTTCCCCAGTTTCACAGGGACATGATAAAAGCCATCCCACTTGTGATGATATCAATCCCTCCGTTTGCCAACTACCTGGTTTTTGTCTTGATGTGAGTTACTTTTTTTATTTCTTTTCATATTAACACATTGGTAGCCTTTGCAAAAGTATGTTAGTACAGTATTTTGAATCATGCTTCCTGTATTGTTCCTGCTGATGCATATTTATTCTCCCGTCACCCCTTTGTGTCTCTCCTCTCATTCCCACCTGTTCCCTGCCAGGTACTTTTTCCCCCGCCAGCTCCTTATCCCTCACTTCTGGACTCCCAGTCAGCAGTTGGAGTTTCGGGCAGTGTACAATTCCCTCAGAGCCCAGCACCACTGGCCAGTGCTCAAAGGGCTGGAGCACACAAGCCACCAAGTCAAAGACAGTCAGCTACAGAGTCGCCTCAGAGACCTCTGCAATAAAGTGAGTGAATGTACTAGAGAGTTTTGCTGGCAGAGATATATTTATAAGAATGCTTTTATAATGGTGAGGAACAGACACAGCTGCGTCCCAGCTGTACATTCTTCAATCTTCTTTGCAAAAATGCTTTAAAATTTGATCTGTCAGTTGACTTTATTTCAGACACATAAGTCCATTTCAACGTCAAAGCAAATTCAATGGACAATTAAAATGTATAACATGTATAAACACCCTGAACAGAAGACTGAAGAAAATGGTTTATTCCTCATAATTCCTTACAGTTTTACAGTAATTCTTTCCCATGTTCTCAGCTAATATATCATGTATAAAGAGGAGAAACTTGTGTTGCGTGCATTTGCCTTACAGTTTTTAAAAAAGAACATGTATGTGTACTTGGTTGAAGTTCAATTATATACGGATATATATACTGATAGACAGACGGTAGAACTCGATCAACATGGTTTAATACAATGTATTTTTTATAGCACCAACTTTAGAAAATCAGAGAAATCACACGGCAATCAAGCACTCAGCAAGAGGAGAAAAAAAAACAGGAAGAACCTCTGGCAGAGCTGTAGTCGGGGTTGTCAGCCGTACGTCTCCTTCAGTTTGGGAGAGAGGAAAAAACATGAGGAGAGAGGAGAGCTGGGTGGAGAGGGAGAGACGAGGAACAGTCGTGTAAATGTTGTGTTTGATCCCCTTCTGACATTTTGTTGTTACAGGCCGTTAAAGTTAAAACTACACTGAGTCATTAAGTAAATGTTCATGTGCAGATTGCAGCACCACCCAATTTCGGTCGGTCGACCCACTAACTGTTTAGTTAGCTGTCTGAACCAACTCATTATGTGCAGTTATGTACAAAAGTATTCTTCATTTTGAGGTAATTGTATTTTAAGTGAATGATAACAATTTTCTTCTATATTACATTTGTGCTCATGTGAAGCTGATGTGGTTTAAATATAACTGGTATTGGTTTATATTTAAAACTTACACACTACAGCTTTATGAGATGACCTTTCATTGTCAGGTGCAAAGTGGAGTGAACCCTACAGTGTCTGAAATACTTGCTGTCCGAGGCCTGTTTTCTGGACCCCCTCTGGGCTTAAAGCGGATGAGCGTGGATCACATGGTCAGTGGAATCACTCTTCTTTTACATCCTGCTCAAACTTCTCCTAAATGTTGCTCCTTGAATGTAAACGGTGTGTTGAACCTGAACAACTCTCGTCTGTGTCTGTCTCTCAATCTGTCTTCTCAATCAGAGGCACATCAGCCCCCTGCTCTTCCTCTCACCCCGCTTCCCGAGTTTCCTGATGGGCCGGCGGCTGAACAGCCACGCCCTGGAGTTGCTGCAGCTGGACCGCGCCCTCAGCAGGCTGGGCCCTCACCAGCTCAGTGACGCCGAGCTCAGACAGGTTTGACATTCTGCGTCTGTGTATTCACCAGCCAAATGTGGTTAATATGATGAACTGGCTTATTTCTCTGTGAACGGAACATTTCAGTACACAATGTTTAACTCCCTTTAGGCTTGTTATGTGCGGGGGCTCAATTCTGACCAACTTGGTGTTAACCAGTGTCAGGAGTGGTTATCCCGGTGGCTCCAGATATCCTCTTCATTAAAAGGTATTTACATTTTCAGAGCAGAAGTATTACATGGCATGATAATGCATAATTGAATAAGATATTATTTTGTAATTTAAGTTGAGAAAATACTGATTACACTGATTCCCTCCCATTGACTTTGATTGATGCATTTAAAACTTTAAAACTCTATTTTGTCTTAACGTTGCTTTTTTTTCTTGTATTTTTTTGCAGACTCAGAGTTGTCGCTGCTTTTACACAGCATTGTATTTCTCTCAGCCAACTACCCCCATGGTCTCAACAACAGGCCCCACTGACAGGAAGCCGGTAGCGATCTGCTTCTTTTTTTTTCCTGCTTACATTGTCATTTGTGTAGTGAGTGATTTTGGGTTCCAAAACCTCTTGAACCAAAGCTTATCCTCAAGAAATATCTACTCTCAGCTCTGAACATCTCTACGCATCTGAAATGATAAATACAATTTAAGCACACTATAGATAACTTAAATGAGATATGGGATCATACTTTATGAGAACAATCAGCTGTAATTTGGCTTTTTTGTGTTGAACTGATTGTGTTACATTAAGCTATGTTTTTCTTATTGCCATTGTTTGTTATCACTTAAATGTGCAGCCTTATCATCTGTTTACTTCTGAGCTAACATGCATTACAAAGTCAAAGATAAATCAGATAGTTATATCAAAGTTCAGCAAAGCTTTTTACTCTTCTGTAGTTAATACCTTGCGAGAGCAAAGGTACAATTGTTGCCACACAACATTCCATTCATAACAATCCGTATAAAAGACCTTACACACGAGCATGTTCACAAAAGACTTGCACTGTATTTTCTCATACCTCACTTTGTGCTCTGCTCGTTTTTTTAATGTAAAGAAGTGCTGGTCGAAATTGCGAAAACATTTAATTAAGGAACTAATTGTGTTAAAAAAAAGGAACAAGTGGTCATCATGACAAATGAGCAGATCACATTCTGCATCCCAACTCGAGTTATTGTGTGGTGAGAAGCTGGACTGTCATCCTCTTAAACCCCTTTTCGTGATGCGACACAGGTTGTAAAAACTGTCTAAAAAAAGCTTTGATGGCACTTTATTGTTTACTTGATTTCTTGGTTTAGAGACTGAATGACATTCAAGCTTTTTGCCTACGTTCAGTTGACGGTACAAAGAGGAACTGCACATCCCTTGTGCTGTTTGTATGGTCTTGTGTAAAGTGTGTAATAGGAAGAGTCATTTGCTTCATGTTTTGCAAGAACTGACACATCTGCAATGTTCAGTCAAAAGTTATTGTTTGTTAGGATTTGCAAATATTTTATATTATGTGTTCAAGTTTTGAATGTCGTGTTGAAGTGCCAATATTACATTGTTAAGAAGTGTGTCTGAAATAAATACCTACACGGTGCATTTATTGTTAGTTTTCACATTTACAGCAATTTTCCAGATCTAATTTAAAGAGTCTTTAATAGAAATTGAAACAGCAGCCTGGAACCAACAAAACAAAACAAATAATTAACTTGATGCCAAACAGGGCCAGAGTGTGTTAACAGAAGAAGCACAGTAACAGATGTTAGAAATCCTCCAAACGAACATGAATATACATCGTCAACTAAGTGGACATGAATCCTCTCTAATATTTGCATTCCTACATATACACAGTATAGAAGCCGAAAGAACGTAAGCCTATGAAAATATAAACCAAAAAAATCAATAACAAGGGAAAATAAATTGTTCTGTGTGTTATGTGACATGAAGATACTTTTTTTTTTTTAAAGTTTCCAAATGAAGCTAGCTCCCAAGAAGCATGACCTGAACAGCGAGCTAATACTCCGATGTGGAGTTTGGATCACATGACTTCATAGCCACTGCGAATGCCTCTCATCAACAAGCAGGCAAAAACAAGGCCAAGGATCTGGAAAGAAAAAAAAACACAAAAAGTGGGATTTACACTTCACTTTACCTTACAATCCATTTAAATAATTAGTCATTATTGGCATCACTTTGATACGTTTATGCAACGTCACAACATTTATTTAAATCTAGATTTGTACACATTTTATCTTTTATATACATTAATATCAGGTGTTAAGTCTTATCCAGCACATCACACGTGGCCAAACTGTTCTTTCACCAATTATATTGTGGAATATGCCCAGAAACCCCGGTCGTCCAGCATATTTATGTCAGATGATGCCACATAATATTGTTGAAACTAGACCTGACCAACTGAAGCAACCCTAGATCATATGTGATTTTCTTTGGCCAGGCAGTGTATGAACATTTTGTAAATAGTCCATAATTCAACTGAATTTTAAGTGTTTAGTGTAAAATCACAACATATACATACTATAAAGGGAAACTCAACAGTTCCCACTATGAGAATACTTTGATGCTGAGCACATCTTTACACAGCAAGTGGTTAACAGCAGAAAAACATGACTCCAGGGGCATGGTTCAATAGGGTTTGTATTTCGTCTCCAAATTAATCATGGGAATGTTTAGGGCATAACATGCAAACCCTTCAAAAGTACCATATTTAATTCCCTTTTAAAAGCCAGGTGTGGCTGCACCATGGTGTGGTGTGGGCTTTTATTTCAGGCAGTAATCAGAGTAAGTCTTAGAAATATCTGCCAAGACTAAAATACAAACGGAGTATTGTCATTTGCTTTCATCCTCTTCAAGAAAAAAGAATGCCAACCAACCCTAACCCTAAACTGACTACACCTCATTTTAAATTCAGCACGCCCATGCGTTAGCAGATTGGAGCTATTTAATGGGCGTTGGATTGGAAATAAACAACAGTGTAAGCGGCTGATAATGTCATCACATTGGCGCTGGGTGTTCAGTTTGGGCTCAAAGAGTAAAAACTACATCATAAAATGGCTTTGAAAAAGTTAAGGGTGACGTGTGTAAAGAATGTATTATATTACAACATAAAATGACCATAATGTGTCAGCAGAGATTAAGGAAACTGGCTCAATGATACACTGGCTTCAATGATAACAGTGCTGCTGCCAGTAAATCCAAAACATTTTCATTAAGTGTTCATGTTTTGGTCTGTTGTGCCTCACACCACCAACCACTTTATAATGTAGGTAGTAAGACTTAAGTTTAACACACAGGATGCCAATAGCGTGAGCAGAGACCAGGTAACTGCACTGAAATCCTGAACAACAGTGGACCTTAAAGCTCCTGTACCCTATTCTAAATTGTCTTGACCAAACCAAAAGAAAAACAATGGTCTGCAATAGACATGTACAGTAAAACACAGATGACAACAGTCTGCGACAGACAAGCTGATGCGGATACTTCTCTTGCAGACATGGACGTAACACGGGGAACTTCAGCCAAGGTGAGCTAACACTCCCTCTCACGTATATTACATTTTTATAGTATGTTATTGTCATTGCGATGTCTCCTCTTATCGTGTGATAACACTTTCATTATCAACTTCTGCCAGTTTCTGACACGTGGAAATGAACCAAAATGGTTAAATGTTTATAAAAATGTGTATGTGTTTGTGCATGAACACTGTGTAATGTTATGTGTGAATGCAGCGTCTTGTTTCTGTTTTTAGGAAATCTGGCAACCACACCCCTGCAATTTTTTTCAATTGGGATTGCGGTACGTGTTTGAAACACTTCATGCCACTGTTAAACATGTTTTACATCTATCACCGTTGACACTTTTACTGCATAAAAAACATCAAAATGAACTGGTTGAAGATGTACAGCTCATCCCGATTATTGGTCAGATGCACAGTGTGTTTCTAATGCAAAATGATCTTGTTTACTGATGTTACATACCTGCAGGACGGCAATAACAATAGCTGCAATTATCACCCACAGGATGTTTTTCTCCAGTATAGCCTCAACTGCATCATGACAACCCTGCATGAAAGAAAGAAGACGGAGAGACACTTTGAATTATGGTAAAAACTTTAACACTTTTGTTTTGTTGATTCACTATAGTAACCCAAAATCACAGACTGTCCTTCAGTCTGAGCAGCACATGATCCTCATATGTAACCCTGGGTTACATATGAGGGGTGAGTTTGGGGTGAGGAATGCATTGTTTTTAGTGTTGAATGGGCTTTGAATGGCAAAACCTGTACCTGTATACACACTTAGTTTGCACTGACAAACATTATCATCTCACTGGACTTATGTTCCTGTTTAATAAGTTGTGTGTGTTTGGCTCTTTTTAAATGCAAACAAACTGTGTTTTTAGCTTAATTTTGTTGCTGAAAGTACCTTCATTGATGAAACCAAAATATGAGTTAGAAAAATAAAAGATAAAGACGAAGACTAGAGTTGAGTCGTAGACCTGTTTGGGTTTGTTAGTATGCACAACCTCTTATTTTACACTCAAGCCCAACCAATATAAACACAGTCCGACGATGCATCAGCTGATAATGTGTAACTGAGTATGCTGGTGTGTGTGTGTGTGTGTGTGTGTCTGTCAATAAGTAATAATAAACTGTATTTCAAAACTTTTAGAAAGGGTGTGAACAGCTATTACATAGTTTGTCCATCAGTGAGCGCTGACATATTTATATCCCCAGGGATACTCAAAAACATTGTTTGTTTATGTGAAAAAATAAATCAAAACACACTCAGCTGTCCCAGAGCCACATCAGAGCTGTAATTACAGAAGTTAGCCTTTATTTCCCTCTGCTGCTGCTGCTGCCTCGCATTTAAATTACTATTGTTGAAACTGTGTGTTTTGCTGTGTATAAACCACCACAAGAATTATCCCATTATCACTGACTGAAATTCATTTAACTTCAACAAAAATGCACACATTTGAGCAAATCTTCACACCAGATCGGTTTTACACACAATTGCAGAGACCTTGTCGAGTTAAGACACTTTACTGTGCCCTGCTGTTCTGTGGACAATTACTTGCTCTATAAAACCTTATCTTGGTTGCTACTGGCACAACTGGGAAATGGTAATTATTGACCGACTGCTTTAATAAAGGCCAGAGCGTATTGGCTACACCGTAAACAGAAACATTAGTTCCTGCTCAGTTGTATGTCAGCTGTTGTTTGAGGAGTGTTTGCTATGTAACCACAGGTGTTGCAAAATCAACAAGGAGTCAAATCATGAGGATTATGAATATGACCTATCACATGGTGAGTGACTTCACAAAAGCATTAGTCACTAGCAGCGACTCACCTGCTGGTGGACTTTGTCCGGATCCGTCATGGTCCCGATGCCACAGTTGGTAGAAATGGTCACACAGCATGAGTCAGGCACCGATTTCCGGTCAGGCATGAAGTCTCTCCAGTCAGAAGAACTGTTTACGCCACAGCATTTCAACTGAAATTACAAACGAGTCATTTAATACGGACATACCATCTGCACGCAATGTACAGTCGAACGATTTAACTCGTGTTAACGGATGGTGTGAAAAATAATTCATATCAACGGCGCCAAACCAGCAGGATGCAGCCATGTTAGATGAAGGTGTTGTCACGCTAAGTAAACAGTGAGAGAGAGAGAGTTTCCAGTGGACTCACATCCTTCTGCAGTCCGTCCACAGTGTCTCTGAATTTGGGCGAACTGCTGTTGTAATTGGAAATCATTTCAGTGAGGCTGTCTTGGACGACGTCAGAGATCTGAAGAGTAGACATAAAAAATGGCAGTTAAACCTCAACGTCTGCAGGGTTTTATGAGACACACAAACACTTGTGAATATACTTTATACGCTAACCTTGTTTCTGAAAACATATCCAGCGATGGCTGCAGCAATCTCGACAATGATGATCAGTCCGAGAAGGATGGCAAACTGCACAGAGGAGAGAAATGAAAAACACTGATCACTCAAAACACTACGAAAGGTCATAATCGTACAAGTTCAAATGGTGGTTAATTGACCTTTATTCAAATATCCACAGAGCTGACTATTTGTGTTTTATGTTGAACAGATGCTGAGCTGTGTGAATTACCGTTGTGACCATGCAGTAGTTCTCTTTCCACGCTCCACAGCAGCCAAAGAAGGCAATGAAGAAGATCACCACGCCAATGACGATGATCAGTATGGGACCTCCTGAGGCTGCCACGTCATTCATCATGATCGTGTTGTGCAGAGCCACCTGGGCCAGGATTCCCACCACGATTAACGCTAGGCCACATAACTGCATGGAGGTAAAGAGGATGGTATTAGGTTAGGTTAGGTTATGCCCATTACACATACAGTATGTATTCATAACGTTATTATTTGGTCTGGGTGTATTAAGGAAAACTAACAACATCGAAGCACAGACCTATTGTATTTACTGTACTATGTGCTACAAAAATTGATATATATATTTGCTGCACTCAAACAAAACTCTTAAAGCCATAGCGCTATGTTTAACATTTCTTTCATTTAAATTTCCAGAGACAAATATACACAAAAATGTTTGTTTTTCCGTGTTGAAAGCTTATGATAAAGTGTCTATGTTTTTTGGTTTTTTTGGTCATCTTACGTAAGTGGCAGCTACATTTGGGTTGCTTTATCTAAAAGTTGCTTTATCTGAGTAACCTTTGTCGTGTTGATCACTTGGTCTAAACAGAAACTATGTAAGATTATTTGTATGCCGTGTTCTTAAGGTCAAGCAATACTACCAGACTTCCCTGAGAGAGTACACAGGCCAACGGTCACAAGAAACATTTATTTTTTTTGAGAAGTAGAATTAACTTTTGCAACATTTTGTGGACACTTTTTTGTGTTTTCAGAGTGTTTGCAGCCGTCTCACTTGACTAGCACAATGTTGCTGTTGCCTTTAGCTGTCTGTCTTGACATAAATGGATCACTTCCTGTGTGAAGTGTGGGTAAGCCACCAGGCAACACGAGACTGCTTGAGAAACACAGAGAGAGCTGTGTGGAGCTGATCGGTTTAATCGGCATTGTGTGAACTTATTTGACACTTGTTAAAATGAAATAGACATTTTGTTTTGTATTTTAAAAGTTACACACTATTCCTTTAAGGAGAGTCTTTGGAACTATTTAATCAAGATGAAGTTTTCCTCAAACCCTCAAACCAAATGAGTAAGCACTAATTCTAAACAGATGGAAGGAAGTTACAACAGCTTGTGAGTTTGGCTGTGAAATGATCCGATCACAAAGTGTGATGCGTCACTGTTGTGGGTGGAGTAACAAGAGGAGTTTATGAAATCTTTCTTATTACTAAAGAACAGTTGCACTTTATTACCTTTGCCAAGGAGGTTATATTTTATCTGTAGGTTTGTCCTTGAGTTAGCAACTTGGCAGCTTCCTATCTACAGTTTTTGACAGTTCAATTTATTGTGATGAATGAAGTATGTTCCCATCACATTTTGGTAAGAATCTACCAACTGATGATGTCCCAAAAAGTGGTATGTGTATAGAGGATCAGACACTCCAAACAGATTAGGCAGCAATTTACAAGTTCAGATGTGTATATCTCGACTCAAGCAAATTCCTCCTGATCTTAACAGATCTTAACAGATCAGGAGGAATTTTGCCCTGTTTATCTAAGATGATAATTGCTATAAACAGGTAAAGTTCTATATAGATCTAGAAAAATCTTCTGGAAAATGGCAGTGTTTAGTCCTTGGCAGAAATCTGAGCTCCTGTTCTGACTGTGATCCATCAAATGTGATCCATCAAATACACATTTAAAAACTGTGATTCGATTTTTACAGGCCATCATTGACAAAGGGATTAAACAATGCAAAAAAGTTGATTAGTAAGTAGATAAACATGACTTATCATAGTATTAATTATGTAACCACGACAACCACTAAACTGTGATTGAATTGTAACTTTTAGTTACAAGTTCAGTTTCACCCCCTCATTCAAAAACATCAAGCTTCAAAGTTGTCAGTTCACTTTGTTGATAACTGTGCAAAAATAATAAATAATAAGTGAAAAACTACTGATTACGGCAGGCATACAAGAGTGGATGAGAACGTACTAGATGAAGATGAAGCATAAGATCACAAGGTAATGTTCATAAACATTACATTAGCAATTAGTAAAATGATTATTCAATTATTACCTGTCTGGCTGTGGGTTTTTATACAATAAAAATCTGACTTCTTCGTTCCTCTATGACAAAGCAAACATTAGACAGAACATTTACACCGTTTTATGGAATTAACCATTATAAAATATTAAATTACCGAATGATCATTTATTGCAACCGTATACAGGAGTGTATAGAATTAACATAATTAACAAATCAGTAATTCAAAGAACATTCTGCATCTATTATATTAATTGGCCTTCAAGCATCATTCTGAATAAATGGTGCTATGAATATCAATGTGTTTTGAATTTTTCACAAAGTCAAAACCAACATATATATATTTATATATATATATATATATATATATATACATATACATATATATATGTATATATACCCCTGTATATAGTTTACATGATATACAGCCTCCCTGCTCTTTCTCTCTTTGTATCATGTTAAACTACTTTTAATCAATATTTGAAGACATCATCCAGAACTCCTGTTCCTGTTCTGTTTAAATTGATATGCTGTTTTAGGATCACTGTTTTTACTGTGTATGAGATTTGACTAATCTTTAATTTTTATATCATTTTTAATCTTGGCATTGTGTACATTTTATGGTGTATGTTTTTATTTTGTAATGTAAAGCACTTTGATGGATTAGGACTCGTGGATTTTCTGCCAAGCAGTTGGTTTGTCAAATCCATTTAAAGACACCACATTTGGCCATTTCTTACTTTTACTAGTTGACAAACAATAGTAATGTGTATTAAATGGCTTTAAGTGTTAAGTTGTTCCATATAAATGTCCTGTTAATCCACTAATCACATTTTTGTTTCATCTAGGCTGATGAATAATCAAATTTTGTGGCTGCCTAATAATGTAATCGGCAATTCAGACTGATGTATTTTTTTTTTTGCTTTTTGCAGAGGAACATGTCTTCATTGAGAAGAAGAGGGAAAGTTCAACTGTATTATTTTCTTTCTGTACTTAAGATGATTGTTCTCTCCAGTGGCTTCTGAGCATATAATGTTGTTGGAAAGAAATTACAATAAGCCTGAGGAACAACAGCTAACAGCTAAACTGGTTTTACTACTCTTTGAGATTAAATGTTTTTGTTAATTGTTGAAAGTAAAGAGCTATTGCACGAAAATGACCCATTGACACTGCAAGTCAGATGACCTCCATGTCTTATGAAACAATATCAGCCCCATTTGTAATGTTATCCATGTTAAGCTCTCGCTGCCACTAAAGGCCAGTCCTTGTTGGCACCACCAAAGTCAATATTTAAGCTAGAGTCACATGGGTGGTTAATGATGGCTAACGTCAAACATAAAAGAGTGAACACAAATGGTAAACAGAGCAAAGTAGGTGCTCTTACTCTAAAAGCAGAATAAAATAGAATAGAATTATGGAATTTAAAAAAAGTCTAACTAGTTATATTGTGTATACTAGGTCGAGCTGAAATGTTATTTGAAGACCAAAAATGGTCTTGTCATTTGGGTTTTTTTTTTTAAGTCGAAAAACTCCCTCACGGCTGATTTGATGTGCTTTGTTGGGTGGAATAACTCTTCCTCTGCCATATTTGAACAATTGGGAACAGACAAAAACAAAGCAACACAAGCCGCAACACGTGGTGGTTGTGTAACTTTGTTTTCGTTCCGTTTGAGTTGCGCTGAACTATATATGTGGTTTCCCGGGCTTCCGGCATCATCTTTTCTGACAATATTGAGAAAACGTCACGATTAATATACCGTAGTGTTTAATATCACGATTAATTGTGTAATCAAATAATCGTGACATCCCTAGGTGGGACAAAATATAGATTTGGTGATATATCATCATCCTTCCTCGTGCAATACGATAATCAATATGCCAGGGCAAATATTGATATTTTAATTGACAAATGAAGGCACTCTAAGAAAACACTGGCCTGGCTGAAGAAGAGGGCGTTTACAGCAGGATAATGGTGGGAAAAGCTACATTAAGAGATGCTCCCATCCACGTTCAATACACTTTATGCACTTTGTTATCAAAGTTGTGAATAAGTAGAGAAACTTTTGACTTTTTATGAACATTTTGTTTTCTTCAGTTAGACAGATATCGCATTAAGATTGTCTTGCATACTGATGTTGATATTGATTATCACAGAATCGTTGTATCGCGATATTATTGGTCCATGTATTGTGTATTGTATCATTTCGTGAGGTACTCTGTGATTTACACCCCCACTCTGCCGTGTCTGGGTTTAGCAAGCTAATGCTATCTACCAAACTTAAAAACAAAAAGTGCTTGTAGGAGAAAAACCCTGAGCCCTGTAGTGCCCTGTATTATAAATCCTAAATAAAAGAGTTCAAAAGTGTTGCAATGTGTGAAAATAATGACTAGTTCTATAATGTTCACTGTAAAGACAGAATACAGCTTTGTCATACTTTACACGTTGTAAATGGCACTACAGTATATCAGTTATGGATGGGTAAAAAATAATGAGTCACATGATCCTGTTTCACTTTGAAATGTGGTCATAAGATTCACATTCCATCGCCATCCTCTCTCGTGCTAAAGCCCTCAAACAAACCATGACGAGACTGCAAACAGATTAAAACCAGGAAATGGGAAATTTCATCCAGGATATGGCCCACAATGAGTCAGTTATTCTACTTGGGATGAGGAAAAACGCAGGGGCAGTGTCAAAGGATATGTGCGCATGTGTGTTCATCATTACATACATACACACATGCTTAGTCACAAGGTAAAAAGTAAAGAGAGATGTCACACATTTATTCTAATCAGACCAACATCATTGTTGTTTTCTTTAATTTGCCAACCAAAAGCTCCCCCTCCCTCCCTCCTGACTTAACACTGAGGAGAGTGTAGGTTTTGTCCACCACCGACTCTGTTCCCCTTTTTCAAGGTAAACATTACGCGTGTGTTTTTGACGGTCACTCACCCAGAAAAGGAAGTTGAAAATGAAAAGCAGGTACTTGACACATTTCATTCCCCCCTCTATACCCATGGCTGATGAGGATTTGTTTCCTGAAGGGGGAAAAAAAAGAGTTGTATTTTATCAACTTTTCCAAGGCAGAGCAACATTACATCAGCTGTAATATGAGCAGTTGCGGAAGATCTGAGTCATTTTACTGTTGAAGTGGGACTGATTCACACTACAAGCGATAAAGCTATAAAAGGAGCCATGACGGTGACATGATGTGATGAATTCAACATTTATTTACTACTATATGTAAGAAAAACAAAAAACAGCATGGACAGTTGGATTATATTCCCACTTTGAGTTAACTGTGAATGGGAAAATCATTCATGTGTATAGCTCGTCCACATACAGTCCACAGCATGCATCTTTTAATCAGCCCAGGACATTGCGATTTATAATAACCATATCAGAGTTTCTTGTCTATCACTGTACAATGTTCAATGAAAAAAAAACATACCTAGTAACATTTTTGGTAACATAACGTTTTAAATAACATCAGTAACATGTATTGGTAACGTTTTTATTAACGTAAGTAGAACTTTTGTTAATAACAAGAACATTTTGTATAATACATTCTTGGTAATGAAAGTAGTGTTTTCTGTAACATTAACAGCGTTTTTACAGCACAAAAACTACAAATCTAAAATATCGTGAGAGAAAGTCCTAGAAAACGAGTGAACCACGGGTCTGCCATTGTTTGACTAGGTTAATTTTCTAGCGACACGTTTATACATATTTAACACATGATAAGAATAATCAAAGCTCAGGTTTTCTATTTATAATAAGCGAGTTCAGCAGTACCGTACTTCAGATCAATCAAACAAAGAAAAATCGGATCGCATGGTCCGTAAAGGTGTCACTGTTTTTGTGGCCAGCGGTCTCTTCAGACCGTTAATCGCCACTGAGTTAGCGACAATAGCAGCTTTGTCACACACACACACACATAGGCCAAATTATATTAACATGATTTGATTTGTTAGAGTTTTCCCAACTGTGTTATTCATAAATAAACACAGAGGGCTGAGCAGTTTCTGGTTGTTCCCGGCTATTGAGCGTCTTCTGTGCGACTGTCTTTGTTTGTTGAAGAAGTGCGTAGTTCGTCAGGAGTGGAACATTCCGCCCGAAAAACGGACAAGAAAGGGTGATCAAACCACACAGAAAATTAAGCGTTTAGAAGGCCTACCTTTGAGTCGTCTCTTAAATCCAGCAACACGGGGCAAAGACGACGATGGTTTGAGCTTTGTTGGACTATATTTGAGCAGTTTATGGTCCCACCCTCGGTTACTCTGCTCCCACCTCCTTCAACTTCTCAGTTATTGACCATAACTTTTTTTCCCTGCTGCCTTCACGGTCTCCTCGTTCAACTGAAAAACGCCCACTGCCTCTGTTTGCGAGTACACAGTTGTACTCATTTTGCAGTTAATGAAATTTTAATAACAATTTTCATTTATTTGGTAAGTTTGACATATAATTAAACAAAGAAACAGTCAATTCTGTAGAAATAACACCATACCACTTTTTTACATTTAGTGTACGATACTGATATCTCAAACTCTATCTTACCAGAAAATGAAGTTGAAGTCACTTTTTTATAAGTCTTAAATTATATGGTATGGTACCTCAGTGGTAGGGCGGGTTGTCTTTCAACTGGAAGGTTGTAGGTTCAATTCTTGGCCCTGGTAATCTATATGTGTCCTTGAGCAAAACACTTAACCCCATGTTGCAACGTATGAATGGGTGTGAAAGATGTGTGAATGGGTGAATGGTAAAACTGTAGTGTAAAGCAGCTCATCAAGACGAGAAAAGCTCTATATGAATACAGACCATTACCAACTCTTCTTCTGATTTGATTTGGTAGTAAAGAGTAACAACGATAGAGGAAATGTAGTGGAGTAAAAGTACACCGTTTATTTAGGAAATATAGTGGAGTAAAAGTAAAAGTTGCTAGAAATATAAATAAAGTAAAGTACAGATTTGTGAATTTTGTACTTAAGTACATGTACTGCCGATATTAGTCCGATCCAGTCATTTTAGACCCTTAATTATGAAGCTATTAACAACACATTTGTTCTGAGTCATTTCAGAGATATAATTCTCCAACTGTGTAACAAATATTGAAAAAAGTCAGCACTAAATCATTTTAAAATATGTATTATTAATATATTATGAACAAGTTTCTGTGAGTTAAAATGAGAAGTTAGTTTAAGAAGATTGTGAATTGTACATTCATCCATCCATCCATCCATTTATTCATCCATACTTTTATAGTTCTGACTGTGCAAACATGCTTGTGTGAAATATAAGCACTTTTGTGATTCTCATGTTTTCCAAACATATTTGGTCAGTAAAGCATAATTTACTTTATACTGTTTTTAAAAAAGTATTTTATTTGGTAAAATGGTAAGCACCCTGTAAATGTAAAAACCTTAGAACGGATCATTTGAGAACCTCTGTGGTGGTTTACATAGGCAACACACAGAGAGCATGAGTTCAAGTGACAACACAATTTTCCCCAACGCTGTGAATCTTATTGTCAAAAGTAATGTTGTAAAATGACACAAATGAAACAGCTGTGGATTTCTAACTGATGGCGGTAAAGTAAACACTGTAAGCACTAACCAGGATCTGATCTGACTAAAAAGACATCAATCAAATCAGGACTGAAGCCTGAGCCAACGCAAACAGTAGCACGACAGATGGAGCACGAGTCAAAAACAGGAATTATTATTAATGCACATTAACACACAGTGGATTACACAACAGCCCAAGAGTGTGATGTGAAATACATGAATCACACACACTGGCTCCACCTCTCAATGGTTTCTCAATAGTTCCTTGAAATGCTCATGCATCTATGTGTCTAAAGTTTCTGCGTTAAGATGTGCATGTCCTGTTTTCTTAGTAACATACAGTACTTCTACACATCACAGTCTCCATATTAAAAAAGGTAAATAATTGGATTAAATGTTGCTGTATTGACACTGTGGACTATTTCATTCCAGAGGACACTTCACGAATGTCTACGTGCACCAAAGTGTTTTATGATCGGTGCATGTCCGACTGAACAAAGTGAACTTGTTGCTCAAATTTATGGTCATGTGGCAAAAGTCACAACTTGATGTGGACGCTATGGAGGAATTTAGTCTTGAAAGGTCACAGTTTTGTCATATAACCTTTTGTTACATTTCAAGTCAATGGTCACTTGAAAAAGTTGATTATTATATTACCCTCTTTTGTCAGTTTGTTTGTCAGAACTACATGATTCCCTCGTTATTCTTGTGGACCAACATCTGCGGGTCTCACATTAACACTTGCTGTATAATGTCATTATTACATAATAATAATTTTCTCTATATAGCCCTTTACAACAACCCACAGGTGACCAAAGTGCTTTACAAAATAAAAGCATTGCAGACACTAATTGCATTAAAAAAAGACATGGCATAAAAACAAAGAAACATAAAACGAAGCATGAAATTACCAATTAAAAACACAAAAGAATAAAAAAAGTGAAATAAAAGAATAAAACTGTGCACTGCTGGGTATTAAAAGTCATTCTGAATAAATATGTTTTAAGTTTGGATTTAAATAACACGAATGTATAACAAGCATATACTGTAAAAACAAACACATTAACAGATTCTAAAGGACCAATAATACCAATTTATATGAAGTCATATACAGCAACTACATTTCATTTATTACATATGGTTTATCAGTCATAGTTGTTATGTTGTTTTCCGTGGTACACATCATTCTGGTTCATGTCCTTTATTTTAATAAAATGACAGAGTGAGGAGTAAGAATATTCATAACATTTATGTAAAATGATTTAATCTGTTAAAAGACAATATAACAAAGAAAAAAAAAGACAAATAAATCAATTGCAACAAATAAGTTGAACATAAGTTATATTGTGGATTCTTAATAAATGCTTTTGTATCTTTGGCTTCTTAGACATCCTGAATTAAGCTAAATTTAAGTTATTAACGTGTTAAAGTGTTTCGGGTTTTTTTCATAACAGGCATCTATCTTGACCTCTCAAACCAAAAAAAAGGGCAGATGTGACGATACCACTAACAATGGACCATGTAATATCTTAAGTCATATATACCTTCTTCACAAACATTTACACAGACCGTGTGTCCCTGTGTAAATACTGTCAATGACGCTTCGCCTTTTCAGCAAAGCAAACAAAGCTACAAACGACAGTGTTATTTTTAGGAGCAGGTTCTGTTTTAAGGCAAGGAAGTGAGAAAATGTTGGTAGCTGTTGGGTTATAAACATTTTGCTTTACATTCATTTTTCAAATCTCATCTCTTTCAGTATCTTTTTCTTGTTTTTTTCTCACTTGAATTCACACCATAGCACAAAGCTACTGGTAATCCTTTATTCATCCTTCAGGAATGTCTCATCGTATTTACTTACTCCGCCAATGTCAAACTTACAGGTGTTCTTACAGACAGCAAAGGATTGGTATGGGAGTTTTCTTTAGGGCAGCTATTAATAACAAAAAAATGATTACAAACAACTTAAAACACAACACATTGTTGATTGATGTGAGCAAATACAGGATATTTTAAGGAAAAAATGTGTACTTATTCTGCTTTATTCCTGGTTGTCGGATGTCCGTTTCTAAAATCCTGTGTTAATGACAAAAGTAGCAATGAAACAAACATAACAGGATAAACAACACATATCATATTGCATATACTCTACGTGCTGTGCCGTTTTACTACATTATTTCAAATCCCCCAGTTGGAACCCAAGGGAAAAAACCATGAAATACAAACAGGAGTGGTTCTGTACAGTGATGGGCCTTTTACACAGCAGCCATTTTAGCAGGGGAAAAAAAACCCTTGTGTGTCACATTAGTGATGGCTCCTTTAAGTTCATGTGTGACAGTGAACCAGCATGAAACCTGAAATGGAGGAAGCCAAATAGAACTTAGTCATTGTTCACTTGATGATTTTATCTGTGCTTCTTCTCCCTCTGTGACCTGACAAAATAACCTATTTTTTATTTTGCTATAAAATACCCAAATTACCTCAATTATTTAGGTAAATAAAGCAACTATGTATATGTATATGTATTTTTTATTATTAATGAAAAAAATAAGTAATGAAAAACAAGAGAATGAAGTCTTAATATTAATACGTCATAATATTATGAGAAAAAGTCATACCATTTGGAGAAAAAAGTCATACTGTTTGGAGAAAAAACTCATAATATTATGAGAAAATTGTCTCTAGAATAAAGTTGTAATATTAATTATCTTGTAAAATGATGAGATTTCTCATCATTATTATGGTTTAATTACATTTATTATTATTACTACTATTAAATAGCAACAGAATGCAGATGTAAGCAGTAAGCACTTCCTTTTCTTCCTCTTTCATTAGAGATTATTATTATTTCCTCCTCCACAAAAGAGATGATTTCCTCCAAGTCTGAGTGATTCTTTTTTGAAATAGACTGTTTCTTGCACAATCTTTTCAGTTTCTTGGACAAAATTCCTGATGCCGATGATGATGTGGCTCTGATGAGTCAGAAAGATAAAGTATTTCTTCATTTGACACCCAAACCAAAATATAACTTCACAAAATGCTCCTCATCTAGATCTAGATTACTTTTTACAAGGATTTAAGGCCACATGTTAATTCTTTTTGGGAAAAAAGATTAAAGTCAGATAGTTTTTTTTATTTATTAAAGTCAGAATTCTGACTTTGATCTCAGAAGTCAGGCTGTTTTTGTTTTTTATTTATTTTTTTAATTTAATTTAATTTTTTTACATGTGGCCCTAATCCTCTTCCATAGGTTTGTGACTTTTAATCAAACATCCAAAACAGCAATTTGACTGTTAGATTGGGATCCACAGAAAAATTCCTCACGATATTCTGTAATTTTACAGATCAAATATTTTTTTATTAAAGGAAATGATTGCCCGAAAATAATGACAGTAGTTATTGTCCTTTTGCCTTCAAGTATTTCTTTGATGGAATAATGCTACTGTGCAAAGTTTCCTGTAAGTAAGTCATTTGACAGTAAAAAAAAAAATATATATATATGTAGTAAATATTTCAATTTTACTTTAGTTACTTTTTTTTAAAAGTAGATTTTAAAACGTATGTACGTGTAGATAAATAGTTAAAACAAATGTTTTAATCCAATGCGACTCGGGATGACGACCATCTAATCCAGTGTTGTGATTGGCTGGATGGTCCGTCACTCAAACAGGAGAGGAGGAAAGGGCGGTACGTGACGTCACAGGAGGGAGACGGTGTCCACATCATGGCGGGATGCATGAATATGACAAGCGGTTGCCTCGTAACCGGTGTTAAACTACTGGTTTTCATCGCACTGGTCCTCTGGTTACCGCAAAAATCACTCCAGGATGCGGGTAAGAAGCAGTGTGACGCTGCAATAACAGAGACTTTTATCTGTAGGACACGTATTTTCGTAAGTTTCGTTGCAGAGGCTAACTCGTGTTAGCCTTTGCTGGATTGTTTTGAAACTAAACATCATTTAAACGTATAATGCAAAAAACACGGGGCACGTTTCACAGTCAGTTGTTTGAATTAAAGTTACTGTTCTTTCAGGCATTTCATATCCCAATGTAGTGCTCACTGTCCTCTGTCTGTGTATGGACGAGACACTTTATGTTATTCAATCACTAATTTTGTGGTCGTTAACCCCCATCATAACCGCCACCTCAAGCATACAAGTTGAAAGTATTTGTTATTTACTTTACTACAAGTATTTTCCTACTCCACGCACAAATTGTGAATATTCTGTGTCTATATTTATGTATTTAACCTGTTATTGTACAGTTCAGCATATTTACAGTAGGGCAGGGTATCTTCTACAAATCTCGCGATATGATACAATGCCATACGTATCACGATACAATGATGTGTCCAACACATTATTTACTGCAACAACTTCTTTATTCACCTGCAGCAAAGGTAATTGATGTGTTTGCATGTGCTGCCCTCCTACTATGTAGAATTCTTATTTAACCTTTAAGTACTGTTGTTTAACCTTAATATTGGTTAACTATTTAACTTTTTTTTTTTTTGTTTTGTTTTTTTAATGTGAGTACACATATTGCTCTGTTTTTATACACACCCCAATAGTAAATCAATGTCCAGGTATTCTGGCAGGATTTTCAGTTATTCTGTCGACCCCATTCAAATTATTAAGGCTAGGCCAATCAACAAAACACACTTTCCTTTAAATGCAAAAACAAAATGCAATAGCAGGACGAACTGCACCCTTTAAAATGATCACACGGGTGAATCAGTTGAACAACAAGGTTGCCAGACCTGTATGACTCCAGTTTTCTGAGCTGGATTATATTTTGTAGAAGTGTTGCAGTTTACAAAAGGGATCAATGTGCATGGGACTGAGTACCAATCATGTTTGGTTTAATGTTATCACTAGATAAAATGAGAGCACAATAATGAAACATTGCTTTATCTTTTGAAGTACCTGACCTTTGTAATAGTAATTCAATTCCATTACAGATCATAGAAATAGACCAAAGTGATGTTATCTAAGTGTAACAACATGCATATCTGTGCATATCAAACCCAGAAAACAAAAGTCCAGTAATGGATCTGCAGGATGGAAAGGAGTATGTTCTGTCAGGTTCCAACCGCTTCTGTTATAAAAACAACATTGTGCCAACCTGGAGGCAAACATGGACGAGAACTCAGGTAAAATACTTGAATAGTATCTGGCCAATGTGAGCTCATAGCTTATTTATTTGTGTGTGTGTGTGTGTGTGTGTGCGTGTGCGTGTGCGTGTGCGTGCGTGCGCGCGCACATGCACACGTGCGTTGACAAATGTTATATTGCTGTCTATTCAGTTAATTCAAGTGAAAATCTGCTGTTTTAAATGTGTCATTAATAAAGATCTCTGACAGGTCAAAGTGTGGAGTTCAAACGTGTTCAAGGTGATAATAGTGGAAGGTGAGGAGGAACTGCAGGAACTGGAGCGCTTCAGTGTGTGGGGCTGGTTTCGGAGCTTGTTACACGAGAGGCACAATGAATCCACAATTAACATCAACCTTTTCAGCAAGAGGACGTGCTTCAGGATTGATCCGAGTGCAAACAGCCAGTATACTATCAAGTCCATTCGCAGTAAGTTGGATGACACTTTTATTTTCTGATCATTGACAGATATTTCATCGCTAAAATACCAATATATGTTCTTTTTTCCTTGCAGAGTTTGATATCTATCTGTTTTTGGTTTTCCTCTCCGGGGCATTGTTGTTGGTCTTTGCAGACTCACTCAGCAGGTAGTTTTTAATTCACGTTGAATAGTTATCAATGGTTTCATAATAACTCCTTTCATCTTCCTTTCCATGAAGGAGTCAGCTTTTCTTCTACTCTGCTGGTATGAGCACAGGCATGATCGCCTCTCTCATCATTGTCGTCTTCATCTTGGCACGTTTTTTACCAAAGGTAGCGTATTCAGTCATCATCAAATATCTGATTACACAAAGTAAATAACGTCTTTTTATTCATCAGTCTATGTCTGTTACTTCCACAGAAAAGCCCCTTTTATTTGTTAATTGCTGGTGGCTGGTCATTCTCTCTGTACACCATCCAGCTCGTTTGCCGGAACCTCAAGATAATTCTGCAAGAACACTGGAACTTGGCATTAGGTACAGACTCTTCTCTAACACAAACACAAGCTTTATTGATGGAATTAGAAAAAAAACAAACCAAAGCAAAGTGAAATGACATGATTAAAACGATATTTTAAGATGACTGAGTATGTAACCAAGCATTTTTCTACATTTCTCACCTTACTCATTTCAGGGTTTGTTGTAGCAAGCAATGTATTGATAATGAATCATTATTGTTATTATTTATTCATTTGACAATTCTAATGAGCTTTAATCAGTTATTTTGTCAATTAAGGGTCCAAAAAAAGCCTGTTATAGATTACATCAGCCTATGAAGATCAAGTTAACTTCTTGAAATGTCTTTTGTTTGAAGCAATTCCTCTGTTGTCAAATTCTGCAGTTCAGAGTTAGTTTAGCTCTGTTTCAAATGTGCATGCTTAATTTTGTTTATAGTATTATTTTTTTGCTTGACTATGAGTCCAAAGATCTGACTTTGGACTTGGCAGATGTGTTATTTTAATGCAGGCCAGTAAAGGAAACATGTGTAGAACAGATCAGACAGAAAAACTTTTCTTTTTATTTAAATTCACCATGCATGCTTAACATTGCACAGATTAGTCTTCTTTAACACGTAATGTTGATATACAGTTGAAACCAGACGTTTACATACACTATATAAAAAGACACATATGCTTTTTTTTCTGATATGTGTGTTAGTGTATGTAAACTTCTGGTTTCAACTGTATCTATATGTGTATTCTTGTTTCTGTCAGGTTATGTTGTAGTGGTGGGATTTGTCAGTTTTGCCGTGTGCTATCGCTACGGTCCTCTGGTGGACGAGAAGAACATTAACATCTTGTCGTGGACACTGCAGCTGTTCGGCCTCCTCCTCATTTACTTAGGAATTCAAATTTGGCAAGTTGCCGTTGCTATCATGTTGGCAGCTTTGCTGTCCAAAAACCTGGAGTACCCAGTTTCTTTGGCCGTCATTATATGGAGGTGAGTGTTTTTTTAAAAGCTGACAGAAGGTGGCGTACAAACACTGCTGTAACTGAAAATCACTCAGTACTTTAAGCATTTCACACCTCATTAACTTTTAAAAAAAATTATCTATTCTATTCTCTATTATCTAATCTATTTTTTTAATTTGTAAATTGTTCAGAAATATTATATCGTTACTGATTTTCCCACATTTTAACTGAAGCTCATAGTGTCGGCCCACCATAACAGCCCATGTTTTAGTAAAATTTCCCTTCTGTTGTCATATTCAGCGTGTATAATGTGGATGTTTTTACTGAATGCAGGAAAATGAGACGGATTGTTCACTGGAAGCCACAGCCGCGTCGTCTGTTAACTGAGGAGGAGTATCAGAGGCAGGCAGAGGAAGAGACTCGACGTGCACTGGAGGAGCTGAGGAAGTTTTGTAACAGCCCAGAGTTCAGCCCATGGAAAGCAGTGTCGAGGCTTCAGTCCCCAAAAAGGTGCCATTTGTGTGTTTTCTTCATTTAGTTTGTATTTGAGTTATTCAAACACATGGTTTTGTAGGGCAACGGCAGCATTGGTTGACTAGAAAGATAGTGATATTGCTGATGTGCTTGATTATTTTCATGTGGTGCAGGGTAAAACTGATGGAGGGCTTTGAGCTGACAACCAGTGAGTAACCAATGCAGTTTCTCAAAGGCTCAATTGATGAAGCACCACAATTAATTTTAAACGATTCTGAATCTGAAATGTGAGAGTCACTACTCACCAATGCAATAAAAAAAAAACTGAGAACTACTCAGAACAAATATCCAAAAGTGATGCTCAGTTAGTTAATTTGGAATTAATGCACTGTTGATTGAAGCTGATTGTTGATGTGGTGGGACTCCATCTCCCCACTAGGTCTGATCAGAATAAGGTTTAATCTGTCTCTATAAAAAGAAAAAATAAGAACCTATAAAAATAAGTATTTAAGCTTTGATACTTTGGCAGCTGAGATTAAGTAAAATTGAACTTGAGATATAAATGAACAGATCATTCATTCATTCACAGTGATTGATGCATGTTTTGTGTTGTGGTACGAGTCTGTCCAAATGACATTATAAGACACTAGAAATCATGTCAGCCTCATGGTGGTGCTAGAGGAAAAGTCATGGATCGGCAGCGTGGTGGGGATGATTCAGGCTCAAACTCTAAAGTCATATTCATCCAAGTGAAGCTGAATAACAGGCACTTGTGTATATATTTTTAAATAATAGCAGATGGTTAGACACTGCCTAGCTAAAGAAAAGAAGTCACCATATTTGTCTTGGAGTCAACCATACAAAGCCTGTGGGGTCATTGTTATGATCTGTGGTTGCTTCAGTTGGTCAGGTCCTGTCCTTTTTTCTTTTTTTTTTCTTGATTACTGTACTTTTATCAGCCAAAATGTTTCTAACACATTTAACCCTAGTGACATAAATTATATACTGTACATTCAGCACATCACAAGGCACAAAACAAGTCCATGGCAAGAAATCACTGCAAATGTGGATTAAAATAAATGTTGTGATTTTGGATTTTCTGTAAAACAATGTTGCCGTGAATGCATGTCATAAAGGTAATCCTACAAAATATTGGAATGTGTAATTTTATTTTATCATTCTACACAGAGGGTGTTGCTCATGTGTCAATATAATCCACAGGTTTGCCGATTTTGTTGAAGGGTCGCTTCACTTGATGCCAAACGAGGTGTCTGTCCATGCACAGGAATATGGCTTCGGTGGATCGTTTTTTGAGGATGAATTCTTTGACACCGATGACGACGATGAAGAAGAAGAAGATTTGAAGCCTCTGAAGAAACTGGAGTGAGAGAGAGTGTATAGTGTTGGACGTGGTTGAACACAGGAACTATACTTGATGCCTGTCAGAAAGGTAGACAGGTAACGGCTCTCCTCAGCTTCTGTGCGAACAGTCCAGGCAGACCTCAAGTGATTGACTGTGGAGAGAAGTTTTAAAAACACAAACCTTGGGTTGTTGCTTAAGTCACGGGAGCTCACACTGCCATGGCATTGAAAACAAAACAACAACCAAAAACTCAGTGACAAGCCCGGGCAGATCTGTGTGATCATAATCATCAACCTAGAAAAAATATTGTACAGAATTTCCATTCATGCCACATCTCTCCTGTTTTAGAGGACAAAGGTCTATGGAAAAATTGAGTTTATGAACTCAAAGCTTTTTGGATGTCAAAGCATTTTGTGTTTCATGGTCGTCTTGACTTGTGTGGTCTTTAATCATAGATTAGAAACAGTTTTATTTAAAACCACAGTGGCTGCCTACAACAAGTATCCGAATAACATGTATGTGTGGTGTTTTTTCAGTCCTCTGAACAGCAGTGTGATAACACTGGTGGTTGTTATTTCAGCTTAATTATTCAGGGATAAAGGTTTGTGTTTAGTGTTTTTCAATTAATTTTAATGGCAATTAATCAGCAGAGTTGTCTCTCACTATTTTGAATAAAAATGTATATTTGAGCTCTGATATTCAGGTATTTGTATCATCGTAGGAGTTTATTCCTTAACTGTTGGTTACCTTTGAAAGCCAAACCTGATTTTGCTTATAGCCAGTATTAGAAATTATTTCTTCAATTGACACACATTTGACTGACCACTTTTGCTACACTTTCTTTAAGAACATAATGCTTTGTTACACATTTTATAAAAAGAAAAAATACCCCACCAACTGACACGTAATGCACACAACAATAAGCTATAATAATTCTAAAGGGTTACTTTGCGGCCTACTGTACTTTTGATATTTCAAAAACATTCTGTACATTATGTACTTTCCCTTATAGTCCAGGACTGCAAATATTTCATCTGTAGCAAGGTTTGTTCATATTTGTTTAATTTTACAAATATTTAAGATTTCTAGTCTACAGTCTTACACAGATTTATGGCTGCAACCTACCTACTTCCATTTTTGTGTTTTAAAAATCTATAACACAATCTAAATTTATATATTTGCACATTATGTAGATAATGGTTTGCTTTTCCCAGTTATTAAGTACAATATCAGTGAACCTTTGGAACTTCCCATTGAAACTGCTAAACTTGAAATCTCCATGTCTCAAAGGTGATAACATTTTTGGTTTTCCCTCAGTTATCTAGAATCCCAATTTTACTTTGAAATCCCCCCTAGACCTGCAAAAAAAAGCAGCCAATTTTTTTTAATCACTAAGAAGTCAAAAAATTCTCCCACCTGAAGGAAATAAGAAAGTTCTGACCTTTTCTCATATCTGCACATAACCTAGGACAAATATCAACACTGTCACCATCACCTTACAAGTGGAACAGGGAAAAGACTGCAGTGGATGAATGGCTTTGATGTTAGTAAGAGAGCGTTATCTTAAATCAGACAGTTTTCAGTTTACAACTTTCATTCTTTCCCTCCCACTGAGTTCCAGTGAGCCATATCTGATGCCTCGGGGGACATTATGACATTTAGTCCAGTTGCCCTCTGAATTCCACCTGTGGCCTTTGTACAAAGCTGTGCATGAGCTCGCAGCGTATGAAGGCAGGGAACACCCCATTGGCACTATTGCAAATTATTGCACTCAATTACATATTTACAACAGCTGATCCAGCTCGCACTATTTGCATGTGTTTCCCAGGGCTCAGGTTTGCATAATTCGGCCGTATTATAACATTCACATGCTGCTGCAATTCCTGCTTCCCCAAAATATGCGTCACCAACAGGGAAACCTCACCATAAACACAACTGCACTGCATGAGAAAGTGTGGGGGGAATCCCTTGCACATATGAGCATATTGACTGCCACCCTCTCATGGTAGCTTCATGTAAAATGTCTGGAGTTCCCCACAGCCTGCAAATGGGTCCACAACTAATCAATGGATTTTGTAAACCATAAATTTTCCAACTCGACCATGTGGAATAAAAATGATGGAACCACATATGCACTTAGTGTAACTACTTTTTTCATCAGCAAACACATTTTTAAATCAAACCAAAACTATGTGTATCACGAAACTATGTATCATAGCAAAAGGACTGATGTTTATTGTAGATGTACTACATGTATATGTATATATATATAAATATATATACATACATATGTATATATGTACACACACTGCCTGGCCAAAAAAAAGTCGCCACCTGGATTTAACCATTAAGAATCTTTGGGATGTGCTGGAGAAGGCTTTGCACAGTGGTCCGACTCTCCCATCGTCAATACAAGATCATGGCAAAAAATGAATGCAACACTGGACAGAAATAAATCTTGTGACATTACAGAAGCTTATCGAACAATGCCACAGCGAATGAGTGCCGTAATCAAAGCTGAAGGAGTGTGTGACCCTTCTTTTTAGGTGGCAACCTTGTTTTGACCAGGCAGTATATAATATGCATGCTGCATGTAAACACTTCATAGTAAATCAAGATAAGAAACAAAACAATGGAACACAGTTGTATTGTAACAGAAAGGCTACATACATGACAGAGGAATGTATAAACATGACAAAAATTTAAAAGCAGTGATGTTCAAGTCCAGCAAAGTGTCAGTGTCAGAAAGATCATAGGAGAAAAAAAAGAAGATACTTTCAGGCTGCAAGAGGCAGCGCAAGCTGCAACTTCAATACATTAACACAGTCTGTACAGTTTAGACAAATTAATTCTCCTCACTTCAAACTCTAAACACGACAGTTCAGGAGAAAAAAAAAACAACAGAAGCATTCAAGTCCAACACAAAAAAAAATCCAGTGTTCAGTCAGTATTTGTTGATCCCAAATATCCGCACTCCATGGAACTGAGGCAACTTTGGAAGGAGAACACTAAGGAGGGAGCTTGTGTTGATCAGGAAATGTGTGGGATCATATTTTGTGTAGAAGCTTGCAAGAATATACCTGCAGAGAAAGGAGAATAGTGTAAATGTAGCAATGGAACATCGGATTCAATGTGCGCACACAGTAGAGTGGAGCCTTCACACCAAAAGAGAAAAGAGAATATAATGCTATGCTACACCTCAGGGGTCAAGATTGTTGAAGATGTTTCTGCTGGCATTTTGCAATCTGTCTGTCTGTTTCAGCTGCATTACTCGCGAATTTAAAGGCAGAGTTTGACAACTTTTCTCTCCAGTTCCACAGTGGTTTTGGTCTGCATTTATCTACTTACAGGACAATTGGCGAGATGGTGAGAAATTTGCGCGAAGACGTAAACTGCACACCGTAGTCCATCTGTTCCCAGTGTGTGAGCAGACGTGCTTTCCCTTGGTCTGGTGTCTCAAAGGGAGTGCCCTTCACCGTGTGTAGAAACAGGTACATCACCTGCAGGGGAGAGACCACACCGCAGAGAAACCCAAACACATTAACCAAGAAAAAAGACAGATCTTTTATTTTTGTTTTTGAGCTAATCCATTTGATATTCAAACTGATTTGGAAGAATACAAGAGCTTATTTTTACAATTTTATTTTTGATAAATAGAAATTTTGAGGAGATAACTTAAACTCTAAAACCTCAAAGATACAACAACCCCCACATTTGCCATATTAATTTCCAGAAAAAAAATATAAATATGGGTTGATTTCATAAGAAACAAACAATCAAACATTCGGTTTAAGGGAATATATGTAGAAATATGCAGAACTCTCTGTGCACTGCTACTGATTTTCACAGAACTACTGCTGCAAATTTGTGGATCTCTAACCTGAGGTATCATTGAAAAACTTGGTAACATTGATGCAATTTTTATTTTGAAAGACTGCACAGCACTTGAACCTTACAAACCTGTTTCAGTTCAGTATATACAGCAAAGACGCACATCAGAGAGTATAAAGTAATGACCAAGTTGTCCAGCAGAGACTTTGGTCTGCATCTATGTCGTCTTTGCTGAAGACCACAGTGATGCTATGTTGCTTTGCTGTGACAATGGAGGTCAAACCTAACCCTACACTGTCCTTTAGAGCAGACAGTTACGACCCCAAAGCATCTGAAAAATGGCATATGTAAGTATTTCTGGTTCATCTCTACAGCTGGCAAAGTAATTTGTTTTTTTACTGACCATGTTGTGGATGACATTAGTGAGGGTCCAGACAAGCGGCACAGTGAAGAAAGGTATGCTGAGCAGGATGACATGTAACACCACAGTCAGGAGCAGGTAGGTGAGCCAGATACCCCTGCTGTTCATCACCCGCGTATTGGGGTTCACTTCACTGTGAGCTACACCCACATTCATCTTGAATTAAAAGAAAGAAAAAATATATTAGAGCTCAGGAAACTGAAAATAAAGCTCATGGTGGATAATCAGTAGTGAATTGTAGAGTAAAATCAGAAAAACTAGAACTGCTTGTTCATATTTACACACTGAAATTCTTCAAGTCAATATATCATATTCAGTTTCCTCGTATACCAACGGAGGGTCAATTAGAGTAGGTAATGCAGCACTGTAGACAGTAACGACTACAACCATCCTACTGCGGCTCAGTGTCACGTCTGTGCTTCTGTTTTTCTACTGATGGAATGTAGCATGAACAATGTAGCAAAACAACATCAATATCCTGATCTGCTCTGTGGATAAAAGACAATAAAATGGCATCTGCCATCACATTAGAAATATTTCTGCCAAGTTTGCACTGTTTTTATTTATTGATCTTGGAGCAACTTTGTTGCCATCCATCCACCACTGTGGAACCAAGTTCTTATATTGCTTACTTTTTTTTTTTTAAACTTATTTACTGATTTATCATTAGTTTAGTCTCTAACTTGTCATACAATTATTTAAAAAAAACAAAACAGAAAGATTATCATAATATCTTATGGAGAACAGTTTAAACAACATACAGTACTATAACATTAGACCATGAAAAGCAGCAAGGCTGGAATTAGAGAATGTCTGGCATTTTAACTTGATTGATTGAAACAATTAAGTGATCATCAATAATCCATTATTACCTCTGCCAGCATAACTCCATTGATTTGGAGTATTTATATCAATTGTTTACCTTGTGAGATTGAAGGATTGTATTGACAATGTGAAAAACTGAACAGTCTTGAGGAGTGTTTTCTCTACTTTATTATTCTCTCTGATTTATCAGTTATCAAACTGGATGGAGATTAGTTTTCTTTTTGAATAATATATAAACCAAATCATATAATAGTGTTAAGAATAAAGAAGAATTGTAATTTTAATACTGAATTTAAAATTAAGTCTTTTTAATTCTGAATTACATGACACTATTAATGGGATATCAGTTTTATCGCACTTATAGTGTAGTAATAATAATGTAATATGCTCTCAAATGTCTTTATATTTACAAATACATGCTGAGTTACCTGAAACTCGATTTTTGTCTTGTCATTGAGGGACCAAATATTTTTGATATGGAGGCCTACATTTCAATAGGACAATATCGGAGTTCTACTGATGTAAAGATTATTTGTTGTTGTTTTACTACAACAACAACACATATACAAATTTTGTAGTAACGACTCCGCCCGCCTGAGCTGTCGCCAGTAACTAAAGAAGCGCCTCATTCTTCAACATCACATAGACAGCGACAGCTAGCTCCTACATTTCAACACTTATCAGGAAAATAAATAAATAAAACTAATACAAAGTAGAATCATTTTTAAACAACGATATATTTTACTGGAACATGACAGTTTACCGTTAAGGCTTAATCGTAAACGTTACGTGACATAACATTCGCTAGCTACTGTAGCTAACAGTTGCTCTCCACAGGTTGACAATGCTAACGTCAGTTTAAGTTAATCGCAGTGTGACGGTTAAAGATGCCGAGTCCACAATGACGGGACTGGAAGCTCACTTTAAAGTAAAATTAATAACTGAGACACAAGAGCCGAATCGACGTTTAAAGTCTAACATTTCGGCGGCACAAAGGTTACCTTCCTTAGCTGTCGCAGCTCACCAGGAAATTCCGAGTTTCTTCGCTGACCCCGCCTCCGTGAGGTTCAGGCTCGTGCCTCTGCTGCAAATAACAAACAAACAACGTAATAATAATAGTAATAACAACGACAACAATAATAACAATAATAATAATGATAATAATAACAATAATTATAATGATGATGATGATGATAATAATAATAATAATAATAATAATAATAATAAAAAGTCTGCGTCCTCCTGTCCCTGTAACTAACAACAGCAGGTAAACGGGTAATCACTAGGTGGTGTGTTTTCAAAAAAATATTAATCTTCCAAGAAATGCCCACAATGCCCCAGTAAATGAGAACAATTGCGTTGTTAATTCCCATAAAAAAAAGTTTGAATATGCTTGAGTTTCACAGTTTGACTTTGAGTTGACTTTACACCTCAACATGTGACCAATATTTTTACCTGACAAATGTGACATAAATGCATTACTGAACTAAAGACAAATAAGGGTGGAACAAAACCTAAAATTGCACATTACAGACAACTGATTTAGCATATATTGCTTATGATAGATAGATAAACACGTTTCCATCACTGTCTTGGATTAACCAGGTGTTCTTCATCCTTGAACCCCCACTCTCCACATCCCCTACCCGCCAATTAAACTTCCTGAATACTCACATACTGAACCTTTAATGGCTTACAATTTTTACAAAGTTACATTAAACACCTTTAAAAATCTTTTGTTAAAACTTATGTTAATTTGTTTTGGGATTTGAAAAGTGTTTCACGTTTTGTAAAGCGTGACACTATGTCCCAGGTCACCAAATTGGCAAGCAGTGGTAATGTTTGGAAACTCTATAATGAAAACAGGTATCGTGTTATTTCTGTATCTGTATTGTTCATGTGTCCACAGCCTTGTGCAGCGTTGTGCTCGGTGCCACAGAGTGCCTTTGTTGTATTTTAAATGTTTCCTTTTCAGGTTAAGATTTCATGTTGAAACCTGAGCCACAGCAGCATTAAAACACGTCTCTGACTTTTATGTAAACTCAGGTGAGGAAATTCAGCTTTGTGTTGAGTTGTGACAGTGGACAGTGTTGATGACTAATGCAGGGGAAATGATCACAAAAGCACTCATTTACCGACATGCTGAAAGGAATTCTTTCCTGTAGGTCAGGCAGTGCGTGAGGAAATAAGGAAGTGATGTAATATTATTCAAATTTGTAATGGGCTATGTGTGGGAACGAGGCTTATTGAGTCCACCATTTCTTGAAAAATCATTTAAATTTTTTATTTATATGGCCTAATCTCCTCAGTGCACATTTAAGGTATTTTGCTTGAGGTTTTTCTGAGCATCCTGAAGCTCCCCTCACGTTCTATGATCCCAGAATGACTCTGTTCGGTAAGAGACCACCTTCTGTGATTTGACATGGTTAATTTTAGGTTATTGTCAGTGCAATCAGACTCCGGCCTAATGCACAATGAATATGAACCTGATATGAAATTACGCTATAAAATTTCCTCCAGTGACTGTAACTCTAACTCACTGACCTTCCTGTTTACATCATCCTCACTCTGATGAACTCTACTGATTTACTTTCCATGTTAATAACATATGATAGTGCGCAGAGACTGTGCTGTGACTTTACCCTCAGGCTGATTTCTACATGTTGTTGTTTGCTTTTACTGCCAACGATCAAAAGACGAGCTCCATATCTCTTTATAGTATTTTTCTGTATGTTATTTTCAATTAGCTTTTCAGACTGATTGAGCTGTTAGTGTGTCTTGTTCTACTTTCAGTTGCATTAGTTAGTTAGTTAGTTTTGGTCACAGGTATTCTCAAATAAATGCAGGTACATTTGTGTTCACATATAAACATTGAACACACATTCTTATATATTAAATAGCAGCCTTCTGCACATAAAGAAATAGATTGAAAAGCTTATTTTACCTGTCACCTGTTTGGTGGTCAGAGGTCAATGCTCAAGGTCACTATGACCTACAGCCAGCCATACAGCCTAAATTAGTATTTGTTTTCAAGCAGTTGATTTAATACTATTACCATTGACATAATATTTTCCAAAGTGCTCTCTTGTGAAGCTGCTCATGCACTCGGCTGTCTCTGCACTGTAACCTCACAAAATGCATTTTTGTTGGTCAGGTGTTGGTCAGGTGTTGGTCAGGTTCACTACATCTACTTCTGAAGTAAAGGCCAGGCTACATGGGTCAAAGGTCCAGTGGATAAGTGTGTTTACAAGCATGTTAAAAGTCCAATTTTAGCCAGACTAAGACAATAATTCGGCTTTCACCACCAGACACCTCTGGTAAATGTGGATTGTATGCGCATTTTATTTAATAAAATAAAGTTGAGTAAAAGGTTGGGGGGAAAAAAGTTTGTTTTTCAGTGACCGATGTGTGGGTCCTGATGTACTGACACCTTGACAGGAGGAGTGAATCACCAAATGTGGTTTTGACCTCAGGACTATGACACTGTGTCATATTAGTCTGGAAAAACACTGTGTATGCTTTTATTTTAATTTCATCATATCATTATTCTCTTGTCTTTCTTGTAAATTTCCCCACTGTGGGACAAATAAAGGACCATCTTATCTTAAAAGACACTTTGGGAAATACATTTTCAGGTGGCACTAAAAACAAAGATCCTATCTTCCTTTGGGTTATGACACAGAGTCTGACAGAGGCTTGGAGTTTTTAATCTTCAAAGACAGGATTCCTGTGGGTAGAATATGATAAAGTAATTGACTTAATTGGATATTAAGTCACCCACAAACTTCCTGGTTTAGTAATGTACACTGAGCTCACTGCTACTGAACTTCCTGAACCTGACGCCTTCCTCTTTTTTCCTTCTTGCTTTGAAGTACTACTAGACCAAGTTGCATCATCACAGGTCAACCACATGTGCAATAATAGATGCACTGACTAGGAGGAAGTCAGCAGGAAGTTGTGTATCTCCAAAGAGCAGCAGGAGTGTTTTAGGAAAGCACAACTTCCTTCTTGTCTCAGCATATTTGTCTGGGAAATTCATTTAGAAGAAAAATACTTTTATACTTTTCCTGAGTGTGTAATTCCTATTCATGATTGTTTTTCTTTGGAATGAACAATCCCCACACACCATATGATTGAGGATGATTTATTGTGAACACTGGATATTCTCTGCATTAAGAGTTAAATACCATCACAAATTGATAAATTAGAAATAAATAAGTGCAATAAATACGGTGAATAAATATTACTAGGAGGATAATTCCATTGGAAATACATTGCATTTGTGGCAAAGACTGGAGTAGAAACACAGTTGCAACTATACAATCCACCACTGAATGCAGACATGTCGATCAATGTGATCAAACAAGATTTCTTTTTTTTGCACGATTCACAGCTGCATTATTAGCCACTGGAGCATGGCGGGTTCTGAGTTGAGCCGTGACGGGTCGGATCACCCACAGCAAAGACACGAGCGGTGAGGACGGAGAAAGAGAAGAGCCTGTTCATGGTGTAGGGGCACAGCACAAGCTTCTCCCAGAGATCATTTGGCTTAGGCTTCTCTTCTTTGATGTGGAGCTCCTGTTGAATCAGAATTAAGACTTTAAAATAAACACTGACCCACAAAATCTAATGATAGAGCTCACATATACTTCTGGGCTTTAAACATGCCAGGCCAGAGGCTGAACTTACCATCCCTGTCCTGGACTTCAGACAGGTGGTCATTTTTTTGATCAACCCCTCCATCACTGGCTTCAGTTTATGGGCAAATTCTGAGCAGTTCTGGAATCCAGCGAGCTCCTTCATTTCAACGCTGTAGCTCACGAGGACCCTGAGGATCTTCTCGATACATTGCTGAAGATGGAAAGAGGACATTGAATCATTGTTTTTACATTGAAGACATTAACATCTACCAGTCTGATGTGCATATTACATGGTATTTGTTATTTTGTTATCTGTCACTTACCGCAGGCTTCTCTCTGAGTGAGCTGGGATCACATCCATCTTTGGCCTCCATCCAAAGAAGCGATGAGGAGATATTTGACTCTTCTTTGGGGCCAATTTCAGCCTGCAAGTCATTTGAGGGAAGAAATGCTTAGGAAACACTTAAATTGTGAATGCAAACTTGAGAAATCTTTGTTGAGAGGTAGATTCAGAATCTCACAGAAATTCAAAAGATGTAAATAGTAAATAAAAACATATATGAAACAAAAAATGCTGCAACACAATATCCATTCATTAATATTTAATAATGACTTACACACCAAAGCATCACATATGGTGCCAAAATATTACTATTTTTTGCATTAATAGTTCCAAACACATTCATTCACATTGAATGAATAAATGAATGAATGAACACTTACTGTGATAGATTTGACAGTGCGAAGAAGCACCAGAGAGCTGTTCCGCACATCCGCACATGAATGGTGCACTGGAGCGCAGGACGCAGCCGCAAAAAACAAGAAAAGAGCGGCCGAGGTTGCGAAGGAAAACGTCATGGTGGGAAACAGAGAGTGTGCGATTGTCCGCGGTGTCTAGTGTGCTTCTCCTCCTCCTCCTTTTGACTGATGTGCGCTGTTTGGGAGTCCGGCTGCTTTTAAATGGTCTTTGACCAACGCCAGCCCGGTCCATGACTCAGTGCAGGGATTTCCTGGGCATCCCTCATGTGAGTTCATCCACGGTGCGCACTGAAAGGGATACACGGAACTTGTGTTTTTACACGCTGTGACAGATATGACACAGGCGTAATGTGGCCATAAACACATCATCAGCTTACCTGCGTTATAATGTATCAATGGTTTATAACACGTTCTGTGACATGGATGTGTTTTAATTTATCACATAAATAATACTCTTTATCTGCAATGAGTCCTGTACATTAAGTGTGTGTTGTGGGGATGGACACTAGTAGCCTAATCAATAACATGCAACCACTTAATTTAAATGGGACCTAAGGAATAGTCACATCTGTGGCTGAGCCCAGGAAGTGAGGAACTTTTCAGCTGTGTGATCCTCTTCTGTACCAGAGAAAAACCTCTGCATTTCATCTGAAAACTTTTCACCAGGAAATGAAACCTCTAGGTGAAGGCGTAATCCATGTCTTCCTATACATTCCTATAAACAAAAAATAATGCATTTCTCTCTCAGTAGTTTATGTACATGTTTGGTGCACTTTTCCTTTTAATATAAACAAAGTGATTCATGAAAGGATTAACAAAAACAACAACAAAACAATTACACAAATGAAAATAATCTTACAAGAAGGTTTTTTGTAGGAGAATGTTTCAAGGAGGGTTTTATAGGCAGTGACAGATGGAGCTCATGTAAGTCTCTCCACTCCAGGAGAACGAATAGGATAAAGCAGGATAAAATGGTGCACTGACTCATCTTGCTGATAGTTGCCTGTTATGTAAAGCTTTAAAGGTCAACAATATGTTTTGAAATCAACATGAGAATACAGGACTACAGGACTAATAGAGTAGTTGAAGGTGACAGCGAAGCCGGCATAATAAACTTGACAGAAATATTAGCAATGAAAAAATGTCGACAATCGTAAGTTAGACCACTTTGATTTGATGATCAGTTCATCATTGAAGTCAAAAAAATATCAGAATGTACTTGAACGTATGAAGATTTTGAAAGCTGAATAAAAAAAGTTTAGACAAATACTGTGGGTTTTTTTTTTTTTACTTTTCCACTGAATCATTGGTTGCAGACAATGTGTGTGCATGGAATAATTTAAAGTTCTCTTAAAGTCAACATAACTAAAAACAATTCAGGTTTAAAAATTACATTGGGACACAGGCCACCACACTTAGAAGGGCTTGTCAGTTTTCTTTTAACTGTCTTAATTTGTTGATTAAAATGTCAATATTTACCCTGGCATATCGATTATTGTATTGCACGAGGAAGGACAATGATATATCACCAAATCGATATTCTCACCTAAGGTAACTCACCTATGGCACTGCACAATAATCCACTCATTTAAAAAACAAACAAAAAACATTATAGTTATGAATACAGTTTGCAAACATAACATCTACCCACAAAACTGTTAGTAGAGAAAAATTTTGTTTTAAATAGAGCTGAATCAATTACGCGATTAATCAATTGCTGAATTAATCGTCAACTATTTTGATAATTGATGAATCAGTCTGAAGCTTTTTTCTTTTCTTTCTTTTTTTTATTAAAACAAGATTTCTGATCGTTTCATCTTCTTAAATGTGGATATTTTCTTCATTTATTTGCTCTATTTAACAAATAAATAATTAAAAGTGAATCATTTTGGTTTGTGGACAAAGCAAGACATTTGAGAACATTTTCATCTCCATGTTTGACAAACACTAATCAACATTTTTAACGTTTTCTGATATTTTATGGACCAAATGATTACTTGACTAATCGTAAAAATAATCGACAGATTAATCGATTATGAAAATATTTGTTAGTTGCAGCTCTAGTTTTAAAACTCTTCCCTTCAGTCTAAGGTTTTTGTTCAGAAACAACAACATAAATGTTTAAAGCAATATATAGTAATATTATAACGTAGCCTATTACTTCCAAATGCGAGTAACTAGTAACAAGTCACATTTTGAAAGTAACGTGACCAACACTATCTGGGTGCAGCTTGTTAACACATTAAATATCGAGCCCTGTGTGTTGTCGCTCTTGAATGCAGCCTAGTCTGCTTCTTCTCTGTGTTGTTGTGAATGAGGAGAGCATGGACTCCGGTGTAGTTAATCATATTTCAATAATAGGTCAGTAGAAACTTAATAGTGATAATGTGTTTATTTTTTGAGGCGCACTCCAGTCTTCAGTCGTGCAGTTATTGTGTGCGTAGACATGGAGTTTGTTTAGTCCCAGTTTGAGATTATCCACGACTGTCTGTGGTTTGAATCGTTGCTAACGTTGACCTGATAATGTATCTTTAACTTAAAAAATAAACGCTGCGTAAAAGTGACCACATGTTATAGCGAGTAGTTGCACATGAGGGGAGTTGGGCAAGGCTTTTAGTGCACATTTCAGCTAATAATGCTATCTCTTTGACTTTGTTTTTGTTAGCAATTAGCTCTGACGGTAGCTTCTGGGGGCTAGCTACTGCTAGCCAAAACAATGCTAACATTAACACGAGCGTGAAGATGCTAGCTGATGTTCGAGCGTGCTAAATTAAACAGATATTAAAAGAACTAAAGAAAAGAGAGCGAGCGGGAGAGAGAGAAACAATAGCTACCGAAAATAAAAAAATACTTTAACATTAAATCGTTTGGGGCGAAATGTTTCACGAGTCTTTGTAAACTTGGTTGTGTGCTTATTTGCTATTGTGTTGTTTTAGTCAACACTTAATTTTAAAATGGGTTTGGCTTGTTTGTTTTAGCTTTTAGTTTGTGCATGTTGAAAAATAAAATCTAAACATTTGAGGGCTATTTATTGTGAACACTGGATATTTTCTGCATAAATTGATAAATTCCCCTAAAAAAATAAGTGCAATAAACACAGTGTATAAATATATTAGATAATAATTCCATTGCAAACACAATTGCAACTACATGATCAGCCACTGAATAAGTAATAAGTAATTAAAAGCTTATATTAAGCAGAAAACTAACAGTATGATTGCTAGTAAGGGTAGTATTATTGGCAGTTTGTACTTCATTTAATCGAATGAGGGTCATTCTAATTGCATCATACTACATCAGTGTGGAGTAGTTTTGGTGTCCACAGCTGTTGTTTCTCTGCAGGTTGATCCAGCTGCACCCATGATGAACTTTGACGGTCTTGATGCTGGGATGGGTGATTACCCTCCCAGTCTTCATGGGACGCTGGAGTCGAGTATGGAGCCTTCCATGGATCCACACCTTAACCCCAGCCTCCTGCAGGGTGTGGAGCTTGATCCAGACGGATTGACCGTGACAGTCCCTGAGTCAGTGCATCTCATGGAGGGGATGTTTTCTGAGCTTCACAGTGCCGTTTCAGAAGTTGGCATCCCAGTCACTGCAACACATTTTGATGTACAGGAGGAAATGCTCTGGATGGGAAACCACAGAGTGAGGACCTTGATTATTATGGAGTTGTTTCTGAATCATGCAGATTGTCTCCACTTTAATTTAAATACATAAAATATTGTTGTTTTATCTTTTATTTGTCTCTTCAGGGCCATGCGACTTCGTTCTTTGGGCCAACAATGGGCAGGTTCTCGTCTTTCCAAGTGCATGGAACAGACGACATCAGACACATTCAGAGTTTGGAAACAGGTGTGCTGTTCCTCTCTAAGTGCAACCTCAAATGCTACACACGTGGAGGCCTTGTCATGTTCGATTATCCGTAAGTGTAAAGAGAACAAATGTCATCATGCTGAGATTAAAGGCAGGTAACTGCAACTGTAAAATTGTTTATATGCCCATTTAATGAATTTAATAAAGTATATGTGCATTCCAGGATGGATGAAGGAGCTGATATGCATAGTCTCCTTGTGACTGACAACAACACATTGGTCATGGGAGGACTTCAAAACTATGTGTCTGAGGTTGACTTGAATACAGTTCAAGAAACTCAAAAGGTGATGCTTTGGGGTTGAGTCTAACATTCATAGCTAGCTTTATTTGGACTGAGCTTTTACCCACTTGTTGTATGTGCTTGATAGTTCACTGTTGAATTACCAGGAGTGGCAATAATGCGTCAAACCAGCCGTTTCTTCTTCTGCGGACACACGTCTGGCAAGGTAACTTGATCATATCACTGTGCTTAAGAAGTTTTTGTTGTTTACACAACTCTCATGGTCACCTTCTGTCAAAACCAGATAACCCTCAGGGATTTGCGCAGTTTCAAAATGGAGCAGGAGTTTGATGCATTCTCTGGCAGCCTCTCAGACTTTGACGTTCATGGAAATCTTTTGGCTGCATGCGGGTTCTCCAGTCGGGGACTGAATGGGTTGGCATGCGACCGTTTTCTCATGGTGTATGACCTCCGTATGATGCGAGCCGTGACTCCACTTCAGGTGCACGTGGACCCCCTCTTCTTGCGCTTCATTCCTACCTACACATCACGCCTGGCAATTATCTCACAGACAGGTACCAGTTTGTTACTGTGGTCTCTGATCATGTGAGTTTCATATAGTGTTGATTAATATTGTGTCATATTTGACTTGTAATGTCTCATGAAGACAGTTTTGTGACTTGGATATAATTGTTCACCTCCTGTTTCTTTTCCAGGCCAGTGCCAGTTCTGTGAACCCACTGGTCTCGCCAATGTGGCAGACATTTTTCACGTCAACACTGTGGGCCAGTTGCTCATGAGTTTTGACGTCTCATCCAGCAAGCAAGCATTGGCCTTTGGGGACTCTGGGGGCTGTGTGCATCTGTGGTCCGACGCTCCTGAAGTTTCATTCAATGATTATTCCCGGGAGACAGACTTCCCTCTGCCTTGCCTTGTGGAAACACTGCCTCAGCTCGATTGGAACCACGACCTGCTGCCCCTCTCACTCTTACCCACGCCACTGACCAGCACTGAGCCACTGCTGTCAGACTGGTCCTCTGTCATGTCTACACCTAGTCCCAGGTAACGCTGTCCCTTTAATTTAAACTGCAGTGCTTTCAGCTTCTGAAATGTGAAATGTTTCTGGTTTATTTGCCACTGAATTTGCCAGAATTGTGAAAAACTGAATATCTGTGATTTGGTGGAAGTTGTTATTTCCAAGTTTTGTGTAACCCCTGTTTTCCACATCCTTCTGACATTTTATGGACCAAACAATGATTAATCAAGAAAATAGTCGACAGTTTTATTAATAATAAAAATAAAAGACAGTTTCAGCTTTAATTCAATTAAAATGAAATTTCCCTAGATTCTGGGATATTCTACATTATTCTTGCTGTCAAAGAAATCTCATGTGAAACAGCCATAAATTAATTCTTAGTAACAAGTGTTGTCTGTGTAGCCAAATTGGTGTAATCAGCTGTGCTATGGACAATAATTTAAAACATGTGTCATGAGTTTGCCCCTGGGTGACATGTTCCCCTTCTTTACCACACACAGTGCAAACAAAATGCAAATTGACTTCTGCTTGAGTGATGTTTTCTAAAAACTACGGTGTGATGCTGTTAAAGAAACATTTTAGCATTTGTTACAATTGAAAGTACACATCTGTGACCGTTTTTTAAAAAAGATTTATGTCTTAAGTGGGAACCAGTGGCCCTGGGACAGACCATGATAAGGAAGTTGGAAAGAGAGATAGACTAACCCATTGTTAGTTTTTATCAAAGGGTTTTATGACAATAGCAGAAATATCATCCATCACCAGTCATATTGGCCGTGCCACAGAACCTCAAACTGAACCTTTATCCGAAATGGGGATGTTTGATCTCACTTATTACATCATACAAATAATTAGTCACACTGTGAAATGTATTTCTGTTTTTGGTTTTCATTGTTGACTGATTCTCATGAGAAGTGATGTCACTTCCTTACTGTGTATCTCACTGGGAGCGGCCAGAATGATACACATCTTGTGTCATCTCGTTAAATTTGTTGACCACCATCAACAAATGGCTTTAAAATCTTATTCAAAATACATTTTCAGTTCTTGACCTCCAATTTAAAGTGACCGAGTAACCTGAATGGATCTTCCCCCACTCCTATAGTGTCATATTTTAATCTGTTAAAAAAAAATGTCAGATTACTCACTGATTAATGACATACTTATAGTTCAACAGGATGTGTTGACCATATCTGATTTTGATTATAGGAGTATAATAATAAATGTTCTGTTATAATTACAAAAATAATACACTCTAATATGCTTGCAGTGCAACAAATCATGTAGTCTCTTTGTAACTCTTATAATGTCCACATATTTATTTCTGACTATAGTTTTACAATATAAATATTGCATGTTTGGTTTATATGTTTTAAAATTAAATGTCGGCATGCTAACACTTCAGCCATGTCTTATTTTTTAGAGTCAAAATTAAAATATACTGTAAATGGACAAAAAATGAATATATAAGATGTGCTTGTATGAAAACGAAAAAATAATTTTTTTCCCCCTACAGACGAGCCCCTCCTGTGGACCCAGAAATCCTGCGCACAATGAAAACTGTTGGCTTCATCGGTTACGCGGCCAATCCTCGCACCCGACCTCGCAACCAGGCACGTGAAAACATGCAGATCAATATACATACAGTTGTGGTAAAAGTTTAAGCATTAAATATTTAGTCAGGATACACGGAAAAATAATGGCATGAAGAGTTTGTCTTGATTACCAAAAAAAATGTAAACCAGCATTTGGTGACTGCTTTTTTTTGTCTTTAACACATTTTTGCAGAAAGGTTATTCTTTCTCTTCTCTGTATGATGAGGATGATATAGATATATTACCTAAACATCTCAAAGTGGGTTTTATAGTAGCTTTTATTATAATCTGGTATTTGGGAAAAGTTTGAATCACCAGTTAAATAAATTGTATACATGATCTGGCTTCTTCAGAGTAAATGAGTTTTTGAAATGTATTTTATGTGTTGATTTTAGGTTCCTTATAAAATTAAAGATGTTGAGCTGGATTATGATAACTACAATCAAGTCCCTGAATCACCAATCGGACGTGATGAGGAGCCACATCTCTACATGGTGCCCAAAAAGTATAGAAAGGTAGGATTCACCAACTTTTATTAGACAACTGGTTGATGTTTGTTCCTGTTGCTATGTAACAGGGGTTTTTGAAATCTGAACTATGTGATGAAGACAACTTTGTGTTAAATTAGGTCACAATTAAATACTCCAAACTTGGACTTGAGGACTTTGACTTCAAACATTACAACAGAACCTTGTTCGCTGGTCTGGAGCCTCACATCCCCAACGCTTACTGTAACTGCATGATCCAGGTGAGCAGCTTGGATGTTACAGTGTACTGTTCTTCGGTTTGTTTTGTTTCGTGAAATGTATTTTTATTATTTTGTCGTTGTTGTTATTGTTGTGCTTCTGTTTTCATGTGGGTATTTTAGGTGTTATATTTCCTGGAGCCAATCCGGTGTCTAGTGCAGAACCATTTGTGCCAGAAAGAGTTCTGTTTGGCCTGTGAGCTCGGTTTCCTCTTCCACATGTTGGATTTGTCACGAGGAGATCCATGCCAGGTCTGTTATTGTGTCTCTGAATAACAACCACTTATTCCCTGTGTCAGAGGAGGCCTTTTAAATTCCCCTCACCATGGGCTGTAGCTGCACGTTGTCTGAAAGGTCCTGTCTTTCTCATCATTTCCTGTCAAGGCCAGTAACTTCCTCCGAGCATTTCGCACCATTCCTGAAGCGTCTGCACTAGGCCTGATCCTCGCTGACTCGGACGAGCAAACGGGCAAAGCCAGACTTGGTCGCTTGATCCAAAGCTGGAACCGATTCATCCTCACCCAGCTCCACCAGGAGACTCAGGAGCAAGAAGGACCGCAGGCCTACAGAGGAGCCAGCAGCAGGTGGGATCAAAATCTTTGCCTGAACAAAGCTACAAAGAAGTTAAGAGAAATATAATAATTTATTTGTTTGATTTGATTGACCTTTGCAGTTCTCTGGGCTCCTCTGGTGAGTCTGCCATTGGAAAACTGTTTGGGTGTGAAGTGGAGAACAGCAGCCTGTGTCGCTGTGGCAAGGAGACGGTCCGTTCTTCCCTCACGTTGCTCTTCAACATGCATTACCCTGAACAAAACTCTCAGGGTGAGTTTTTGGCACTTATCTGCTGAAAGATCATGCTCGCTGTCCTGTTTTTAAACTGTTTTTATTTCACCTTGACTTGTCAGAAAAAACTATAAAGGAGTATGAATTTGCTGAGATCCTGAAGAAGAGCATTTGCCTGGAGCAGAGCACTCAGGCCTGGTGTGAAAACTGTGAAAAGTATCAGCCCACAGTGAGTTACAGCCATTATCAGCACGTCACACTAACATATAACTTGCTTGTAGTTTGATTTAATTCATTTTGCTTACTGATAATGTTGTTATGTCCCTCTGTAGGTGCAAACACGCAACATTCGATGTCTACCAGATGTTCTGGTTATAAACTGTGAGGTGAACAGTGTGAAAGAGGCCGAGTTCTGGAAGGTGCAGGTGGAGGTACATGACTCTGGTTGTATTTCTGCCCTAACGGGTCCAGTATGTTAGAATTAGATCAGGAGTAGGCAATTATTTTCCCCAAGGGGCCACATGAGAAACAAAAAATATTATTGTGGACCGGACCAAATTTGAATTAATTTTAATTTAATTTTAATCTCTTTTAACTTAAAAAGCAATAAATTGTATTGCTTTGGTGTAAATTGTGCAGCATACAAACACACATTAAACACAATTATTAACCAACTCTATCGAAAATATCAAATTACTACACCATATAATGAATACTATTATACTATACTATACTACTGTGGTGTAGTGCAGTGAATATAGTGTCTAACACAACCACAACCCACTAATGCTGCAATCACACCGGATGTGTTTACATACGAGAGACGATGCTTCACTGGTTTGATGATAAGATAATAAACAGAGAGGGAGATAATGATAACTCCTGAACTTAAACCGAGACACTTGTAGAAGAAAGGTACCACGGACCTCGTGCTGCCTCCAACTCCTTTGCGCGCTCTTCATCAGATAAGCTCTTGTATTTCTCTTCGTGTTTGTTCACGTAGGTGCGATTCAGATTATAATACTTAAACACAGCGACTTGTGCACCACAAACTAAGCACACAGCTTCACCTTTGACGCCTTTAAAGAACACTTAGCAGTCCATGTCTTGTGCCATTCAGAATTAACTTATCTTTTTTAAAGTGAGCCGACATTTTTAGGGGGCCAGGGGTAACTGTCTAGCATCACCTGTCACTGTGCAGATAGACTCAGATACGTGCATCCATACGTCAGGCTTTTCAAAACACAGTTGTATTGCATGCACAGCATAAATCCTTGTTCGTCTGTGTTTATGACTGACATGCCGCGGGCCAGACAGGGATGCCTATAAGGGATGGTATAAGGGCTGGGTAATCCTAACCCGGGCTAGACTGAATATAATTCATAATAATATATTCAGTCTGGCAAGCTCTATGATATATTCCCTGAAAAAAATAGTTTTTTGGTACCAACACAGTACAAAAAAACTTGTGAGTAATGTGACGTCTGGAACTCTATAAACCCTTCTAAATGTTACATACTGGACCTTCAAATGCACTTGGATATTTGCATGTTGCTCGTTACATGAATAATATTATTGTTCTGGGGGGTTGTCTTCACAGTATGCCGTCAATAAGGCCCTGCAGAAAGAGGCGAACGAACCTGCAAAACCCAAGGAAGCCCCACCGATGCCTACTGAGTGGTGTTTGGAGTAAGTTCCATTTTCATATCAAGTATTTCACCATTACTAAAATGTTAACATTGAATGAATAAGTCTTTAATCTATAAAACATAAACAAATTGTGATAAATTTTGCATATATTGCTTGTCTTAATGATTGATTCCTTCATCTCTCTTATCAGTTAAGTTTGTCTAAATTCGTTTTGCTGTATATTTTGTGCAGTGGTGAGGACTTCTGCAGTATGGAGGGCTTTGACCCTCGGGCCGAGGATTTGCGAAATGTCTGGATTCCTCTCACTCTCAAGATGTCCATCAGCAAAAGTCAGGGGCTGGAGATCAGCAGCTGGCCCGAGGGCGAAGAGGTAACTGGATTAATTCACTGGTTTTCAATTGCTGACTAGCTGACCATGTAAGAATTGGGTTTTTCCACAGTGGTGTCAAGATGTAGGTGTAAATAACGAATCATCATTATTTCTCCCATCAGTTAAGTGCTGCTGAGGAGGCGGAGGGTGCTGCTCTGTATGACTTAGTGGTGACTGTGTCCCACATCCAGGACACTCGCACGGGTGGAAACTTGGTCGCCCACATTAAAGTGGGAGAGACTTACCATCAAAGGAAAGAGGTGATTTTTTTTTGACGCGTGAAAGTTGTTGAAAATGGAGGTTTTAATGTAGTTTTAGGTGCACAGACATAGACGGTTAAACAATGATCTTTTCAACAGCTAGATCTGTCGAATATGTTACAAACAAAACATTTTAGTTGTGAAATATTTACAGGACCAACAGATGTGCAGTTTCATACAGAAGAGTTCTGGCATTTATTTGAGTAAAGAGGAGTATTTAAATGCATATTATTATTCTGTTTTTCAAGGGTAAACTGTGTGTAAAACAATTACAGGCTCTTCAGCAGGTTGACACAGCTAACACACTCCTTGTGTTAGCACCAACTGCCCACATATTAATTATACCATCTGTCAGAGGCAAAGTTAGTTGGTTTATATTGAATAGCATGGATTCTTTTTCTGGAAACTGCATTTTAATGTGATGCATTTGTTTGTTTCAGGGAGTCACACACCAGCAGTGGTACCTCTTTAATGATTTCTTAATTGAGCCAATTGACAAGGTACATTTTTTTGCTTGTTTAAACATTTTATCTGCAGCCATGAGAAAATAGTATTTTTAATTTTATTGTTGTTTTTAAAAGGCTGAAGCTGCACAAATTGATGTGAGCTGGAAAGTGCCAGCCATTCTCTATTATTCCAGGAGGAATTACCATACCAAATACGACCTCCGCAGTAAGTTTTACACCCACAGATTTTTTTACATTTAACTTATTTTCACGCCACATTTACCTGCTCTGACTTTGCTCTCTATCTCAGTTAAAAACCCCATCGACGCCAGTGTGCTGCTGACTGAAGCTTCACTGGCGCGAAAGCAGAGGAAGAGTCACGCCACTTTCATCCCCCTCATGGTCAGTGAGATGCCGCAGGCTGGAGACTTGGTGGGACTGGACGCCGAGTTTGTTACACTCAATCAGGTGAGTCTGGATTCTAACTGCACTGTGTCTTTACTGAGAGAGAGTGGCGTGGTTTTTGTAAATCCATGTAATCCAAATTACCAATCAAAATATCTGCAGATTATCTTTGTCGGTTCACTTTCTGCATACACTGATATTCAACAGAGATTCACACCAGTGTAAATGTAAAATTTGAAAGTGTAAATAAGGTGTGTTAGGCCATGCTTGGTATTATATATATTATATCTCTGCATTGACTCTTTTATTTTTATTGTTAAACTATCATCTTGTGATAATACATGTTAAATAAAGCTGACTCCTGTCTGCAGGAAGAGGCGGAACTGCGCAGTGACGGCACCAAGTCGACCATCAAGCCCAGTCAGATGTCAGTGGCCAGGATCACTTGTGTGAGAGGTCAGGGCCCCAACGAGGGGGTTCCCTTCATCGACGACTACATCTCTACTCAGGAACAAGTGAGAAAAACACCCAAAACAGCATACACTTAGAAAAAAAATTGACTGAAACATTTACTCATCAATTATACCAGATCAATTGGTATAATGGTTTAATTTCCATTATTAAAACAAGTTAACTGATTTTCCAGCTTCTTAAATGTGAATATTTTCTTCATTTCTTTGCTCCATATAACACAAAAATCATTAAAAATCCTAATCATTTTGGTTTGTGGACAAAAATAATAAGAACGTCATCATTTCCATGTTTGAGAAACACTGATCAACATTTTCAGACATTTTGTGGACCAAACAAAGAAAATAATTGACAGATTAATCGATTATTAAAATAATCGTTAGTTGCAGCCCTGCATTCAATGTTTTCCCATCACTTTCTCAATGTCAGTGTTTTTAATTGATTATCCCAGAACACGTGTCGTCTTAAGATGCAAGTACAGAGATTCAAGGTTCCTTAATTAAATATTCTTTTAGCTTTAACATACTTAAATAACAGCTTTGCTTTGTATGTTTACAACCTGATCCTGATCCATTTACTGCTCATTTTCTGCCTACCACTAAATGAACAGTTGCAATATCAGTGACCACTAGTGTTGATGCATTTATCTGACGTCCTGCCCAGAATTGTTGTGACTTTACGCCTGTGCTTCACACTAGAAAATTCATGTTTTTGGGGTTTTGTTTAGCATTCACATAAACTACCCGGACCTCATACTTTACAATGCAGTTCTTCATGTGAGAACTTCTCACATGAGACTTCTCACAACTTCTCTGAGTTTTTTTATTGTGGTGTTGTATGTAAATCCTCTATCATCCACAAAGTTTAAACCTTTGGGGAAAGGGTCTTTTATCCTCCATTATGCTCAGGTCAGGAGATCAAGATAAATGTTTACTTATATTTGTTCTTCCAGGTCGTCGACTACCTCACTCAATATTCTGGAATCAAACCCGGAGACCTGGATGCAAAGATTTCCTCAAAGCACTTGACCACTCTGAAGTCCACCTACCTAAAGCTGCGCTTCCTCATCGACACGGGTGTTCGATTTGTCGGTCATGGCTTACAGAAGGACTTTCGGGTCATTAATTTATTGGTATGGGGTTTTGTTTAACAGCGACTGCAAGTCACATGTATATTTATGGTCATAACTGTTGTTTTTATGTCTTACACTTCTGCTCTTATGTGGTTTTCAAGGTTCTCAAAGACCAAGTCATCGACACCGTCTACCTGTTCCATTTGCCTCGCAAAAGGATGATTTCTCTCCGATTTCTGGCCTGGTACTTTTTAGGTCAGTTGAAATGAAAACATATCAAAACCTGTGCAGGGCTGAAGAAAATAAGCCAGTGCAATAGAGGTGCTGTAGGAACAGCTGTTTCTGTGAAGGTTATGTAACAAGGTTGTTTCAGCTCCATATGCAACCACACTAACTGAGAATATTTAAACAGCAATGGTGAAAAGTAACACCAGGTATTTCTTTTATGAGACCAGTCATCTCTGGAGTCTGGTTTACCTATTCAAACATAATATGAGGGGCTACAGAAATGGCAGTAAAAGAAATTTAAAAAATAAGCAAAAATGTGGTTTTGTAAACTGTCAAGATGGTATCATTGAAAACTGGTTTCCACAAGTTCAACGACGAGCTGAAACTGAAACTGAAAGTAACCAGTCAGGACGCGAAAGCCTGTAACTGAAATAATTTAATAAGGTCTCTATTTTTGCTCGTCCACACTAAACCTCTGCTCTAGAGTTTTCAACACAAACAGAACCAGCAGTGTTTCCTAACTCTTCTGTTTTCAGGACTGTAAAACACCGGTGTAACAAGAGTACGGTGGCCCTAAGAGGTCAGGGTTCTGAAAATATCACAACACAACACATTAAGAAAAGCACACCGCAAACCCCACAACACAACACAAACGTGCAGGCAGGATGAGAACATCAGATTTTCAAAATAAGATAATAAATCAAAAATTTGTCATATCCAGGTGCTATGACAATACACTGCTCCATAATTTCATAATTTCAAATTGTCCTAATCCTGCCTGTCCACTCGTTTGGGATCGTTTCAATGCATTTACCATGGCTTGACTGCATTTGTTTACTGTAGAGAGATTGCCCTGCCTGCAGGTGTGGAGACAGGTGTGCATCACTTTCAAGTGTCCCATGGGAACACTTCCTTTGTGTTGTGATATTTGCAGCGTGTTTTTCTTAATGTGTTGTGATATTTGCAGCACCCTGACCTCTCAGGGCCACTGTACAAGAGCATTGGGTCCAGAGCAGAATTTATGCAGTTTATTTTAAAGGAAAACAGAAGAATTGCAGATAGATGCGGACTCTACGTCTTATTTGTTTACTTATCTAATTACTAACTGATTACCTGACCTTTTATTCCTGCCTCTACTGTGCGGCTCCCGTTCACAGACCTGAACATACAGGGGGAAACCCACGACAGCATAGAGGATGCACGCACCGCCCTGCAGCTGTACAGGAAGTACCTGGAGCTGAGCCGTGGAGGCGGGAACGACGAAGTCAGGAAGGTGCTGAAGGGACTCTATGAAAAAGGTCGTCAGCAGGACTGGAAAGTCCCAGACACGGACACCGGAGATGGTCAAGGTAGCCCAAAAAGTACGACACAACATTGACTTAGATGCAGGCCGGTGTTGCTGATGTAATAATGACTTTAGAACGGAGGGCATCATGGGAAAATGGTTTCAAGTGATTAAAAAGCACTGTGCATTCCTCAACAGGTGCTGCTGTGTTTCCCTCTGTGATGGGGCTGTGAGCTGAAGCGTGACGTGTCCTCTCTTACTGATCTCCACTTCAGTTTGTCACGCATTGTGTACGTGCTTTGCATTTGTCATGGCAGTGTACGCAGTGTAAATGGAGGTCTTCACTGCCTGTACAGTCGAGTTCACCGCACACTTTTTTATCATGTCAAAATTCTACTTTTCATTCATTCATTTTTTTTAAAGAAATAAAATGTGGATTTAATAATTTGAGCTTTTTTTTTAAAAAAAGAAGAAAAATAAGAATGTTACATGATTTTTGGTGATTGTAAATAAATAAGTATCATGAACCCTGTGTGAACCTTCATATTCATTCTAGTATGTGGGACGTATGTATTTCAGAGGAGACATTACATTATAGTCACTTAGAGAGTGGTATGAGGACCTATTGGAATTACTGGAAATCATCAAAACCAGTAAAAACCAGCAGTAAACTGAGCAACCTCCTCTGATAGTTATTCAGGTTTTCATAGAGATTTTGATTGTTTACATTGAATCTTGTACTAAAAAACCTCACTTCTGCTTGACGTGCAAGTCTGAGCAGTACAAGTTATTAGTGCCTGCTGCTGCAAGGCATTCTAGTGAGAACCTAGAGTTCTCAAACAAATGAGAATAATTCCTACATACATATGAATGGGAAACGTTCAAAGTTTTGTACTTTATTTTGACATTTTCAGATTTTATAATGAGCGTGTATTGCGTGCGTGGGCGTTAAGCTACAGTGACACATTCTGCTGAGATCCAGAGAATAATCACAAAAATCTTTAAACAAACTCTTCTCCTGTCCACAATTTCCAAACTACACGGACTGTTTACATCAAAACGTTGCTATGATTGTCGTCTAACCCTTCACTGAACTGACATTTTTGTCAAATTTCGAAGACATACTTAACTATGACATTTTTGTCAGATTTTGGACGACATACTGAGCTATGACATTTTACTGTAAGACCTGAGTGGCATGGTGGCGTAATGGTTAGTAGGTCTACTACTGTTGCAAGAATGTGCTGGGTTCAATCTCAGGTCTGAAATATTTCTGTGTGGACGACATACTAAACTATGACATTTTTGCCAAATTTTGGACGACATACTAAACTATGACATTTTTGTCAAATTCTGGACGACATACTAAACTATGACATTTTTGTCAAATTTTGGACGACATACTAAACTATGACACACATTTTGGACAACATACTAAACTATGACATTTTTGTCACTATTTGGACACATGCTAAACTATGACATTTTGTCAAATTTTGGACGACATACTAAACAATGACATTTTTTTGTCAAACTATGGCGATTTTGGACAACATGCTGCGACTGAATTTTGTCACATTTTGGGCTACGACATACTAAACTATGACATTTCTGTCACATTTTGGACATGCTACAAAACTTCCCTTTTGCCCCAAATTTTGGGCGACATACTAAACTATGACATTTTGTCACATTTTGGTGACTATAAACTGAGCGTTTTATGCGATGGGCGACATACTAAGCTATGACATTTTGCCAAATTTTTGGAGAAGGCACCTTAACACTATGATATTTTTGTCAAATTTTTGGACGACAACAAAAATGTCATAGTTTAGTATGTGGTCCAAAATTTGACAAAAATGTCATAGTATAGTATGTGGTCCAAAAATTTACAAAAAGTCATAGTATAATATGTCGTCCAAAATAGGACAATAAAGTCATAATTTTGTAAGTCGTTCAAAATAGGACAATAAAGTCATAGCATAGTATGTCATCCAAATTTTAACAAAAAAGTCATGGTACAGTATGTCGTTCAAAATTTAACAAATGTCATAGTACAGTTAGTCGTCCAAATTTTGACAAAAAAGTCATACTTTAGTATGTCGTCCAAAATAGGACAGAAAAGTCTTAGTATAGCATGTTGTCCAAAAATTGACAAAAAGGTCATGGTATAATATGTCATTTAAAATTTGACCAAAATGTCATAGTTTAGTGTTTTGTCCAAAATTTGACAAACATGTCATAGTTTAGTGTGTTGTCGAAAATTTGATAAAAATGTCATAGTTTACATGTCGTTCAAAATTTGACAAAAAAGTCTTAGTTTAGTGTGTCGTCCACAATTTGATAAACATGTCATAGTTTAGTATATCGTGCAAAAATGTCATAGTTTAGTGTGTTGTCCAAAATTTGACAAACATGTCATAGTTTATTGTGTTGTAGAAATTTGACAAAATGTCAAGTTTAGTATGTGTTGGTACGGCAAAAATGTCCAAGAGGATTTAGTATGTGGAGTCAAAAATGTCATAAGTTTTAGGAAATGTGGAAGTCCAAAATATGACCAAAAATAAAATATAGTTTGAAGTAATAATAGTATGTCGTGCAAAAATGTCATAGTTTATTGTGTTGTCGAAAATTTGACAAACATGTCATAGTTTATTGTGTTGTCGAAAATTTGACAAAAATGTCAAAGTTTGGTATGTCGTCCAAAATTTGACAAAAATGTCAAAGTTTAGTATGTCGTCCAAAAATGTCATAGTTTAGAATATCGTCCAAAATATGACAAAATGTCATAGTTTTGTATGTCGTCCAAAATTTGACAAAAATGTCATAGTTTTGTATGTTGTCCAAATTTTGTAGAGTCGAAATGCTTAGAAAAGTCATTCCCTATCATGCCGGTTTAACATATGGGGGTTTTTATAGGAAACAGAATAAACGCGTAGAATTACATTAGATGCTTGCACTCCAGGGCATTCTAGTCAGAACTCTATAGGGAGTTCTGACTAGTATGCCTTGCAGCAGCAGGCACTAATAAATGATCACAGTGCAACAGTGTGTTGCTCATGTACAGTATTTATAGCTTTAAACAAACATTAGAATAGAGTTGTATGAAGCTGGATGTGGCTTCATGGAAAATGAAAGTACTCTGAACTATCCCTAGGGATTTGATGTATGAAATGTTTAATATCTCATTGTTAAGTCACTGCTCTGAAGGTGGAGTCATGCTCTAGTTTCAGCTGAAACAAGAACATATCTCCTATAAATGTGCGAGTCAGTTTTAAAACCATGCATCTTATCAGACACGAGCAATAGTCTTGGGTGGGGGTGTGGGACTCTGTGGACCCTGTGCAGCACATGCAACCACTCCCTCAACTACATCTCCCTAAATTCTTGAGACTAATGTAATCTATTACAACACTATTCTCATTTTCACCCAGAATTCCCTGAGGTTTCTTCTCCCTTAATTCTTGATGTGTGAGTGTCATGTGCTTTTCCCGCCATCTTCTGGCCAAACTCAGTCATTGCGGCTCACGCGTCATCTCCACATGACACAGAACTTCTCTCAACACAGACAGAAAATGAGCCAAAACCCGTGTTTTAAAATTTTATTGAAACACCTTGTGCTCCAGGTGAGACTCAGTGTGAAAGGAGACTCAATAAAAACGCTTGCACGGCTGATCTCCATTCAACAGAACCCACTATATCAAAGCCTGGGGTACAACATTTCTTTCGGATTGCGTTTGCTCAAAAACAAAAAAGAAGCAGATGGTTGGTGTAAAAATGGATATCATAGCAAAAACCAGCAATGATTGTGTTTTTAAAAACTGGTGACAGGATGAACACAGTGACTGGCGCGTAAACAGGAGAGCGGTAATGAAAATAAAACAAAATAAAAAGTATCTGTATCTGCAATCACACACACACACATACACACACACACATACACACACACACAGATGCTCACTTGAAAAAAACTTGCACATACAGGCCACATTCACTCACTCTCTGTCACACACACACACACACACACACACACACACTCACAAACCCACAGATAAAAGGTAGTTATTGAAAAAAAGTGAAACCCTGCTCAAATCTAATGGCATCATACTTCCACGTCTTTTGTCTGAAGTGCAGAAAACAAAATGAGCCTAAAGTAAAGGAAAGAAGAAAAAAAGAAACTAAAATGGAGATAAATTCAGATGTATAATGAAAAGCATGTCCATCTTCACTGGTCTAACCCAACCTGAAATGACCACAAACCCAGAGTGTTGCCCTCTTCACTCAATCCCCACCCTTCTACTCCACCCATGCCCTCTTACGCTCATCCTGCTCCTGGTCTCCCCCTCTTTCACCCCTCTGCTTGTTTCAGGGTTTCCTCGATCGTCGACCTGGATGGATGGAGAAAGCATGTGGGTGGTGGTGGTGATGGTGGAGGAGATGAAACTGTAGCAGCTTCAGGTTCTTATCTTATAAAAATGTCCAGTTCAGAATACACAGGAAGGACACGGCAGGGGAGGAGAGGAGTCTCACTGTGTGTTGGGATTGAGGGTTATGAACATGTGTGTGTGTCACTGGGAGAATCATGTTAGTATTTTTTGGGTTAGTCTTGTGCGATGGAGTGTGAAGACATGGGTGGGTGGAGGTGGTTGCTCAGGGCCTTGTCCGTTGTTCCGCAGGATGAGTTGGAGGACAGGAGCAGGTTTATAGGGATTGTGTCTTGAGCTCGATGGGCTCCCCGCGGGTGTCCTGCTGGGTCTCGCTCTCAGGGGGTCGGCTGCCCTTCAGTGTTGCCAGGCGCTCAGACAAACCCCTCATGCGTGGGAACAGCATGAAATCGTACAGGAGGGCGCCCATGGCACCTCCTATCATAGGCCCGACCCAGTACACCTGCAAGCAAACGATGGACAGTCAGTAATAATTCTCTCAGAGAGAGAGAAGTGAAAGCTGAGGTGGTGATTTCAGGTCTTACCCAGTGGTTGACGAAGTTCCTGAAGAGCATAGCAGGAGCGAAGGAGCGAGCAGGGTTCATTCCAGCACCAGTGTAGTACATCTGAAACATAAAGCATGCATTAGTGTGGTGCACTGCAAAAAGACAATGTGGATTTCACAACTAGTTTTCTACATATATTCTCACCCCCATGAGATGTCCAATGGTGACGGAGAAGCCGATGGAGAGGGCAGCAGATCCCAAGCGTCCATTTCTCCTCTCATCAGTCACGGCGAACACACACACCACCAGCTGCATGGTGAGGAAAACCTCCACGGTGGTGGCCATTCCCAGGCTGATGCCAGGCTGCAGCTGGAGATGGATGAAGGTAAATGTTTTTGTTGTTTTACTTTTGGGTTTTTCCAACAAATCATTTTGACCAAACTTAATTCAAGCGTCTGAAACATACATATCCTTACCATGTTCATTGACATGTTGCCCCGCATGTTGGAGGGCGTGACCCCGTACAGTACAGCAGCCCCAGCTAAGGCACCCAAGCACTGGGCGGCAATGTAGAAAATGGCACGGAAAAGAGACATCTGTGAGCCGATCAGGTAGGCGAAGGTAACGGCGGGGTTGATGTGGCCACCGCTGATGTGGCCAATTGACTGGATGAGGGTGGCGGCTGCCAGCCCAAAGCAGAGGGCCACATGGAGGATATGATGGGGACCCGTGGTCCAGCGCAGGGCGGCGCCCAAGCCAAAGAATACGAAGAACATGGTCCCAAAGAATTCTGCAAAGACCGCCCGCCAAAAATTCATGGAACGGAATTCCCACATGTTGACTGTTTACTTGAGGCTCTCCACCAAATTTATAAAAAAAAAAAATCAGTAGAGTCTGGAAATGGTAAATCTATACCTCTTCTTCTAATACCAAAAATAACAAAAAAGGGGTCACCCTTTTAGAAAAACAGGATTTCGGAATCCAGTGAACAGGTCTTTACCAAGAACAACTGCCACCTCTGTCCACCTGTCCCAAAGACATAGGTAAGATGATGTGGGAGCGTGGATGGAAACCTCAGGTGGTCAAGAGGAGGTGGTCATCAACGATGAAGTTATATTTCTAAAAGAAAAAAAGAGACGGGGTTTGATAGAGTGTCCGGTGAACGTTTAAGCCTCTCTGACGGAGGGGAGAGGGCCAGACTGAGGCTTTATAATAGCCCCCAGGGGCCCCGGGTGACGTCATAATCCCCCTGTCAAGCCAAGGGTGGGGGGACAGCAGTGGTGGACATCCTAAATTAAACAAACTGAACTTAACCCTCTGTCACCCGTCCATAACAAGTGCGAGACAGTGTATCTGAGTGGACAAACATGTAACGCAAGAAATAAGACATTTAATAAAGAGAGAGAGAAGCAACAGGTAGCAACTGTGCAGCATAATCAGGGGGAGGGCAGAAATCAGGAGGAACAGCCACAGCAGCTGGAGCTGAGAGGTCAGAGTTATCTTTGGGGTATATGTCATCTCTTGACATATCATAACTGTCACATTCAGGGGACACGGACACGCGTGGACAAGGACAGACAAACACACAGGTTTGCACAGTTACTCTTCTGAGGACAAGACTTCCATCATTATCCCTAGCCTTAACCATAACCACTAAATGTCTAGTCCTATAGCCCTAAACGTAACCTGTTCTCCCTCATTAGAACCAGGATTCGGTCTCCATGAGGAATACCGGTCCTAAAGAGGTAATGAATACAAGTACACACACACACAATCATACACACAATGCAGTTGGGGGCCCCGGACGGAAGCGCCCAAAGCTAACAGCACAGAACTGACGCATACACTGAACGGCCTGACCCTGTGAAACCTTTGTCTGTAGCAAACATGTGCATGTGTGCGACGTATGAACGTATGAACGTATGAGGCGAGACAAAAATGACATATTCAACTGAAGCACAGAAGCTACAGCGGCACGGAAACTAAACTGCAGCGCTAAATTCTAACGCTGTGAAGTCTCACGTTATTTTCCTCTGATCAGCGCTCTGGAGAAGCTTCCACCACCGAGTGCTGTTGTTGATATGCACTTATGTTTAAGGGGAGAAAGGGTCAAAGGTCAGGGGTCAGGGGTCAGTGAGGCCTGTGATGGCAAACAGGAAAAACTGAACTTGACAATGTCTCACAGCTAAGGGATTTATGGAAAGCATTTTGTCTATGAGTGTCCTCACTATGACTGCTGCACAAACGTGTGTGTGTGTGTGTTAGTGCAGTAGTGGGTTAGGGATGTGACACAATGACCAGTCGAGAGCCTTCGGTGTTGAGTGAGGTGGGGGGTTGTGGCGATGATGAAAGCGGAATGCTGAGCTCGGCGTTTAAACTCCCTTTTATACATGTTAGAAAGAACACACACAATGCAAAATGCTGGCAGCACTGTGGCAGTTATAGCTGTTTGTGTGTGTGTGCGTGTGTGTGCGTGTGTCATATTCAAATTACACTGACATCAGAGATAGTGATTTCTAGCAGTTTTATTGTCGTTGAGCTGATCAATCGAAGTTTTACCTTCAATATTAACATAAATACACAACGTTTAGTTTTTTTGTAAGGTTTCTTAAAACGTAACCGTTTTTAACCCTCTGTTAAAGTTGTAGTTCAGGATTTTTGAAGTGTGGTTGACACTGTGTGTGTGTGTGTGTGTGCGTCTGTTTTGTGCAAACCAGGCAAGTTTATTCTGAACAAAATGGCACATAAAAAAAACTGATGCCTGCTCATGTCTTCACCATCTTAAGAATATGTGCATTGCTCTATCTCACCATCAAATAACCTTTATTCTAAGTTTGTGATGTTTTTGTCTCCACTCACTGCACAAAATCCCATAGAGAAAGTTAACATTTTTAGCTTGTTGGCACATATAGGTGCTCGTCTACTGCTGCCTTGTTTGGCAAATTTGTGTCACTTGGGTTCATCCGAACAAAGGATTCTGACATCAAACTGACAAAATAACACATTTGAATTTACTGATGGAGGCAGCAGCGGATGAACAACTCATGTGTTTCTGATGCTGTAAAATCACTGACTTTTTCTATGGAGTTTGGTGCAGGGAGGGAGTGGTTTACCAAGAAACACAAATGTCATTTTCTATATCTAACAGCAAGATTTTTGAAGTAGCACAGATGTAAGAATGTATAGATTTTGTTTGGTGAGTCTTTTGTTCAGTTCTCCACACAGTTGGTCAGTACCTCATACAACCACATTTAAAAAGAAACGGAACTATCCCTTTAAATGTTTATCATCAAATGTCGGTTCAACCAAATCAAATCACAAAAGTAAACAAAAAAAACAACACATTTTATACTATATTAGAACTCTGTGTGCGTTGAGGGTGATTTATATAAGGTGCCGTTTGTAAAGTGACTCAAGCTGAAAATAACATTAACATTTTGTTAATTTATTTATTTAACATTTCACATTTAGTCTAATATTTGTTAACTTTTAAATAAAATAGTTCGATCTAAATATTACAGTCTATGAACACAGTCTCAACCATCTCGATTTTATTTCTGTACTTCTGGTTACCAACTGTGTGAATTTGCATATTAGCTAAATATTTAGTTTCACCCGGAACATTTATATTTAACATTTATATTTAGATTTAACATATAGGTTTAAATTTAATATTTAGATGTAATACTTAACATTTAGGTGTAACGTTTAATATTTAGATTGAACTATTTAATATATGTATAAGTTAAAAAATATGAATGTGGAAAAAATGAAGGTGAAAAACAATTTTTAAACACAGTTTGAAGCTAAATGTTGATGTTATTTTCAGCTTGAGTCACTTTACAAACAACACCTCAAAGTGTTGATGCACTGACGGAGGCAGAATAATAGATTTACCATAACAGCATCGCTAAATAGCACAATACATTAATGGGTGGTTTGTTTTTAGCGAGTGAGTGACCTCGTCTTTTAAAAACACATTTTCAAAAAGACGCACAAATAAAGGTTTCATGAAAACAAGTATTGTCTGTGACACACGCACACTCATTTAGTCTGTTTTGAATTACAAAGCTCATTCTCAGTAAGGGTGTAGAGCCATTACAGAGGTATGAAGCTCTATTGTTAGTGAACTGAAGCCCTCACAGAAAAGACGGACACTAACATGATGAGAGGGACGTTGGACTGATTGAGGACATCATTGAAAAACTGCGGCGCAGTGAGAACCTGTTTAGCATTTCAAAGCATTCACAGACAGAAAATGGTGAAGACGAGGGCGTTTTTTTCCAGCGGGATTTTAAAGGAGTCCTCCCTAATATATTCTAATGACGTGCAAATATTAAAGTAACAATGCCGAGTCTCACAATATTGGCTGCTCCTAATGACAGACCACGGAGACCTCAAAGGTCTCATTCAGCCAACTCAAAATGCAGCCTCCGCACTGATTTCTCTCCACATGTGCAGGGAAATTATTCATCTCAAGGATGTTTTTGCTCGAGTTTCAATGGACTGAAAATTAGCAGTGATCTAATACTCTCTATGAGGGCAGCTGCAGTGTCAGCTGATAATTCCCGATGCCTGTACTTACATTAAGTTACATTTATTTTTCCAAAACCGAATGATGCATCAGCCTGGGACATAAGAATGGTTTGTTATTCAATAAAAATAGATTTTACAGAGTTCTGTTGTGTTTTGTTTTTTTTAAAGTTGGGGTGTATCGGGTACAATGCACAGTCACTGTGTTTGTTACACACGAGTGGTAAACAGTGTTCAGTGAGCTGGTATTAGCTGTGCTGTTGTGCTTAAAGGCACGGGAACATGTTGTGAGGGAAATACAGTCAGTCCGACAGTCTCGTCTGAATAAAATCTAAATAAATACAACCAGCTGGGCTTTCTACAACCTCTGTTGTCCCTGTTCACGTCAAATCAGTGCGTAAATTGGGTTTCATCTTCCTCTCCAAACAGGAAGTGCAGTCTACTGTATGTAACACATTGACCATGTGTGATTAACTCACTTTAAAACAAACAGAACAGAAGTGACAGAACTGTCCCTTTAAAAAAAAAAATTGTACCCCCTTAATTGGAAGAAAACATATTATTGATCATATGTGTGAGATGTTCACCACTGATGGATGATGCACGGTGTTAAAGCTGCTGTCATTGATGTAGAATGTTATGTACAGCTCTATATTCTGACAACTCAGTAACAAACACACTCTCAAGGCCTGGACACAACAAAGGTTTTCTATCATATATGCTTTTTATCCACACAGAACCAGAATTTTCCGAGCCCTAAAACACTACTGGGCTACATGGTGGTGTAGTGGTTAGCACTCTCACCTTGCAGCGAGAAGACCTGGGTTCGAGCCCCGGTTGGAACAAGGGCCTTTCTGCATGGAGTTTGCATGTTCTCCCCGTGTGTGCGTGGGTTCTCTCCGGGTTCTCCGGCTTCCTCCCACAGTCCAAAAACATGCAATGTGGGGATTAGGTAAATTGGACACTCTAAATTGACTGTGAGAGTGAGTGGTTGTTTGTCTCTATCTATGTGTGGCCCTGCGAGGGACTGGCGAACTGTCCAGGGTGTACCCCGCCTATCGCCCGATGTAGCTGAGATTGGCACAGCACCCCCCGTGACCCTCTGGTGGAGGATAAAGCGGTAGATGATGACTGATGATGACAACTTTGAGGCTATAGCATCTCCTGCTCTTGCATTTGCAGTCACCATCACCATCATCAATGTCTTCTTTTTCTTTTTGTTCTTCTTGTGTTTGGAGTTTGTGATTTATGATTTATGCTCTTCCAAATCGTTGGCGTACATCTGTGGCAGGCATAGAGCGCCACATACAGGCCTGGCATATGCACTACAGTGATGATTTGGGGGTTTCGGGTGTTAAAATAATTAATTTTAGAGCAAAAAAGAAAACGATTTTATTGGGGAAAGTTCTGTTTCCGTGTGGATAAGGCCTCAGGCTCAGGCTCTAGCAGTAAAAGTCTTTGCACACCGGGCACGTTATGAACATATGGGTAATTCAGAGGCAAATTAATTAAGAGGAGGGAGAGTCGTAACTTACATGCACATCAAGCAGGATGTGAAGAAAGGAATAAGAGCGGGCTTCACACGCACAACTACTGAGTGAACTTTTTGTAATTGTTTTATAGTTTTTTAATATAAAATAATTTGCATGAAAAAAACATGTCCGGCGTGCAAAGGCCTTAAATCTAGAGTTTCCACTATCCCACCACACACAGAGGTGGTCCTTTGTGTCAAAATCACTGACAGCAGCTTTAACTGTTCACTATGCAGACTCACAAAATCACAGTGACGTTGCAGAGAGGGTGTGTGTGATTCTATGTTTGTGTCCTCTAGTTGTTGTCTTGTTTGTTGGCCTGTTTGGCTCTCATGGCGTTCTGCGTGACCGTGGACAGCGACGATCCCGTCATACTGGCCGTCTCCACGATCTCGATGTCCTTGCAGGTCAGACACGCCACCAGCTTCTGGCGAGAGGCGCTGCGTGCGAAGAAGAACTCGTGGGACACTCCGGCCAGGACACCACCAAGCACGGGTCCAATCCAAAAGACCTGCAAATTAAAAACAAGATTGTAATGACATAATATAAGAGATGTGCATGGACAAAGAGCCGTAGTGTAACAATCATTAGCTTTGTTTTTATATGAAAGTTTTACCCCATTATTTAAAAGTCTTCTCCCAAAATACCAGGAATGTACAGTAATTCATGGGGTGAGTTGCTGAGCTGCCTTTGTTTATGTATTATTTTGTCTATAAAGCGTGTAAGTTAAAAACAAACTTCAGTTATTACCTGCCTTAGTCCAGTGTCGTCAAAAGACTTGATTTATTATTTAATAACCACAAATGCGTTATTGCTATGTCTGTAGTTATAACATAAGCATTGACTAAACTAAAAACAACAGCACTGAACAGGTGAATAATCATTACTATCACGGAGAGGCGTAAGCATTCAGAGACTTCTCTCCCTCACCCAGTGGTTTTCCCAAAATCCAGTGATGATGGCAGGACCCAGAGCACGTGCAGGATTCATACACGCGCCAGAGAAGCGGCCCTGATAGAACAAAACAACACATACTCAGTCATACTAATCATCAGGGACTCACCTGAGTGGTGGTGTGTGGTTTTATGTAGATCCACCCCAAACGTCAAATTATTCCAAGGGAGATTCATAACAACCTTGAATATTGGATCCTAAATAACGTAATCAGAATCATCCACAATGTCAGTTTTTATGAACACACACCAATCCATTATTCTTGCCTGGACACATGCAGACAGCGTTTTCAGAAAAAGAGGAGGGCCACGGTCTAAAGGGGACAATTCAATGTAAAGATTTATAGAATATGTACTTTGGTATTTCAGTCTGTGGTGTAAAATAATATAATATAATATAATATAATATAATATAATATAATATAATATAATATAATATAATATAATATAACATAATATAATATAATATAACGTAGATAGGGGTCCAAAAGAGAGAGAGAGAATATATTACAAAGTTCAGCAAATAGGAATAATTAAGCTCTTACTTTTTCCTAATCCCTTTCAAGTGTCGCACATGTAATATTGACATCTTTTGTCTTTGTCTTTTGTATGCATTATATGTTAATGATTAAATAATGATGGATGAACAGTAGATCTGCTTCATGCAAGAATGTTCTGTTGAGTTCTGTGTAATGTCATGGTGGACTAAAATGTACCTGCTACCACCTAAAGCTCGTCTTACCCCTAATAACACTGAAGCAGTGTGAGCTAATCCGATGGCTAAGTTTCCTGGCTCTGTGCACTCCCTTCGTCGTTGGTCTTCCACTGAGAATATGGTGAACACCATCTGGAAAGCGCACAGAACCTCGATGCCCAGAGCCTGGGCTGCATTCGACTCTATGGGCACCTGGTAGTGAAAAAGAAGAGGAGGAGGGAAAGTCAGGCTTGAAAATGTGCCAGTGCCTTTTTAAAACCACACTCAACTCACTCAGCGTGACATACTGTAACAACATGACAAGAACTGACCCTGTTGACAAAGTGGTCTGCAGGAGTTTTCAGCGGCAGGGCCAAGTAAAGAGCCCCGGCTGCTAAAGAGGCACCTAAACACTGCACAGCGACGTAAAAAAGGGCCTTGAGGAGATCCACCTTTCGAGTGGCCAACAGAGACAGAGTCACTGTGGGGTTCACCTGAGCACAAACACACAAAACAATACATTCATCTGAACACAACAAGCAGAGCAACTCTGGAGAATTGCTAATCACATTCTGGATTTGAACAGTTATAAAATCGTTGATCCATTTCTGCTACTTTTTATTCATCACTGTACCCCAGACTTGTGCCTCTGTTACTTCAAAACATCACTGTATACTCATTTCTTATCTCAAGTGTCAGATGTCTGAGTTGTATTTACTTACAATAAAGAAAAAACCTTTACAATTTCCAAAAAATTCAGGTGAGGTCAAACAGGAAATGTTTTCTGTCTTTTGTTAAGGGGCTAAAATCACATTTTGTGTCCTTGGTAACGAGATATGTTTTAGAGATAATTTCAATGAAGATGAGAGTCCACGTCTCATCATCATCAATCAGGGGTGTCAAACGTATGGCCTGTGGGCCAGGAACCGGCCCACCAGAGGGTCCAATCCTGTGAAAATTTGATGTGAAATACTATACTTTATTTTTCAGTTCCAGATACATGTGACTAAATGTGTGTGCCTTTATAGAGCCACTGTGATCTGTAGGTTGTAATGCACATGTGTAAATGGTAAATTTAGGCATAATATTTCTGAAATTGCACTTATTTTTTCTCAAGAAATGTCATGTTTTGTAAAAGATACGTCATTGAATGTAAAACAAAGGGAAAACATTCAGAGTTCTTGTTGTTCATAGGTTATTATGCTATTATTATACTAGTCCAGCCCACTAACGATCAAATTATGCTGGATGTGGCCCCTGAACTATAATGAGTTTGAGTAAAACATGCCAAATAGTAACCTTTATCACTACGGGCTTAATTGTGATCTTTTTAATTGTCATCTTTTTCTCGTGGCTTAAGAATCCCAGTCGTGTTTCATTTTACTGTGAAAGAACCACATGGACTAAACCTGAGCTACTGCTGTTCTCTCCTCCAATAAATGTTGTATCGCTCAGACAAAAAAAACAACAAAAAAACAAAAAGTAAAAATCAAAGTGTGCTTTGTAAGATGTTCACCTGTGCTCCACTTATTTCTCCAAAACAGTGTCCTAGTGCAACAATCACCACCCCCACGGCCACAGCTGGGTACATGGTTCCCACGGGGGCCTCTCCAGGGCCTGGCATAGAGGAACCCAGCACGGTACTCACTAACACCAGGGTGCCGAGCAGCTCTGCCAGCACGGCTCGCCAGAACTGCCGACTCCGTAACTTGTCAGGGAAAAAAAGGGACACAAACAAATTAGCCTATATTTAGTCCGAGAAAGGTGTGTGTGTGTGTGTGCGTTTTAAATGATTAAATCTATAAATACACTATATCACTGGGCTTTTTAAATGATATTATAGTCACCATATATATGTAATATGTTATATTATATGTTTATCCATGTAGTAAGATGCAATAAAACATTAAAATGTGCTATAACTCTCAAGGATAACACATTTAGGTCTCAAAAACATTAAGAAATCAATTCTATGTATTTCAACACAAATCGTCACAAATGATTCTATCATCAACCACCTGTTGATGATAGAAACCTAGTAAATGATAATAAAGTTCTTATTTTTCTTCAAAAACATAACTCCAAACAAGCTTCCTGGCAAAATGATGGTGAAATGATCATTTAAATGATTTAAAATGTGATTTAGTCACTCAAGAAAACAGGTCACACGTATGGAAATACTGAGAGTCAAATAAGTTTCTTACCTCACGCCACGTCATCTCAGTCTCAGTGCGTATATATCTTTTTCTGTCTGTATCTCCGTCTGGCAGTCGTCTTCCTGTGTGCAGCTGTCGGGGTCTGAGGGCTTCAGGGTCTCTGCTACATCCCTCATTAACTTGTAGAGACTGAGAGGTCCTTTGATGAGAGCAGCCTCCTCCTCCTCCTCCTCCTCCTCCTCCCCGTCGGTCTCTCTCCTCTCACCTCACCCTCTCCGCAGCAGCTCCTGTCAAGTCTTCCTGCACATAAACTTTAGCCTCTTCCACACTCTTGCAAAAAATACTTCTTCCAGCATTGCACGTATGTGCACGGCTCCACCCTCCCTCCAAATTGTCCTCCAACAGTTTTCTGCCGACCTTGAGCAATTTGAATCCGTCCTCCGCAAAAAGACGAAAAGCAGCCTCTCACTTATTGTCAAACTGAAGTGATTGTGGCCACTTAATACAAAGCTGGCTTAAAAGAAACTGCAGTGAACGACCAAAGTGATACAATCACTTCAGGAAAATGACTGAAGCAAGTCGATCACAGTTAAAAGCACAAGGTCATTTACTGTACCGTTGAAGTTAAATGTCATTTTCTGGCATTTGTAAGCTAACAAATGGATGTGTCAGCGCAGCCATCAAACACACTCCTCTCTTGTGAGAGTTTTACATTACAACCTGTAAAATATGTGGCAGAACAGAATGATCCAAGGGGGGTAATTGATTTGCAGCTCAGGCCAATTACAAAACACACAATCAGTGCATTACACGATACAGCACAGATCAACAAACAGAGGTCGATAAAGGACAGTACGCTTGATAAAAATGTACTTAAACCAAGGTTTGTCACCCTTTTACAGATGAATCTGGTGATATTATCTATCTTTTTCTTTTCTGTTATTAAGTATTTAAGGGTAGAGTACGCAGGACTTTGTGGCATGACTGATCGTAGGAGCCATTCTGTGTTTGTTTACACCTTGAGAGATAGTCATGGTTGTGGTGATGGTGCACTGGGGAGTAGCCGAGTCTTTGTACGTGGGAGATTGCGTGCGTTTTTACTACGCCATACTAAGCATGTTCACAAATACAAATACTTGCACTGACAGGTTATCCACTTTGAAGCAGATAAACAGAGAAATCACAGCAACGTTTGCGGAGACATGCATTCACTGAAGTGCGTTCAAACATCCTCACAGCTGAACCTGTAGCATGAAGGGAAGAGTTGAACAGTGAGACCACTTGGACCTGTTAGCGTAACTGGAATGAGGTCCTGACCCCCTACGAGTGGGTCTAAAAAGTGCGGCATAAGCGTTGTAGTTTCCAGCCTCAGACCAAGGCTCGGACCACGTGTCACTGGTGGGCACGTGACAGGAAAAAAAGAATGAAGATATTTCTCGATTCAGGGGAAACTGAGATTGGGAAGCACTGTTTTTCAAAAATACAAAGCTAAATGCAAATCAGTGAAGTATTCCTTTAAGCTTTTCTCTGAACTTGGTAGAGCAGCCTTCTCCTATGTGCTTATGTCCTATGTTCCATGTCCCTGGTCATGGAATAACCTTCAAACCACATTAAATCTTAATAACCATCTCCCTGAGAAAAACTGATGTCACTGAAAAGTGCAACTGCTATTCATAAGCAAGACTTGGTTTTGTAAATTGGTTGTCTTTAATCAGTTTTAAAATAAAATAAAGATGGGCACCTACCACCCATGACTCATCATCATTATATTTAAGAGACCAGGGCAACAAGAACAGACCACGTAGCTTTGAAAGGATGCATCAAATAAATTCTGTCCCTGAACGCTCGTCTCAGGGAGATAAATTGATCAAAGGCGACTTTTCTGTCTTTGTGATAAACACACACAGTCTTAGTATAAAAAGTTAAATATCAGAGGGTGAAGAAGACGACAACAGAACTCCTGCCTGCTGTGTTTTTATGACACTCTGCCCAAAGTGCTGTTACATGATGCGTCGTCCCAGCCTCCGCAAAAACTACTTGTGAGGTACCGCTCTCATCACCATGGGTACAAACTCTTTCATGATGCTGTTGCCATAGAGCCTATTGTGATGCTGCATCTGTGCACGCGTCCCATTTTCACTGTGTGATATCAAAGCACAGACATTGTGCCGGGGACAGAATTCACTGTGCGAGGTAAAACCCGAGAAGATGAGTTTCTCAGCAGCGCTAGAACAAGTTACAACTGTATTTGTTTTCTTTTAAATGTGTTGATATTTTATTTATATTTAACTCAATAAGCTGAGCATTGACAGCTGGCCTCGTCTTTTTTTTTAGTGATGTTTGTTTGGAGTTCAGACTGGATCTACGGGGCCCGACGCTGGCAGAGCAGGTCCAGAATGAACCGGTTGGTTTGGGCGGGGCCGGGAGGGTGTGTACCCATTATACCGCGGATTACATCCCCTCCTCTTCTCCACGGCAACTGTACAACTGTTATCCCTGCTTTTGTAGGGCTAAGCCTAACTGTGTGGACTGAGACTGGCAGAGGAGGAGGAGGGACGGGGGGGACGAGCTGGAACCCGCTGGTGTGAGGAGTTTTTAGCCCCCTCCATTCAGAGTGCTGACACTGACACTATTTCACACATACACGCTCATCTACGCACACTCACACAAAGTGCCAGCTAAGGGCTTTGCCAGTGACATAAAGGGCAAAGAGAGGCGAGCACCAGGAG